>NC_136059.1:471283696-471883696 GCF_964261635.1 Lissotriton helveticus | reverse complement strand
TAACGGGGTACAGTTCAAGTCTTTGGAGATGTCAGAATTCTTGCGTTCATATGGTATAAAACATTGTACTACTGCTTTGTATGAGCCGCAGGGTAATGGGCAAGTTGAGAGATATAACAAGGTTGTCAAACAAGATATCTTATGGGCACCGAAGTTTGGGGGAATGTGGAAAGAAAAATTTAGAGAAAAGTTATGGTTGTACCGTATAACGCCTCATGCCACAACTGAGGTTTCACCTTTCCGTCTGTTAAAGGGTAGAGATCCAGTATCTAACTTGTGTCCTTGGTGGTTTAAAAAAAGTGTTGGTTATCGCATGGTTGATGTGAATGTCAAGGATGTTGCTGAGAAAGTGGAGTTTAAACAAAGCAAATGCAAATGTGATTATGATTCTCGTATGAAAGTCAAACAACCTGCATTTATGGTGGGTGTTTGACTTTGAATTCGGAAACCTGGTTATGTTACCAAAGGTGAGACAAAGTTTGGCAAACCTATGAAGGTTGTAAAAGTTTATCACAATAGCATTGTTACACAAGATGGCAAGAGGTGGAATGTTAGAAGGGTATCTAAGTGCGCTTCTTAGTGCTCTAATAGTGGATCGGAAAAATTATGGGAATCATTTTGAGATGTTCAATTGTGTATTCATTTGTATAATTATAATTAGTGAATTTGATTTGTTGCTTATTTTCTTTAAGGGAAAGATGTGTTGTATTCTCAGTTTCATATATTTCCCTTTAATATCATATTCCATTCATATGTATATTTCCCTTTTAATAGAATGTATCTTTATTGTTGCACATGCACACTGTGATACAGTTCCATTTGGAATTGTATTGTTATGAAATGTACTTGGGTCAGATTTACTCGATTTTACCTGGAGACTGGAAGTACTGTGCTGCAATTCAATAAACCCTGGATTTTCCACTTGGATTTGTCTCCTCCTGACTACAGTTGTCCTTATTCTATGTGTGCTGCAGAATGGAAAGAGGAAAAACTACGGGAAATAAATACATTTCTTCTCCTTATGTCTGCTCTGGGGAGATGTGAGGTTTTAGCGCTGCCTCAGGTTTACGTGACTTTGTAAATCTGGGGCAGTGTCAAAATCCATGGATGTTGCATGGGAACACCCATTGCAATACCTATTGAATATCTCCTTGACACAGAGTAAGGCATGCAGCACTCTGTGTTGCCTTTCTTATCTATATCTAGGAGGCTGTGCAAAGCCATGTAGGGTGGCTTTACTTTGCTTCATAGATATGATTGAGAGGCCAGCACCACCGGTGTGTCTAAAAAGTAATGCTCCAGCAGCGCAGGCCTCTTGTAAATAAACACCTAAGTTTACATTCTTACTTTGACTCGCTCAGTCTCATTCTGTCTCACTAATTCATGCAGTCTCACTCATTCTACTCTGACACTCTCTGTCTCACTCATTCCCACTCATTCTCACTCACTCTGAATTACTTAGTCTTATTATGTCTCACACACAGTAACACTCCATTACACTCACTGTCATTATCCTTCACTCACTCAGATTCATTCTCAAACATACTCGTCCTTACTGTCACTCATTCTCACTCACTCTGACTTACTCCTTCACTGACTCTCTCTCACTTTAACTCACACACATAGTCACACAGACATGCTTCAGTACTGGAATGGCACAGGTACTTATGGCAGCAATCAAACAATGTCACTAGCTGCCTCAGTTTGTTGTTATACCCGAAGCAGGTCTTAATTTCTTTTGATTGTACCAATGAAAATAGACCACACACCAAGGAGAGTGTAGTGTAGCTGTGGAGCCCATAAACTAGAATCACCACTGGTCCAGGGACACCCACCCATCAAAGCAATACATCCACTCAATAATCCATCCTTTCATTTATCCAAACCCCTTCCACCCATCCATTCATCCATCCTTTCAATCTTCCATCCATTCTTTTGCTTATCCATCCACCATTTTGCTCCATCTATCCATCCTTTTACTCCATCCATGGATCATCCGCGCTTTGGCTTATCCATCTATCCGCCCTTTTACTCAGCCATCCATCGTTACACCCATCCATCCACCCTTCGTCCCATCCATCCATCAATCCATCCATTGTTCATTCCAGCCATACACTCATACATCCCCCATTTACCTTTTCACTCAGCCACCCATCCATTCTTTCACTCACTCATCTATCTATCCATCTATTCATCAATCCATCAATCCATCAATTCTCCCTTTCACTCATCCATCCATCCATCCTTCCATCCACACATCCATCTACCCTGCCTTTCACTCATCTCTCCAATGTTTACTCATCCATCGTTACATACATCCTTTCACTCATCCATCCTTTTGCTCATCCATCCATATTATCAATGTATCCATTTATCCACTCATCCTTCCATCCTTTCACTCATTCTTCCATCCATCCATCCTTTCACTCTTCCACCCTTTCACTCTTCCACCCTTTCACTATTCCATTCATCATTTCACCCATCCATTAATCCACTCATACTGAAGTAGTGTGGCTCACTGGTTAGAGGCGGCACACCCGAGAGCAGAGGACGGCCCGGGACCAGGGTTCGATTCCCGGCGCGGCAGGTTTCTGGACCAGGGTCAGCGGACTCGATAATTCTCTCACCTCGGTGCCCACTCTGATCAGCGATCACACTCGGCAACTCTGGGCATTAGCTTGCCTCATCTTCACTAACGGCCCCACCAGACCGCCGGGGATGCCTGGTCCCACCCTGGAGATACCCATTAAGGGACCATCTCTCAGGGAAGCCAGGAAGGGTTTCGCAGCGGTCGAAGCGCCTTGGGACCCTACGGGTAAGTAGTGCGCTATATAAATGCCTATACATACATATACATACTATACATACATACTCATCCATCCCTCCATTTACCCTTTCACTCAGCCATCCATCCAGTCACTCATTCATCCATCTATCCATCTATTCACCCATCCATTAATTCTCCCTTTCACCCATCCATCCTTCATCCATCCAGACATCCATAAACCCTGCCTTTCACTCATCCATCTAATATTTTACTCATCCATCTTTACATACATTCTTTCACTCATCCATCCTTCCAATCAGCCATCTATATTCTCAATCCATCCCTTCATCCCCTCATCAATCCTTTTACACTTCCACTCACTCACACACCCATCCATCCATTCACTCATTCTCCCATCCATCCATCCTTTCTCTCATCATCCATCGATATAATCTTTTACTCATCCATCCATTCATTCTCCCTTTCACTCATGCACTCTCTCTCCCTTTTACTCTTCCATTCTTAGATCCACCCTTTCACTCATTCATCCATGCAAACATCCATCCACAATTTCATCCATCCATCCATCCTTTCACTCACTCACCCTCTCCAATTCATTAGGAGCCATTGTCTGCAGACAAAAGAAGCCCATCAAGAACCCGATTCTCTCTGTAGCTGCTAAAGCAGGGAGGGGTAGGTGGGGGGAGAAGGTAACAATGCCCCTGATGCAGAGGCTTAACTACACACTTACCTCTTAGTCTACTAGTGAAATTGTTCTCCGCAGCTGGTACCTTCCTTTTCTTGGGCCTCTACGGCCGAGATAAAGAGCACTCTGAGTGCTCAGCTCTAAAATGTTTTTTTCAAAGTGAAACCAAACGCAGTACTAAACACATGTTACTGCCAGGAGAGCAGCCCCTTGCATCCCTCCTACAGCCTGCCCCTCTGTAATAATACACAAATTGTTGCCACCCACTCCTTCCTTGTCCTCACCGGCCTACCCCACCCCCAGCCATTGAAGTGCATGGAGTTTTGTAACTCCTCCCAGGGCCACTGTTCATATGCCCCAAAAGCAACTGGATCCATGGCATTCAAATTCAGCACTGCCTCTCATGTGATGTAGCTTGTGCCTGCAGGTCAAAGAAAACCTTGCCTGGCTGGCACTGGTGCAGTAGAACATCTGCAAAGTTCACTAGAGTTCACCCAGGAGATTCATCACACTGCCTCAGAGCAGTAATTTATTTTCAGCTGCTCTGTGTTTATTTTCCCTGTTCTCGCCTCTTCCATGAGGGTGGCAGGGCAACGCCACTTTTGTCCATGAACACCATTCACCCCTGTGAGTTATAGTTACTTGAGATAACTCTAACTATAACTGGTTGGTTTTTAGACTTTAAAACTGAACAATTTACCTAACTATAACATTACTTTAATCTTTGGTTTTTTTCAGTGAGTATATATATATATACACATATCTTTGAGAAAGGCTGGGATCAACCAAAACCCGTCAGAACAGGCAGCACGCTGTGAAAAGAATAAAATATTACTACTTGCCGGGAGTAGATATCTATATGTACATATATATATATATAAGTATGCTGTCATTTTTTGAGAACAAGATCACTCTCATACTTGATCCAGACAGAAACACATTAGAACAGGCAGCACACTGTGAAAAGAATAGAATATTTCTACTTTCCGGGAGTTCCCACTTTGCTTCTTTGCTGGGGGTGTTTGAGAAATATATATATATCTATATCTATCTCTCTCTCTCTCTATATATATATATATATATTCACTGAAAAAACCATAGGTTATAGACCATATATAGTTAGGAATTAGCATTTACAAAACCTTATTTTACTCACACAAAACCATTGAAATTCCATATATAGTTAGTTGCACTAACTATATATCGCGCACCCGCAATCCACTGCTGATGATGTCACATATTACATCATTCATGACATGGTCAGTGACATCACTGATGACATCACTGATGACATCTCAAATGACATCACTGATGACCGACCTTAGCAAATAATATAATATGTGTATTAGGGAGGGTGAGATATAAGCAGCCGCGGGCAGTGGAGGGAGTTACGGTGGGGCAGGGAGGCGGGGAGGGGGAGGGGCAGGGTGGAGCCCTCTCCACCCTGCCTCTCCCCCTCCCCGCCTCCCTGCCCCACCGTAACTCCCTCCACGGCCCGCGGCTGCTTATAAGTGTTGCTAACTCTTATTCATTTACAGCATGTTAACATACTGTCACCATTCGCTTTTTATGTACTAGTAACTATGCTGGTAATTTTGCTACTGATAATATGTGTACTTGTATTATCTAACATACTACGCCTGAGAAGACGGCATTAGTAAATAAACATTTCAAATACACATGTGTTCTTCTTAACTCCATGTTCTGGTTTCTAAGAAATATATAACGACCGACTGTTCATGAGTTCCACGTATCCTGAGGTACTATAAGTTCATATTCTGGATTGTCTAAACATTGAGAGTTTGTTATATCCAATGTGACCCTGTACCTAGCTTGCTAAGGGGTTTTGATTACTAAGGTGAGTTCTGGGACACTTTAATTCGCCGAGGTTCCAATCCTCTGTCCACAGTTCTGTGTGAGAACAGAAACCCTGCGACAGGGGCACCCCATAGCCTTGCTGGAGCTTCATCACACTTGCGATACAACTCCAGCAATGCGCCACCTTTACGGCACAGATACGTCACGCATCTGTGCTGTTTTTGCCCCATGATGCGCCGCATTGTAAATGCAGCACACCATAGGTGACGGAACAGCGGCACAGAATGACTAACACATCCCTGGTGATGCGCCAGTCATCATAAATCTATCCCTATGCTTCTTATCTTGTTAGAGATGAACCGCCATATGTATCATCAAAGTTTTTTGCATTTCCTAAATAGCGAACTTTAAGGAATAAATAGCGATTCTTTACCATTCCTAGTTTGCGATGACCTATTTGCTAATTACAAATTACCCATTCATTTCCATGCAGCAGGAGGCCCATAGGAATGAAGGTGCAATTTGCGATTAGCAATTACCTCATCGCAAATTACGAATTTTTCCGAGGGTGCAGGGGTGTCTCAAGAACACCCTGCTGCACCCCCGAAATAGAAATTTGGGGGCATATGGCGCACATACATTTTGAAAACATTCCTTTACCTCAAAAACGATTTTCTTTTTTTTTATATATTCATACTTTGAGTTTCAAAACAGTCTCAGAAACACACCAATTTGTCTTCAGCAGAGCAAAAGGTATGCACTCCAGAGTCTGCAGCTATCAAAAGCACAGAAATGCTGTAATTCCTCACACATATCTCTCATGTCACACCAATCAAAACTCTTCCCTCACTTTTTTTCAAAGCAAAACCCTGCCCCCTCTCTGCTTTTTCTGCATAGCAACCACCTCTTGCAAAACCTCTGGTGTTTCCAAGTTCACACAACAATGTTGCAATTGAACTCTGAACTCTCAGTGCACCTGCATATCCAGAGCATTCTTTCATTTAATGATTTTTTCTTCGCCACTCAAAATACATCTTTCAACGAACTCATCCATGCACACTAACTTTCTGTTTTCAGCAATCAAAATCCACCAATCACTCTTACTGCTTCATTAACACAGAAACTCCTCAGTTTTTTTCATTTTACACTTTCATTTTTTTAACTGCCATTTCATTGCCACACTTCATCTGACTTCAGCAGAACCTTCTCTCGCCATGTTTTCTGTCTGGATTGTTGGACATAGTTATATCTATTGGGCTCAAAGGTACGCTGAAAACAGGAATTTACCTAACCTCAATTTACAAGATGTGGAAATTAAGTGGTTTGGCCACAGAGGATTAAAATGTCACCAATTGATACAATTGGTGAAAACCTTTATGCATTTGCCAAAACCTGACCTGTTAATTGTGCACTGTGGAGGTAATGATTTGGGCACTTTGACTGGGGTAGGTCTGGAAATGCTTTTAAAGGACACCTTTGAGCAATTGATGGCACTTTTTCCTCAGACTGCCTTGGTATATTCAAATATATGCCAAAGACAAAAATGGAGGTGGTCGAACCAATTTTGTCCACAAATTGAGAAATCGAGGAAGCATGTAAACAAATGTGTTTCAGCTTACATGAGAGACCATGGAATGGGCTCCCTGTACAACAATAACTTGCGTTACTACATGCAAGATATCTACAGAGGAGATGGAGTTCACTTCTCAGATGAGGGCAACAGAATTTTCACTCTGAATTTAAGACTGTGCATTGGTACCTACTTATAAGTACCTAAATGTACCATAAACCCAAAAGCTCTTCTCAGAGCTACCCTACATCTGATCACTCACAATTATTATTTTACTCTAACTTTTTTCACTAATTTTCAAGAAAGTACGCTCCCCAGAACGCTTCCCGGTTCGCGAACCGGGCGCACTCCACGCAAAAAAACTAAAAAAAATGTATATTTTTTTTTGCCCTGCGAGACCCTTTCAAAGCCTCCACATCAAACCTAGGGGGTCAGGGACGATCTACTATGCCCCCTTATGGTCATTTGCCCCTTCGCTTTGGCCTCCTCTTGTCTCTCGATCCTACCGAGAGACAAGATGGCGGCCGCTACGGACTGTTTGGAATGTTTACAGACGCCGAAGAACCAATCAGCTTCGCAAACCTCCGTAACGCGAAAAGTACACGAAGCGGAGCGCTATTACAGATATATATCTTTTTTTGAACGTTAATTTCTCAAAATCCACTGGAGCACATATATTGAGACCTAGCAAAGGCACATCGGGCTACCAGTCCCTAATATTTTACCAAGTTTCGTGCAAATCCATTCAGCCGTTCGATTATTATTATTATTATTTTTTTTTGCCCCACGGGGCCCTTTTAAAACCTCCACATCAAACCTAGGGGGTCAGCGAGGATCTACTATGCCCCCTTATGGTCATTTGCCCCTTCGCTTTGGCCTCCTCTTCTCTCTCGATCCTACCGAGAGACAAGATGGCGGCCGCTACGGACTGTTTGGAATGTTTACAGACGCCGGAGAACCAATCAGCTTCGCTTCACAAAGCTCCGTTGCGCGAAAAGTACGCGTCCTGGAGCGCTGCCCGGTCCGCTGTTACAGATATATATCTTTTTTTAAACGTTAATTTCTCAAAATCCACTGTAGCACATATATTGAGACCTACAAAAGGCACATCGGGCTACCAGTCCCTACAATTTTGCCAAGTTTCGTGCAAATCCATTCAGCCGTTCGGGCTAAAAGTGAGGCCAACCGCCCTATGGAAAACTCAATGTTAAAAACACGTTTTGGGACCCCCCTTTTTTCTCGGCCCCCCCTTGACGAACCCCCCCCCAAATTTTCAAGGGCTGCTCAGAAACAAAATGTGCCATTTTCCTGAAAATTTCAGCCAATTCCGTCCACAAACGCCAAAGTTATTAGACATAGAATTTTCAAAAATCCCATAGAGAAAAAATCCTAACTATATATACCTACTGGCGACCGCCAGTAGGTAATATATATATATATATATATATATATATATGAGGTATGTCAAGTTCCTTTGTCCACCAGCGCTGCAGTCTGCCACACAAAACGAACAGGAACCAACGAGACCCAAATGTGGTGCAAAGTTATTTTATTTTTTCAAAAGACCCAGCACCAGTCCGCCACGACGCGTTTCGGCTAAACGTAGCCTTGTTCACATGACAACGTCACGAGGGCTGGCCACCCTTTTAAAGTGCATAATAGCCATCACATGACACAAACATAGAAGAGTTACTAAAATCTTATCAGATAACTCACGCGTTTGTTTATACATTACAGCATAAATGCTGTTCAATTGCACACTATTGCACAAGCCCAAACAAATATCAATTGTTATCTGTCCGAGTAATTGTAAAATACAAAATACAAAATATACCTTGTCACTGCACATTACTTGCTATAGAGGAGTCCCTCTTACCAAAATTTCATATATATACACACATCATATCACAATGGTTACTCAATAATTGATAAAAGCTCAAAAGGACAATATAAAAGTTAAAAACATAAATATTTACATTAGAAACCATGTCCTGATGGTGGAACTCACTCCTAATAGTTAACCAAATTGGCAACTGAATCCATATATAGCGTATGCAGTTCAATAGATTAAGTGTGCAAATAGCAAAATTTGTGCAAATTATTTCTGATTTGATATATGTACAGATGGCTAAAAAACAGGTGCTACCGTACGGTGAAAAATAGTGCTGATACAAACATTGTGATTAAAATCAGTAATACAGTAATCTGGCGAGACGTCCAGGGTACAAGGTAAAGTTTAAAGTGAAATACAGCTACAGAAAGGCTATGTAATCATAGGTTACATATAACAGTGGACATTGTTCATTAAAGATAGGTGTGGCAATCCTCCCCAGTGTTGAGGCCCTGTGGTACCTTAGTATCTAAAAGGATGATATAGCGCGTTTCTAATTTACGCAACAGGGACTCTCTATCACCTCCCCTCCTCTGGGGAGGAACACAGTCTATCACAAAGTATGACAAGAGGGAAGCATCTTTCCCATGGCACTTGTCAAAGTGCCTGGCAACTGGATAAGAGGTGTCAACGTTGCAGATTGCTCATAAATGTTGGAGAATGCGCTTGTGGACCTGAGGCCTCGTACTGCCCACGTATCTTAGCCCACAAGGGCACTCCAAAACATAAACTGCAAACTCTGTCTTGCAGTTGAGCTTGTGTTTAATCTTAATTGGAAATGGCGACAATGGTGTTCTCACTTCTGTTTTACTAACGCCATTTTTACAAGCCTTACAACTTGAACACCTCAAAAAGCCCTTACTCTCATTGAGCCAGTTTCCCATCACCACCTCAGGACTGCTGGATACCAGGCTATCCTTCATTGACCTAGCTTTACGATATGCTATGCTAGGAAATTTTGGAATCACTGGACCCAAGATAGGATCCTCAGATAGTAGGGACCAATTCTCTTTAATGATTTTATAGATGCTATTATGCTGGTTGCTATAACCCATAATCATCCTTGTTACCCCTTGTGGATCTTTTGCCTGTACTTTTGACTTCGTCACTCCTGAGCCCAGGAGTGACAGCCTGTCCATTCTGTTAGCCTTTAGAATTGCCATATTAACGGCTTCAGATTTATAGCCTCTAAGAAGGAAACGCGATTTACAATGGAGTTGTGCCAGCCGGCACTCCTCCTCACTGCTGCAAATCCTCCTGACACGGAGCATTTCCCCGTAAGGTATGCTCCGTATCAGGTGTGCAGGATGATGACTCCCCGCATGCAGCAATGTGTTGCCCGCAGTGGGCTTCCGATGCAATCTTGTTTGAAGGCTGCCTGTCTGAACGTAAATCTCAACATCTAGGAACACAATTGAAGTCGCACTGATGTTGCTGGTAAAACGGATGTTAAGGTCATTGTCATTCAGTTTATCAATGAAATCAATCACCTCCGTCTCAGTGCCCTCCCAAATAAAGATCAAATCATCAATATATCTTGACCAGAGTTTCACCTTGGTATTCATAATGGCCAAATGTTCTTGCCATAGGACCTGCTCCTCCCAGTACCCCATATGCAAACAGGCATAACTGGGAGAGAAGCAGGCCCCCATAGCCACTCCCCTGGTCTGAAGAAAAAGCTGTTTGGCAAACAAAAACATATTGTTCTCTAAGCAGATTGCAATCATGTCCATCAGCATTTTAGAATGGTCTTGGAAACAGGATGGTCTTTTCCCAAGAAAATGCTGTATTGCTCTCATACCATCATGGTGGAATATACTGGTATATAACGAGGTGACATCCATAGATACCAATAAATAGTTTGTATTCCATTGGAAATTAGCTAGTTTCTTCAATAAGTCACTAGTATCCAAAATAAAAGATGGCAGGTTTCTCACAAAATCTTGCAAAAAGAAATCAATATATTTGCTCATATTCTCCAACAGGCTATTGCAAGCCGAAATTATGGGCCTGCCTGGAGGTTGTTGGTAGCACTTGTGAACTTTCGGAATGAAGTAGATGACTGGTGTGACCGGAAAATCATTCCTCAAAAATTTAAGTTCGTCCATAGTGAGCAAACCCTTGCTCCTCCAGGCTATCAACGTTGAATATATTGTGTTTCTCGCCTGTAGAGCATCCTGTGGTGTAATACGTTTATAACAATCCCTGTCATTCAGTTGTTTAAGGGCTTCTTCTAGATACATCTTACGTGGCCATAAGACCACGTTGCCCCCTTTATCTGATTGACGTATCACCACATTTTTGTTTGCACTCAGCTTTTTGATCAATTGATGATATTCACTGTCCCTATAGTTGAAACGTTTCTTTCTGTGGGCATTCCTGATCTGTAGTTCCTTCAATTGTAGTGCCACTTTGTCATGAAAGATATCCACGTTGTCTTTTATCATTAGTGGACAGAATTTCGACTTCGGTTTGAAGGGTGTTGTACATGAGGCCGTAGCAGGTTCCCCACCTAATATCATAGAATTGTGAGCACCTGAGGGGAACTCCTCCTCTTGAAGCTCAAATAGTTCTTGCGTTAGAGCTAATCCTGTCGATAGCTCCACATTTCCACCCTCAGGAGTACCACACCCTACGTCTACAGGCTGATCGTTGCTATTCGCCACATTCTCAGTTGTTTTATGCGCATTGTGGTATTTCCTCAGCTTGAGTTTGCGCACAAATTTTAATATATCGATCTTTGTAGTTGTATAGTCAAAATCTCCCCTTGGACTGTACGTTAAGCCTAACGCCAGAATGCTGGTTTCTTTGGGGGTTAGGTCGATATCAGTCAAGTTGATGACAGAGTGTCCATCCTCATCAACTGCTGTGTTGGCGTTCAATCCTGTGACGGTGCTGGCTGTGCTTTGTTGCGCTGCCAGCGAGTACGCTGTCTCCTTGGGGTTCCCCTTGCGCTTGCGGCATTTGTTGCTTTTGCGCCTTTCTGAGCGTTTACGATTGGCTTGCTGCCTGCGGTAGATTGATTTGCTGAACGCAAAGTTAATTTGCGATCCCGCTGGACCAGCTCCAATTCCTGCCCCGGGGTAAACTTCCGAAACCCCGACCTTTGTTGTCGCCTTATTTCCGAGTCCGACTCACTCTCTGGTTGTGAGCTATCCCCCGAAACCGAGGACAGTTCTACCTGTTGTAATGATACAGTGGTATCAGTTGACCTTGTAGCAGCAGCGACTGGTACATTTTTACTTTGTTTAATGCTGTCATATTTTCTCGCAAAAGTAAAAATTTGGCCATTTTCATAGTCCAGTCTATCACGTATGAACTTGAAAGCTTTCCTCTTCTTAATAATGTCCTCCTCACGCGCTAGTCGTGCATTCATATCCGTTCTATACTTATCAATTTCCGGAGTAGGAGGTAACTTAAGAATGTCAGCTTCAATCAAGTTGATTTCGTCTAAGAGTTTTAATCTATCGCTCTCAGCGAACTGAACTAGTATGGCCATCAATCGTTTGGAATTTTCTAAGTTGCAGAGCGCCCATGCTTGTAACATGGAGTAGTGTGGCTCACTGGTTAGAGGCGGCAGACCCGAGAGCAGAGGACGGCCCGGGACCAGGGTTCGATTCCCGACGCGGCAGGTTTCTGGACCAGGGTCAGCGGACTCGATAATTCTCTCGCCTCCGTGCCCACTCTGATCTGCGATCACACTCGGCAACTCTGGGCACTAGCTTGCCTCATCTTCACTAACGGCCCCACCAGACCGCTGGGGATGCCTGGTCTCACCCTGGAGATACCCATTAAGGGACCATCTCTCAGGGAAGCCAGGAAGGGTTTCGCAGCGGTCGAAGCGCGGAGGTACCCCTTCGGGAGTGATTCCAGCGCTATATAAGCACTTAATTAATTAATTAATTAATTAAGTGGGTCGGGCTGTTCATAAGAAGGAGCTAGCATAATGCGCAATCCGCGCGGTACTCGCCCCACATCCAAATAGCCGGTCAGGGAAGTGAATTCCCACCACTTGGATAACTCTCTCTTACTGCACTTTTCCAAACGTTTGAACAATTCCTTTGCCTCGTTTTTCGTGCTGCTAACTGCAACTACAATAGGATTTGTATTAGTCCCGGACCCCCCAGCCGGGGAATCCGTAAACATGCCCCTGGACGCCTCAACACGCCCCCTTAACGTGTCCGCCGACATGGTGCTTGACAATGGGTAATATTCAAAAGTGCACACAGCAGTCGTTGCTCCTACCGGTTGATATGCCGCCGAGCCGATCCCGCTACTCCACACAGGGTATCTCGCGGTCCGTCCGCACAGCGTCTCAGGTACACACACGGGGAGTCCAGTAGTTCTCGATCTGCTTCCGCCGACCCAGAATGCCGAACTCCTTCCGGTTTTCCTCTGACCCGCCGCGGTCAATTCCGCCTTCCCTGGGGCGTTGGCGACGTCTCCTCCACGGAGCTTTGTTTAAAGTCCCAGAAGACCGTTGCTTCTTGCCGCCGTTGCCCAAAACATGGAGGGGTCTCGTAAAGTCCGGGGAAGCAGTCCCGGATGCCAAATACGAGGTATGTCAAGTTCCTTTGTCCACCAGCGCTGCAGTCTGCCACACAAAACGAACAGGAACCAACGAGACCCAAATGTGGTGCAAAGTTATTTTATTTTTTCAAAAGACCCAGCACCAGTCCGCCACGACGCGTTTCGGCTAAACGTAGCCTTGTTCACATGACAACGTTCCGTCCACAAACGCCAAAGTTATTAGACATAGAATTTTCAAAAATCCCCTAGAGAAAAAATCCTAACTATATATACCTACTGGCGACCGCCAGTAGGTAATATATATATATATATATATATATATATATATATATATATATATATATATATATATATATATATATATATATATATATATATATATATATATATATATATATATATTACAAAGTCCAAACTTTCCCCAACCTCCGGCCGGCGATGGAGAAATACACGAACAACAAAAACACTGGGAGTAGAGGGTCCTAGGGGAAGTTTACAGACCCAAAGACTGCTATGACCCCCAACAATGTCATTACACCAACACAAGATAGCAGTGAGTCTTGAAATGAGATATGTGCCTTAAGTATATATCTGAATATAAATAAGTGATAGAAAAATGTAAGTGATAGAAAAATCTATCCATGGAACATCATCTAAGTGTATGAGTTCCCATCAGTCAACTCACTAGACCGCCCTTCATTATTTGGGGACCATCACACTTTGGAGAATCAAGTATCCACAATAGATTGGCAGGTGTTGTAAGCCTAATCTATATCAAACATAGAGGGAAGGCGTGTCTATGTGTCGAGGTGACTGAATAGCAGTGCAAAACAAAAGTGAAAGTGAATAAATGAACAAAAAAGGTAACTGTTAAGATTGGGTAGTGACAAGGGAAAAACCATATATTCTCTACCCCTTCAGCCCCAAAGTCTAAAATCAGTGCAATAGTAGTACAAACAAATAACTACTGGGGAGTATCTTAGGTCGACATGTTTCTGCAGACTGTTGGAGCCAGGAGGTCTCCTGCTGCTTCTTCAGGACCATTAAATGCTACTGCTTAAAAAAGAGAAATTAATATCACCTTAAATGTGATTTGTTACCATCTTCCTGACTTTTTGGCAGGAAGGAAAAACCCCACCTCACCTGGCTTCAGCTCAGGTACATGGAGCACCGCTCTCTCCGTCGGTACCCCGGACGTCCCTCTGGGCTGTCTGATGGGGATGATACACGAACTCCAATTACAGTGATTTTAGTTGTTTTTTATTGTCAACTGCTTGCTGGGCTCCCACAACCTGTCATTACGCGTTTCGGCCAGCCAAGCTGGCCTTGATCACATGTAAACCCATAGACGCGAGATCTGACTTAAAATATACACCCATTAAGTGTCACATGGTTCTAAAGTGCATGGACATAGAAAAAATACTGAGTCTGCATATATCACTATTTACAACAAAATGCCTTATACTTTAGGCATGCATTCCCATATTTGGCATTTTTTCAAAATTATATAAATTACGACAGGCAAATAAGTATATATATTTCCAATGTATAACTAGTGCAAAATACTAAATTGTTGCCAAAATCAATGCCAATCTGATTTAGTTTGATTTTACATATTGGAGGCACCTTGTCAGTGTGAAAATCTTAAAAAATTTGTGCAAAAGATGCAAAATACAGTGCATAACCTGTAGAGACCTGCATACAGTACAATATGATTTGTGCAAATTGCAGATAGTGCAAAAATGACAAATGTGCAAAAATACACAGATAGTGTGCACGACGTAATAAGCATAACATTGTTGTTCTAAATGTATGCTGGCTTACAGTACAAAATACATGTTATCCCCTAATGCCAGTTACGTTTAGTGCAAAACTCTTTACAAATGTGCAAAATACGCAGTCTCCCATTTTAGATTTCTTACTAGGAGCTATCAAACAATGCATGTTAATGATCCTAAGTAGATATTTATATATCTCACTCTCTTACTTGGTCCAGACAGGAATGCTTCTCGAAATGATTTATCTTTGTTTAACTAAAAATTTCTTTACTTTTAACAAACAAATCTACAGACAAACACAGGGAACAGCGATGGGGACCTGCTTCACCCCCAGTTTTGTAGGGTTGTACCTAGGCTGGTGGGAGGAGCAGTTCTCCAACAATATTGCATATTTTGACAAGTATGTTGTGAGGGTACGCTACATAGACAACATTTTCTGCATCTGGAAAGAGAGAATGGAGGAGGCACAGGATTTTGTCAATATGCTGAATGAGAATATGCTGAATCTCACATTTAGCAGTAAACAACCTGTTTCATTCACAAAGCTATCACCCAAAGAGTATGATTCAAAGTACCCCACTGGGTGAATTGTTGAGAGCTAAGAGAAATTGTAGTTCCGAAGAAAGTTTTGAGAGAGAGAAACTCATTATGAGAGGCAGCTTTCTGGCCAGAGGTATCCAAGGAAAATAATCAAACAGGCATGTTTCAGGTCAGAGAAAGAGGTGGAAATAGGGTACAAGAATTGAGGTGTCTAGAATCTAGACAGATTATTAGGTATAATACCCTTTACTCCACAGGGCACAATCTAGATGAGGACTTAGCTGTGCATTTAGGGTAATTAGTCAAACAAAATAAGATTAGTGTTTTGATGCTGCTTCACGACTAATATAAGTTTGTTTTTTCACTAAGTTACGTGGATTTTTAATGTAATTTTATCATGTTTTGTTACAGGTGCAATGGGTCTTTTAAAGATTGCAAGAGAGCTAAATATATCATATTTGGTGCAACGAATGTGACATCATATTTAAGGTAATCCTTGAATCAGTCATATGATAAACCAGGCCCACATTGGAAGAATTGTATGCATGAAAGAAATCATGTTGTCAATAAAGTTACATATGGCAAAATATACGTACAGGGGCACATTTGTCGACAACCGTGGAAACAATAAGACAGGAGCAGCTGTATACCAATAAGGCCCACTTGGGCAGAATTGTAAGCAAGACAGGAAGTATGTTGTTAATAAAGTTACAGGAGTTTGACTATGCTCACAGGGCGAAAAAGAATTGTCGACAATTTCATAATTAGTCATAATTCACTGGTGTAATGTGTAAACACATACATACCAGCTAAGCAAGATGAAAGACTGTAAAAGATTATTATTATTACTATTATTTTATTATCTTTTGTGCAAAATGGTCGACTTTTATTTATAATGTATGAAAACATTAATCATGTTTTTTAAATTTGAAAAACACACTGTGATGTTCTTTGCACCCAGTCATGATTTAAATGAAGTATGAATTATTGAAATAAATACTCCACTGTAAAGACCGGCACACGTCTGTTATCTATTTTCATTGGTTAATCACGTGGTGTATTTTAAAAATCGTAGAATGGAAGGTCACTTTACTCATGAGCAAGGAGCCAGGAGCTCCGAAACGCATTGGGTTGTGGACTTGCTGGAAT
Organism: Lissotriton helveticus; assembly: GCF_964261635.1. Taxonomy (NCBI): domain Eukaryota; kingdom Metazoa; phylum Chordata; class Amphibia; order Caudata; family Salamandridae; genus Lissotriton; species Lissotriton helveticus. Next base: position 471,866,947 of record NC_136059.1, on the reverse strand, counting down.
GTGAATAAATCCTGCTTGTGAAAGCTGACAATCCGCGGTGTGTTCTGACTTGATTTACGGTACACGTTGCTGGCTACATGTATATATATATATATTACCTTCAGGCAATCGATAGTAGATAATTATAGTTAGGACTTGGGGCCACATATAACAAAAAACTATTTTGCATTCCATAAGTAGCTAATTTTAGGTAATCACTATTTAGGGAATGCAAAGTGGTATGTAAGAAAATAGCGATTACCTAATAGGGATTCCTAAAGATTCGCAATCGCAATTAGGTAATCGCTATTAGGTTACAGTTCTCCATTTGTTCCTATGGGCCTAAAAACCCAGAGATGCGAATGGTTTTGCATTATCTAATTTGTGGTTACCTAATTGGTAATCGCAAAATAGTAATGCAATACCAAGGGTGCCCAGGGGCCTAAGGCAATCCTGAGGCACCCCTCAACAAAATATGTGCACATGTAAAGTGCACACATGTCCCAGGGGCATGTGTGCACTACATGACACTTTGAAAAATGCATTCTTCAAAATGTGCACATGCTTACCATTGGCTTGGAGTTAATGGTAATAGCAGTTCCTAAATGCAGAGTTTGCATTTAGAAAATGCTTGGCATATCACAAATTGTGCATACATGTGGCCACTAGTTTCCATAGGAAAAGCATTTTTGGCGTAGTTTGATGAATCTTCATGAACTTTTCAAAACTAGTACACCAGCCACTTCGGCTGCTGTATAGAGAGTGTTAGGGTGATTTGTTAAAGGGGGGGGTACCAAAACACGTTTTGCCCATGCAATTTCCCATAGGCATTTTAGTCACAAATACACCTGCTGAGTTGAATTACACATTTTTGTAATTTGGTGTAAATCTGTTTAGTAGTTTTGGAGTTATCAAAGAAAAAAGATTTATCTATATCTAGAGACTCGGATCCACTGTGGTGGATCCACAGATCCACGCGCCACCAGCAATGCTGTGATTGACTGGCTACAATGTTGCGGCTGCCATTTTGTATATCAGGACTCAGTCCCGGGGGGCAAAAATGACCTAGAAAATTGAATGATGGGGTCAGGGTAGAGGTACCCTAACCCCATGGGAGTGATGGAGTGGTCTGAGAGGGACCCCTCATGGGCAAGAAATTGCCCCAAAATGCTTTTTTAACACATACGAGGATATGTGGATCCACCGTTGTGTTCAGTGCAGCCCCATTGTGAATCTGCAATGGATCCACGGATCCAGTGCAAAATTCCATATCAAAATACACACACTCATACTTCCACTCACACACAATCTCATACCCCCACACAACCACTCACACATCCACTCAAGACCTACATACTCACTCACACACCCACTTATAGACCCACAGAAGCTCTCACACACCCATTCACATACCCACACGCCCACTTATACACCCACACAAGCACACAAGCACACAAACACCAAACAGCCAATGACAGACCCATTCACACTCCCACTCAGAGACCCATAAAACCACTTACACACCCACTTACAGATCCATACAGCCACTCAAACACCCATTCAGCCACTGATACACCCATTCACAGACCCACACAACCACTCACATACCCACTCCAAGAACCACCTAACCACTCACACCCACTGAACCCATTCACAAACCCACACAACCACTCACATACCCACTCAAAGACCCACACAGCCACTCACATCCACTGAGAGACCCAAACAGTCACTAATGCAGGCACTCACACACCCACTCACACACTTTTTCTCACATACCCATTGATACCCACATACCACTCACATACCCATTGACAAATTCACACATCCACTCATGCAGCCATTCACAGACTCAGACACCCACTTACACACCCACACAGCCACTCACACAACCATTCGCACACTTATATACCCACTTACACACCCTTACAACCACTGATACATCTACTCACACACCCACACGTTTACTTGTACACCCACTCACAGACCTACAGAACCACTCAAACATTAACTCACCAACCACAGAGCCACTCACATTCTCACTCACACACCCATACAACCACTCACACACCTATTCACACGCTCACACAACCACTTACTCACCCACACAACCATTCACCCACCTACTCACAGACCTACACAGCCAAACACACATCCATTCATCTATCCATATAGCCACTTATGCTCACTCATGCCTACTCACAGACCCACACAGCCTTTAACAAACCCATTCACACACCCATTCAGCCACTTATACATCTACTCACAGACCCACAAACCCACTCACAAACCCACTTATAGATCCACACGTTCACTCACAAATTCACTCACATACCCATTCAGCCACTAACACACCCATTCACAGACCTACACAAGCACTCACAGATGCCACAAAACCACTCACACACCCACTCAGAGACCCACACACTGACTCACACACACTCAACTACACACACGGACATTCCCATTCTCTTCACACCCACACAACCACTCACACTGGGATTTACACATTCCATACAGCCACTCACTCACAAACCCACTTACACACCCACACAGGCACTTACACACCCACTCACAGACCTATACAGCCACTTACACAGCCACTCACAGACCCACACAGCTACTCGCACATCTACGTACAGACCCACACAGCCATTCACACATCTAAGTTACAGGGATGTTATACTTAGGAAATAGCATTAAATAAAAGTCAAAATTCACTGAAAAAAACAAAGGTTATAGGGATGTCATAGTTAGGAAACAGCATTAAAAAACCATTGGAAAAACACAAAGGTAACATAGACGTTATTGTTAGGAAATGAGAATTAAAAAAAATTCGAAATTCACTGAAAGAAAACAAAGCTTACAGGGACAGTATAATTAGGCTTAGAAACCATAGACATTCAGCACTTAGAGTTACCTCAGTTAACTATAACTTACGCCCTCGCTATGCACCGCTTATGACCTGACATATTACATCACTCATGACATGGCTAGTGACATCAATGAGGCCATTTGAAATGACATCACTGATTACATCTCAAAGGACATCTGTTAGAAATTGGATATCTGGTTGGCTAGGGCATGCACTTAAGCCAGGCAGAAACCACCACTCTAGTCACCGCAAGGGAGTTACACGCTGCAGATAACCCCTGCTCACTCCTTGGTAGCTTGGCATGAGCAGTCAGGCTTATCCCAGAGGCAATGTGTAAAGCGTGTGCGCAATACACTTACACAGCAGTGACACACTAGGCACACCACAAAAGAAACTCCACACAAGGTTATATCAAAAATAGCCTTTGTATTACTCATAAAACACAATAGACTGTAATCAAATATATACACTGTGCCACCGGGCACTAGGTATTACTTTACATGGATTATATACATTTACAGGGCCGATTGGGCCACTGTCATAACCATTAGAACCCACAGTTAGTGAAAGCAACCAGTAACTACGGATAAAGGTGCTCTTAGCACCACTCATTTGTCATTAACGCCTTAACCGCGGCGGCAATTCCGACGCGGTGCGGGCATTCGAAGGAGTGGGCGGGGCTGCGTCGGCCGCTGGCCGTTCGCAGCACTGGGGAGGGAGTGCAGCACAGAAGGGGTTAACATATTATGCATACATCCTTAATTAGTGTCAGTGCACTACAGTGCACCTGCCATGGTGCACATCACATTAGCCCCTCTTGGGCATAAATATAATTGCCCACGTAAATATAATTGCCCACGGGCAGCAATATGCCACCATGTCCCTGAGAGCCCACTGGCCCCCAAATGGCAGTCCAAGCGCTTCTGCGCTCTCTACCTGGACTGCGTGGTGGTTATGTGGATGCCCTTTCCTCCACTAAGGCTCTGGGGCCTCCATCGAGGTTCACCCCGAGCTTCCAAGACCTACATCAAGGCCTTTGTCCCCAAAAGGAGGGTTGTGGGGCCAAGGGTCACTCCAGCACCTGCCCATTACCATCCAGAGCAGCTGCTACCCTGGCCACATGCGGTACACCGACTCGGCTTCTCACCTTGCTTCTTGTCTCTCTGATGGGTGAGGGGGAGCGCTGCTTCCCCCGTGTGGAGCAACCAAAAGGCTCCTGCCGCCAACTTTGAGGCACATTCGGGATCCTTCGGGTTCTCCCAGACCCCCTTTTCCAGACTCCCATAGTGGCGACACAGGCGCCTCTTAAGCTGCGCTGTCCGCGCACTGAACGCCTTTCCCGCAGTCAGGCAGTGAAGGCACACGGGGCTCTCCTTGATACCACGGAGCCCTGCCCACAAACAGGCATCCTTTGCCTGGCTTCCTGCTTTGGCTCTGTTTCCTCCAGCCGGCCCCGCCCACGGTCATGCCCAAATGCTGCCTGACTTCCGGGTGCTTTGCAGGCTTCGGGCGAGGCGTCTTCTCTGCCCACGCCTGTGGTCCTGGGAAGTGCACAAGTGGTTGGGTTTAAAATAAGTATGGAGCAGTTCGATTCAAATGTAATTTATTCGCTAAGGTAGTTCCAACTTAGTTAAAATGTGTTGAAGCCCTAATTGAATGCTATGTTCCATCGCAGTGTAGTGGGACAACATGTTTTGTGACCGTTCTGCCCCTAGCGGGTCAGGTGGCACTTCATTAGGACCAAAAAGTGAGTGGTGCACGACCATAGGTCTGGCTCCTTATATGTGGTATGATATCCAGACGTGGTAGAGTGATACCCTAGTAGACTTATAATTGGGTAGTATAGACCCCCAGTATAGGAGCCTACAGCTTTACGGGGAAGGCAGAGCACGTTGTTGCTCTGAGGGGAAGGGTGGCAGGCAACTAGCGAGAATCCTACCCTTGCTCCTGGCCCCATGAGCAAGGGTGGGATTCTTGCTAGATGAAAAGCCACCTGACCCGCTATGGGCAGAACAGGCACGAAACATGTTGACCCACTACACCGCGATAGCCCTTTAGGAATATTGCATCCACTTAGGGCTTCAACACATTTTAACTAAGTTGGAACTACTCTTTGTTCTCCCCCTGGCACAGGGCTGTGTGCCCGGTCCAAACCAGTTCTGAGCGGCACTTAACAACAATTGTACAGTGCACAACAGCCTCCTTTCTCAGTGTAGGCCCTGGCCCCAGACACCCCACAGGGGGACGGAGCTAGCATTGTGGAAGACAGGCACAGTCCTATTCAGGGTCAGGTGCTACTCCTCCCAATACTCCAAATGCAGATCGGCCTATTCAGCCTAGCGCTGACTCACCCAGCCCCTCTGGAGCCACTGCACCGCCCCAGCCCCTGTCATCCAGAGCCAGACATGCAATACCCAACAGGCAGGCACAAAGACACATAGCACACTGAAATGCCCACTTCTAAAAATGGCATTTCTGAAATAGTAATAATAAATCTGCGAACACCATTACACAGTATTTATTACCACTATTCCAAACATACCAAACTTGAGCACGCTACTCCTCTCATGTCAGGAATTACCATTGAAACACATATCAGAGACTCCCCAATGCATTCCTATGAGAGTGCAGCCTCACAGTAGTGAGAAACCAAAATGGCTGTTTGTTACTACCAGGACATGCCACACAGTAAAGGTAACATGTCCTACTTTTTAACTACAGCACACCTTGCCCATAGGGCTAGCTAGGGCCTAACTTAGGGATGACTGATATGTAGTAAAAGGGGGGTCACAGATGTGGCAACCACTTTATGTGCCATGTCACAGCGGCAGTAAACTGCACCCGCAGGCCCTGCAATGGCAAAGGCCTGAGACTGGTTTAAAAGGCTTGTTTGTTGGGTGGTGCAAGCAGCGCTGCAAGCCCACCAGTATCATTTATTTAGGTAAATTAAATACGCCAAACAAGTGCAAACCAATCTTACTGTGATTACCATAGAGAGCACATGCACTTTAACACTGAACAGCAGTGATAAAGTGCCCAGAGTCCTAAAACCACTTACACCAGGTCAGACAAAATACCAGGAGGAAGGCAAAAAGTTCAGGGATGACCCTGCAAAAAGGGCCAAGTCTAACAACATCACTGATGACATCATCCAGTGAGTGTGTTTCATAAAGGTTTCTCAAACTTAAAGATATATACTAAGTTACTTCATAAATTAAATTACTATTCTTTCTGTACTACTATTAAGAGATACTATTTCTAACATATGTCATCTGATCCATAATCCCATATTTAAAACGGGTTTACTAATTATCAGTGTACTAGTCTCTACACTGCACATGTCCCCTGCTGATGTATGTGTATGGTAGTGCTTTGCAACAGTCTAAGCTGTTCATTTAGACTTTACACCACAGTGATGGTGGAGTATAGTTGTATTTTTCAACATACTGTACAGTTTGCTTAGACCTCTCTAGACATTTATAACAGACTCAGGTCTTTACTCACATCTTTCTCCAGGATTACAAATAATGTTACTAGGGATTTTTCACACAGTCGCCTGTCCGCTAAGACCTCTCTACTGGTTGTTGAATATTGTTGTGGTTTGTGGAAATCTGACATTTGCACTAAACCGTGTTCCAGGTTTATGAATGGTGTTGTTGTGGTTTGCAAAAGACCTGCCTAAACAGATAGACATTTTACTTTGGCCATTAGTGTATAGAATAGTGGTTTAAAAAATACAGGACTATCCATTGACAATATCTCTGACATGATAAGTGAGTCTAGTGGTTGATAAGGTTACAGTGAGCTCTGAGCTGTATGTCTCTCACCTATTTTTAAAAATACATTTTAATGGTATTTTATGTACTATAATAAAGTTTACTTTGTTGGATGATGTTATCAGTGATGTCATTTGAGATGTCATGAATGATGTCACTGACCATGTTAGGAGTGATGGAATACGTGAGGCCATAAGACATGCATTGCAGGGGCATAACTTATAGTTAGCTTAGGTAACTATCAGGCCTGGGCGTAGTTCGCAGAGTTTCGCTATGCAGAACTCCGCAAAGTGACAAAAAAACTGGTAAAAGTTCTGCAGGTGGCGGAGTAAAGTGCGAACTGCTGTTCACGCTGGTCTTTCTGCTGCTCAGTTAGAAATTCTACACGAGCGGTAGCTCGCACTTGCGAATTTACAGCTCGCGCGAGCGGGGAAAAAACTCTGCTGCGCAACATGGAGCGGAGATTTCTGCACTCCGCGAACTCCGCGGAGCACGGAGTGCAGAAACCTCCGCAAACGGAGATGAGTTCACTGCCCAGACCTAGTATTTGCAACTGTTGAATTTCTATGGTTTTGTGTGTGTGAAATTTGAGCCTAACTATAATGTTCCTGTAACCTTTGTTTATTTTTTTGTGAATTTCTAAGATTTTTTGAATTCTATTTCCTGACTATAATGCCCCTGTAGCCTTTGTTTTTCTTTTCAGTGAACTTCAGTTTTTAATGCTATTTCTGAACTATAACACCCCTGTAACCCTTTTTTGTGAATTTCATAGCTTTTACATATACATTTCTCTACAATTTGACCCAACAGGTTGATTTACTAATATACATTTTCATAAGTTTATAAATACATTTTATTCACACATTAATTCTTAATATATATTTTAAAACTAACAATTAAAAACTTACGGTAAGGTAATGTATGTAGTCTTTCAAGAAATACAATGCACAAAGTCTTTCTTTTTTGTAAATTCATTTTATGAATCCTTGGATCTATTGCGAATTCTTGAAAAAATAAGGGGTCTGCCAGTTATATTGCACATATTCTGTACTAAAACAGCACATTTAATACCAACATATGCTATTGCAACTTCTATAGGTGTATCACTGCATGTGTGCGGGTCTGTGAGGTCATGTGTGGATGTGTGAGTGGCTATATGAGTGTGTGAGTGGTTGTGTGGGTGTGTAAGTGGGTGTTTGAGTGTGTGAGTATGTAGGTGGATATGTGACGGGGTGGATGAGTGTTTGTGTTGGCCTGTGAGTAGGTTTGTTAGTGGTTTTGTGGGTCTGTGAGTGAGTGGCTGTATGGGTGTGTGAGTGAATGTGTGAGTGGCTGTGTGTTTGTAAGCTAGGGGTGGGTGGAATTTGCATAGTCGCGCTATGCAAAGCTCTGCGAAATGCTAAAAAATCTCAGTGAGCACGCAGAGTTCCATGAACACGCGGAATTGCTTGTTCCGCCGGTTCACAATGCTTTTTTCCTGTTCGCGATCGCTGTTTGCGTGCTCGGGGAGAAATATCTCCTGAACACGCATTTTGAAAGCACAAACAAGCAAAAAATTCCGCGAAGCCGCGGATCACGGAATTTTTGGCAATTCCACGTTCTCTGCGGAATGCGAAATTACCCAAATTCCGCGAGCGGAACAAATTTACCGCCCAGGCATAGTGTAAGTGTGTGCGTGGTTGTGTGAGTGTCTGTGTGGATGGATATGTGGGTCTGTGAGTGGGTATGTAAGTGGCTGTATGGGTATATGAGTGGGTGAGTGAATGGTTTTGTGGGTGTATAAGTGGGTGTGAAAACAGATAGGTGAGTGGCTGTGTGGGTTTGTGAGTGGATGTTTGAGTGCTTTTGTGGGTCTGTGAGTGAGTATGTGAGTGGCTGTATGAGTGTCTGAGTGTCTGTGTGAATATGTAAGTGGGTGCATGACTGGGTGTGTAAGTGGCTGTTTGGGTCTGTGATTGGGTGTGCCAGTGGTTTTGTGGGTGGGTGCATGAGTGTCTGTGTGGGTCTGTAAGAGGGTGTGTGAATAGTTTTGTGGGGATTGTGAGAAGTTGGCCTGGCATATGATGTCCACTATTCTAGTGGGCAACTTGCACCAGTCCAAATGACCCTTCTTGATGGTCGGTTTAAGAAAACCTTTATAGAAAGCTGTCCTAGTGGTAGCTGTGGAGAGCAGCCTTCAGGCTAAGTCTTGAAGGAATGTAAAGCGGCTTGCTTTACCAGTCTCTAATCTCTTGAATGATCAAAAGAAAGAGCACCACACCTGGTATATATCAAATATATATGTATTTATTCTAAACACAACCCCTCTAGTCTCTTTATGAGGCTAGAGGCAAAAGTACAATACAAGGACTTAAATAACACACAGTAAATTAGCACAGTATACCTTTTGCCCCAGGGGTCTCACAAACCATATACAAAACAAATGGTATAAGAACCACATGAGGGATAGAAGTGAGGCCTAGAGCCTGTAGAACCGTTGTGGCAACCAGGAACCACCCATGATAGGGACGCAGGAGACCCACGGGGGACGCGTGCAGTGTCTAAACACAGACGCGAATCACCATTGATTTCTATGGAGGAAATTCAAGTCACAGTTTTAAAGTTTGAGGACACTTAGGAGTGGACTGCGGTGCAACCCCTTTAGAACTAGACACTTCGAGAGTCAAGACCACACAAGCACCAAAGTACTCGTGTTACCTCACCCAGGGAAGCCGGGTACATAGGTGTCTTTTCGTGTTGGGTTTCGTCGTCGTTTCCAATGGAGAGCTGCGAAGAAGTGCTGCAGGCGACCAGAGGAAAAGTGTCCGGATGGATCCAAGGGTGGATCGGAGATCTGAAGAACCTGAAAGCAGAGGGGACAGAGTCTGGGACACTAGCCAGTGACCAGGATGGCAACAAGAGGATGCCAGCCGATGTTGGGTGATTTCAAGTGGAGGAGGTGAAGCTTGACTCTTCAGCCACGAGGACCAGGAGGCATCGACGATGACCAGGAGCTGGATTCGAGCTGTCCCATTAAGGATGTCGAGTGCTGCAGTGTTGGTATCCAGATTGGACCCAACAAGCCTTGGCAACAGCAACCAATGCAAGATGACAAGATCGGCTTCAGTGCAGACCAGCAAGGTCTAAGGGGCTCACCCTTTGGAGGGGAGTCAGTGCACATCTGGAGCAACCAGGAAAACTCAAACAGTAAAGTAGATTCCTTCATGGGGACCCACTAGTGAATGGACTAGGGATCACAAAGGTGCCTCGAGTGGAAATGCTGAAAGCGGGCCCAGGGAACACTCGTGGAGTGTAGGCCCACAATCTTCAATGCAAAAGGTGCTCAGGGTTTGGACTACAAGTAGCCCAATGCACAACTTCGGGAAAGCTCAGGAAGTTGATGCACTAGCAAATGTGCAGGATGTCCAGGAGTTCCGGTCCCATGTCTCTCGTGATAGCTACAGGTCTCAGCTTTGCTGGGGACTTGTGTCCGCCTCGGAGATATTTGGGAGTTCATGTCCTGTGTCGCAGATTCCTCAGGATCCGTCGGGAGCCTTGAAAATGCAGACTGGCAAGATGCTTCTTTGGTGCCTGTTTGTAGAGGGGAGTCACTCCTTGACCCCAAGGGAGATTTCTTCCGTCTTCCAGTCGATATGGAATGTCAAAGGTCCAAGATTTCTTCTTCAGAGTTTTGTCCAGGGTAATCTAAAGTCCTAGGGACTGAGTTCCTATACTTATACTAAGTTTAGGGGTTGGACTACCTCTAGGGTCCCACCTATGGGAGGACCTGGGGACAGGGTGGTTACACCCCTTTCCCTTTGTTCAGTTTCACACCAGAGCTGGGGCTGAGTGCCCCAGCAACCGGTTTGAACTGGGCAATGCATGGGACACCTTGTGTGCCCCAGGCAGTGTCTGAAAAGCATTCACTGAATGCAACCCACCATGGCCCAATACACTAAAACCTGTCTGGGGAGGTACTGGCACCTCCCTGGACAGGAAACCTATTGTCCAAGCCTCCCCTGCCGGAGTTTCGTGCAGCAGCAGGAGGTCAGGCTCGTGTCTTTGGCAGGAGCATCCCTTTTGTGATGCTGAGGCTCTTTTAAACTGTTACCGGGAAAGTAAGTGTGTACATGTCTTCTCCCTCTAGAAGGGTAGAATGCTACCCCCGCTGCCAGAACTGGTGGGGGGGGGGGGTAGTATTCCAAAGTGTTTAACACCAAACACGACATGTTTTGATAAAGCCAAACCAAAGTTAGCATTAACCGCAAGGATTATAATTCACTTAAGAGTATATGGTATCGCCATATCACAGAACAGCTATAAGGAAGGGTTTCCGAAAGCTTCAGAGGGGCTCAGCTCATGCTAGGGGCACCCTCTCACACAAAACCAAGCACTCTGCCTTCAGGATTGTCAAGGCCTGCCATAGGAGTGACTTATAGGTTAATATGTGTCTGTTTTAAATAGTAGATGTAGGTATACTATATCTCATTTAAGGGGTGCTTACACCACCTTACCAAGGCTGCAAGTGCAGACCCGTGATGACATTTTGGAAGGCTTTCCAGGGGTGGCAAAATACATGCTTCAGCCCCTGGTAGGTGGGGTACCTATGCCCTTGGTACCCAAGGTACCATATGCTAGGGACTCACAAGGGTAACCCAGTAACCAATCTGGTGTGTACCTAATGTACAGGATATCAATTTAGAGAGAGAACAGCTAGGCTGTGGTCCTGATTAGCAGGGCCACAGCCAGACTAAAGTCGATAAACCAGTGAAACACAGCAAAAAGTGGGGGTAACCATAGGAAGCAGATCCTACTCTCCTACAGGCATGAGTGGTAGAATTAGTGGATGTATGGGTGAGTGAGTGTGTGAGTGGTTGTGTGGGTGTGTACGTGTGTACATGGCTGTGTGAGTGGGTGTATACATGGTTGTGTGAGTGGCTCTGTGAGTCAATGTGTGAGTGCTTTTGTGGGCCTGTAAGTGGTTCTATGGGTATGTGAGTTTGTGTGACTGGTTGTGTGGAAATGTAAGTGGGCGTTTGGGTATGTGAGTGTGTGATTGAGTAGGTGTGTGGGTCTGTGAGAGGGATTGTGTATCTTTTAACTGGGGTCTGGATCCAAGGATCCATCTGCAGTTCATGTGCTAAAAAACATTTTTTTGACAATGTCTTGCCTATGATGTATCCCTCATAGACCCCTCCATCAGTCACATGGGATCCCAGTACCTCTACCCTTATCCCTTCTATTACGTGAACTTTTTTTTCCCTCAAGGAACCCAGTCCCGATTCACAAAATGGCAGCCGCAACATCCACTCAGGTTGTGATCAGGCAATTACGGCATTGCTGTTGGATCCGCTTGGATCCGCCTCAAAATATCCATGGCGGATCCGCTTTTCTAGATATATATAAATCTTTTTACTTTAATAATTCCAAAGCTACCAGAACATATTCACACCAAATTACGAAACAGCCTCTTTCTGGAACAAGATCTAGCTTTCTGACAAATTTGGTGTATCTCCATGGCCCCCGCTTAACGGATCACCCTGAAGCTATCCAGACAGCCGCTGAAGTGACCGGCAAACTAGTTTTTAATATTTTGTGAAGAATACAGACAATTTCACACCCAAAGACACTGTTACACCCTCACTTATACCCACACAGACATTCTCACATTCACTCACATATCCAGACACGCTCACACCCATACAGATACTCTCACACCCACTCAACACCCCTCACATATCCATACAGACACTCACACCCACTCAAATACCTATACAGACTCTGTAACACCCATTTACATACCTATACAGACACCCTTACACTCACACTAATACAGATATTCTCACATCCACTCACATATCTATACAAACACTCTTCACCCACTGACATAGCCATACAGATACTCTTACACCCACACATACACCCATACAAACACTCTCACACCCACACAGACACTCTCACACCCACTCACACTCGATAGATACATTCTGATACCCAATCACATACACAGACACCCTCACACCCACTCGCATACCCCACAGATACTCTAACACACATACAGTCGCATACCCACTCATGCACCCGTACAGAGATCCTCACACTCATTGACACATTCACAGTCATACATCCACTCAGAAACATTTACAAGTGAAAGCTAAAAGAAGTGTTTTCTATTGAATGTTTGCTTTTGGTTTGAGGATCTGCCATGGATCTGGGAAGTAGAGAAAGAATTATTAAAAAAAGGATTTACAAGGCAAAAGAACAAGTGTTTGGGAACTAGCCTGATTACCACGCCTGACAAGAAGCAAACAAGAAAGAAACAGAGGAAACAGTATTACCAACTTCAAACTGAAAGAGAAAAAGAAAATAAGGTGGAAAATGTCCAGTGAAGAAAAGGAGAAGCTGGTAAGAGTACTAAGCAGTTTCTGAAAAAAATATGCTCTAAAATGCAGAATGAGGGTAAACATATATCTAAAAATGGAATTTTCACATCAACTGGAAAAAAGGTTACAGGTACGTTATAGTTAGGAAATAGAATTTAAAAACACCTTTGAAATTTACTGGTAAAAAAACAATTGTTACATGGACGTAAAGTTAGACTCAGATTTGACTTGTACAAAACCATAGAAATTCAGCAGTTATAGTTACATGAGCTAACTATAACTCACGCCCCGCAATGCACTGCTTATGACCTCACATATTACATCACTCATGACATGGTGTCAGACTCTCTAGACCTTAATATACCAATATGGCTTACCTCTTGACTTGCACAGAAACAGAGATGCTAGGTTCCGAATCCCACTAGGCAATGATTCAGAGTTCTACTTTTAAAAAAGAAACTCTAAGCCACTACCCTGGGGGAAGGGGAATTGGATAAAATAATAAACAACAAGAAGAGACAGATCCTGACTGGTTCCTTCCGTTCCTGTTCTGCTCCGCAGAGTCCAGTCACAAATGAATTGGAACCTAGAAAGGAATGCACAATAATTATCCTGCCCTAGGTCTTTTTCTCCAAACTCCTTTCTATTTATTTTTCACATACCCCTTAACTTCAGGAATTTGCTTCTCTTCTATTTCTTCCAGAAATTAGTTCTCATCTATATTTGCTTAGGGTCCTTAGTTGTATCTGCAAGTGAAAATTAACGTGCACTTAGTCTGTGATTCACTATTTCTGTCTTTTCCTCTATTCCCTACTTACTCACTATAGGACGTAGTTAGCTTCTATTCTTTTTTCACTAGATGTTTCTCCGTCACTAATTCTGGAATTTCTTTAAAACTTCTATGGGACAAGAATAGTTATTAGTTCCTTCCTTCTCTATTTCTAGCTACCTATGTCGAATTCTCTTTTTATCCTACCTACTTCTTATGTAATTTATTTTGCGTTGCATTGACTTCTCTTCTATCTTGAATTGCGTCTTTTAGAAATACAGCCGATAACTTTCTTATTTTGATATATGTCCTTTTCTTCTCTCCTTTTTACAGGTTATCTTTTCCTCCAACTAGATGGGCTTGAAACTACAGGTATTACTGTCGTAGTCTTTATCTCGTTCTATTCTTTTTCTTAAAACCCAACAGTTAGTTTACTATCACTTAGCTTGTTTTTCTTTATGTCTTGTTCTCCTCAGGTACACCAGACTGAAGATGGCTCCTTCTATGAGCGACGAGGACCTTGTCTGCTGAAGACTGCCGGTAAGTTCTCTGAATCTTTCGTACCCCTGGGCTCTATTAAATCTATGAGGAATGTTACCTAAGAAACATTTACTGTCACAATAATCTTAAAAGTTAAATTCCCCTTCAAATATACACTTCGGGTTTGTGAGCTAAAACGAAGGCTGCTGCTCCGGTCGAAGTCGCGGTGAAGTGCGCAGTTTACTCAGCGCTCGCGCCTCACCTGGACATTTCACAGCGGCGCTTCAAAGACTAGACCGCTAATCAGAATGATCGGAATCGGCGGCCATCTTAGTGCGCCAATTCTGATTGAGGACAGTCCAAGAGCATTTCATAGTACTTAAGGCTCTTTCAGGGCCTGTCGTAATTGCGACTTGTACTGGGGTTCTGACAATGGTCAGTGACATCACTCATGACAACTCAAATTCCTTAGATATTAGCTCTCTAATAACTTTCCACCCGTTTGACAAATTGCAGCAAAACTTTCTAGTCCTATAGCATTTTTTACATTTTGAGATGATGTAAATTTTTGTGGTGAATCATTAAAGGGATGCAAAGATAAAAGAGGTCCCAAACCGAGTATTTCCGCCAATGCATTTTCCATAGACTATTGTATTTGATATAGACAAATGAATGAATGGATTTACATGATATTTGCCAGCATTGTACTCTATGCCAGTCCAGTGTACTATCCTGCACTCCATATAACTCCACTCTACAAACTCTGCTACAGTATATGCCACTCTACTAGATGGTACTCCATTCTATACCTGTTCACTTAACTCTCTGAATCTGCACTAAAATCTATGCCTGTGCACTCTATTGCACAACACTCTACACCACTCTATGTCAGTTACCAACACTGTACGATACAGCACTCCACTCTACTGTATAAGGCACCACTCCAATTGAAAACAGTTTCTGCGACTCTGTGCTACGGTATTTCAATGTATGCCACCCCACTGTATGCTAATCCACTGTACCCTACTCCACTCTATGCCACTCAAGTGTACACCGCTTCACTCTACGGTATTCCACTCTATGCCACTCCACTCTTCTATGCGCCACTGTAGAGTATTCCACTGTACGCTATTTCACCGAATGCTACTCCACTTTACGGTAATCCCTTTTAAGCCAATACAGTGTATGCAACCCAACTCTACGCCGATCCATTGTATGACACTCTCCTCCTCTCTATATAACCCCACTCTATACAAGTCTACCACACTTCATGGCACTCTATGATATTCTACTCCACTGTATTCCCATACACTCAATTGTCCAACTCTATACTCCACTCTATGCTTGTACACTCCATTGTACAACATTGTATTCCATTATCCAACACTTTTCTATACAACACAGCCCTCCACTCTGCTGTATGAGACCCCACTCCAATTTATAACAGTTTACTACCTACATTACGCCAGTACACTTCACTCCATGTCACTCTACTCTACAACACACTCAAACACTCTATTGTACTTTACTCAACATTACACCACGCCACTTGACTTTACTTCACTGTAGGAGACTTTATCTCACTCTATACTAATATACATCATTCCACTCTGTGCAGCTCCAGTGTTTCACACACTACTGTATTCTATGCAATCCTACTCTACAACATTCTACTACACTGTATGCCACTCTCTGATACTTTACTCTTGGCTAACCCCTTCACTCCACTGTACTTTATTGTATGCCACTGTACACCACTCTACTCCACTGTACGATATTCTAGTCCACTATACGACACTGTATTCAATTCTTTGTATGCCACTGCACCTCACTTTATTCTACTCTATCCTGACATAGTACTCCACATTATTCCACTGTACGGCACTGCACTCTACACCACTCAGTGTAATTGCCGTCTATACCACTGTATGCCAACCCACTCTACTATACTCTACAACACTCATTTGAACACCACTCTACAAAATCAACTAGACTGTATGCCACTCTACTTTACTATAGTCTACATCACTTTCCAATACAGTACGACACCCCAATACACTCTACTGTACAAAACAGTACTCAAATGTATAGCACCTTACTTGACTGTATGCTATGCCACGAAACTCAGCTGCACTTCATGCCACTATTGTCTACAACACACTACTCTACTCCACTCTATGGAACTTTGCTCCACTCTACACTACCCCACTCCAAAGTACTCCACACCACTATACTCCTCTCTACTACACTTTTCCCACTCTACGCCACTGTACTATACTCCGCTCCACGCTGCTCCACTGTCTGACACACTACTCCACTGTCTACAACTCCACTCTACAACACTGTACTACACTCTTTGACACTCTACTTCACTCTAAAACACTCTACTCCACTCTATGACAGTCTACAACACCCTATTCTACTGTTCGACATGCCATTCCACTGTACAGCTCCCTGCTGCAGTCTACAATATTTGACAATACTATATGAGACACCATGCCACTGCACAATATAACAATTTACTACACTGTACGATATGCTACTCGCTCTACTCTACTCTAATCTACAATACTCCACTCTATGACAATGGACTTTACAACACTCCACATAACAACTCTCCACTTGCGAAACTTGACTCTACGATTTGAAACACATTTTTATCAAAAATGTTTTTAAAACTTTGAAATTCAATGGAAAAAAAACAGTTAAAGCTTAGTTATAGTTAGGAAAGCTTATTTTCCCTATACAAACCATATCTAAACTTAAAAAAACTTTTACAATTCTAAAATTACAGTTACAGTTACTTATACAATTTAGCCTCCACCTTCAAATATTATATGTAGCAGACCTCGTTACCCACTCTTTTCAGCTCGCCAACCAGACAACATCAACTATAACTCGCCACTCCAGCATTTAATTTAAAGGCTCTGGTTACAGGTGGTACCATTTTACTAGGGATTTACAAGTAAATTAAATGTGCCATTGGGTATAATCCAATTCTATCAGTATAGGAGAAAGAGAGCACAATTGCTTTAGCACTGGTAGCAGTGATAAAGTACACAAAGTCCTAAGGCTAACAAAAATGAGGTTAGCAAAAATAGGAGGGGTGAAGGCAAAAAGTTTGGGGGAAAGAGGCTTTGGGCCTCCAGGTGGAACACTCGTCTGAGTTGTCTCGCACACAGGGTGAGGCTCAGCGAGTGTTTGAACAGTCCCCCAGCACACTGGTGAGTGACTTCTGCTACCAGCACAGAGCCTCGTAAATGGTTGGCGGTTGCTGCGCATAACAGATGATAAACTACACTGTAGAAACTCCCCACAGGCCTTTCCATAACATCTGCACGTGCAGTATACCATCAGACGCATTGCCTCAGCTGATTGGGACATCGATTTAATTGGCAGGCACCACTTCCCTGGGAGTTGACTGAGAGAGACTTACTTGTGCATTGGCGGTGCCCCCCGGATCTGAGACGCGGTGTTCTGTGAGCGGCTGAGACGCTGTCTGCCCGATGATGTGTTAGTGCGCACTGGGGATGACGCATGAGTGCTGGGCTTCTGCTGGAAATTCAGGCGCCAGGCCGCTGGATCGGCGATTTCTGGACTGGCGTGCCCTTCTCTACCCTCCTTGGTGCCATGGGGGGCAACAGCCATGCTGAACTAAGGTAGGGGATGTGTGACCCCTGTGTGATTGCCCCGGGCCCCGAGCTGCAAGACTTTGCCGAATGTGTCCCCACCGGAGATATTATGTGAGAGACTATGCCTGAACTGTATGCTGCATCTGGAGGAAGTAAGTGCTCGAGTACTGGCTCACATCGCTGGGACTGGCTCTGGATCATTCTGAAAGGAGGCCCGGGCTGGGCAGGTACTGGACCTGATGCCACTGTGCAGGGGGTGATTTGGATGGTAACACCTCGATGAACAGTACAAGCCCCACCATTTTGTGCCTGAACGGTTGAACTTCAAAATGGCTAGCTAGCTGTATTGGTAAATCAAAGAAAGGACCACTCACCTCACACCACCACATAGGCAAAGACATAGGACTAATTGCTTTCAGCACGCTATCAAACAGAAACAAATGACCATGCACGCTGATCTGCCCCCATAGAAACAGATAAAGGACTATACCCAGGTACTTTTGTTGCAGGGAAAGAGTGATAGGACTAATCCCCAAATCTATTCCACCACTAAATAAGCAAGCAGCCATCTTGGAACGACTGATACATTATGCAATTAAAACAGAGCGTGCTCATTGATCTCATCCCCAGACACTCTAACCCTCAAATTAAATGATATTATTTACTATAATTAACCGCTAATATTTATGACTAAGGATCCCAGGGTATTACCTAGATTGGGACATAGTAAGCCAAGTTAATCCCATCCTTACAAATAGCAAGGACCACCTACCACTACAGGACCCACTAATGGTAATGGAGTGAGGACCTATCCCAAGGAGTCATCATCTTGAATTAAACAGGGAGGCCTACGACTTCTCATACTCTCCAAATATATCTCCTCCCATACTACATTAGAGACTGAAGAGCCACCTGCAAAGTACAAAAGACTTGAAGGCCATGGGTCAAAAGTAGCTGCTCTTCACAACGTGCTTTAGGAGTGTGGACTGGAACAACGCAGCCAAAGTTGCATTTTCTACCTCCGGAACTTTAATAATTGGATGAAGAGTATTCTCATTGGAGATTTTATTGAAAAGGTGTGACAGAGGAAAAGAAATGATATCACAGCTATGGGGGAGATTGACTTTGGGCTCCCTCCTTTGACTATCACCTACCCAGCCGGACTTCGGGCTAACGTGCCCGCGTCTCTCCTGACCTTACCTCCCCCTCCCTCTTCCCCCAACCCTCCCCCTCGCCGCTCCTACTCTTTCCAGCTTCTGTCCTCTGCCCTCACATGCCCTTGCCCTTTGTCCCCACGCTGTTTTTTCTGTGAGCCTCTTCCCTCGCCACTTGAGACTGATCTATTTTGTCTGATGCCCGATGGAGCTACCTGGTTTAGCTATAGGGGAGATGGGCCATGGATTCCCTCCTTGGTCGTCACCTACCCAGTCGGTCTTTAGACAGACTTCCTTTCGTCTCTACGGTTTTCTCTTCCCTTATCCTCACTTTTCCTCCTCCCCTACGCCCCACTGCTTTCTCTCTCTTTTCTCTCCTCCCCTAATTGTTTTGCTGATTGTTTGATTCAATGTTTACTTGTTGATCTTCTTCTAGTATATTGTTGAAACACATTGTTGCACTACCTCTCGTCTCTCCTGTCGTCTCCTACCGCATCCTCCCTCTATTTATGTCTCTCCCTCCCTCCTCTCTCAATGTTTTGAGACTGAACTATTTTGTCTGATGCCCGATGGAGCTACTTAGTTTAGCTATAGGGGAGATGGGCCGTGGATTCCCTCCTTGGTCGTCACCTACACAGTCGGTCTTTAGGCAGACTTCTTTTCGTCTCTCCTTATTGTCTCTTCCCTAGCTCCTATCCTCTCTCCCGTGAATCTCTCCCCTTGCCTGCTACTCTGCCTACCCCATGTCCTTTGTGCTCTTTGACTAAGCACTCCTTCTCCCCTTGTTGGGGAAAGATCCAATATTTATACTCTGGAGTCTCAGCAATCCCGCTGAGTGAGTCCGCTGCGCCAAGGGAGCCACTCACACTTGAGGTATGGCACCCCTTGCCAAAGCACTCCCTCTCCCCTTTTTGGGGAAGGATCCAGTATGTAGGCCTTGGAGTCTCAGAGACCCCTCTGAGAGAGTCCACTGCATAAAGGGAACCTCTCGCAATAGAGATAGGGAAGGGATACCACTTCCCCTGGGATTACAGCTTACTGGACTTTGGACGTTGCCTTGACTCGTCTACCGGTTTGTGTCCCCGTCACCTTTCCCCTTCTCTCCCCATGCTTTGTCTCTCACCCTCCCCTCCTCTTTCCCACCTTCATTATCTGTATACTTCCCCATCTCCAACCCCCTCCCCTGAATCTCTCACCCTGCCTTCTTTTCCCCTTAGGTATTTGTGCTTATTGTTTATCTCGACCTTACAAGTAACTATCTTGCCATGCTCTAAGATCTGTGTAACCTTTGTAACGATGTAACCTGTAACTAGGATCTGATGCTTATGTAAAGCGCTCTGATACCTCCGGGACTAGCCAGCGCTATATAAAACTTTTTAAATAAATAAAATAAAAGACCACCCTAAGGCTGACAGGTCTAACAAACATTATGCACATCCCTTTGGACAGTTCTTTCTTATACCTTAGGGCAGTGGTTCCCAAACTTTTTTGACCCGTGGCTCCCTTGACCTAATTGGCAGTTGGCCGTGGCTCCCCACCATTTTTTTACCGGCGCACCGGGGTGCCGCGGCGCACACTTTGGGAACCACCGCAGTAGACCTTTGTACTCTCTACCATTCCTATGTGACTCTTAGAATTTATCCATTTGTATCTCTTCCTTGAGTGACTTTACAACCTGTACATTTGCAATTTTTTCTATTTGTCTCTTCCTTGAGTGACTTTACTACTTGTACATTTGCAATTTATTTCTGTTTATATCTCTTCCCTGTGTGACTTTATAACTTGTACATTTGCAATTTTTTTTCTGCTTGTATCTTTTATGTAACACATGTACTCCTAAGTCCTTATGTATCGCAACTGGTTCTTATGTAAAGCTCTCTGACACCTTCAGGTAATGTTCGCGCTATATAAAAAGAAAAGGTGATGTCAGAAGTCATTAATAGGCAAAAAGCTTTTCATCCAGTATATTTATGACTACAAATAGAGGACATGATAACCTAAAAAGAATTCCTGATCCATCTTCATGCATGAATACTAAAGGTTATTCTTAAAATATGACACTCCTTGACTGGATTAGACATTCACTATAACAAATAGGTGCTCATATGTATGTTACTCTATTAACACTTGTAGCTATTTGCTTGCTGTGTTTATCTCCTGCCTGACACACAGCGCCATCGAGCGCTAGTCCATCTGTAAACCATGTCTGGGGTCGGCTCACTGCTGCTTAGGAGGGGAGGCTGCAGAATCTGCGCCGATAATGGCCTAGTGACGGCCATTATCGGCGCAGATTCTGCAGGCTGTGTGAGTAAGGGCTTTCATGGTCCCAGCGGCTTTGATCACTTAGACTCTAAGTGTTTGTTTTAATCGCGCATAATTATCTGGTGATCTGGCACTTTGGAGTTCTGACATCGCTGCACAGGGGGGCCTAACGAGGCCAGATGCTATCTTTCCCAAATAGTGCGGCGGCGCCCCTGGCTACTGATAACGGCGCACCAGGGCGCCGCGGCGCACAGTTTGGGAACCACAGCCTTAGGGGCTAGACTTATCAACGTTTTCTGTTGCCCTTGAGTCACCACGTTAACACAAGGGCAACACAATGCTAAGTCTGCTTTCCAAAGCCACACAAGGCCACACCATTTGGAGTAAAGCAAGGCAGCCCAAGCTGCTGCCTTGCGTTACTCAGCCTCAGTGAGGTATTTCAAGGGTGGAGTGTGGATCTTTATTTCTCCTTGTGTTCTCCTCTTTTGACGTATGCTTCATTCTGCAGCACACAGAGAAAGAGGAAAATGCCTCAGAGGATTGTTTTTGTGCAGGAAGATGTTCCTTCCTGCACAAAAACAATCCTGCCTGCAATGCAGGCACCCTTGCACCATGACACAAGGGTGCCTATGTTGAGGCTAGGCAGGTAAAAGTACGCCAGCGAACGGAGAGGACAGGTATGTGCCATATAATTCTAAATATGGCACATTCATGCCCTCTCCCTTTCATACAGCACAGCACAGCTGCATGAAAGATTGACCGATCTGCCCATTCATGTCCGCTATGCCTGGGCAGGGCAAAGTAGAGGAAACTCTGGTGGAAGTCTGTAGCGCCACTGACGTGCACATCGGTTATCCGACCTGGGTACAGGGGCAAAAGTCTAATGGAACCATCTAGTACCTGGTTCCATCTGAAGTTTCTCTCAGGATTGCTTGTTCTCGGAAACCTCACTTTTATACCTTTCATGTGACAAAGCATATATATGTGATCAAGCTGATTGTGCTAACTTTTTTGCTGTGACAATAACGTGAAGAAAATGTGAAACAACAAATGTTTAAAATAAAATTTCGATTGTGTTTTACCACACACTTTCCACAAAAAGAATGAGCTGCAATTCAGAGACTATGAAGGGGCACTAATGAACTATCTTACCAATTAAAGCAATAGTTGAGCTCAAATTCATTTTAGACAGCGGGGGATCAGCAGCCCTCATCCTGCTGGACTTATCTGCGGCGTTTGACATGGTGGATCATTCCACCTTGATACAACATCTGGAAGCATAGGGCATACAAAATCTTGCCCTGAAATTACTTTCATCCTTCCTGTCAAACAGGGAAAACACTATCAATTTAGATGCCTTCTCTTCAAGCCCATTTTACCTGTCATGCGGGGTCCCACAGGGATCCTCGCAGGGCCCTACCCTTTTTAACTTATACGTCACTGCATAGCCCCCCTGGTCAAACCCTTTGGTTTTTCCCTTACCTAATGTGTGGATGATACGCAAATGGTATTATCAGCGTCACAGGATACCACCGACTCCTGTATACATGACTGCATGAAAGGCATCAATGGTTGGATGAACAGACACCATCTTAAGCTTAATGCTGGAAAGACTAAGGTAATTTTACTCTGGAACAACCTTAACCTTTGGTCTGCCCAGTGTTGGCCCAGGGAGATGGGCCCCCTTCCTGCACCCACCAGGAAAGCCAAGAGTTTGGGTGTAATGATTGATGACTACTTACTATTGGGAAACCAAATTAACGCAGTACTGTCCTCTTCATACAACATCCTAAGAATTCTTTTAAAAATCTTAATATTTCTGCCTGTGTCAGTGAGGGAGTCAGTCATTTCCACTCTTGTTTTATCTAAAATTGATTATAGTAATGGCCTCTATATCAGATTTCAAGCTCAACATCTAAATAAGCTGCATGTCCTTCAGAATTCGGCAGCCAGGATCCTTTTGGATGTACCTAGGCATTTTTCGGTTTCCTCTGCTCTGAAGGATCTCCATGGATTGAGAGTCAAAAACAGGATCAAATTTAAAGCCCTTTGCCTGAATGATAAGGCTCTCCATAATTCAGGACCCTGGTTTCTCAAAAAGCTCTATCATGGTATACCTCCTCAAGAAATTTAACATCAGCAGGCTCTTTCAGAGCAAACCCTATCAGATTAAAAAAATCTAAATGGGTTGCCAGCAGCTTCATGGTTAGAGTCACGATAGCCTGGAATCTCCTCCCACTCCATCTCAGATCAGCTCCCTCTCTGTCTCAATTTAGGAGACTACGGAAAACCTGGCTTTTTAATCAATGATTTCACCTCCATCCCTCTCGCCGCTTCTGCTTCAGCGCCAAGACACCCTTGGGTATTCGCTGTGCTTAATAAATAACTGTAACATAACATAACATAACACTATTTTCTTGCTGTGCCAAGCAAGCACTATCCTCTTCAGGACTGTTGGAATTTCATCATCCTTAGAAAACTATGGAAGAACGGTGGCAAGACAATACATTTTTAATGCAATTTCCCTTGAAATTTAGCACAATTTCCCTTTTATAATTAGGCAAAAAACCATAGCGAGGCAGTTACGAAACTCGGTGTGCAATTTCACCTTGCCTTTCACTTTTCAAAATGTACCTAGCCAGTGCTTTAAACGGCAAAAAAGATGTACAGATACATATCTGAGAGAGCACAAATCTGAAAAATGTATAAGTACACCATATTTACAAGCACGTAGTGTTAGTTTAAATTGTATTACACAAGAGTGTCAATTTATATAGTGAAAATATATGAGTGTTTGTTTTAATTAGAATAGATACATATATAAGTGTGGAAAACTAATGTAGAGGTTGTAGAAATGTTAAAATGATGTTGGAGTCACACGTTAGATGACTAAGTGAAAACGAAATGTAATTCTGCAAACCATGAAAATGTGTAGGCCACATGGCATTTCACAGGAAACGAAAGATGCTGCTACACTTTTAGTGACGTGGATTCTAATGTCATTTGAGTGCAAATGTATTATTAGGCATAGTATTGAAGTATATGTTTTACATAGATGTGTTATATTTTAGTATATGTGTGTTAGTTAAATATCGTTTAAACAAAGAAATTAAATGTGCATATTGCAGAGGCCCGTTTCATGTAATTTTAGTAGGCCTGAATAGAGAAAGTTGCTTCTTTGATCTGCCAGAGCTCGTTAAGGAGAAGTCGCACAGAGCACGAACGATAGGTCTGTTCAAAATGTTTTAGGACTCTTAGATATGGTAGAGACTGGAATTTGGGGCCTACCGAGAGAGTGTCTGTTTGCAGGTGCAAGGGGAACTTAAATCAGAAATAATGAATAGGCCCTTGTTCAGAAGTGCCAGGCACAGGCCTGTAGGAGTCTTCAGGAATTTTAGGGGGTACCGCTTGGACGGAGAGAAGCCTGGGAAGCAAGGTCAACTTTAATGAAGAGTCCAGAGGAGCACCAGGACGGAATTTGCCGCTCAAAACTGCACCACGTGAGAGGCGTCGACATGGGCGTTCCTATTGGAAATGTGATTTGGTATTAGGGATAGCACCCCGGGGTGGAGTTAGAGCAGATGATCTGAGGAGCCTAAGAGAGCGGATGGGTAGGCAGATAGAGAACTAACAGACTTCAATTTGGAAACAAAGACTAAGGGAAGTGTGTGATCTTCTTTGGAAGTCACCACTGCTGACACCTTTTTAGGTAAAGATCTTGTTAAGTAGGGATGTCACTTAGTCTAGTGTAGGGACAGATTTAACTTGTACTTTTCCTTTCTGTAAATGACTCTCAGGTTGCAACTCACAGCGATTCTTGCAACACTTATGCTTTTTGAGATAGTTTTGATAATTTCCTTTTGCCGATTGAGAATATTCAGAGAGTACCTTTTTGTATTAATACCTGTATACCTTTTGAATCTTATTCTGAGATGTTTGTATCTCCAGATACTTTTGACTTTGAATTAAAACTTTTTAACCTTTCCCAGTGGTAAGTGGTTCTTTAGAGTGGTTTAAGTTCCTAATTGACTAACCTAGTAGTAGATTGTCTTTTACTCAATGACAGGTACCAACGATTCAGTCGACATGATTAGGGATCTGGTAAGGTAACTAGAGACCAGAAACCCCGCGTTAACAGTTGGTAGCAGTGTAGGATGGTTATCTTCTTGAGGAAGGTAATCTAGATTAGGTTAGCTTACCCCAAGGCCCCTAGAGCTAGACATCGAGAGATGAGCAGCGGAAGAATCGCGTGCCGAAGAGGGTGCTGACGGTGCGAGAAAAGCAGCAGTATCGGAGGAGAGTGAGTATAACAAGGGTCATGCGTGAACAGATTGCGGTGTTTTGTGTTGTATTTGTATTGTAATGTCTTGCGGAGTTGAATGCCTGTAGCGTGATTGTGAGAAGGTTGTGAGCGCGCGCAACCTGGAAAAATCTTAAGTTCGGGGTAGAGCTTAAGTGGTTCGGGTGTATCGAACATCCAGAGTAATTGTCGACCAGAGTAAGGAGGTCATGAGGTACCATTGACCGCCGCAGAACCGAGATAGGGGGAGTGCAAGAGTGAGTGTGTGAGTAACGGACGCTGGTCGAAAGTTACTGTGTGTAAGTAACCTATCAGAGAAGGCGATTGTCTGGACGTAAACGGAAAGACATTTCGCCAGTTAAGGTGACAATTACAGATTGACTGTGGGCGTACAGTCAAAGAAAAGTGATCGCTTGGACGGAAGTAATCATTTTTCGAAGTATGAATGGGACGCATGCATAAACGCGGAGACGAGCTGAAAAAGGAGGGGAACTGCTGCAAAGGGGGACGAGTGACGTTGGCAAGAGCTGCGCTGAGATAGGGTGGATAGTGAAGAGCCGCGACGCGATAGGACGGTTGGTGTGACATCGGCAAGAGCCGTGACGGGATTGGGCGGCTGGTGCGACGTCAGTGAGAAGTCGCGTTCTGATAGGCCAGTTGGTGAGAACCGAGCTGAGATTGGTGGATTGTCATCAGGAAGTAAACAAACCGGAGAAAACAGAAACTAGTAGATTGAAAATGAAGTGTTTTAAATATTTGAAGGATATTTTTAAAAAGAAAAAGGAGAGAGTCTTTTTACGGGCAAGAGGCACCGCCAGAGGGTACATCAGCTCATTATATGGCAGCGAATGTTGGGCTACACACTATATTATGGATTGGGGATTGGAACAAGCTTACGGAAGGGAATGAGGAAATGTCGTTCCCAAAGTATGGGACGTTTAAGTTAGAGGTGTTACATCGGCTAAAAGCAACCATGTCCGCATTGAAACCCCCGCCTAGACCGACCCAGTTTGAGGCCCTTAACGCATGGATTAGGGCGGCGCACGACAGAAATCTGAATAGGCGTCAAGAAAGGCTGACGCGATCAGTAAGAGCAGTGTGAGATTCCAAATGGGATGAGGACGCTAAGAGATGGAGGGTACAGGCTATTGAGGTGGATAAGTTGTACACAGTGAGAGAGGTGGCAGGTGAAAAGACACTCATGGAAGAAGATGAGGAGAGCGACTCGGAGGACAACTTGATAAATAGATTATTGATAGATAGACCGCCTCCGAGAGTTGGGGAGATAGAAAGTAGAGGACTCGCAAGGGAAGATGGGGCTGTCATAGAGGGGTATGTACCACTTCCTATATCGGAATGGACACCTATCAAAGGTGGGGAGACACCTCAACATAGTACAGCACAGAGTGTAGTCGGAAGGTTTGTGGTACAGAAAACGCCAACCGCAGAGAGGGCGGAACCTTGTAGATTGCCAGATGCTCTCCAAGTACCCGTTACCATAGGACCCATAGTATCGATTTACAACCCAGAGAATGGGAGAGAGGAAGAACAGATACGGTTAGACAGTGAAAGGGTTGAGATGGAAAGGAGGAATAACACGACAAATGCCTGGAAGCAATTGCCAGGACCGGTAACGTGGAAAACCCCATTCGAACCAACAGTGAGCCCCGCAACAGAGCAGGGGGGTCAAAGAGGACCGATGGACCTAAGGGGACCACGTCCGAAATCCTTTAAAGAGTTAAGAGCTGACTTGAGAGAATGGGATGGGTCCGCAGAAACGCAGAGCAATAGGTCAAGAGCAGAAGCTGAGTGGGGAAATCGAGGCAATGGGACAGTATCTCACTGCGGGGCTAGCGAAAGCAGTCAGGGACGTGAGGGTCAAAGCCAGGAGAACAGAGGAGTAATACGTCCTAATGATGGGAGGGACCAGCAGGAGCGAGATGGTAGAAGCATGGAGTGTGAAGAGATGTCTCGGCTCTTTGAAAAGGGTGGAGACCAAATGGTACTAGCATACAGAGATAGGTTTAGGTGCACTCATCACGCGCCAGGGGAGAATGTGCAACACTGGAATAGGGGGAACAATGAAAGATCTTGCCATACATCGGGTGATCAGAGGTCACAGACCAATTGTGAAGAAAGGGGGAGTAATGGAATGTCTTACCATGAACCCAGAGAATCCAGGCATGAAGGGGAAGGTGGGACTATGAGGCACAATGGAGTGTTTCATCATCCACCCAGAGAGGACGGAACAGCATGGGACCTGGAGGGGTGGGAGCATGGGAGGACTCCACGTAACTCACCTGAGCCCAGACGTAGGACTCGGAGCTGGGATGGGAAAGATGTGAATGGACCCCCTAGAGCTAGCGTACTGAAAGCTACAATAAAGGCGAAAAGACTTGATGTCACCAGTTTAAAATCTGATTTGGATGAGATCATAGATGGTACGTTGGCCTTAGAAAGGATCGACTTGTATGAACAAGATGAGTTGCTGTTCATAGCGAAAGATGTTACTCGTAAGGCGAGAGCGACTCATGAGAAACTGTCTGAACTGGCAGACAGGTACATGGTAGATTTGTCCAGAACAAAGACCCTACAGAGTAACCATAGGTTACAATACTCAGATCAAGACTTAGATGAGAAAAGAACTACAGGGTTAAAGACACACATAAGGGAACTAATAGCAGGAATAAGAGCGTGGAGGTGTCATGATTCCACGTCCCTGTCATGTTGTGCACATGCCCTTTAGGTACATGAGCGTTTCCCTTTTTAAAACCCGCCTCTGTCCCGTGCACCCCGCACGAGTCAAAGTCAGTGTGCTTGGTGAAACTTTGTATTACATGCCTTGTACCTTTATTGTACTTATTTTCATCTAACATGTTTTCACTGTGCCACTGTGCTGTGCCTTGCGCTAGTTTTTTAAGGTCTAATTTGGTGCCTCGCGCTGTTTCCAAGGTCTAAGATTGTAGTATTTCAGGAAAGAGGTTTAGCGCTGAAGGAACACTGAGCCTTCGTTCCAGGAAGGTTTGTGTGTTCTCTCCCTGCATCCCTCACACGCGCCTTTTTGGTGCGCGCCTGGAGGGATTTTGAAGGCCTCGTCCTCACGCACGTTCTAGTGCGTAACCGGGAGGGGCTGGGTGCGGTCCTGTACTTAAACCGCACCCAGCCTTCTAGAAGGCGCTTTGCCTTCAGACTTTCTTCGGAGAAGGTCGCGTCAGGAGCAGGAACTTACCCAGAGGCTTCTTGATACCGGCAGAACTCCTACTCAGCTCCTTTTCTAGGCGGTTCTTCTTTGCCAACCGGAATGATGACTCTGGAAGATAAAGAAAGAGAAAGCTAAGTACTTTCATATTTTTTAAAGGCGCCCTTCGCAAGAAAGGTCAACAATAATTTTTGGAACTCTACATTAGCAGAAGAAAATGCTAGAAAGAGACTTTGGACATTTCTTTCTCTGATTTCGAGTGAAGACCATTTGTTTACAGCATTACATGTGTGGAATGTTTTATGCAATTATTTTTAGATTGTAAATTCAGTTGTGACCCTCAAGTAAGGAGGCTCTTTGCAATATTATTTAGATTGCGGATTTTGTTTTGTAAACTATTGTAAGGTGATAGAAGAAAGACTTATAGGATTTCGTATGCCCTTTTGGTCGATGCTTTTCTTTTATGAAGCAAGAAGGAAATACAAGAACCCCAGATCTAGGAAGCAAGAAGTTGATTGCAAGTAAGTGATAGAATAGTGAGGAGAGTGTTTGCGAAAAGGGGTTTAAAGAATATAAAGTAATCCAACCTTTTATTTTTCAGCATAGTACAACTAGTGCATACAAGTTGACCACCTACAAGCTGACCGAATCCTTGAGGACGTCTGACGACTTCATCATCATAACCTAGAAAGAAATACTGGACGAAGGCCCACTTCTTACTGATCGCAGGTAGGGGAACATCAAAAAATCCAGACAGAATTTTGGTTCTTAGATTAGAATAGCTAAAGAGTTTCTGAATAGATAGGAGATGTCTTCTAGGTCAGATTAGTAAAGTCTTTGTGCTTGTTGCTTCGCAGGTCGACAGCAAGACCCTAAACTCTACTCTTCGACGTCCAGTACCGGCCCTCCTCCCTAATTTCTAGTTAAATCCTTACTGTAACTTTAAGAACCAGTAAGTTTTAGTTAGTGGTTTGGGAAGTTGGTCCCTTGCGTCTCTGCGAAATCATCTGCGTCATCCTAGAGGGCTTCTATCAAGGCAAGGTAAGGGACGACGTGGATAGCTTGACAGAAGGCAAAGCCCACGTTGATAATTTCGCCCAGACGCAATGGATCAAATTACTCTGCAGGATTTGGCCACAGTGTTAGACGCAATTAGACAGGATAGCGCGGCCCTTCGAAGAGATTTGTCCTCTCTCCAAGACTCAGTGCAACATAAGACAGTCTTGAAACCAGCATCCTTCCAGGGGTCCCAGGGTTCCTCCAATTTAGGTTCTCAGATGCAAATTCAAGTTGTGACTCCGGTACCAACCCTTTTAGCCCCTCCAGAGAGATTTTATGGAGATTGTAATACATTCTCAGTGTTCTTACAACAATGTCATTTGCATTTCATAGCAAAGACTACAGCCTTTCCGGATGATTCCTCCAGAGTAGCGTTCATGTTATCTTACATGGGAGGTGACGCAGCCCTTTGGTCTGTCCCCTTAGTGGAAAACAATGATCGGATTTTGTATAACTTCAAAGACTTTGAGAAGGCTTTAAAGAAGATGTTTGCTAAACATGTATTTGTTCAGTCAGCAGATAACGAGCTTTTAGGTTTAAAACAAGGATCATCTGATTTATTACATTACATATCTACCTTTAACCGTTTGGTGTTAGAAGCTGATTGGCCATATGACAAAAGAGTCTCAATCTTCTACAGAGGCTTGAGGGACGAGTTAAAGGATATGATCACCCAGATTTTAGATCCTCCCGAAGATATAAGTGCTTTCATCGACTTAGTGGTTAAATTGAATCACCGTATTTCAGAAAGAAAGGGTGAGAGAGGGAAGCCAGAACATAAGTTGGTTTTCTTAAAAGAAAGTTCTACACCCCATCGAGAAACTAGTTCTAAATCTGATACTGTAGAACCTATGCAAATAGGTACTATTCGAGGTCCCTTATCAAAGGAGGAGAAAGAAAAGAGACGACGATTAAATCAATGCTTGTATTGTGGAAAGACAGGACATTTTGTGAAGGAATGTCCCACAAGACCAAATAAATTTAAAACCAAGACTTCTGACTTAGCTATCACACAAGAAAAGTCGGAAAACTAGAAAGCTCGGTAAAGGGAGAGGTCAGTTTATCGGGTTGGTTCTCTAGTTTGGCCTCAACTCTTCCTCCCATAGGTTGTAGACACTTTTCTATTCTAGTAGAACTTAGAGGACTACTTCCAGAATCTAACTCTAGACAGGTTGAAGCCATTATAGATTCTGGAGCTACTGGAAATTTTATAGACTCTCATTTCTTCCTCCAGTTAGGTTTTAAGTCTTTGTTAAAGGACCATCCTGAAATTGTCAGAGCTGTTGATGGCAAAGAATTAACTTCGGGTCCAGTAAATAGACAGACTGAAATACTGGAGATGGACTGTTCTCCCATACATAGAGAAAGAATACAATTTGACATTATAGACGCCCCTCAATTTAAGTTGATTTTAGGAATACCTTGGTTGGTAAAACATAACCCGTTCATAGATTG
Organism: Lissotriton helveticus; assembly: GCF_964261635.1. Taxonomy (NCBI): domain Eukaryota; kingdom Metazoa; phylum Chordata; class Amphibia; order Caudata; family Salamandridae; genus Lissotriton; species Lissotriton helveticus. Next base: position 471,835,645 of record NC_136059.1, on the reverse strand, counting down.
GGTAACCAAGTCAATTACTTTTCAATCTTCTACTTGCAAAGATCATTGCTTCCTTCTTAAGAGATCTAAAGATGTGATTCAAGGTTTTGACTTTGGAATGGTTTCGCCCAATATACTAATCTTGGATGGGGTTCCATCAGTATATAATGATCTTGCTGACGTTTTTGACAAAAAGAAAGCCAACACCCTTCCACCACATAGAGATTTCGACTGTAGGATTGATTTAGTGCCAGGAGCGACATTGCCTTGCAGTCGAATTTATGCTCTTACGGAGGCAGAAAATGTTCATCTGAGAGAATACTTAGATGAGTACCTAGCTAACGGCTTCATTAGACACTCTAAGTCTCCAGTCTCTTCAGCTCTTTTTTTCATTCCAAAGAAGGGAGGGGAATTGCGCACCTGCATTGATTATAGAGCTTTAAACAATGTGACCATAAAGAATAGGTACCCCCTACCTTTGATCCCCACGCTTTTGGACCAAATTAAGAAAGCTAAGATTTATTCGAAACTGGATTTACGTGGAGCTTACCATTTAGTTAGGGTAAGGAAAGGAGACGAATGGAAGACAGCATTCCGTACAAAATTCGGTCTTTTCGAATACCAAGTTATGCCGTTTGGTCTTTGTAACGCTCCTGCCGCCTTCCAGTTTTTTATAAACGAGGTTTTACACGAGTTCATTGACATCTGTTGTGTAGTCTACATAGACGATATCCTTATTTATTCTGATTCTGAGGAAGAACATGTACAACAGGTTCGCGCCATTCTTCAAAAACTGCTTTCAAACTCACTCTTTGTAAAATTGGAAAAGAGTCTGTTTCATGTTTCCAGAGTGGACTTTCTGGGATATATTATTAGCCCAGAGGGTATTGAAATGGACCCTAAAAAGGTAGAAGCAGTAACAACTTGGCCGAGTCCCACTTCTGTGAAACAAATCCAAAGTTTTCTTGGGTTTGCAAATTTTTACCGTAGATTTATTCAAAACTTCTCCCAAATTATAACACCCATTACCAAGTTATTGAGAAAAGGGGCCAAGTTTTTATGGACCCCAGCCGCTGATGAAGCCTTCCAGAGCCTAAAGAAGAGATTTACTATGGCTCCAATTCTATGTCACCCAGACCCCAGTCAACCCTTTATTGTGGAAGCAGATGCCTCTCAATTTGCATTGGGGGGGATTCTTTCTAAACGAAATTCAGACACCGGCCAAATGCACCCTATAGCTTACTTTTCAAGGAAATTATCCGAAGCTGAACAAAATTATGCAATCGCTGATAAAGAGTTATTAGCAATAAAAGCGGTGTTTGAAGAATGGCGTCACTACCTGTTAGGAGCTCGTCATCCAGTGACTATTTATACTGATCACCGAAATCTTCAAGCTTTAAGATCTGTAAAGGCTCAAACTGCTAGACAATTACGTTGGTCAATGTTCTTCAATGACTACAATTTTGTGATTACTTATCGTCCAGGGAAAGAAAATTTAAAAGCGGATGCTTTATCTAGACTTGGAGATAAGGGCCCAGATCAACCTGAAATCATTTATCCTGTAATCCCAACTTCTTGTTTTCAGGGAAGTTTATCTGTTTGCGACATCATAAATGACATCAAAGAAGCTGTTAAGGAAAAGGGCTTAGAGCTTTGGAAAAAAGATCATCCTTTTCTTTATGAGAAAGACAGTCTGATGATGGTCCATGATCTGATTTTCGTTCCAAATGAAAAGATTCAAAAATCTGTTATTCATCTTCATCATGATACAGTCTTGTCAGCTCATCCAAGTATCTTGAAAACTATGGAACTTATCAAAAGAAAGTTTTGGTGGCCTTCAATGTCCAAAGACATTCAGCATTTTGTAGAAACTTGTAGTATTTGTATTCAACACAAATCTTCTCATCAAGCTCCTAGTGGTTTGTTAATGCCCTTACCTATTCCACCTCAACCCTGGCATACCATATCATTGGATTTTATAGTCGAACTACCTGAAACCAAGAAGGGATTCAATACTATTTTGAAAGTTGTAGACCAGTTCACCCGTATGGCCCATTTTATTCCTTTAAAAAAGCTTCCTACTGCGTTGGAACTAGCTCACTTAATCATGACCCATGTGATAAGGTTACATGGAATTCCTTCGGTAGTTATTTCAGACAGGGGTTCCCAATTTGTTTCTAAGGTGTGGCAAAAGCTGAGTTCGTTATTACATATGGACGTTCGTTTATCCTCTAGTTACCATCCCCAAGCTGATGGTTTAACTGAAAGAACAAACCAAACCATAGAACAATATCTTCGTTGTATATTGCCTGATGTATCTAACGAATGGTCCGAACTTTTAAGTCCTTTGGAATTCGCCTACAACAACTCCGAACATTCTTCCATTAAAATGTCCCCATTCTTTTGTAATTTTGGCTTTCATCCAAAAAGCATTCCCGAAGATTTTAACAATAACAACGATGATTCCGTACCTGCAGTTTCTGACTATGTATCCCAAGTGTTCACCATTCAAGAAGAAGCTAAATTCCACTTGGCCAGAGCAAAAGAATCCCAAAAAGAAGCCAAAGATAAACATCGCTCTGAACAACCTCAGTATAGAGCAGGGGATAAAGCTTGGTTAAGCACAAAAAACTTGAAATTAAAGGGGAACCGGAAATTTAATCCAAAATATATTGGCCCCTTTTCTCTCGAAAAGGTTATAAATCCGGTTTGTGTGAAATTGACTCTCCCTCGCAAGTATTTGATACATCCTGTTTTCCATGTCTCTCTAATTAAACCTTTCCATCCCCAAACTCGTATCTCTAAATCTCCGCCTTCCATCATTGTTGAAGGTAATCCAGAGTTTGAAGTAAAATCAATTTTGGATTCCAAAAGAGTTAGGGGTCGGCTGTTTTATCTCATAGACTGGAAAGGCTATGGTCCTGAGGAAAGGTCATGGGAACCCTTGGATCATCTTAAAAATGCCCCACGGTTGGTCCGACTCTTTCATTTAAGACACCCTGATAAGCCAAAACCCATTTCCACCGTTCTTGGGGGGATCTTGAGGAGGGAGTACTGTCATGATTCCACGTCCCTGTCATGTTGTGCACATGCCCTTTAGGTACATGAGCGTTTCCCTTTTTAAAACCCGCCCCTGTCCCGTGCGCCCCGCACGCGTCAAAGTCAGTGTGCTTGGTGAAACTTTGTATTACATGCCTTGTACCTTTATTGTACTTATTTTCATCTAACATGTTTTCACTGTGCCACTGTGCTGTGCCTTGCGCTAGTTTTTTAAGGTCTAATTTGGTGCCTCGCGCTGTTTCCAAGGTCTAAGATTGTAGTATTTCAGGAAAGAGGTTTAGCGCTGAAGGAACACTGAGCCTTCGTTCCAGGAAGGTTTGGGTGTTCTCTCCCTGCATCCCTCACACGCGCCTTTTTGGTGCGCGCCTGGAGGGATTTTGAAGGCCTCGTCCTCACGCACGTTCTAGTGCGTAACCGGGAGGGGCTGGGTGCGGTCCTGTACTTAAACCGCACCCAGCCTTCTAGAAGGCGCTTTGCCTTCAGACTTTCTTCGGAGAAGGTCGCGTCAGGAGCAGGAACTTACCAAGAGGCTTCTTGATACCGGCAGAACTCCTACTCAGCTCCTTTTCTAGGCGGTTCTTCTTTGCCAACCGGAATGATGACTCTGGAAGATAAAGAAAGAGAAAGCTAAGTACTTTCATATTTTTTAAAGGCGCCCTTCGCAAGAAAGGTCAACAATAATTTTTGGAACTCTACATTAGCAGAAGAAAATGCTAGAAAGAGACTTTGGACATTTCTTTCTCTGATTTCGAGTGAAGACCATTTGTTTACAGCATTACATGTGTGGAATGTTTTATGCAATTATTTTTAGATTGTAAATTCAGTTGTGACCCTCAAGTAAGGAGGCTCTTTGCAATATTATTTAGATTGCGGATTTTGTTTTGTAAACTATTGTAAGGTGATAGAAGAAAGACTTATAGGATTTCGTATGCCCTTTTGGTCGATGCTTTTCTTTTATGAAGCAAGAAGGAAATACAAGAACCCCAGATCTAGGAAGCAAGAAGTTGATTGCAAGTAAGTGATAGAATAGTGAGGAGAGTGTTTGCGAAAAGGGGTTTAAAGAATATAAAGTAATCCAACCTTTTATTTTTCAGCATAGTACAACTAGTGCATACAAGTTGACCACCTACAAGCTGACCGAATCCTTGAGGACGTCTGACGACTTCATCATCATAACCTAGAAAGAAATACTGGACGAAGGCCCACTTTTAACTGATCGCAGGTAGGGGAACATCAAAAAATCCAGACAGAATTTTGGTTCTTAGATTAGAATAGCTAAAGAGTTTCTGAATAGATAGGAGATGTCTTCTAGGTCAGATTAGTAAAGTCTTTGTGCTTGTTGCTTCGCAGGTCGACAGCAAGACCCTAAACTCTACTCTTCGACGTCCAGTACCGGCCCTCCTCCCTAATTTCTAGTTAAATCCTTACTGTAACTTTAAGAACCAGTAAGTTTTAGTTAGTGGTTTGGGAAGTTGGTCCCTTGCGTCTCTGCGAAATCATCTGCGTCATCCTAGAGGGCTTCTATCAAGGCAAGGTAAGGGACGACGTGGATAGCTTGACAGGAGGGATCTGGACAAATGGGAGGAGAGATGGTCCAAAAGGGGAACTGTTAGGCGGTGTGCGAATGGGACGTCTCCTGAGGGAAGGTTGATGAAGATGGAGGCATTCCCTTTGAGAGAAATATCAAATGGGAATTATGTACATGTGCCCTGGAGTAGAGGAGATTTAGCTGCATTTACCAACTCATTCCCGAAGTTAAGGGACAATCCAGTAGAGTGGTATAAGCAGGTAGAAAGGTTTGTAAAGATCTCGAAAGTATTGTGGATTGATTTGAACACTTTGTTTGACATTGTGGTCCCATCTGACTTGTGGACATCGTGCAAGACTAGTGTTGAATGGCCAACTACTGAACCAGTGAGGGATGCTCAGACAAATGGACCGTCTGAAATTGTCATGCAAAAGTATGAAAGGGTAATAGCTTGGCTGAAAGATAAGGTACCACCCCAGGACATAGATTGGGTAAAAATAGACCGAACAAGACAAGAACCAAAGGAGACAGTTCATGAGTTCTATGAAAGGTTGTTGAAAACCTTCAAACAATACAGTGGACTCGATGTAATGGATCCCAAAGATATAGGACAGTTTATGTCAAAGTTTGTTTTGGGGTTGAGACCTGATATTTGTTTGATGATTCAGCAACTTTTAATTTGTTGGCAAAACAAACCACTAGATGAAATATTAAGCTATGCCAGATACTGAAGCGATGAGATAGATTCCAAGACAAAGAAAATGAAGGAAAAGCTGATGGTGGTGCAGATGCAGTCCGCCGGAAAGGGCGGACAGCAGAAACAGGGAACGGGGACAATGGGACGGAAGTCGAATGGTCAGAACAAGGATAGTGAAGAAAGTCAGAGACCTAGAATAGATTTTGCCACTTTAAAGAAAACGACAAAGTGCCACCAGTGTCACCAGGTGGGACATTGGAGACGCGAGTGTCCCTTTAACCCTGAAAGTGGAGAACTAGAATTAGAACAGGAAGTTCAGGAGGTTCCAGTTCAAAGGGCGACAGTCTCAGGAAGCAAGGTGGTCAAAGGGGGGACTTCGGCTCCACGAGCTCAGTTTCCACAGTCACCGAAGATTGCGACAGGGGGAAAAGTCTATAAACAAATGCCTCTTTTTATTGAAGAAGAAAAATGTTATTACATTGACCCAATGACCGGTCAACGTGTGAACAGAGAAGAGGACTGTACCCTCGGGCAGTTCTAGAAGTAGATCAGAGAGGGCCATTTGTTGAGGCAGAGGTAGCAGGGGGCCCGATGACATTCTTGGTGGATACTGGAGCTACTCGATCAACTCTAAGATCAGCAGTGGTTCCTGACCTACCAATGTCGGGGGAAACAATTCAGGTGGTTGGAGTCGCAAATAGAAGAATGACTAGTCCTTTGACAGAACCAGTGTCAGTGAAAATAGGGAATTACACAAATGAACATCAGTTTGTGGTATGTGATTCTAGTCCTGTATGTCTGTTAGGGAGGGATTTGTTGTGCAAATTGAATTGCACCATATACTGCACCCCTCAGGGTGTGGAGGTACAGACCGCAGATGATGATGCTACCTTTAAGATTGCCAATGAGAGAACATGTATAGAACTGTATCCTACTCTGACTGTGGAAGACCTTCCTTGTGACCTAAGAGATGCTGTCTCAGCTGAAGTATGGGATTTTACTGGGGAAGAGATAGGACTGATCAAAGGGGTGGAACCAGTGAAGATCATGATAAAACCAAACGCTGAATTTCCAAGAACGCCTCAGTATAAACTGTCCCAGGAAATGATTGCAGGAATAAAACCTGTGATTGACTCAATGATTCAACAGGGAATACTGAAAGAAATCGTGGGTAGTCCATGTAACTCCCCGATTATGGGTTTGCAGAAACCTAGTGGGAAGTTCAGAATAGTTCAGGACCTTCGAAAGATTAACAACATTGTGGTTTCATGTTGTCCAGTGGTACCGAATCCATCAGTGATACTGTTTCAAATACCATTCCAAGCTGAGTGGTTTACAGTGATAGACCTTTGTCAAGCCTTCTTTTCCATCCCATTAGATGAGGACAGTCAGTATCTTTTCGCATTTAAAATGGAAGATCGCGCCTTAACATGGTGTCGAATTCCACAAGGGTTCACAGATAGCCCTTCGATCTTCAGTCAGCTGTTGAAGAAGAACCTTGAAAGTCTGGTATTGCCACAAAACTCGGTTCTGGTCCAGTACATAGACGACCTACTTGTTGCGTCAGAAACAGAGGAAGCTTGTAAGGAAGACACCATTGCTTAACTGAATCATTTAGCTGAGAATGGACATAAGGTATCTCCGAACAAATGACAGTACTGTCTGACAGAAGTACAGTATCTGGGTCACCGAATAGAGAAGGGGAAGCGCAAGGTGTCTCCAGACAGGATAGAGGCCATCATGAAAATGAATGCGCCAACGACACAGAGAGAAGTTAGGATGTTCTTAGGAATGGTTGGTTACTGCCGACAGTGGATAGCTAACTTTTCACTGAAAGCAAAACCTTTACAGAAACTGACGCACAAGGTGGTGAGTGATCCTGTACCATGGGACAACGAGTGCCTAATGGCGTTCCTACAACTGAGAGAGGACTTGTGTCGTGCTCCGGCTTTGGGAATGCCAGATTATGAGAGGATTTTTTCATTATACTGCTGTGAAAGAGAAGGATGTGCGTTATCAGTGTTGGTGCAAGTACACGGAAATGCCCGTAGACCAGTTGCATATTTTTTGGCTACATTAGATCCGGTAGCCGCAGCGTTGCCCGGATGTCTCAAATCCGTTGCTGCAACAGGTGTCAGCATTGAGAGGTGTGAGAACATAGTAATGGGACATCAATTAGTGGTGTATGTACCGCATTCGGTAGAATTGTTAATGACAAGGACCAAGACGCAGCACTTGACCAATAGTAGGCTCACGCGCTATGAGCAAGTTATTCTTGCGGCAGAGAACGTGACCCTTAAGAGGTGCTCGGTCTTGAATCCTGCTACATTGATGCCACTTCCTAATGATATAGAAGGCGAAGAATGTGAAGATCACAATTGCCTAGATGTGACTGAACTATGCACGAAGCCCAGACCAGATATTGTGGATGAGCCATTGATCGACCCTGATGAAATTTACTTTGTTGATGGCTCATGTTTAAGAGACGATACTGGTCGGTTGAGAGCAGCTTATGCTGTTTGCACCATTACTGGAGTTGTGGAAGCCGCTTGCCTGGAAGAGTACACTCCGCTCAGGTAGCAGAAATCATTGCATTGACACGTGCCTGTATAGCAGGTAGCAAAAAGAGAGTCACCATCTATACCGATAGCCAATATGGTTTCGTGTAGTTCATGATTTCGGGCAATTGTGGTCTCAGAGGGGTTACATGACCTCCTCTGGTTCGCCAATCAGAAATGGGGAATTTGTACGACTGCTGTTAGAAGCATTGCAAGGACCAGCAGAAATTGCAGTGGTCAAGTGTACAGCTCACACTAAAAATACAGATTTTGTGTCACAAGGAAACAGATATGCAGATGAAGTTGCCCGCTATTGTGCGGAGCAAGGGTATACTTTCACGGAGGTGGAAGTAGGCGGGGCAAAGGAAAAAACAGAAGTCAATATGATATTAGAGACCGTAGATACATGGGAAGATCTGAAACAAATGCAAGAAAATGCACCTGAGTCAGAGAAAAGGTCCTGGGAAGCAGCAGGTTGTGTGAGAAGTTAAATGGATTTTTGGGTTTCAGCAGATGGAAGAGCAGTGTTACCAGAGGAATTAGTGAGTCCAATGGCACGACAAATACATGGTCCGACACACTTAGGAAGGGATGCCATGCTGAGAGTATTTAGGCAAACTTGGTATTGCCCAAAATTCAGGATTGCAGCAGAAGCAGTCTGTAGGAGATGTGTCACATGTCAGCAACTGAATGTAGGGAAAAGAACACCAGTTACCATGAGTCACATTGGGAGGTCTGGGGGGCCTTTCAACAGAATGCAATTAGATTTCATTGAAATGCCTAGAGTTAACCGCCTTAGGTATGTGTTGGTGGTCGTATGCATATTTTCCAGGTGGGTCGAGGCATACCCTACACGTAGGTGCGATACACTCACCGTAGCAAAACTGTTACTTAGAGAATTGATCCCGCGCTACGGGGTGCCAGGCTCTCTGGAATCTGATCAAGGAACACATTTTAACAGTGAAATTGTGAAGATGCTCTGTGCCGCATTGAACATTGATCAGAAGTTGCACTGTAGCTATCGACCAGAGGCTTCAGGAATTGTGGAGCAGATAAATGGGACACTAAAGTGTCGAATTGCCAAAGTGTGTTCTTCAACTTCCTTGAGTTGGCCAGATGCTTTGCCTTTAGTGTTAATGAGCATGCGTAGCACACCTGACCGGAGGACAGGTCTCTCTCCACACGAGGTGCTGATGGGGAGGGCAATGAGGCTTCCTTCTGTACCAACTGCGACACTATTAAACATTACAGATGACCTGATCCTGGATTACTGCAAAGGACTGTCTGACGCCATTCATTCTGTGTCCTTCCAGGTGCAGGCTGCTGAGGTCCCATCTTCAAGAGAGTTGTGTCATGACCTGTGCCCAGGAGAGTGGGTGCTAGTGAAGAAACACGTCCGGAAAAACTGCCTAGACGTGCGCTGGAGAGGACCTTTTCAGGTCATACTGACCACGAATACGGCTGTCAAGTGTGGAGGCCTGCCGAATTGGATACACGCTTCCCACACCCGAAGAGTTCCAGCACCCCTGGAAGAAACAGCTCCTCTCACGGATGAGAATCCAGCTGAAGATGGTGAACCATTAGAGGGGATCAGTCAAGCTGTGGGGGTTTCTGAAGAAGTTGGGAGCGTTGCAGATCCAGAAGAAGAAGGGCAAGGCGGTAGCGAAACTGAAGCTGCAACAGAAGGAGAGAGCAGTTGTGAATGTGACTTGGAAACAGATCAGGAACAGAGTGATCAGGAACCGAGCAGGAGGGAAAGCAATAGGAGAACAAGAAGTGGGGCAGCTACTTGGCCTGAAAGAAGAAGGAGGCCGAGCCTGAAGCTAGCTCGAGAAGAAACTCTTGCTCCTATATCCGAAGATTCGGATCTGGAAGAAGGTGTATCGGACCAAGAGCAGGAGGGTCTAAGGAGATCAAGGAGAGTACGAGTGCCTAGCAGAAGATACTCTACACCTGAGTGGACCTACCTCGCTGCAGATGTCCGAGGGAGGCAGAGCTGGGAGGGTGAGGGAAGTGACCCTGACCAGAACTGACCCAATCATCACAGTGGAAATAAGATTCCTGTTGCCAGGATTGGAGGTCGAAAGACTGCTGACACTCAACATCGTCTATCCTCCTCTCCTGAGTGGAATAAGAAAATTGATATTTGAGACTGTTGAGTTTCCGTGTTGCTGTTCAAGGAGTCCAATACTGGAGGGAGTCCTTCTCCGTATGGAAATATTTGAGCTAATGGTGGAACTTCTGGGAACACGCATAGTTTCAGATTGCTAAAAAGACTTTGATAAAGAACATTTGTTAATACAGATCAAAAGGATAACCTAGTGCAAAATGTAAGAAGACAGAAACTATGGACTTCCATTTTAGTGAATGGAGAAGGGCTAGAGTTGTCTATTGCTACAGAACTTAATGACTGTTCTTGCGGGAGAGAATTGTCAGCTTCCAAGTGTGGTTCAAAGAAAGACATTGTGGTTCAAATGAAGAGAGTCTTTGTGCAAAGCAAAAAGGACATTGAGAAGAAGTAAGGGACTTTGCTGAGAACGACAAACAGAGCTACACTGTTTGAGATCATGGAGACTGGCAACCCGAACCGCAGGGCAAAATGCATAGTAGGCACACTTTTAGTGGTAGTGATTTCCCTTATAGTTTTAGTAGTTACTGTATCATATATAGTGGGACATGAGAACGAAACAAAGATAAGATCAGAAACAAAGAAAGCATCAACACAAAAGCCTATCACTGTTGCTGAGGTAAAAGGAGAAAACACTGAGAAAGAAAAGGCTTTGCTAGATGCTGAGATCAAAAGATTACATGTTGACGAATCACAGGGGAACTTTAGGTCAAATGCTTCTGCCAAGTTACTCTACGAATACATTGATGTCATGGAGGCGAAGAATTGCTACGTTTGTATGCAATTACCAGCTTCTGTGGATGAGGGTATCAGATACCATCATCTTCCATTGACGTATGGAATCACATGTAGTTTGTTGTTGAGCATATTCTATGGACGAGATGGGTTCGAGTATTATTTCTCGAATTTTGACTCGACATTGCCAGAGGTCCCAAATTATAAGCATCTGAATAAGTGGGACTACTACAAGTGCGAGGACAGGTTACAGAAATTTTTCATTCCATGGAAAACGTTAGATACTTCACATGCCCGAAGAAATAATCTGACTTGTCAAGTGTCAGAAATTGAGAAAAAGTTTATAGGGCAGGTGGATACTAGATATAGGAGGCAAAAGATTCTAAAAGCTTCAGGATAGTGGGAAACAGATTGGACTAAGGAAGAAAGGATACATCAAAGAAAGGGTAGCCTTGGTCCAATTGCTTTAGACAAGGAGAAACGGGGGAAACTGTGCATTCACAGGAGTTACTCCTATTATGAGAATATGTATGTAGGTCAAGTCAGTTGTGAACATGCTTTCCAATTGGAGTACTACTCCAAAGATTTTTTGAAGGAGATGCAAGCAATTCCAAATGTATATTTTGTATGTGGAAGAAATGCATATGTGAAATTACCAGATAACTGGTACGGATCATGCTATTTAGCAATTGTCTTCCCCAAAATATACCATGTTGAGAATCTAGAAACGACAAAGAGAGGAATACCAACAAGAGGGAGGAGAGATCTAGGTGCTGAAGAGGTAGTTGGGGATGTATTTGGTGCTGCATTCCCTCTCTTGGGATTGATACTGAATGATATAAAAATTAGAAGATTGGCTACAGTCGTAGATAGGTTATCTGCCAGTACTGCTAGATCCTTAATGCTGGTGGAGGGAGAAATGCAATCGATAAGAGCAATGGTTCTTCAGAACCGACTTGCTTTAGATGTTCTGTTAGCCAAAGAGGGCGGAGTCTGTAAGGCCTTGAAGGTCCAGGAATGTTGTACTTACATTCCAGACAATTCAAAACCTTTAGAGAAGTACATACAAAATATTACTGCGATTCATCATGAAATTGAGGATCTGACAAAGATAAATGTGTGGGAAAAAGTAGGCCAAGGAATGGGTAATGTTGGAGGTTGGTTTGCCAACCTAGGAAAGGGTATCATTTGGTACATATTGAAACCCATCATCATAATTGTGATTTGTGTAATCACTTTGTGGGGATTGGTGCGACTGTACCAATGGTATAGAGCAAACAGGTTGCAGAGATCCATGAGGGAACAGGAGAAAAGACTGACTGCGATGCAGGATACACAATATAAGAGTCTGAAGGCTCTAGAGACAATGAAACGTGGGGGTATTGCAACAACTTCAGTCTGAAAGATCCTACATTTTAGAGATGGTGTTTTGATGGTGATGACTCCTGAAAGTCATCAAAGGGGGGACTGAGAGAGCACAAATCTGAAAAATGTATAAGTACACCATATTTACAAGCACGTAGTGTTAGTTTAAATTGTATTACACAAGAGTGTCAATTTATATAGTGAAAATATATGAGTGTTTGTTTTAATTAGAATAGATACATATATAAGTGTGGAAAACTAATGTAGAGGTTGTAGAAATGTTAAAATGATGTTGGAGTCACACGTTAGATGACTAAGTGAAAACGAAATGTAATTCTGCAAACCATGAAAATGTGTAGGCCACATGGCATTTCACAGGAAACGAAAGATGCTGCTACACTTTTAGTGACGTGGATTCTAATGTCATTTGAGTGCAAATGTATTATTAGGCATAGTATTGAAGTATATGTTTTACATAGATGTGTTATATTTTAGTATATGTGTGTTAGTTAAATATCGTTTAAACAAAGAAATTAAATGTGCATATTGCAGAGGCCCGTTTCATGTAATTTTAGTAGGCCTGAATAGAGAAAGTTGCTTCTTTGATCTGCCAGAGCTCGTTAAGGAGAAGTCGCACAGAGCACGAACGATAGGTCTGTTCAAAATGTTTTATGACTCTTAGATATGGTAGAGACTGGAATTTGGGGCCTGCCGAGAGAGTGTCTGTTTGCAGGTGCAAGGGGAACTTAAATCAGAAATAATGAATAGGCCCTTGTTCAGAAGTGCCAGGCACAGGCCTGTAGGAGTCTTCAGGAATTTTAGGGGGTACCGCTTGGACGGAGAGAAGCCTGGGAAGCAAGGTCAACTTTAATGAAGAGTCCAGAGGAGCACCAGGACGGAATTTGCCGCTCAAAACTGCACCACGTGAGAGGCGTCGACATGGGCGTTCCTATTGGAAATGTGATTTGGTATTAGGGATAGCACCCCGGGGTGGAGTTAGAGCAGATGATCTGAGGAGCCTAAGAGAGCGGATGGGTAGGCAGATAGAGAACTAACAGACTTCAATTTGGAAACAAAGACTAAGGGAAGTGTGTGATCTTCTTTGGAAGTCACCACTGCTGACACCTTTTTAGGTAAAGATCTTGTTAAGTAGGGATGTCACTTAGTCTAGTGTAGGGACAGATTTAACTTGTACTTTTCCTTTCTGTAAATGACTCTCAGGTTGCAACTCACAGCGATTCTTGCAACACTTATGCTTTTTGAGATAGTTTTGATAATTTCCTTTTGCCGATTGAGAATATTCAGAGAGTACCTTTTTGTATTAATACCTGTATACCTTTTGAATCTTATTCTGAGATGTTTGTATCTCCAGATACTTTTGACTTTGAATTAAAACTTTTTAACCTTTCCCAGTGGTAAGTGGTTCTTTAGAGTGGTTTAAGTTCCTAATTGACTAACCTAGTAGTAGATTGTCTTTTACTCAATGACAGGTACCAACGATTCAGTCGACATGATTAGGGATCTGGTAAGGTAACTAGAGACCAGAAACCCCGCGTTAACATATCAAAATAAGTGACCTGTCGATAACCGGCTCCAATCCTTGTGAATTTGCCTGCTGCAGAGATGTGTATGTGATTCTATGGTTACATATCTCCAAGCTGGTAATTCGCTTGCTAGAAGTTCTGTTCACACTGGCTAAGTAATGTCCAGCCAGGGGTCACAAGTAAGGTGGCAAGGGTCGCAACAGGTAGCTTAGGGGTTGCAGTTGTGACCCTGGTAACCCCCAATTGACATCCATGTGTATAGGCGTGTTATGTTATACTCATTAGCACTCTAGCATTTATGTGCAGGGGTGTAGCTTAGCCAGTGAGATTCAGGGGGGAGGGAGGTGAATCTCAAATTTTCCAACTAAAAAAGTAGTGGACTGCAGGATGGAGGGGTGAAATAATAAGGGTTTGGAGTGGACCCTTTGCATGAGGGACAGGGTCAGTATTGATTTGCATTAGGTAGGCCTTTGTCTAGAGTGTCACAGTGGGTGAACAATAATGGGTTGGAATGCTTCCCTGAGCTGTTGCCATTGGCTAGACTGTTTGCAGGAATTCATTCCATCACCTTTTGGGTGTTTGATTGCTAGTAGTATTTGTTGAAAGTTGGGACTAAGTTATGAGTAACAAGGGAACTTAAGTGCCGTCAGAGACCTTGGGTAAGCTAATGTGCCAGAGAATTGAAACAGGACGGCATCAGATACCATCCTGTTTAATTTCTCTGAGGAGACTATTAATAAACTGCTCCTTGGCACCCACTGTTACCTTTGTACTACAATGTTTCGCAAGCAAACGTCAGTTGCTGTACTTCCCTGGAGATCAGAATCACTTCCGGACTTTCTAAATACTTGCCAGCATCCTACAGTGTGAGATATTTATTTAAATACCTCAACACAAGCAACCATGGGACCACTGGGAGCATCTCCTCATTAATTCCACTATCCAGTTACCTTTTCGGCAAAGCCTATTTTAACTTTGTTTTTTATCTTCCTTTTGTCTAAGGTTCATTTATTGTAAGAGTCCTGTTGATGATCTTTCTAGTGGACCACAACGTCGAATATCTTTACAGACCAATTGCAGCAGTATACTAAAATGAAATGGGCCATGTTGTTCTTATTCTTTGATACACACTCTTGATCACATATTCTCATATGTGTATCACCATTATAAGAGCACTGAGCATGTTTCTCAATATATACCCACTGCACCGTCACAAAACTGTTTTCTGAATATTTAATTTGTGTATATATAACAGATTAAAATAACCATTATTCGGTACATATAGACATTTATTTTGATAAATTTTTGGTCTAGGGACCACTGGCCTGATACATTGAAAGTTGAGACCGGACCTGCTTTCCAAGTCTAATACTGCTAATGTTTGTGAATTTAAAAAAGAAGTACATTTGCCCCCAATTAATGAGTACAGGTGCAGATGTACTACTGTTTTGGTAAACAGGTCACTATATGTAGGAGAGTAAATCAAATCAAATCAAATCAAATCAAATATAGCTTTATTCGATTGTTAAAAGCAATCATAAAAGCATACATATTAATAATAAAAAGTTATCACATTTCAAATACATTTTACAGAATTACCATAACATAGAAAACAATTAATTGATGGCAGAACTTCAATAAAAAAAACGTCCTTTCTATAATTAAAAATATATTACACAGTCAATGTTTTCCTATAATATGTCACTTGTTTCAGAAACATTGTGATCGTTGTTACCAAATATGGTGTACCTAACATGGCCAGACGACATTGGCGCAGGCCCATCTGTCTCAATAGAGGCAGTAAGATACTGCACCTAGGGGAAATCATAAAATGAACAAAATAAAAGGACATGAATGGTACTTTGGGGCGACACATCATCACAGAGACAAGGCTGTAATTCATACGACCAGTCATTTACAGTTGAGAAACTAACCAGTCTATGGAAAATTCCAAATATAAAGCGAGATAATAAAAATCTACCTTAGTTGCCAGGAACATAAACCAAATAGGGTTGAATTTTAAAAGAAGTTAATAACAATTGATGTTGCAGGACAGTTGGTTTTAATACCTCTGTAGTTATCCTTAAGGTATCCAAGAAAGACAAACCCTCCCTCCTCAAATCTTTTCTTGAAATGGCTGAGATAGTGAGTGGATTTAAAAAGTATTCCGGCTTTCTAATATCCGTGAAAAACTTAGACACATAGCTCAGCCATGGTATCCTCAATGCTCCTTCCAATTTCAAAATATCTGACACAATATCCCTATTCAGCTTGGTTTCTTCTTTAGTCCACAGCCTGTGCCATAAAAGCACAGGCTCAAGCTTGATCAGATCAGATATGAATGGGAGTCCTAATTCTGCGTGGCAGTTATAATTAGGAATACTCTTAGGAACGTCGAGGATATATTTCAGGAAAGAGTTTTCTGCTACCTGGATGGGGTCAGGGTCAGCAAAGCCCATATCCCACTCCCATAGGTAGCACCAGATACACATTTGGCTTTATATATCTTAATTAGCTCACATGCGGTCTCCTACCTAATTTTTTAGAAAAAGTCTTCAGGGCAGCTAGAACGGACTATCGCAAGTTTTTTAGCTGCTACTGCCTGAACCCAAGACTCATTCTGAGTAAATAATATACCTAGGTAAGAGGATTGCTTAGTTGCCTCAAGCTTCAGTCCTGCAATAAAAAACGCCCTATTGGTCTTACAATCCTTACCACATCGCATGATGAATATTTTTGACGTGTTTACCCTTAATCCCAGATCTTTCATGAAAAGGGCAAACCTATCCACCACGCGCTATAGTCCCACTTGAGTACGAGACATTAGTACAGCATGGTCAGCGTACAAAAGTGCAGGGATTGGCCGGCCGGCTACATATGGGGAATCTAAGCTATCACTGCACAAGGCTCGCTCCAGACAATTTATATACAAATTAAAAAGGTACGGAGCCAAGACACATCCCTGCCTGACTCCACTCCTAATTGGGATTTTGTCCGTGCGTCCCCCTTTCAGGCTATAACAAACGCGAATTGACGCGTTACTTTAAAAACATTTAAGAAAATAAATAAGATTTTCATCAACCCCTAGTTGTCCTAGCAAGGCCCACAATTTGGAATGGACCTCACAATCAAAGGCGGCCGAGAGGTCAACAAAGGCCAGGAACAAACTCCCCCTCTTAGCCCTTGTGTACTTCCCCATCAGCATTAGAAGGTTTAAGCCTAGCTCCACCTTTCCTAGGCCGGTACGAAAACCATATTGCAAGTCAGATAAAATAGAGTTGTCATTGGCCCAGACTAGAAGACGGTCCAAGATTATCCACCCAACTATTTTCGTAAAAGAGTCCAATAGGGAGATGGGCCTGTAGCATCCCGGATCGTGTCTGTCCCCCTTTTAGGTCTCGCCTAGACGAAAGCAAAGCGAAGCTTTGCTGTCTAAGGCGAGACAACTAATGTTGTTACTTTTGGGGGAATGTGGACAGCAAAGTGCCACACGCTTTTTCAGGCCGAGATTTGACCTCGTGAGCGCGCACGCCCAGCCGGCGCCGTGCACATCCCCTGCCTGGTGCGCGCTCTTCAATGAATGAAAGTGAAACTGGCTGCAGTGCCTCGCATCCATGCCGCTTTAGTGTCTTTCCCGTTTATTTCCCTCCGCTTCTCTCGTGTCCCCTTCCCTCCGCCTCTCTCGTGTCCCCTTTCCTCAGCGTCTCTCTCGCCTGCATCCTTCCCTCGGCGTCTCTCGCCTCCCCTTTTGTAGTTTACTGTCCTCCCTCTGCCTAAGGCTCTCTCCAGGTCCTTTCCCTACCTGCCTCTCCATGCTCCGCTCTCTGTCTCGTGGGCCGCGGTGCTCCTCTATCTCTTCGGTGTCGTTTCCCGTCCTAGCTGCTAACTTTCCTCTGCAGGAAGTCGCCGCTGCCCCGTCCTCGGCTCCAGCAGTGCCCCACCCTCTTAACTTCACGTCCCTCCCTTAGCTCCTCCCTGCGGTCTCCTCCCCTCTCCCTATCTCTCCCACGAAGGAGCGGGGCACTCCCTTGCGGTCAGGCGGCTCTCCGGTGCCGTGACCAGACTCCGAACTTCCCCGCAGACCCTGCGCTCTGGTCCCGGACGGTCCTCTGCGTCCGACGAACCTGCACTACAGTCCAACACAGACTGGGGCTTCACGCCACCCTTGGACAGAGTCTCGGAGCCCAAGGAGAAGGCTGACAGGCTAGGCGGTGATTTCTTTTTTTTTTACCACAGCGCAATACAGACTTGCAATACGCCGCGTGTTTAATCATAGTATGTTATTTAAGTTTACTCCTTCCGTACGTTTAACTTTTGTTTTCACACAGCGCATTCCAGGAACCTTTACATTTTTTTAATGACAGCGCATTTATGACTTACAATGGGCCCTGTGCTCAATAATGGACACACTCACGAAGCACGTTTAGATATTTTGTACCACAGCGCATTTCACATTTATAATAGGCCGCGTGCTTCATCGTGTCATGTTATTTTATTGACTCCTTTGTAAAGCCGCATATGCTGCACTTATCTGCCCTCACCCGCAGTTTCACAAATCAGACATAGAAGTCTAAATAGATATTTCATTTACTGTTATTTCATTATGGTACTTTGCAATACCGGGGCAATGAGGGCATATAGATGAAGCATGTACACACATTCAGGAAGCGCCTTTTCTATTTCAAGTAATACTGTTTGGTTCTAGCATGTCACTTTTAATTTAACCGTTGCGCATCTACAAACTTTGTTAAGTACCAGGAGGCCAATATTTACAGCTACAAATAATGGCCCATTCAACAACAACTGGTTCAAATATGTTCTCTCAATTTTTCAAGCTTTATTACAAATGTCACAGAAAGATGTTAATATTTCACTTCTGTTCTTGGATTTTCGTCACAATAAAATACACTGAACATAATCTTCACAAAAGTTATTTACAAAAGTTTAAGCTATTGCTATTATAAATTACAATAACTTTTATTTAAGTATTAATTATTTAAAAGCCATTGTTATTTGTAATAGCAATACATCAAAGTCACGTAAATACAACACATATTGTATTACAAATGCTATAGGTGTCACATTTGCGAAAGTTATAACTATTGGCATTGTAAATGTCAAAGCTATTAATTTAGCTATTTTAAAAACCAACACAGAAATAAAAAATATTGCCATTTACAATACCAATAGCTCTAAATTTCCTAATGCGAGACCTATTGCATTGCAAATGCTTGTTTAAAGATGGGGACGATTATGGACTCCACCCAGGTGGGCAAAAATCCTGTAAGACAACTTGCGTTAAGCACGTGGACCAGAAGGGGACCCCACAGAGGTATGATAGCTTTAAAAATATCTATGGGGACTCCATCCGGGCCAGGTGCCTTACCGCCCTGACTTGCATAAAGTGCTTTTTCAACCTCGTCCAAAGTGAAAATCAGATTCCTTGACGGGGGATAAAAAGTAGGAGAACAAGGAGAAGTTATGGGTGCCTCTCCCTCATATACCTTGGCAAAATGCTCAATCCATTCCGCCTCTGGAATTGCTATTTCAATTTTAGGGCCAAGTTCTTCCGTTAAAAAAGGGGTTCTGATGATCTTCCAGAAGCCTGCACTATTTACAGAAGCTGAATGCAAAGCTTCCCATGCTTCTGCATTTCACGTATTCTTCCTATCTTTTACAGCAAGTTTATATTATTTCCTAAGTCTCCTAACCTCCAAGACACATCTAGGTTTATTATGCAGTTCTTGCTTTAGCAGTGCGTAGGCTCGGGTACAGTTAGAATTAAACCATCCTCCCTTCTTTCTATTGTTTTTACACTATCTCGTAAGAGAGGTCCTAATTTCATTAGAGATGGTCAAAAAGGATGCAAGGAGCATTTCAGGGGTAGAGTCATCCCCCAAGCAGATTGCTAGCTCAGACGTACATTTGCCGATTACTGTATTAAGTAGTTTGATCGACCATGACACATCGTAACGAATAGCCGTTTGTACTACCAATAGACACATTTTCACCCACTCCATCTTTATCAGGATTACTCCTTTGGAGGGTCTCCATTGGCATCAGAATGGCAATACAAAGCGGAAAATGATCGCTTAGTGCGACGTCTGAGACCTTAAAAGAATAAATTCTGTCAGCATGATTATTAGTTACAAAAGCATAGTCAATAGTGGAGGAACAGCCCCTTCCACTAAATGTTGGGGGTAATAGGGAAGGTAACACACAAACTTTGTTCACAAATCCCAGGTCAAACTTACTAAGTACTTCATTTAACTGTTCACCCAGAGAGGTGTGGATGAAGTGTGACTGAGGTAAACCCTCTTCCCATACTACTCCACATCTATTATCCTTCACCATACTACATAAAGTGCAATTAAAATCACCCACCAAAGTATCATCATAT
The DNA here is from genome assembly GCF_964261635.1 of Lissotriton helveticus. Taxonomy (NCBI): domain Eukaryota; kingdom Metazoa; phylum Chordata; class Amphibia; order Caudata; family Salamandridae; genus Lissotriton; species Lissotriton helveticus. Next base: position 471,815,651 of record NC_136059.1, on the reverse strand, counting down.
CTTGCCTGGCACTTTTACCCTGTAAGGATAATGCTTTGGACAGTTTATTAAGAACATTTGGAACTTCACCCGGAGGAATATTATTGTAAAAATTAACCAGGATAATTGAGATATCAAGGTCCAATACCAAAATCAAGAACTGAAAATAAATATCTTTAATGGGCTCAGTATCCCTTAATATTTTCAACTTATTTGACAAATAAACACTCAGCCCCCCCTTGGCTCTCCCATGAGTACCTTCAACAGCCGAGGTATGAAAGGTCTTGTACCAATTAAGGTGGACCGGTTCCTTGCTCCAGGTTTCATGAAGACATATCAAGTCTTGTGACTGAATAAAGTCAATCATTATTCTCTAGACTACTCAAAATCTCAAAAGGATTTGATGTCGGGACACAATATCTTCCTTGATTGGGACCCATGTTAACTGCCCCAGTAGACCCGCTCTCAATTATGTTTCATACCAATAGTGGTGACCATAATGTTAAAATTACGCAGTCACCACTCAAAAATTTACTAGATGTGCCTACCCAACTAACCCTTCTGACCATTTTAAATTTAGAAAACAATGAGTTAGTGAGTCCAAGTCTCGTGGATAAAAAATGAAGGGATTTATTCCTCAATGTCGACCAATGTTCAAAAGCGTTGGAAGGCAAATCTGGAACATTAGCTAACACAATCCAGCCGAATTTACAGCGATTTTACGTTGTTGAGGAGTGCCCTTCCCATTAGAATTTTTTACAGGTAGTTCTTCCTTATTTGTGTGCTTTTGTTTACGCCTCGCTTTTTGCCCTCTCGTTGTTACATGCCAGCTGGTGTTATTTGACCTTGATAATGATACACAAATAGGGCTTGAAGGGAGATCGCACTCCACCTGCCCTGAAGAGTCATCTATTAGACAATCCTACCAAAAAATTAAATAAAAAGTAAAATATACAAGCCGGAATGGAAATTATCAATCGTTGTGAAGTAATATGACCTTAGGCAACAATTCAAAATGTCAATGAAAGAGTGTCACTAACAACAAGAGGATATGAATGTTTACCGCGGGCAGGAATTGAATCAAATGGAATCCATTCAACCAAGGGGAATGGCCCAGCCCGGCCTCTCCCGGCCCCGGACGGCCACAGACGGCCCGCCCTTTGCCCGGGCTTAGCCCGGTGTCGCCTGCGTGTCCCGCGACGCTGGAACTCCCGCGGTCTTTTCAGCGCCGCCTGGCGCGAAACCGGCGTGTGCGGCGTCCGGCCGCAAGGGCACCTGGGGACTGTAGCCCCCCCCCCCTCGGCTGCCTCGCACTGGGTTGGAGAAAGGCTGCGCAGCAGGGGGGACCGATGGCAAGCGTCCCCGGGTCTGGAAAGGATGAGGAAATGCCCGGCAAAAGAGTGTGTCCCGTTAAGTCACTCACGTCCTGGAGAGTTTAAAGCGTCACCCGCTCTGCCGCAACTCCCGGGGTCTTTTCAGCGCCGCCTGGCACGAAACCGGCTGTACGCGTCCAGCTGCAAGGGCACCTGGGGGTTGTAGTCCACCCCCTCGGCTGCCGCGCACTGGGTTGGAGAAAGGCAGCGGCAGCGGGGGGGACCGATGGCAAGCGTCCCCGGGTCTGGAAAGGATGAGGAAATACCCAGCCAAAGAGCGCGTCCCGGTAAGTCACTCATGTCCTGAAGAGTTTAAAGCATGTAGGAGAGTAGGATCTGCTTACTACGGTTACCACCACTTTTTGCTGGTTTTTCAACTTTAGTCTAACTGGGGCCCTGCTAACCAGGACCCCAGCCCAGCTGCTTCCTCTCTAAATTGATTGCATGTACTTTAGGTACACTCCAGATTGGTAACTGGGTTACCCTTGTGAGTCCCTAGTATATGGTACCTTAGGTACCAAGACCATAGGTACCCCAGAGACCTACCATGGGCTGAAGCATGTATTATGCCATCCCTGGGAAGCCTTCCAAAATGGCACCACAGGTCTGCTACTGCAGCCTGGGTAAGGTGGTGCTTGCACCCCTTACTAAGATGTAGGCCACCTATATCTACCTTTAAATACAGACACATATAAACCCATAAGTCACTCCTATGGCAGGCCTTAACAATCCTGAAGACAGAGTGCTCGGTTTTGTGTGAGAGGGTGCCCAAGCATGAGTTGAGCCCCTCTGCAGCTTTCGGAATCTCTTCTCTGTAGCTGTTCTGTGATACAGCCATACCATATACTCTTAAGTGCATTATAACCTCGCAGTAAATGATAACTTTGGAATGGCTGCATCAAAACATGTTGTGTTTGATATCAAACACTTTGGAATCCTACCCTCCCCCCACCAGTCCTGGCGGCGGGAGTCGAATTCCACCCTTCTAGAGGGAGAAGACATGTACACACTTACCTGACCGGTAATAGTTTAAAAGAGCCCCAGCATCACAAAATGGACAATGCTGACACAGACACAAGTCTGACCTCCTGCTGCTGGATGAAACTCTGGCAGGGGAGGCCTGGACAATAGGTTTTCTGTCACAGGGAGGTGTAGCCACCTTCCCAGACAGGCTTTAGTGTTTTGGGGCTGGGCAGGTTCACTCAGTGAATGTTTTTCAGACAGTGCTGGGGGCACACTTGGTGTCCCTGTGCATACCCCAGTTCAAACCGGTTGCTGGGGCACTCAGTCCCTGTTTTGGCACGAAACTGGACAAAGGGGAAGGGGTGTAACGACCCTCTCCCCAGGTCCTCCCATAAGTGGGACCTTAGAGTTAGTCCAACCCCTAAACTTAGTATAAGTATGGGAACCCAGTCCGTAAGACTTCAGATTACCCTTGTCGAAACTCTGCAACATATATCCTGGGACTTCAACATTCTATTTCAACTTGAAGATGGAAGGATCTCCCTTGGGGTCAAGGAGTGACTCCCCTGTTCAAACAGGCACCAAAGAAGCATCTTGCCGGTCTGCATTTCCAAGGCTCCCGCTGGATCCCGAAGGATTTGAGACACAAGACATGGACTTCCAGACATCTCCAAGGCCGACATGAGATCACAGCAAAGCTGAGACCTGTAGCCATCACGAGAGACGTGGGACCGGAACTCCTGTACACTGTGCCCATTTGCTAGTGCATCTACTTCCCGAGCTTTCTCAAAGTTGTGCATTGGGCTACTTGTAGTCCAAGCCCTGAGCACCATCTGTACCGAAGATTGTGGGCCTACTCCCCACGAGTGTTCCGTGGGCCCGCTTCTAGCATTTCTGCTTGAGGCCCCTTTGCGATCCCTGGTCCATTGACTGGTGGGTCCCCACGAAGGTAACTGTTTTGTTTTTTGGGCTTCCCTGGTTGCTCTAGACGTGCCCTGACTCCCCGTCAAAAGGTGAGTCCCTCAGAACTTGCTGGTCTGCTACGATGCCAATCTTTGCATTCTGCGTGGGTTGCTGTTGCCAAGGCTTGTTGGGTCCAATCTGGATACTAATACCGCAGCACTCGATATCTGATGTGGTACAGCTCAAATCCAGCTCCTGGTTGTCATCAACACCTCCTGGTCCTCGTGGCTGAAGAGTAAAGCTTCACCTTCTGCACCTGAAATCACCCGACATCGGTGGGCATATTCTTTTTGCCTCCCTGTTCACTGGCAAGTGGCCCAGACTCTGTCCCCTCTGCTTTCAGGTTCTTCAGATCTCCGATGTACCCCTGGATCCATCTGGACACTTTTCACCTGGTCGCCTGCAGCACTTTTTTGCAGCTCCCCATAGGAAATGACGACGAAACCCGACACGAAAAGACACCTCTGCACCCGGCTTGCCTAGGTGAGGTAACACAAGTACTTTGGTGCTCCCGTGGGTCTTGACTCTCGAACTGTCCAGTTCTCAAGGGGTGTGCTCCTAGTCAACTCCTAAGTGTCCCTAATCTTTAAGGGGCAGATTTATGTTAACTGACGCATCCCCAGGGATGCGCCAGTTAACATGCGCCACAGTGCGCCACAGCTCCGCCACCCATGGTGCGCCGCATTTATGATGCGGCGCACCATGGGGCAAAAACGGCACAGATGCGTGACGCATCTGTGCCGTAAAGGTGACGCATTGCTGGAGTTGTGTCGCAAGCGCGACGCAGCTCCAGCAAGGCTATGGGGTGCCCCATCTCCACAATGCTGCGTCAAGACCTACGCCTGCTTCAAGCAGGCGCAGGCTTTTGACGCAGCATTGGCCTGAAAGTGACTGAGTGAAATCTTATAGATTTCACTCAGCCACTTTTGCGAGGCGCATCTACCCCGGAACGCCCACCCTGCGCTGGAACGCCCACAAGCGGCGCAGGGCTTTACAACGTGACGCATCTGCCTAGATGCGTCACGTTGTAAATCGTTCGTAGGGCTGCGCCACGTTTACGCCGCCTTGCGTGACGCAACAGCGGCGTAAACGTGGCGCAAGTGCCTCATAAATCTGCCCCTAAAATTCTAATCGCAACTTTCTCCATAGAAGTCAAGAGTGATTTGCGGCTGTGTTTAGACACTGCACGTGTCCCCCGTGGGTCTCCTGTGTCCCTACCTTGGGTGGTTCCTGGTTGCCCCACCGGTTCTACAGGCCCAAGACCTTGTCTCTATGTCTGTAGTGGTACTTATACTACTTTTTTTAGTATATGGTTTGCAACGCCCCTAGGCCTAAATGTATACTGTGCTAATTCACTGTGTGCTAAATAAGTTTACTGTATGTACTTTTGCCTCTAGCCTCATAAAGAGACTAGAGGGATGCGTTTAGATTAAATACATATATTTTATATATATACCTGGTGTGGTTCTCCTTTCATTTGGTCATTACATGAGATTATAGACTGGTAAAACAAGCTGCTTTACATTCCTTCAAGACTTAGCCTGAAGGCTGCTCTCCACAGCTACCACTAGGATTGCTTTCTATATAGGTTGTCTTTAAACCTACCACCAATAAGGGTTGTTTGGACTAGTGCAAGGTGCCCACTAGAATAGTGGACAGCGTATGCCAGGCCAACTTCTCACACTATATATTTAAGACCCGATCCACAAACTTGTTGAAAGTTCTTAGTGAAATGAGAATGACAAGAAAAACTGAAACAGACATAGCACACCCGACTCAGGGCCCCTAGGCCCAGCTACCAAAACAAGAATACATTTGAAGGGTGTCACACCCAAACACCCTCACTGTCCCACCTGTATTTGGTCATTCTCCCTGGAAACTCAAGACTACCGTCACATACAACACAGTGGCCTGGAGCCCTTTCCTGGGATCACTTATTGTAAATGTATTTTTACTATACACACTCTTCTCGTCTCTGCTACAAGAAGCCTTGATAAATGACGGTCCTGTGTGCTAAACCTGAGTCGCAAACAGAGGAGGGGTAAGCAGGTAAATTAATAGGGTAGGCTGAGCCTAGCCAGGGGCCTGAATTGGCAGTCCTGCCAAGTATCACACACCAGGTGTTAGACTAACACATTTTAATGCTGGTGTCCGCATCACCGCACTAAAATACATTAAAAACCAACTTCATATGAAGCACTGCTCTATTCACACAAAGCAGCCAGTGCACTCTATGAATCAGCCATCTCCTAGCAATTAACATTATCAGCTCCTCATTGATTCCGCCATGCCGGAAAGGAAGCTTTATATCATTGGTGCCAATATAAAATTAGACTTGGGTATGTTTTGTTTTAAGTTTTCAGTGGCCTCCTATTTTTGTACAAACCTTAATATCCCTAAAACGGAAGTGACGTTAAGGTTATGCCTTGAGCATGACATGCAGGTCTTTCATTGCATAGTTGTGTGAATCAGAAGCGGATGGCGGCGACGGGACGGGGTGGTCCTGGAGTTGCCTTTATCAACAAACTGCTTTTGAAAGGTATAGTTCCTCTCACATTGTTGTTCATAGTCTAAACATTATTAAGTTTACACATTTTGTATGCAGCTGACTTAACACTCGCTTTAGTCCCTGTCAAATCTATAGGCGGGTGCTAGCTTTATGAGTAGTATATTAGTGGCCATCTGAATGTGTTTTGTTCAGTGCATGTGCAGAGTGGTGGTGTATTAGCAATATCATAGAGTAAAAAAATGAATTGTGTTGTGGTAGGCCGGCATAGATTATTTATTTATTTATGTAAGGGATTTTTAGAATGCATAGCTACCCAAGGGCTTCCCAGCGTTAAAGGAGGATTTTGCCAGTGAAATCCAGAGCCACCGCATAATTAGCGGGGAAACAACCAGGTTTTTAACTTTTTTCTGAAGGAGGTTTCGTTAGGTGCAGCTCGGATTTCAAGTGGGAGGGCATTCCACAATTTGGGCACCAGATGGGGGAAAGAATTACTGCCCCATCTAGCCTTATTAATTCTGGTTGTCCTGAGGAGTTGTTGTTGGGAGGATCTGAGGTGTCTAGTCGGGATGTACATAGATATCAGCTTCCTCCGCTTTTCCGGCCCAGTGTTATTAATGGCCCTGTGAGCTATGCAGAGGGTTTTAAACGTAACTCTGGCTTCAATAGGCAACCACTGCAGCTGTTTAAGTAGTTCCTTCTCAGAGACACGGTTTGGTATTTCTAGCAGGAGTCTAGCTGCTGTGTTCTGTACCACTTGGAGACTCTTTATAACATGCATTGGTGATCCTAAATACAGCGAGTTGCCATAGTCCAGACATGAGATAAGGAGGGATTGAATCACAGTTTTCTTCAGGTGCTCAGGAATCACATCAATGATTTTCCTTAGCATTTTAGGAAGGGTGAAACAGGTTCCTGAAAGCTTCTTGGATTGGAAATTCAGTGTGAGGGTATACTCCAGCCAGATTCCAAGGATTTTTACGGCTGGTTTGGGGATAGGTGGATCTCCCATACAGTTGGGCCAGCGTGTCAGGGGTGAGTGGATGCCCAGGCTTCCCAGCAGCATGAGCTTTGTTTTCCCACCATTCAGCTTTAAACAGCTGTTGGACATCCAGTTCACCATTTCCTCCAGACAAGAGGTCAGCTGATAGCTGCTTGGGTTGGAGCCGTTGGTGAAAGACAGAACTTGCTGGGTTTCATCAGCATATGACACCACTGATATTCCAAATTCCTGCACCGCCTCGGCCAGATGTTGTACATAGATATTAAATAAAGTCAGGCTAAGGAACGAGCCCTGATGGACACCACATGTGATACGGATGTGTTCTGAGATACATTCCCTTTCCATCACCTGCAAAGTTCTGTTCTCAAGAATGAGACAAGCCAATCCAAGGCTTTACCCTGAATTCCAACTTTCCCTAATCTCCATTTTAGGATAGGATGATCTACAGTGTCAAAGGCGGTGCTGAGGTCCTGCAGGAGGATGGCGGCTGACCCATCCTCATCGAGTATCGACTTTAGCTCCTCAGTGACCGTCAATAGTGTTGACTCAGTGCTGTGTGCGTTTCGAAAGCCCATTTGGGTGGGATGGAGGATGTTGCTGGTCTCTAAGAAATTGGTCAGTGAATAATTAACATGCTTCTCCAAAGGTTTACCAAGATATGGTAAGAGGGAAATGGGACGGAGGTTATTATAAATGTTAGGGTCGAGATTGGATTTCTTTTGTAGAGGCTTAATGATTGCGTGCTTCCACGATTTAGGGACTAGGGCCGAATCTAGGGATAGATTGAGTAGTTCAGCCACCGATGGTAAGATGATCTCCAGTGCATCTGCTAGGAAGCTCTGACCCAGTTGGTTCTTGCCATGGTCATGTCCCATGTTCTTTACGCCAACTCGCTATATGTAAATGTATGTGTCTTGTAAAGCGCACTGCTGCCCTGAGGCGTCGTGGCGCTGTAGACTGCTGGGGAACCCGTCCTGGCTATCCCTGTGAGATGGTCCCTACTGGGTATCTCCAAGGTGAAACCAGGCATCCCCGGCGACTGTAAGGGGCCGTTGTAGAGATGAGGCAAGCTAATGCCCAGAGTTGCCGAGTGTGATCCCTGGTTAGAGTAGGCACCGAGGCGAGAATTATCGAGTCCGCTGACCCTGGTCCACGACCCTGCCGCGTCGGGAATCGAACCCTGGTCCCGGGCCGTTCTCTGCTTCCGGGTCTGCTGCCTCTAACCAGTGAGCCACACCACTCCACTGTGTGGCATCCCACTATACCCAACCAAACGTCTGCAACTGGTACAGAACCAAGCAGAAAGACTTTTCAGCAACCTAGGCACCATCATCCCCCTAATGAGGAAGCTGCACTGGCTCCCTATCCCAGAGCGATACGCCTTCAAGGTATGCTGTCTAATCTTTAAATCCCTGAATGGAAGGAGCCCTAAATTTTTGAATAGCCTTATTCAGAGGCACCTACCTACGCGCAACTTGTGTTCGGCCCACACGCACCTTCTGCCAATCCCCATCTTCAAACTAAAGTGCCTGGGTGGTGCTAGGTTTGCGGTTCTAGCTCCTAGACTCTGGAACTCTCTCCCCTACGAAATCCTATCATGTACCAACCTCCTTAACTTCAGGAGTCTTCTCAAAACCTGGCTATTAAGACAAGCTTACGAGTAACTCCCTAGGGCTCAGGTACTTCTCACTGCAGCGCCATGAACCCAACCCGGTGTACGTGCGCTTTACAAAAAATGTTAACATAACATAACAGACGCGGGGGTGCTGGGTTCAACGGAGAGCCGGATTTGGTACTCGTAACTGTCAGGCATTTTCTTCCTCCAATCTGGGAAAATGAATTAATGAAGGAGTTGAGGGTATCTTACTTATTTTGGCTTTGGCATGCTTCCTGTTTTTTAGGGAACTGATCATATATTTCTGTCACTTTTTTAGAAACAAAGGCTGCTATGTCTTTGCATCTCTTGACAGATGTAGGGAGGGCGTTGGTATTTTCATGAGAGTTGGTCAAAGTTTTGACTACTTTAAATAGCTCTTTGGGGGAATTTGCTTCCCGAGCTATTTTACCTTCATAATAGTTAGTGTGGGCTGTCTTCATTTCATTGTGATAAGTTCTGATTAGCAGTTTGTAATCAGACTTGAGGGAAGGGTCATCATTTTTTCTCCAGCGTCTCATTGTTTTTTCAATGCAGAGAGCTGTTCATTGTACCATGGGGTAATTTTGGGGTGAGATTAACTGTTAAGAGTTCTCTTGGGAGCACAGATATCGGCTCATTGGGTGATCCACTTTTCCCATTGCTGGTATTTCTCATCTATATTGTCCTTCAGGACTGCCTGCCATGTTTTAGGGTCCAATTTGGACCAGCTCCTAGTGGTGATGCTATGTATTAAGGTTTTTTTCTGGTTGTAAAGGTTTTGGTAGTCTGAACCTGAATAAAGTGAAACAACGCTGTATCAATGTGTTTAACTCTCCATAAAGACCTGGCACACATTTTTCAGCACTTCTATTGTAGATCCTGGGACCAGCCAATTATTATGAGCCTGCATTGTTAAACTGCCTTAGCAGCACATGTGCAGTAAACACTTGTTAGAAATGGGATTTTTGGTAGGCTGGGGAGTGGGCCAAAGCTAGGCAAAAACCACCACTCTAGTCAGGAAAAGGGAGTTACACTTCTAAAATAACCCATGCTCACCCCCTGGGTAGCTTGGCACGAGCAGCCAGGCTTATCTTAGAGGCAGTGTGTAAAGCATTTGCACATAACCAACAGTAATACAGTGTACGCACTACAAAAGGACACCACACCAGTTTAGAAAAATAGCCAATATTTTTATATACTTTAAGACAAGACCAAATACGATATAAGATCCACAATACTATACTTTAAAAAAATCTGTAGTTATCAAAATAAGTTTCAAACACAGTTCCTTGATGTTGATGGCTCCGTCTGGGGCTATCCGACGTCGTGAACAACAAATCCAACAGTTCTGGCTGCACGCGGGGTCTCGGGCCAGCTACAGTGTCGGGAAGACCCGCAAACAGTACCTGTGAGAAATGCAGGACGTTAAGGCCCTTGAAGTCACTCGGGTTGCAGATCGAGCTCCTCTCTGAAGGAATCAGGAGCGCTGGCGCTGGCGCTGACAGGTGTCAGGTGCTGCGTTGCGAAGTGCAGCAGTGCGGTGGGCGGCACCCCCAGGTCGCGGTGCGAGCAGCGGCTCGGTGACAGCATCAGATGGCGGGGGTTGGTGAAACCAGGGTCGCGTTGCGAAATTAAGGCGATGCTCGCCACAGTGCTAGCAGGTCACGGTGCAAGCAGCGTCGTCGTCATTGCTGAAGCGCTGTCGTCGGCTGATGAACTGGAGTCGATGGCACCAGCGTCGTTAGGCCAAGGCTGCGTTGTGGGAGGAGGGTGGTGCATCGTGTGACTTACGAGCGGTGCCCTCGAACAACGGTGCAAGTAGTGGCGTCGATCTCGGTGTGGAGCGGCGGCGTCAGGGAGGCCAAGGCATCCTCATGAAGCAAAGCGGTGCAGATTGCGGTGCCCATAGGTTACGGTGCGAGAAGCGGCTCGGTGGAGGGTCAACAGGCATCGTTGGTGAGACCAAGGTCGCGGTGCTGCGGTGCTCACTGCGGTGCCAAAGCTTTGGCGTGAAGCGAAGCGGTATGGAGTGCAGTGCCCACAGGTCGCGGTGCAAGCAGCGGCTCGGTTGCGGCGTCAACAGGCGTCATCGGTGAGACCCAGGCTGCAGTACGGTATTGCGGCAGGGCTCTCTGTGGTACCAAAGCGAGGTGTGAAGCAAGGCGGTGCGGAGTGCGGTGCCCACAGGTCGCGGTGCAAGAGCGGCTCGTGGCGGTATCAACAGGCATCGTCGATGAGACCAAGGTTGCGGTGCGCCGTTGCGTCAGTGCCCACTGCAGTGCCTCCAGGATACGGAGTCAGCAGCGGCATCGTAGACATCGTTGAGTTGCTTTTCCTCTGTTTGCAGCACAAACACACTAAAATTATGTCAGGCCGCCGATCACCGACGATCTAGTCCCCTTTCTTTGTCGGTCATACTGTGTGTCCCTTACTTAATATCCCTCTTAAACTCTTAAAAAATTAATCTTACCTTTAATGGATATTGTTTGGATATGTTTGTAAATAATGTTATTCGTATATATAAATGATTGATATATACATTTTTGATGTTTGGGTTGCAGCCCTGAGGAAGTCACTGGCACATACTCGTGCTTGACGAAACACCTGTTGGCTGCGTTGGCTGCATTTGGTTGTAGGAATTTCCATTCAAGAAAATATAGAAGATCCATTTTGGAATTGATTGCGTTTGAGTATAATTGACTAAAGGAGAACTTATCACGATTTTGCACTACTGAACTTTACTCTCATTGGGTGTGAGAAATGGATTACTAAAATGTGTGGTCATCATATGTGACCATTGGATTACAGACACTTAGGTTTATTGTCTGTACTGCTTGATTTGATTGTGTCTACTACATATTTGAGACTGCTTATTTGTATTACATCACTTTAAATTTATAATTTATATTGTGGTGCTCAGGGAGGATCCTTTCTTTTACTTTAAATTATATCACTGCATAGACATTTCTTAAAAGTGATAGTTTTTAGAAACATTCACTGCTCGGTCCCCACCACCCCTCCCACCGACAATGCCATCAGTGAACTAAGAAGCAAAACAGTATTGATATAAACACAAAACGTGGCCTAGATTCTTATTATAGGTGGAGAAACTTTACAGTCTAATAAATCAAACAGAAGAGATGCTTCTGTGAAATATAATATGTACCTTGGGTCACACAATTTGGACAAACAGGGAAGCCAGATTATGTGATTTCAAATTTAGAATTTCAGCCACCATATGCGTATCTCTGTCTCTTCTTGCTCTCTTCTGTCTACACAAAAAGTAATTATTTGCTCACAACAAGAAAAACCGATACTGAGACCGGCTCTGGGCGCCCAGACCCGCGGTGCGGAGTGCGGTGCCCACAGGTCGCGGTGCAAGAGTGGCTCGTGGTGGTATCAACAGGCATCGTCGATGAGACCAAGGTTGCGGTGCGCCGTTGCGTCAGTGCCCACTGCAGTGCCTCCAGGACACGGAGTCAGCAGCGGCATCGTAGACATCATTGAGTTGCTTTTCCTCTGTTTGCAGCACAAACACACTAAAATTATGTCAGGCCGCCGATCACCGACGATCTAGTCCCCTTTCTTTGTCGGTCATACTGTGTGTCCCTTACTTAATATCCCTCTTAAACTCTTAAAAAATTAATCTTACCTTTAATGGATATTGTTTGGATATGTTTGTAAATAATGTTATTCGTATATATAAATGATTGATATATACATTTTTGATGTTTGGGTTGCAGCCCTGAGGAAGTCACTGGCACACACTCGTGCTTGACGAAACACCTGTTGGCTGCGTTGGCTGCATTTGGTTGTAGGAATTTCCATTCAAGAAAATAAAGAAGATCCATTTTGGAATTGATTGCGTTTGAGTATAATTGACTAAAGGAGAACTTATCACGATTTTGGACAACTGAACTTTACTCTCATTGGTTGTGAGAAATGGATTACTAAAATGTGTGATCATCATATGTGACCATTGGATTACAGACACTTAGGTTTATTGTCTGTACTGCTTGATTTGATTGTGTCTACTACATATTTGAGACTGCTTATTTGTATTACATCACTTTAAATTTATAATTTATATTGTGGTGCTCAGGGAGGATCCTTTCTTTTACTTCAGATTATATCACTGCATAGACATTTCTTAAAAGTGATAGTTTTTAGAAACATTCACTGCTCGGTCCCCACCACCCCTCCCACCGACAATGCCATCAGTGAACTAAGAAGCAAAACAGTATTCATATAAACACAAAACGTGGCCTAGATTCTTATTATAGGTGGGGAAACTTTACAGTCTAATAAATCAAACAGAAGAGCTGCTTCTGTGAAATATAATATGTACCTTGGGTCACACAATTTGGACAAGCAGGGAAGCCAGATTATGTGATTTCAAATTTAGAATTTCAGCCACCATATGCGTATCTCTGTCTCTTCTTGCTCTCTTCTGTCTACACAAAAAGTAATTATTTGCTCACAACAAGAAAAACCGATACTGCGACCCGGCTCTGGGCGCCCAGACCCAACTACCATGCGAAGAATGCATTTATTTGGGAGATGTCACCCCGCCTCAAAGCTATGACCTTGTTTATTTAAGCTCTTTCTAAATGCCTACTTCTCACTAAACAAATAAAGGTAGGCTTAGCAAGTTGAAAGACCCCTTGGCCGCAAATGAGTACGGTTGCCACCTGTCTACAACAAGGGGGAACTATGGGCTTTTTTTTAACAGGTCCAGCATACATGCCCAGCAATAGTTAAATGCAAAAACGGTATGCAGTTCCTGAGAGGATTAAACAGGTTGTGTAGACAAATAGGGGATCCCTCTCATCGGAATTTAGGGCCCTCACACACCCAGCCAGCTAGGTGTCATGCTTCATCATTGGGTCTGCTCCTCGTCGGGTTGGCGCTGCAATACCCGACACGCACCCATAAAGGGGCTCTTTAGCGGAGATCTTTTATTCCTTGCCGTACGGTGCAGTGCGTGTGAGGGGCCTAGTGTGTGTAGATGTAAAGGATGGTGAGGTTAAAATAGGAGGTGAGGGTCCAATCAAGACAATTTTATTGAGTATAGCCCCTCTCCTAATTAAAATAAGGTGTTAATTGCCTCTATAATCAAGTATAAAGAGTGCCGCATTCAAACGGTCAACATGTTTCTTGCCAAACTGTCCAATGGACAGCAATTCTTCAGGACCAGTCAGTTTCTATCTGCACTGTCATTCGTGTTCAATTGTAGTGAAAGTGAGAGACCAAAAACAGCACCATGAATGGTGCTACCTGTAACTGTAGAAAGACAACCTGTAAACATTAGGAATAACAGCATCAGTCGATGTGGTGGTATTCAGTATACAGTTTAAAAACATGCCCGTGCATCACTCCAACGGTGTAGAAGCATGCTCCATGTTGAGGTGCTGTGACAAACATGTGTAGCGATGAAGTGAAATAAAAATAGTGGCAGTAAAATTAATCATAACTCACTCTATTAGAGTCAAAGGTAAGCATCAGCGTGTCCCAACAAGTAACGGTACTGTAATGATTAAATGCCCTATAAGTGGGAGGTAAGAGGTTACCTACATGTTGGTGGATAAAACAGACTAATAGGTTAGGAAAATAATGAGTTATCCCACCCGTAACACCGCCCCTCGATTCAGAGGTGTATCATCGAGCCGTGGTGTCCGCATACAGAGGTGTTGTGTCCCATGGTCAAGGGTACAGGGGTTGTGTCCCGAGGTCCAGGGTACAGGGGGGGGTATATTAGGATTGACTCGCATGCGCCGGTACGGCTCGGGACGATGCAGAGCGATTCACAACCCAGAAGGAGTGCACAGGAGAAGGCTGACATTCAGCCCCCAAGTATTGCTCCCTGCAGTCAAATTGACTGCGTGTGCCCCTGCGCAAGACGATCAAGGGTAGGGGATCACGAAAAAAACAAATAATGGCCCGTATAAACACAAAGCTCTGACATGTTCACCTGGAATAGACGAGCCTCGAGAATCAAGGTGTTGCCAAGAAAATGGGAAGTAGTCAGGGAGTTGTATACTCACGTGTCTTCTCCATGCAAATGGCGGAGGACCTACCCCACACTCTGCTGGAACGGGAGGTGACTGCATGGCAAGTCATGGTGGTTTTAAGCTCCCGGTCAACAGCAACCGGGGGCAGGGTTCTCAATTGCAAGAGTGAGATCGCTAGATCGCCAACCTTGAATTGAACTCCATGTTGGATTCCCAATGAACCTAGGGAGGTCCATAACCAATACACAAGGTGTCGCCCATTTTGTAAAGTGTAAAAAGGCACGTTTTCATTGAAGTTTTCCTGTGTCAGTGTAGGAGGTGTGTTGGAAAACGAGGCAGCATCTGTGAGGCCTGCACAAATAACATGACACATTTGTCCTTAACTGGGAACCAAACACCCAATTGTAGCACCTGACTCTCAGAGGGTAGCGTTGCAGAGCAGCCTGAGGCTTACTCAAGGGAGGTGGTGTGGGATAGTAATCGCCATTTGCAGGTGCTCAAAAATAACACTCAATAATTGATTGTCCAGTCTGTACTTTGCTTTATAAAAGTAAGAGTAGATTTATTAAACACACACACTACTCAATACTATGCACCAATTTACAAATATGCATAAGCTGTTGGAAATACTTTGTGACATTTCATAACATCTCCACCCCTCCCGCAAGTGGGGTGGGGACTAGTACCACCACTTTCATGTATGCACATCATCTTGCCCCCAATGCAGTTAGTAGATCATAACTTGGAGCAAGGGCCCTGCGTACTAGCACCATCCCAGTGGCGACTCACCCCAGTACTTCAACCAGCATTTAAAATAGGCAAACCTGCCTTGGTGACACACAACCCTGACTGAGCATTTCCTACTGATCATAAGGTATGCACCTCTATATCTTAAGGGCTAACAGTCTGAGTTCTTCACCTAAGCGCAGCAGCAAGAATACATGTTTAAGCATCACTTTAGTGTGACAGTACTCATAACATTTAGATATCATTAGAATGCATTGCTATTACAGCCCCTAAAGGCATCACAGATGAAATCACAGGTTTATGTAAATACAGCCAAACACCCTAGCAAGAATGTCTAACCACTTAAATCCACTTTGCTTTTGACTCAATGTACTTCACATTAGACACATGAACTTCAGTCGCTCTATAAAGAATAACATTAGTAAAAGCATTTGTGGTGCAATTACACCTCTTCACCTCCAGGTGATGCCTTCTGCCAGACATCCATACCGATCTGCCCCATTTTTGTGTCTTCTTGCTCCTGATGGCGCATTCTCCTTAATCCTTGGGGTCTCCAAGAGGATGCATTGTGCAGGGAGCGGTCTTCACTGGCTCCCTGCGCAGAAGGCCTTGCTTCTACGCACCGGTCCTGGGTGCTTCTTCTGGAGCTGTTAGGGGCCTGGGTGACAGTCAGGGGGTCTCTCCTTCCAACTGCCCATTGCCAGGGCCCAGCACCTTCCGCCTCAGCAGACCACACCCCAGAGAGAGCATCTCTTCCTGTGCAATTACTTTTTAAAAGTTGAGTGGGGGCTGGCAGGAAGTCTCCGTGTGTCCTATCAAACAGCGACACATCACTTCCCTGCCCCTGCTCCCTCCTTCTTGTCCAGTCTCTGGGTTGTTCAAAATTAAGTCGTCCAGTGTCTCTGGCGCACCCTTCCCCCAGTGCTGCCTTCACCTTGGTTCAACTTGGTGCCTGGCACCCAGCGACAGCAGTTGATGGATTGGCATGTAGCTCCACCTATCTGCCTTTCTTGCAGGTAAGATCTTCGCTCAATAAAGAAAGGGCATTAATCTAACCTGCCAGACCCTAGCCAGGGACTCAGAGAAATATGACAACCCAAAAGCAGTACAAATATGACTTTGGACTCTGCAGAATACTGATTTTCACCTACACTACAATGGACTTTAGTGCTTGTCTGGAATCTGTAGGCCTTGTGGAAGTCATTCTAGCCATGTGTTCCCCCTCCCCATAAGGGAATAATGAAGTGAAAAACACAGTAAAACACACTGACTTTCCCTGGTATGTTTCCTTCCAGTGTATAAAGCCTATTTATTTATTTATTTTTGAGATTAATAGAGCGCGAATGAATGCCCGTGGGCGTCTCGGCGCTGTAAACTCAGTGCGTGACTCTCCTGAAACTGATGCCTAAGGTGGGTTACTGGTTAAACAGCCAGGTCTTTAAACTTTTACGAAATTAGAAGAGGGAGTGACTTGATCTGATCGACAACGGGATGGAATTTCAAAGTCGGGCTGCAGTAACCGGGAACCGTCTGTCTCCCCAGGAGACTGCCTTTGTGCGAGGAACTGTTAATTGGTGCAGAGTCGTTGATCTCAGTTGTCTGGAAGGACAGTAAGGTGTTAATTGATTCCTAAGAAACTGCGGACCTAGATGATGTAATGCCTTGAATACGAGGAAAAGTGTCTTAAATTTTATTTGATTTTTTATCGTCTACCAGTGAAAGTTCCGAATGGTTAGGGCAATTGGTTTAAATTTGGGGGTTCTGGAAAGCAGTCTTGCCGCCGCATTTTGTACCGATTGCATTTTGTTAACAACCCGAATTTGTGCGTTGGCAAACAGGCCATTGCAGTAGTCCAGTGATGATAGTACAAGTGTGCTTACCAAGGTTTTGCCTGCACTGTCGGGTAGGAACGGGATTATTTTTTTTATGAGTTTTAGCTTATGGAAGGCTGTAGCCGCTGTTTGATTGGCGTGACCGGTGAAATTAAGATGTTCATCAAAAACAACTCCCATGTTCCTAACCTTTGAGACAGGGTTGGGCAAAGTTCAAAAAGATGAGGGCCACCAGACAGGTGACCAGCATGGGGAGAGTTTCCCAAAGATGACAACCTCGGTCTTCTCGGAGTTAAGTTTAAGGCAATTGGAAGATATCCAGTCTCCAATTGCCAGCATGCCTTCCTGAAAGCGCTCTGCCACCTTTTCTCCGTCGTTATTGATGGCGAGGACTAACTGGGTGTCATCGGCGTAGGAAGTAAGGCCCATCCCATAGAGTTTGATAACTCTGGCTAAGTCCGACAGATAGATGTTAAAAAGTGTCGGACTTAGGGATGAGCCCTGGGGAGCCCCACACGGTAGGGACAGATCGGCCGATTGAAATGGTCCTAATGTAACTGCCTGAGTCCTACCGGATAAAAAGGAGGCAAGTAAGTTCTTAGCTCCCAGTTGGATGCCCATCTTTCCGACAAGGTCGATCAAGATGGAGTGATCGACCGTGTCGAAAGCCGCGGATAGGTCCAGCAGAACGAGCACTGCTGTTCCTCCCTGATCTCTGATGACTCTAATGTCATCAGCGGCTTTTATGAGGGCCGTTGCAGTGCCATGAAATTTACGGAACCCAAACTGGGTGTTGTCCAGCAGGAGGTATTCCTCGATATATTCGTATAGCTGGTGATTCATTGCTTTCTCTACCACCTTAGCCAAAAAAGGGAGACTGGCTATTGGTCTATAGTTTTTTAATTTGTCTTTGTCTAGGTGCGTTTTTTTTAGAAGTGGCTTTAAAAGCGTGTTTTTCAGGGCATTGGGGTAGATCCCTGATTTAAACATGGCATTACAAATTTGTGTGATTACACGTGTTAGTAAATCCATGACAGGGGAAAAAATTTTTTATGGACATGGGTCCAGGGCCGATCCAGTTTTTATGATTTTGACGATGTCCATTGTTTGAGGCTCTGTTATTTCTTTAAATTGGGATAGGGAGCAAATAGGGACTGCAGTACATGTAGGATGTGTAATGGCATTGTCCTTGGAAGAGAAGGCTGAGTAGATGTTGTTAACCTTTGTGTAGAAGAAATGAGCCAGCGCGTCACAGAGGGATTGGGAAGGCGGGGGAGCCAGATCGGGAACTTTCCCTACTAATTGTTTTACTAAATGGTAGAGTTGTTTATTGGAATTCTTTGCGTTTTCTATTTGGTCGCTGAAGAACTTCCTTTTTGCCTCGATAATAATTTTTTTATAGTTGACAAGTACTTATTTGTAGCGGGATTTACTTTCTGAATCATAGGATATGCGCCAGTGTCTCTCACGATTCCTACAAACTTGTTTTTGTTTCCTGAGCTCTTCCAAGAACCATGGTGCAGAAGGCATTGTCCTATTTCTAGATATTGTTTTGTATGGTACCAATGCCTTTATGGCATTGCCTAACCAGTCTGAATATTGATTCATGGCTGTGTTCGGGTCTGCTGAGATGGTGGGGCAAGTACTATCTAGTAGTTCTCTAAAGTCTACATAATTTAGGTCCTTCCAAGCCTTAAAAGGTATGCAACAGCGTACAACCGATCTGTTTGTAGGGGCGTCATTGATAGAGATAGCGCAAAGAATGGCAATGGCAATTCCATGTCACCACCCAATTCTGCATATGTCCTGCCACACCATTCACTTTGTACCTCCTGGACTGCGCACACTAGGAATCTCCCCTGCGCAGCTCCTACCCATGTGCACACGCATGTACACGTGTCTGCATGTAACCAGCCTGGTGTCCCATACTCCAGCAGCCTAGTCAAGCCCGGGTGACACCAGTAAAATCTCCATGCAGTCTCCTTCATTATGGGTTCACTGTGGGTGAGTCCCAGATTATGAGACTCCCCCACAGTAAAAGCTAAAGAATTAGGTGCTCAAAAAGCGAAAAATCCAGGCGGCCCTAGTGTCAGAACCACCTTCTTATAAGGTGTCATAATGGTGCGATAGCGATCAGTACTGTGTGCAATTTGCCGATTAATGTACAGAAGAGGTTTCTCGAGGTTTGGTGTAGATAAAGAGGTTTTGGGTGTGATGGGGGACTCAAGACATAGGTTGTAAATGCTACTTGCCGATTAAGGTAAAGTGAAGTTTCTCAAGGTTGTGGTGTAGTTTAAGAGGTTTTGTAGGTGTGGCGGGGGTCTCAGGACATAGGTAGTTATCGCAACTTAGATAACACAGAATTGGTACAGCATTCTCACTATGTTCCTTATCTGGTCAAGAGGCTCCATGGGATTTCCTCATTTAATCCATCATTATGGGAGGACAGCCGTAATACCCATCTTTGTTCAGTACGGAACATCGTCTCCTTATTCATTCAGGTTGTGTTTCCAAAACTACCCAAATGTAATGAATCTGGCTCATGTTTCATCAGATCAAATTGTGAAGTCATCTTGGTATTCGTTTTTTGGCACCTGGTGTTACTTCGTTCTATGTTCCATGATGCGTGTCTTCATAGGTCTAGTGGTCATGCCTATGTGCGAAGTCCGCATGGACAAGTGAGCATATAAACGCAGTTCGAGGTGTTACAATTAGTGTGCCTCCTGAGATGCCACCTGAACCCATTGGAAAAAGTTATTTCTTTAGTGGGTTTTGTGAGTGGACATGCTATACAAGCACCACATGGATAGTGTCCCATCACTGGTGGGAGATCCCATAAGGATCTCTGCATCCAGGTGTTAGAGATCTTCGGTCTAGTATGTTTTAGCATGTCCTTCAGGTTCTTAGTCCGTTTGAATGCAAACCTGGGAACCTGTCATTAGTTCGAGCTTTAGTGGCAGCGCTGCTTGCTCTGCGTGGCATGCAGTATTAGAGATATGGGAGACAAGCTGCCCTCACTCTCCGCCCATATTTTTCATTGCCTTCTGTCTTTGTAAATTCTGTCTTCTAATTGATTATGAGGCTTGTTAGTCCTGCCTTATTATGGCCATGTCATCATTTGTACCCTCCCATGGTTATTGGCTCCTTTACTTCGAGTGTACGGTATATGTTATTTAGAGCACTATTTTCCCCCTACCCTGCCCGCACTCCCATTGCCTACTTCCCCATCCCCCGCACTCCCGTTGTCTGTGTCTTCTTGCGCCCCACCGAACATCCGCTGTCCGTGCCTTCTCACCTTACTGCCTCCCCGCCCGCACTCCCTTTTGTAATGCAATAGGTCTCGCGTAAATGCGAGTCCTATTGCATTGCAAATGCTTGTTCTTAAAAGTCAATGCCCCTGTGCGGAAGGGGAGCAGACAATTCATGTGTAGCATGAGGCTTTCGATATTTGTGGTTTATGTTTGAAAATCCCAGTCATAAATTCACCAAGCAACGCGAGGGGCATCAATCTGCAAGACTGGAAAGTTGTAGTGAAAAAAACTGAGGGAATACATTTTCCACATTGATACAGTGCAACTAAAAGTGAACAAATGGCTGGCATTTTTTTCTAAGAATAGTGACAGCCCTACCTAACACAGTGCGATTGGACTCAGATATTTTTATTTACTTTTTCCCTAAAAACACATTTCTACAAATATATTCAGAAAATGTCAAGTTTGCTCTCCGATTGCTATAATTGACTTAAAAAGGTAATACAAAATTATTTCCACAATTGTTCTAAATTCGGAAGAATAAGTTAATAAAATGTATGTTTGGCGATATAAAATGTGTTTCTATTTAAAAAGGAAACAATGCGGTTAATAATGTCCCCCCCGCCCGTTCCTCGGGAGGGGGGCTCCAGATGGTCTCCTAAGAGTTAACCGGCCGTACAACATGTTCAAATATGGCCGCCATGTACGCTCGACAACGAAGGCCGTGTCCAGCGCATTTATTTGTAGATTACGTCTTTTATGTAGGCGTTTCCAAAATTTCAGACGTTGTAGAGGGGAAAAGGCCAATTTATCACGCTTGCAAATAATAGCGTTATCCCATTCAAACATGGCTACCGCTCTTGCCTAGGCACGCACACGTCTACGCCGGAACTGCGTGAGGTCTTGGGGTGTGAACGTATAGACGTCATTAAAGACTTTGGGCGAAGGTGTCCGGTTCTGTAGTGGGGGAATGTCGCTTCTATAGAGGGAGGCTATTGGTGGTTGGCTGCAGTCAGGGGCGGATTGGCAAGGCGGGCATTCGGGCATGGGCCGAAGGGCCGGTGCCTCAGTGCCCTCTGTGGGCCGTTTTTTTCTCCCCTGTCCCAGTCCACAGAGAGTGGACTAGGAAAGGGGAGAAAAAAAAACGGCCCACAGAGTGCACGGAGACAGACAGAGAAAATGAAAGCAGCCTCGCTGTGCGGCAGACAGCGATTGTCAGCTGTGGCCTCTCCTTCACCCCTGCCCTGCCAAGCAATCAAGCTGAGGCTGGGCTGGGGAGGGGTGATTGTTTGCAAGAATCGGCCTCCCTGGGGGCCAGGTGTTTCTCAGGCCTTTGAGCCATTTGCACCTCGGCCCCCTGGCGCCCATGCAGCCCAGAAACGGTGTTAGTCTTAACACCTCGCCCACAGCCCTTCACATTCAGGGCATAGTGGGCGAGGAAGAATGGGTCTTGCTGCAGGGGCCAGGTGATGTTTGGAATTTTTTTATTTTATTTATTTATTTATGCGATTTTTTTTTTTTTTTTTAAATCTGTTTATTAGCATAGAATTTCGAGCAGCAACATGCATACAATTCCATATATATATGAGCATATGAACAATCTTGGTGGTACATACATGCTTGCTCAGATCATAGAAAGAGTCATAGTGTAATAGATTTTTCATTTTCATTTTCATTCTGCTTCAAACGAACAGTCCCAACTATACCCGAACCCTCCCTCCACCCACATGAAATCCCACCCGACACTCTCTGAACAGGTACATCAGGTAAAAATCGACAAGTGGGCGACGCCCAATGTATTAACACATTAGAATTCGAACACACAGATATGGTATGGTAGCATGTACTATGGGACAGGGTCTTTCGCACCCCAACGTTTATGCGATTTTATATAGCGCAAACTTTACCCGAAGGTGGCGGAGCGCTTCACACTAGGAACAGCAATAATACATGAGGAGAAAAATTACAAGTGGACAAATTACAAAAGCAAACGTTAAGTTACATGAATCAAAAGTGACAATAGTGAGCAACCAAAATACATGAGGTAGCAATCTGTACATTACATGAGGAAAAAGTGACATTTGTGCAGGTTACAAAAGCGTACAAAATACAAGTAGAGGTATAATACTGCAATAAATGGCAGACTCTCCAGCACAAGAACCAACGTTAGGTAGGCAATGGTGGCACTTGTGCAAGTATCTAAAGCAAACAAAAGTGAGAGGTAGCATACAGTGTGATACCAGAGAAAAGTGACGTGTGCAAGTTACAAAAGGGTACCATACACAGGTACAAGGGTAATACTACAGTAAATGGTAATCACTCAAACTGCCAGAACACACTGGGAAGGCACTTCCCATGCACCAGCTTCACCTCAGCCTCCCCCCTGGCTACCTGGCTACCTTGGATGACCCAGAAAGCTGTGTTTTGTGTTCCCCTGCCATGACATTTTCCCGAGGCCTGGAGGGCTGATTAATTTACTAATTGCAGGGGCCTTACCTCTGTTCATGTGCTCCTGAGCTGAAGGTCTGGGGAGGGCTAAGTAGGTTAGTAATAGCAGGGGCTTTGCTGCTTTTCAGGTGCTCCTGTGCTGGAGGGCTGGAATAATTTTGTGACAGAAAGGGGCCTTGCTATTTTTTTTAGTTGCTCAGCATGTAGGCCATTGACACCTTGGCCCTGTGTCCTGTGCAAGAACAGTATCCTCCCACTTTCATTCCTTGTCTGTGCAAAGGGTGTTTCATGAAAGGGCACGCCCCTTGAATGTGGGCCACGCCTATTAAATATGGGCCACGCCTCTTGAATGTGGGCCACTTTTTTCGTCAGTGCCCGGGCCGAATTGTGATCCCAATCCGACCCTGGCTGCAGTAGTTGCATACGTACCCCGGTGAGTAACTAAATGTGGTTTGATCACGTCAAGTTAACAAGCTGCATGTGCGCGGAAGACCATCATTTATTTATTTATTTATTTATGCATTTTTATATAGCGCGGACTTTACCCGAAGGCGTCAGAGCGCTTCACATTAGGAACAGAGATGAAACATAATGAGAAACATTACAAAAGAAAAGTTTGCAAAAACATACGTTACTTACATAAGGTAATAGTGACAATTGTGAGCAAACAAAATACATGAGGTAGTAAAAACTGTGAGCAACCAAAAATACATGAGGTAGTAAAGGTAATAGTGACAATCGTGAGCAAACAAAATACTTGAGTAAAAATTGTGAGCAACCAAAAATACATGAGGTAGTCAAAAGTGCACAAGAGGAGATGAAAGTGACAAGTGTGCAGTTATAAGAGAAAACAGAGTATAATTTGAGGTATAGTACTGCAATAAGTGCTAGACACTCAGGCACAGGAACAAGCGTTACATGGGCAAGGTGGCACTTGTGCAAGTATCAAAGGTAAAAACATGTGAGAGGTAGCAGCCGTGTGTTGCAAGGGCAGAGTGGTGTGTGCATGTTACAAAAGGGCACCGAACACCAGTACATGGAAAATACTGCAAAAAGGCAGACCCTCCAATCACAGGCATACACTGGGAAGGCACTTCCATGGTCATGAAAAGTAGAAATTATCAGTAGTGGGAAGTCTTCCTCACAAATAGCAAGAGGACGTGAATTACTTTTGGAGGTGTCTCTGGAGGAGGAGAACTTTGAGGTCCCTTTTGAAGGCCTGGGAGGAGGCGGTGGTCCGGAGCTGAGGTGGAAAGGAGTTCCAGATTCTCACTGCGTTGCCTGAAAAGGATTGGGCCATTGTTCTTTCCTTCTTGAAAGTGGGAGGTTTAAGCAGTAGATTCTCCGCATTGCGTGAAAGTCTAGAGCCACCAGAGAGTTTCAGTTTATTCGCCAGGTAGCGGGGAGATGAGGAGTGCAAGGCTTTGTGGGTAATGCAGGCAGTCTTGTAGATAGCTCTAGCCTCGAAGGGAAGCCAGCGGAGGGTGGATAACATCGGTGTGATGTGATCGCTTCTTTTGGCCCCATAGATGAAACGAGCTGCTGAATGGAAGACAGACTTAAGTGGGGACAGGTGAGATTTGGGGAGGCCAGTAAGAAGAGAATTGCAGTAGTCTAGTCTAGAGAGGACCAGCGATTGCACCAGGGTTATAAGGTCCTGCTCCGGGAAGAAGCGACGGATTCCCCAAAGAAGGCGCAGTTGGTAGCGAGCAGATTTTGCAATAGAGTTGATGTGGGGAGTTAGATTGAGTTTTTTGTCTAGAATGACACCACGGGATTTTGCACTGTCGACAATGATGGGTTCATTGTTTAGTAGATTCATCTGATCCATCCATGATTGAACCGGGGGAGGAGAGAGTGAGGAGGAGAAGAGGAGGAATTCAGTTTTGGAGGGATTCAGAATCAATTGATGAGTTGACATCCAGTTTTGAATGGAGTCAAGAGAAGATCTTAGGATGGAGAGATCATGAGTGGAGGCAACCTTGAGGTAGAGTTGAGTGTCGTCTGCATAGAGATGATAGTGAATCCCAGATTTGCTTAGGAGGTTTCCCAGTGGTTCTAAGTAGAGATTGAACAATGTTGGTGCTAGTATCGAACCTTGGGGAACACCTTGACCCACCGCCACAGGAGAAGAGAGACTGTTCGCTATTTTGATCATTTGAGATCTGTCAGAGAGGAAGGATGCAAACCATTTAAGCACAGTGCCCTCCATGCCCATTCTCTGTTGAAGAATATTGAGGAGGGTGTTGTGATTAACAGTGTCGAAGGCTGCGGAAAGGTCGAGGAGAATTAGCAGACAGGACCCCCCTGAGTCGAGTATCCTCAGCGCATCATCAACCACTTGCAGAAGGGCTGTTTCAGTGCTGCAGTTTTGGATGAAGCCGGACTGACAATTGTCAAGAAGATCATTGTCCTTGATATGACGAGAGAGTTGTTTTGCTACACATCTTTCCGTGATCTTCGCAAGAAAGGGAAGGTTAGTGATGGGGCGGAAGTTGTTGAGGTCATTCGCATCAGCAGTGGGCTTTTTAAGCAGAGGGGTGAGCTGCCTAGTTTTGAAGGAGACAGGAAGGGAGCCTTGCCAGAGGGAGAGGTTGATCAGGGTAGTCCAATAGGAAAGGGAATGGGTATAGAAGTCAAAGGCAATGGCACTGGGGATAGGGTCAAGAGAATGGTTGGAGGGCTTTGTTTCGCGTATGCACTTGAGAAGGGCATCTTCGGATATGGGGTCAAAGCTCTGCCAGATGGCTAAGGATTTGCGCTCCTGTGGAGGTGTAGGATGAGCAACCTGATCCACAAGTGCTTTCACTTTTCCATCGAAGAAAACAGCGAAATCCGCTGCTCTCTTTGAAGAATCCTCCACCTTGGAGGTTGGGGGAGAGCAGCTCGGAGTCTTGATGAGATCGAATAGTTTTTTGGGTCTATTTTTGGCGGAGTCAAGGAGGGTTTTGAAGTGCGTCGCTTTCTCAAGGAAGATGTGTTTGTGGTACTTGGATCTTGCTGTGCGAAGCATGGCTAAATTGTCATTGGAGGGCAATTGCCTCCATTGCTTCTCCAGGAATCTTAGCTGCTTCCTTTCATCATAAAGGGATTTGTTGTACCAAGGTGCTGAGGGAGTGGGCCTTATCCTTTTGCTTTTGAGTGGAGCGACGTTATTAATTTCAGCTGCAAGAACTGTGAGGCATTGGGAGGTGAGATCGTCAACAGCTATGTTCGGGTCTAGCCTTGGAAGAGATAGCAAGGCTGATTCACAGAGGGGACCGATATCTATGTTTTTGGCATCACGGAACCAGGAGATGGCCCTCTTGGGTTGGCCAAGAGTTATAGAGTGTGAAAGTTGAAGGGAGAAAGGGATGAGGTGGTGGTCAGACCAGTCTACATGAATTCGGGTAGTAGTAGAAAGCATGCCTGCTTTAGAAATAACAAGGTCCAGGATAGCGCCTTTGGAGTGGGTTGACTCAGTGCAGTGTTGGATAAGATCATTTGCAGAGAGGAAGGTGGCCAGTGAGTTCGCAGAGGAGTCTTGCGGTGCGCCCCAGTGGAGATTGAAGTCACCCACGATGGTCTGATTGTCACTTTGAGAGTATTGGTCGCTGATGAAGTCTTTGAGATCTTCTATAAATGAAGAGCCACTACGAGGCGGGTGGTAAATGATATGGAATCTGAGCGGTGAACGGTGTTGCAATTGAAGTTCAAGAGAAAGGCATTCAAAGGTGTGGGGGGAGCTGATAGGAGACGCCTTAAGTTGGAGGGCGTTTCTGAAGATGACTGCAACACCTCCCCCCGTGTTTTGAGTTCTGTCATTCCTAAATATGGAGTAACCTGTGGGTATTAGGAGATCAAAAATAGCGTGAGAGGTATCTTTGAACCAGGTCTCTGTGAGGAAGAGCATGTCAAGATTGTGAAGGGTGATTGTGTCGGAGATTTCAAGTTTGTGTTTTACTGCAGATCTGCAGTTGTGAAGCATACAGCGCAGCTCTGTCAAGACTGTTTTGGTGACGGGGGCACTTGGGCTCTGAAGAGTGATCGGGATATTGTACATTTGCGGGGGTGCTCGGGAGGGTTTAGGTGGACGCTTTGTTCTGACAGAGGTGATGGTCGGAATAGTGTAGACAGTGGGGTTGCTAGGGTATGCCTGTTGAAGAAGGGTGGCGTTCAAGGGCTTGTGCGAGTTAACGACGTTTGCAGACGAAAGGTTGAGCTTGGCTGTGTTGGGGTGAGGGGGCGAGGTGCAACTCTGGGGAAGTTGGGAGGGAGTAGAGGTGCATGGAGGGGTGGAGATCTTAGAGCATAGAAGTGAAATGGCAGCTGTAAGCTGGGAGATGGAGGTGCTTAACAGGGAGCCTAGCGTATTTTCCAGTGAGAAAGAGGCAGAACATGGAAGGTTGGGTGGCTCGATTGAAATAAGGGGGGGGGGTGGAATTGGTGGTGAAAGGCAGGGAGAGGTGGGGGGACAGGTGGGTCGGGGGTGGGGTTCACAGGTGGGGAAAGGTGGAGGTTGGGAGCGGGAGTAGGGGAATTGGGGGTTAAGGGAGAGTTGTCATTGTTGGTGTTGCCAGAGGGAGAGGAATTAAGGATAAATTTAGAGGGAGAAAGGTGCGAAACACGTCGGTAGGGAAGAAGGAGGGGGAGGCCTGTGTGGCGTCATGGGAATGTAGGACGTTTGGGAGGAAAAGAGGAGCAGTGGTTGCGGAGGTTCTGACCGTTAGGAGAGGTAGCAGTGAGGGAGCTGTCATCTGGCAGAGTGAGGGGGGTTGAGAGAGAGGGAAATTGAGGAGGGGAAGTGGTTCTGCTGGGCCCGAGGAAGGGAGATGGAAGGGGTTACTAGGAGGGGAAAGGGGGTAGTGCGGCAGAACTGGAGGAGTAGGAGGGAGGAGAGAGATGCAGTGGGAAAGTGGCAAATACGGGGTGAGTGACGAGGGGATGAAGGGTTGGAGAGGAGGGATGGAAGGAGGGCTAAGGGGAGCATAGGGAAAGTTAATTGGGGGAGAGTGTTGGAGGAGAGGTGGAATAAAGAGGGGGGTGATGGGAAGAAGTATGGGGGAGGAGAAGAAGGGGGTGATGGGAAGAAGTATGGGGGAGGACAAGAGATTGGAGTACCGTGATAGTGCAGATGGGACGAGGAGCGTGTTAGCTAGTGGTAAGGCTGAAGTAATGTGGGAGGGTACATACTGTGGGGGGGGGAATAGGAGATGAGGTAATTTGGGGGGGGGGAAGAGGGCCGACCTGCGGTTCTCGAGAGTGCAGCCAACTGGAATGAGGTGGGGTCGGCGGAGGGGAAAGGGAGTAATGCGTGGAGCTGGAAGGAGAGTCAAAGGGAAGCCCGGTTGCAGGGAGGGGGAGTAAGGAGGGGAAGAGGTGGTCAAAGAGTGAGAGGCAGGAGTGTTTGCCTTGGATCATGACAGTACCGTTGTTATAGAGTGAGATAGTGAGGTAGCCATTGAAGCACCCAGAGGGGGAAATTTTTAGTTGTTTCCCATATGGGATAGAGGAGGAGGAGGTGACGTTAAGGGAATTGTAAAAACTGTTGGACCAAGAGGGGGTGTCGCGAGTGAAGAAGATTAAGTCGTTTTTGAGCCTCCCAAGACGACCATTGTAAAATTGATCCACAAAAAGGGAGTCTGGGAAACGTTCAATAGTGTTATGCTTCAGTCGTTTTATTGTAGCTTTAGACTGGTCGGGAGGATAAATGATTTTGTAGCAATTGGCTCCAGACTTAACTCGAGATGTGGCCATGTTGAGAAGATGAGGCGAAGGAGGGTGGGAGAAAGATGAGAGGGGTGTTACTGGGAGAGCGGTAGTGAGGAGAAATAAGAGGGCAAAAAGGGGGCGCATACTCCGGGTTAATGTGCCGTCAGGCTGTAGAAAGGCCTAAACGATGCAGCTGGCACTACTTGCTGCGCAGCTGTAAAAGGCCTAAACGGTGCAGCTGGCACTACTTGCTGCGCAGCTGTAAAAGGCCTAAACGGTGCAGCTGGCACTATTTGCTGCGCAGCTGTAAAAGTGTAGAAATAAATACCACACAATTAAAGAGTTAAGCGGATGGCTATTTTGAGGGAGGAATGCATTACTCGCAGACGATGTCCGATTGCTGCAGGAAGCACTAGCCGTGAAGATGAAACATCTGGAAGACAGGCTGTGGACACACTAAATACAGCTCGGTAATTAGGCGTGCAGGTGCGCGCTGCGCGCGGCGTCGAGGTCTCCAGTTCCACCATTTTCAGGTCAGGCGGCATGAGCTGGTCGTGAAACAGCCGTACTGAGCCAATATGGGGACTGTTTGAGGCTGGGTCAGTAAGATTGAGCTAAAGCAGGCAGTTTCAGGCCATTACAGCAGTGCAGTGCTCGGAGTCGGGAGGCGCCATTATGGAGCACATGTGCAAGTGGTGCCAAACTTGTAGGGCTTATCCGGGAGTCCGCAGGGGCTCTCCGCTCACAGTTCCGCAATTTAAGGTGCCAATAGGCGGGCCTGTAGGTGTGCCGGTGTAACATAAGGGCAAGCAGCACCGGACGCGCATTGAAATCGCGCTGAGTAAAAGTGTCAGAAACAATATTTTAAAAGCTGTTGAAAGCACACAGCGTGAAATTGAACGGAGGTTGAAACGTTAGAGAAGTGTAACGTATGTAAATAAAGGTTACTGAAGTTTCATTTATTTTTAAGACCAACTTTCTAAACGTTCAAACGCGCCTTTCCTTACACCATTTATCTTTTCACATGTAATAATAATATCTATTTAAGGATTTCCATTTTCAGGTTCAAGGTCCAACTTACCTGACGCAGAAAAACGAGGGTGACCAGATTTTGAGATGTAAGAACCGTGACAGGTCAGCCATAGAAGTAGGACTAAAGGCGTATATCTATTTATTATAGAGTTGTGTATAGCACGATCATGACCCAAGAGGTTATCCAAGCGCTTTACAAATATAAAGAAACGAGGGGGACAAGTAGAGCAAAACATCAACATGATCATGAGCGATACAAGAGTTCAGAGGACTACTACATCGCAAAGCCGAAAAGTCTATATAGACGAGCATATCTATGCAATAAAATACAAGGATGTTTAATACAGCAATATGTTCAGGAACAAAACAAGAGGCAGCAATGCCAAGTTGGGATAATCATCAATGTATACATCTATCAGACAGTCCTGGTTTTTGTGAAGCCTTGTGTGTGTGTGTATCAATATATATATCAATTCATCCTGCAAAGCAGAATTGCCTGAAATAGTAAATACCTTATTTAATATAGCTTTTTTTTCCCCAGACAGTGCAGAAGGAGGTCAGAGATGTAAACATAGACTTGTAAATGCACACAAGGCTACGTTGACATACTATTAGCTATGGTAGGAGGCCCTCCATCCTGTGCCCCCTTGCCCTCCTTCCCACTCTGTCTCCCCCTCTGCTGGGACCATACAACTGACCTGTGCTGCTGCCTGAAACAAAAAGATAGATTAGTGATTTATTTAAGACATTGCAGGCCCCGAGTAACCTTGCAATACGACTTTTATAATGAATTGACATTTGTCCCAAAAAAGGGGGACGTATTTAATATTTTTAAAAGTGTACCAATGCTGGATAAGTCTTCTGAAATCCAGGACTGTCAAGGGCAGTCCAGGACGTCTGGTCACCCTAAGAAAAAAGTATAGATGTTGCGTGTAAGAATAAAAAAAGTAACTGGACAATAAAGTGTGCTGCAGTTGTGTGGTACCATACACACCTGCTTCATTTATATTTTGTGTTGTAGGAAAAGACTTAGAATACAAACATTTGATTATATGTAATTAAAAACAATTTCTTTCTCTTTTCAGCCTGGCATGACATTCATGAGCATCTTTATGCTGTTGCGTTTTATAAATCGTTCCACAATCTGCTAGACAGATTGGGTACAAGGCATCATTGAAGTGCTTAGAAAAAAGTATGGGAACTGGGATTCTGAGTGAATTAGGCTGGATCATTGTGGGAGCGGGTTCAGAGCTGTGGCTAAAAAGTACGAAACATTCTTCAACTGTTGGGCTTTCATTTTCAGGTGCATAGCATTACACACCTTAAATGAAAAATCTGTGCAATTTAAAATAATTGATGGGAAATGCATTCTTTTATGTATCTAAATATTAACTGGCTAATACGATCACTGCAGATATCTGTGTGTTTAACCAGATAGGCTCAGAATTATGGATGGTGCATCGGGGAACATTAACATATATATATTGCTGTTATGTTTCAGCTCGTGACCGAAAGCACTGTGAATATGCAAGTCGCTATTTTAAAATTATGTGATGCAGTATGAGGTAATGTCGATCCTTTCCATCACTAAATTAGGAGTTGAGGTGCAGGACCGGGGCTGTCGGATTCATTGTAAGACTAAGTCTTAGGCAATTCATTTTAACCCACCACCAGGCAAGAGTCGGACTGTTTCCGATCCCAACTCCTTTTGACACAGCGAGGACGAAGATGCCACAACAAGCCTCTCGAGGGGTCTCTCTGTAAGGCCACAGCTGAGATCCATGCTGAGACTTGCTTCTACGATGCCTGCAGACAAAGCTCACTGGTGGGTTGATGCCAACGCTTAAGGGCACAAGGGGAAAGGAGCTGAGGGAGTGCTGTAGCCTGGCAGCCTGGGAAGCCCAGGCTGCGAGGGAGCAGGAACGCGAATGGGTGAGCAGTGGCTTAGGCCCACTGCTCATTGTTTGAGCTCCGGAACGACTAGGTTCGGGTGCAGCCTGTAGTGCCAGGTGAAGCTCCGCTCCCCTCGGAGCACCAGCTCCCCTCCGCAACTAACTCCCCTCATCCACCGTGCACGTAGCTTCCATGACATCTCATTAGGCCATTAGGGAGCAGTGCAGCCACTAGTTGGGGCCTGCGCTCAACGATAAAAACACCAAGGCCTACAATGACACACTGGGCAGCTGCCCACGCTTGTCCCTGTGTCATTATGTATCGTTTGCATTTCATTATATTTTTTAAATAGGTTACCTATAATTTATCCAGGGGAAAAGCAGCTGAAGGGGACCGCAGCACTTGAGGGAGAGCAGATGGGACTTAGGGAGGAACAAGCTCCCCCTGCTCCTGCTATACGTCTCACGTCCTGTATCCATCTGTTCTCCTCTCCATTTAGTACTAAGTACTGTTACCTCATCATCCCTAAGTAACAACCAAGGCAATAGCATAATAAAAGCATTCAGATGAAATCAACTCACCTCTGATTAATTACCAGTGGGTGCCCATATATGCTATAAATGTGTGCAAGCCCATGTCTTTTCAAGCCTCTCGAGTCTTATACCAACCAAAACTTTCAGGTCCATTAAGCTCCAAATTACTGACTGTTCACCATTAATTCCTAGAATATTTGAACATTTGCAGTCACACTCTGAAGTTGGATAGCTGCCATTTCGCCTGGTGCCTTCTTCGTAGAAGGTGGAATTAAGGGGAGAGAGCAGTGGCCACAGACACCCCATTAGGTACCCTTTCATTGGGTAGAGTCCGTGTCCACCCTGAGTCCCAGGGAGGCGGGCCACTTAGGCTTGGTTGCGACTTGTGGTACTCTGTGAGCTTTCTGCTCTCTACTTCGTCCACCATTGATTCTTAGCTTCCTTTAGTGGGGTTTGCAACAGTGCATCAGAACACCGCTGCGTGAAATCAAGTAAGGAGTTTTTCGTCCTTGGAATATCTTAAATACAAAGCATTCATCAAGACTTTGGGGCTCAGGCCAATATAATACAAGCATTGGCATAGCCAATAGGTCTCGCCTTTGAGACCTTATAAGTATTTTGCCATGTAGCACCCCAGACCGAGATCTCCTGCCAGATCACGCTCTCCAGTACAGCCAAGGACACCTGCCAGGCAAAGATCTACCCCTAGACCAAGATCTCCATCTAGGCATCAGTCAAGATCCAGGGGCCGACACAGCTGTCATCTCGACAGGCCCCATAAGAGGCGACGCACAAGATCTCCGACTTGGTCATCTTCCGCGAGGTCTACGGTCCGAGCCTTCTCTTCTACTCCTCCCTCTCGAGTCTCACCGATTGATGACATTGCAACGTTTACAGACGTGCTGGGCAGAGGAGCAAAGAAGCTTAATATCGCTCTGCATACCCCTGTGGTATCCACCTCTATGATTTTTGATACCCTTCATCATTGGACAGCGCCCAGACCCCTGCTACCTCTGGTGCCTGGCTTCATTGAACCGGCGATGGCTACTTTTCTCACACCTGCGGTGGTAGGTTCTGTTCCATCTAGAATCGCCAAAAAGTACAAGGCTCCCGCGAAGGACCCCTTGTTCCTCAGATCGGATCCACCAGCTGACTCAATTATCGTGGCGGCTGCCATGAAGTCACATTCGGCTTCTACCTCTTCCTCGGGGCCCCCTGAAAAGGACAGCAAACTAATGGATTTGTTTGGCAGAAAGGTATGCAACTCCTCGGCTTCCTATATGAAGGTGGCCAGTGCCTCTGCCCTTCTCTGAAGGTATGATAGGTCCCTTTGGGACTCCCTCACTCGCTTCACGGAAAAGCTACCTAAGGAAGATCGTCGGGACTTTGTCGAAATCTTGCAGGAGGGAGGGCTCATTGCCAACAAAGTCATCAGTGCCGCAGCGGATGCTTCTGACCTCGCGGCCCATGGCTACTCCCATGGAATCTGCTCACGGAGCTCGGCTTGGCTCCGCTCAGAAGACGATTTTAAGCCTCCTCTTTAATGGTACCTCTCTCTTTGGTTCACACGCTGATGACGAAATGACCGAGATGAAAGCAGAAATGGACACTGTTAAAGCTGTGGGTTTGGAGAAGCATAAAGAATTTAAAAAACGCTTTCGCCAGGGGGATTACCAGTCTTACGAGAAGAAGGTTCAAACCCCTCAATGGTCATCCCAGCCACAGCAGATAACCCAGTTCCAGCAGAGACGCCCTGGCAGAGGCAACAATAACAAGCAGCAGTCTGCCTCCAAGCAGCCTCCCAAGCCCTGAGCTGTTGCTTACTCCACAACTGTTCGCCACTCCAGTGGGAGGGAGTGTTTCTCATCATCTGGAAGAGTGGGGAACCATAACAAAGGACAGATGGGTGCTGAATATTGTGCAGCATAGTTACTTGCTGAGGTTCAAGTCCCCCCTCCAAAAGTCTTCCTTCAAACACAGCGCCTTCCCCGATTCCACAGTCAACTACTGCAGGACGAAGTCTCTGTCCTCCTCAAAAAGAAGGCCATAGAGGAGGTTCCTTTTACGTAGAAAAATCAAGGAGTCTACTCCCGCTATTTTCTAGTGCAAAAAAAGGCTCAGTCACAGAATACAGGCCCATGCTAGACCTACGACTGCTGAACAGATTCATCAAAAAAGAGAAATTCTGCCTGCTCGCCCTGCACCAGATCTTCCTGCATCTTCATCAAGGAGACTGGATGTGTGCCATCGACCTGCAGGACACTTACTTTCCCATACCCATCTCAGTAAAGCACCGAAAGTTTTTCAGGTTTCAGATCGGACGCCATCCCTACCAGTATCGAGTGCTTCCGTTTGGCCTAAAATCTGCACCACAGACATTCTTCAAGTGCATGGAGGTGGTGGCTGCTTTTCTCCGCAGAAGAAAGATCTTCGTCTATCCCTTTCTACATGATTGGCTGTTGAAAAGCTCCACTTCGGCTCTGCTTCAAAACCATCTTTCATTCTGTCTCAAACTGATAAACTCATTGGGGTTGCAGGTCAACTTAAAAAAATCAGTACTCAATCCTTGCCAGCGGATTCATAACCTGGGCGCTTCCCTGGATTCAATGCAGGCAAGCGTGTGTCCTTCGGAGGAGAGGTTGTCATCCATGCTCCTGAAGGGTCGTCTTCTCCTGGACAGTCACAATCCCACAGCCAGGCAAGTGTCCTCTCTCCTCCGATCGATGGCCTTGTGCATCTACATTGTGCCCAATGCATGCCTTTACACGAGGCCTCTGCAGCAGGCTCTTGAGGAACAATGGTCTCAGAGGTCGGGCCACTGGGAGGATCGTGTTTCGCTTCCTCAAGGTGCCAGAGACTCAATCAGATGGTGGATGAAACGTGCCAATCTTCTCCGGGGAGTTCCTTTCCATCGCCCTCCTCCGTCTCAGTCAGTGGTCACGGATGCCTCCCTTCAAGGCTGGTTTGCTCATATGGACCAGCTTCAAGTCCAAGGCCCCTGGTCCGAAGTAGAGCAAGGCTACCACATCAGCTTCCTAGAGCTGCGAGCCGTTCATCTGCCGCTCAAATCTCTTTATCCTTCTCTGCGCACCAACTACCTCCAAGTTCAGACGGACAACACAACTATATTCTATCTAAACAAGCAGGGGGGCACCAGGTCAAGAGTCGTATCCCTGGAAACGCAAACCATCTGGCACTGGCTCCTGGCGAGAGGTCTATCCATCGTGGCAGTTCATCTACCAGGAATCCAAAATGTCTAAGCGGACTGCCTAAGCAGAGACTTCGTAGAAGCGCACGATTGGGTGCTCAACGAGGAAGTCGCACAGGAGGTATTTCAACTATGGGGCGTACCGGACATAGACCTGTTAGCAAACGCGGCAAACGCAAAATGCCCAGTCTTTGCATCCAGGTTCCCCCAACAGGGCTCATGGGGGAACGCACTTTTGATCAGCTGGTCGCAGACATTGCTGTACGCTTTTCCTCCCCTGCCTCTGATCCTGCGGTAATTCAGAAATTCTACAGGACCAACACCAGGATGATCCTGATAGCGCCGGAGTGGCCACGACAGTGGTGGTACCCGGATCTCCTCCAGCTGTCCGAAGTCCCGCACCGGCGACTTCCTTGCCATCCAGACTTGTTGTCCAAGGACCAGGGGAAGGTGTTCCACCCCAACCTTCCGTCCCCTCGCTTGACGCCATGGCTCCTGAGGTCATCCAGTATGGGCATCTAGACCTCTCAGCAGACTGCATGAACATTCTCAAAGAAGCCAAGAGACCCTCCACTAGGAAGTCGTATGCTTTCAAGTGGAAAAGATTTTTCCTATGGTGTCTGGACAGTTCTCTTGAGCAGGTGATTCTACCCTATTTATTGTATTTAGTGAAGTCAGGCCTCAAGTACCCCTCCATCAGGGTTCACTTAGCGGCAATCACGGCCTATAGGAAGTCACCTTGTCAGACATCATTCTTCCTTATGCCTGTGGTTAAGGATTTCTTAGAGGGGCTTAAGAAAGTGTTTCCACCAGTGAGGTCC
Organism: Lissotriton helveticus; assembly: GCF_964261635.1. Classification (NCBI taxonomy): domain Eukaryota; kingdom Metazoa; phylum Chordata; class Amphibia; order Caudata; family Salamandridae; genus Lissotriton; species Lissotriton helveticus. The sequence goes on along the minus strand of NC_136059.1, from coordinate 471,779,761 downwards.
CCCTCCCCTCCCTGGGAGCTGAACATCGTACTTACTAAACTGATGGGTGTTCCTTTCAAGCCTATACATAAGGCTTCTTTGCAGCACTTGACCTGGAAAGCCGCTTTTTTAGTGGCGATTACCTTTGCCCGTACGGTTAGAGAAATGCAGGCCCTGTGTTGTAAGGAACCTTACACAGTCTTTCATGCCAACAGGGTGGTACTGCGGACGCACCCTAGTTTTCTGAATAAGGTAGTCTCAGACTTTCATATCAACCAGTCTGTCACCCTGCCTACCTTTTTTCCTCAACCTACCAATCCTCCGGAGAGGTCTTTAGACTCTCTTGCTCTCCGGAGGGTTCTGAAGTTTTACTTGGCCACAACCCTTCCACTTAGGAAGTCTGACCTGCAGTTTGTTAATTATGGCAGCACTAATACTGGTCTGTCAGCCTCAAAAAGGTCAATTTCTCGCTGGATTGTCTTCTGTATAGCTCTGTCTTATCAATTAGCTAACAAGACTCTACAGGGTAGACCTCATGCACACTCTACTAGAGGGAAAGCTTCTACTACGGCTCTCCTCCGTAATGTTCCTATCTCTGAAATTGGCAAGGCGGCTACATGGCGGTCGGTGCATACCTTTACCCGCCATTATTGCCTGGATTCAGATACACAGGCCGATGCCCGAGTGGGACAGGCCTCCTTGAGAAATCTGTTTGCATAACTTGTATGCGAAATGTACAGTTTATTAATGTATCTATGTATACGTATTTGCTCGTCCGCAAGACTTTGGGTATGAGCTTGCTAATCTATTCATAGATTATGACTATTGATGAGTATCCCCTGGATGAGAAGGATTAGTTACTTACCTGTAATCCTAGTTCTCATCCAGGGGTATACTCATCAAAGTCATAAGCTCCCGCCCTCCTCCTCGGACGAGCATGATCATAATGGGATGGAAAGTTACTACGGATCTACTCAGGTGTCTTGCACCTACAAAAAGAACTACCCCAACTGCCACCTGTGGTGCATCATGGGAGCAGGAGGTCACCTTCAGGTCTTAAAGGCACGGTACCCCTACTCTAATGCCTTAAAGGCAATGTGTCAGTTTTTCTTTGTTTCTTTATACTCTATTGCAGCCTACTGGCAAATGCTTGCAATTACAGGTTTTCCTATGGCAATAAAGCATTGTTGTATGCAAATGTTTACTGCTCTCTTTCTTCCTTAGGGGTTGGGAGAGTACTACTGTGTGTATGCTAATGCATGTAATTTTGCGGCAGATTTGCCAGTTGGGAAATGTTTTAGGCTGCAAATATATGTTTTCACATATATATACATACATATTTATATGTATTTTCTATATGCTCTGGGATCGCGCACATGGGCGGGGATTATTCATAGATTATGACTTTGATGAGTATACCCCTGGATGAGAACTAGGATTACAGGTAAGTAACTAATCCTTCTAGAGGTCCAGAACATAGGCAGTCACCTCTTGGCAGGTCAGAACTCCCAGCAGTGGAGTTCAGGGGGGACTGGGAGTGAAGTCTTTGTGTCCCTGAGACGTCAGAACAGGAGGCAATCTCATTCTCTACTTCAAGCCCTTGGAGATCTTCAAGCAGGAGACACATCACACAGCAAAGTCATTGTCCTTTCCGTGGCAGAAACACTGTTTTACTGTATGTGTGCATAAATGCATTACACACTGCCTCTGAGATAAGCCTGTCTGCTCATGCCTAGCTACCAAGGGGATGACCAGGGACTATTTTAGTAGTGTATCCCCCTTACCCTGACTGGGAAGAAGGGTCCCTACTTGGACAAAGGTGCAAACCATTGCCAACTAGAAAGCCCCATTTCTAACAGTGGACTTATTTTGAACTGGTATCTACTAATTGGAATGGCTCTGGCAAAACACAGAGCCCTAAATCTTTGCTAGAAAAGCACTTATTTTTAACAATTTCTTCCTTATCTATGTGGTGGGTTTCGGAGGCGGAGAAGAAATGGGCAACAGCTCCTTTAATTTATTTATAAAGTCACCCTTTTATGGAGGGCAAGGCCAGCATGTTATAGTCCGTAATAACAATGAGCATTTTCTGGCTCTGGTCCTCAAAACTATCCTTTCAGTCCAGTGTGTATTTAAACAGACTGTTCTAATCGAACATAATCTTCATGTCTGTGTACGTAAATGAGCACATTTACAACAGTGAAACATCAAGGGCTAAGCAAGGTGGACATGTGGGCAGATTTATTGCAGATGCCAATTTGTCCCGCAAACCTGACGCCAAATGTCCAGCTGTTTGCTCGTCTCCTATATGGAAGACGAACAGGCTGAGGCTTTTGAATCACCAGCTTATTCTGCTGAGAGTGGCTCGTCAGTCAGGGGATAAGTAGCAGCTGGCTGGGAAGACTCAAGTACTCGTCCAGATGTCCCAACCATTACACTGTGAAGAAGAGGTGTACAAGGAGTTATCGCTAGTTGACACAGTTACTCGGAGAGAGGAGCTGTTGCACAGATGGTGTCCTGCACATACCACTTCAGGCACACATTTAACTTTGGAGCTCCTAACGAGAAATAGTAGCAGCTGCAGTGAAGAGTTTCTGAACCAGCATGAAAGCTGATCTAAATCTACTGTCTACCACCCTAAAGCCTGGACATTATGTATGTTAATCGTACCTCATTTAGCCTCAGCACTTTGACAAAATCATAAAAATACAACCAGCTAAAACCACTTCCCCAGTTCAGGGACTAGTCATTCATACTGGGCACTGCCGCCAGGGTAATATACCGATTTTTATCAGTCTAGTTTTCTTATTAGACACAATGCCAGAAATGTAGCTTTTTTGGAGTATGGGTTTTCATTATCACTTTCTCACCAATCATAAACCCCACATACAGGTCCATGGATCTTTGATGTCGACAGAGATGTAAAGACTTGGAGTCAATATAAAGCGTTATCAATTATCCGTTCTTTTGGTTCAGTCAATAAAGAGAGTTGGTGTGAATTAAAGGGTTTTATTTTTAAATCTTTTAGTTATTCAATCCATTTATTAAGGTATTATGATCCAAGTCTCAACATTAAAAGTTAATATGGTCAAGCAATTGTTATTTGCTAATAAAATCAATATATTAATTAATAAGGAATAGATACAATAATACAAAAAGCGTCTTCCATAAAGAAACGTCCTTATTCTAAATTAATCAAAATTATATGCGAGAAGGAAAAAAAGGTGTCAGTTCAAATACTCATGAAGGGTCCTGATGAGAGAATCAAGCAGAAGCATGAAGCTTTAGCATACTCGGCTGGAAAGTATTCTCTGCTCAAACTGAAGACCAAGAAATAAACCAAGACTTTTCATAAAGAGATGTCTAAGAAGACCCAGGAAAGACTCCTCTCAGAGTCTCGAATAAGGGACACACACCTGCAGCTCTAACGAAGCTAAGAACACGCACTAATATGAAATGCATATTTTCTATGTTACAACTTTAATAGTCTTTCTTCTTCATGTTGACCAGTAAGATTTTAGCATCTTGGTAACAGGTTTACTCCCCATCTTCTCACCAGAGTACAATCATCTTTTAATCAGGCATCCTTGAATGTTGTGGCACATCCTTTCTTGTTTCCCAAAAACGTCTTCCCATGAGTCATCCTCCCAGTCCTCTACATCTTTTGCAGTGAGTACCTCACTTTCAGTCCTCTAGTACAAACAAGTGTCTATTCTCTAGCTAGTTAACAGTAGCTTACCAAACTTCAATGTCTGCAGCAGAGAGAAGAAAAAAACATCTTGCATCTTTGTCCATAAAATATGAAAAACAAACCTTTCAGTATAAATAGGTCTTATTATTCATTCGTGGCATCTTCGGTTAATGTCAAGTTAAGAACTCATGCTTCATTTCTATGTTATAGGCCTGTAGTTTTTAGATCTCGGCTGAGCCAGCGCATGCGCTGGTCTGGCGATACGTTTAGTGAGTCAGCTTCAGAAATCCCACCACAAGCTTTTGCTTGTTCCTAAAGCTTGCGGTTACACGCGAAGGCACACGTGCCATCTCGCTTTCCTCTCGGCCTATAGTCGTCGCTCTCCCTCAGAGCCTCCTCTCCGCCCCCTCCCCTGCTGCTCTTTCACACCAGACACCTCACGTTCTCTCTACTCTTCCCTCCATCGCAAGCTCACTCCTGTACCTTAATCTTCTAGCCTTTTCCCGTATCTCAGCAGTAGTGCACTACTCAGCAGGGGTGCAGTACTCACAACAGAAGAGTACAGTTAGCAAACAGGTACTCTGGGACAGTGTGTACTGTCAGTTTTATATTTCTGTTTCAAGCACTGTGCCTGGTAAATGGCTTTCAGAGACAGTGTGGGCCCATGCGTGCTCTGTCCCATGACACACTGGCCGTCATACAAGCGGTCCGGTAATTGGTGTCATTTTTATAGCACCTGTACTGCACATGTCGCAGTGACCCGGGCAGCGGTAATGATGGCGGAAGTGTACTGAGTGCATTGTGCCTCTTCTACTGAACTGTGATTTTCCCACCTAGCTCTCCAGCCTTTTCGTGCTCTCTGAATTCATGGACACGCTGCCCTGTGACACTCGAGTGCCTCTCCACAGATCAGCTACTAACAGAAGATGTTCCCGCATCCCTGGAGAACTACAAGACGCCCGCTCTGGCGCGACAATCTTGCTTGCGTGCTGTTCATGCGTTAGCCAATCACGGCATGACGCACACGCTGGACGGTAACTGTGAGGACACTGGAGACTTCGTCCAGAATAGGTGTAAAATGTTGTGTAACTTGCACTCCAAGCAAACTGTATTATTATTGGTGCATAAATGAGTGTTACTGCTTTCTAAGTAGGTCATTAAGTGTGCTTAATGCCCTCTGTAATTGTTCTTGACTCAGACCATATGTGTGGGTAATAACATTAGATCCTGCTACCTAATCTGACTCAACACAGGCAGATAAACGTGTTCCACACCACCCACTCACGTGCCTTCCCTCGCCAGGCCCCTCTTGTGCGTTGATCTCCATTCTCTCCCCAAAGCCTCCTTGTTTGCCCCTTTCTTCTCTCGCCAGCCTCCGTGTGCATCTCCCTCTGCCCTCATGAGCTCTCCCTCACCTGCCTCCTCCCGTGCCCCCTACCCCCGCCCTCTCGCTCGAGCTGCTTTAAATGCCTCCTTTCCTTCCCCATGCTCTATCACAAGCCTTTGCCCCCGCAGTGTCCTCTCTACCAGCCTCCTCCTTTCCCCAGCGCTCACTCTCCCCTGCGCCTTGCTAGCCTCCTCCTATGCAACCCCCCACTCTCACCATCCTCTCCCATGTCGTACTCTTTCCTCCCACTGCTCTCCCTCACTATCCGCTCCTTTTCCATTTACCTCGTCCACTGGTTTTCTCCAGTAGCCTTTTCCCGGAACCATCCTTTTGCACCAACCCAGACCTCCCCGTATCTCCCCCTCCCCAGCCGTCCACTTTAACCTCCACCCTGCCTCTTGTGCACTCTCCCCTTTGTAGCTCCCCGTAGCAACCCTCCTGACCAGACCGTGTCAGTACTCATCTTTATCTCTCACCTCAAACCGCACTCCCTCATAAACATCGTTAGGACCTCCTGCCCTCCACCTGCTCTCTCATGTGCCCCCCCTCCCCTTGCCTCCGTCATGTTCCCCGTGGTAGACCCTTCTATTTGCTAACTCCGCCCACCTCAACATGCCCTCACCTTCACGCCCCTTCACTCTATAACCAGGTGTTAATTTTCATCATTTTACCAGTAGTCTCTCCCCTGGTCTCCTCCACCAGACCCTTGTGGAGCCTGTCATGCCCTTTCCCACTCCATTTCTTCAGCCCCCTCCTCTTTTGGACACTCACATTCCGGGGTGGATTCTGCCGAATATTGTCTGTCCCATTTTATTTTCATTATTCCCCTTTTCTCTCCCTCCCATCTGTCCCCTTCACCAATTTAGCTCCCTCCTGATATCTTTACATGTACCTGTTTTTTGTTATCTCTGTCTCTTTGCTCCTCTCACTTTTCTACTCTCGATTTTTACCATTTCTCAATGTCTCCATCGTCTCTTAACTCACTCCTCCTGACCCCTTACCGTCCCCACTTCCTTCATCTCCTGTTCTACCTTCCCCTCTCACTTCTCCACATTTTGTACCATTCCCTCCTCAATCTTTGCCTTTATTTGCGTCTGTCCTTGAGTCCCTCACCCACACTCTTTTGCCTCCTCACTCAGCTTCTCAGCTCTTTTCTATATCTCTGTACCCTCCTCTATACCCCCCTGTCGTCTTTAGCTCTCTGTGGCTCTCCCTCCACCACCCATTCTGTTACCACCTCCTCTGTGTGCCCTATAAGTATTTAATTTTGCAGCACAATATCCTTGGTGCAACAATATCAACTGTTGCATGGCTAAACACTTTTAAAATGTACAAGGTTTAGCCATGCAACAGCTGATGATGTTGCACCAAGGATATTGTGCTGCAAAACTCAATACTTTTAAGGTCCCAAAAGCGAGACCTATTGGCTATGCCAATGCTTGTTAAGTATTGTTGCCTATTACACATTTTGCATTTAACACATTACATTTTTAAAGGTAAGCTCTACACATTATACTTTTAATAAAGCATTTCACACATGACTAAATTCGTGGCAGCAGCCTTATTCGAGGAACTTCGAATCTTTGAAAAACAGGAGCACAGGAATATATTAATACCAAAGTGATTGCCTGAGAGCACACCATTTGATACCATGAGGAGGCCAGGTTAAAATCCACATCTCATGTTCCTCAGTTTCTAACTTGCCCACTGGCTGCAGCCTGTGTGAGTGTTGTTCTGATGGCGAGGCTCAGGCAACACCATCCATGGGAAATGCCACAGACTGGGGAGCTCTGTCATTCTTTTTTAATGAAGTGTTAGCATTATATTTTGATAGATGGCTTAACACAAATATGAAATGTCAACTCCATTAGTTCCATTGCTTCGTGCCTATTGGTGGGGTGGTGCTGTCTGCCCACCTCGTGATTTGCCCAGCTTGTTGTGGGCCCTGTCCTGACGATCTATTTTTTAGTAATTGCATTTTGTGCCTAATTTGAGCCTGGTTGTAAGAGATCGCAATGTGTTCAATTAAGGAGTAAAAGCAAATGGGATTATACATTATTTTTCCTTAGTCATGGGAGAGTTGGCCGTTACTTGGTAAACTTGGTGCAGGGCCATGTCTATTTTTATAAAAAAAAGACTAGAGATGTTTTTTCAGGAGGGTGTTTTAAAATGAAAACTCAAAAATCTGCTCTCCTCTACTCAAATGCCATCTGATACCTCTGTGCTCAGTGTCTTTGCTCTTCCCAAGGGCTAATGTAAAGTTGGTTACCCTAGAGCAGTGACCCATGTGAGAAGTATGTTGGGATGCGTGGAAGGACGTGACTGTGTATGGCTTGCCACAGTATTGTAGGGGGGCGTGAGTGATGACTGCACAACAGTGGGGGAGAGGGGCTATCTGCTGAAATATGTTTACTATTGAAAAGATAAACTTTGTGCATTTACCCTGCCAAGTATACTACTGCCTAAGACCCTGATGTAGGAACAATCTATATTTGAAATAAATAGTTACTTTCCCGAAATATGGCGTCTATTTCCAGAATTGATAAGGTATTGAAATATTAATGTTAAAAGTATTAATATTAATAAAATAGCTGTAGTTGATTGACTAAAACACAAAATATTATTTTTCCACGTCTTTTAGGACACCCTTAATTAGATTGGACACACGTCTTACAAAGGTGCCTTGATAAGTTATTCTTTTATTGATTACCCACCCCCATTCAAATATTAGACTGTGACGTGCAGCCACCTGTAATGTTGGGCCTCAAGCCCACATGGTGAGGAGTAAATGAAACAGACACCAGGAGTATGCTATAGTAACTGGCCACGAGCACGTGCACACGGGCCCTTTTATTGGCAGGCTCACATCATGCGTGACGCTGTGATGGATGCATGTCGGCGTGCAAGTGTGCCCACCCTCGAGGGAGTGGCTGGCATGACAACTTCCTGCGGGACACTAGAACGTGTCTCGCAGGATACTACATTCCTCCCCAACTTTATTGAGGAACAAACAAAAACGCTAGTCCAACCTGTGGGGATAAAACAAAACAGTTAACTAGTTACCACCGGGTCCATCAGTCTCTAGAGTCAGGTGGCAGGACGACAGCAGACCTGGATTGGTGACTTGGCTTGCAGCAGAACCTTCTCGGCAGGCACCCGTAGTTTAACCTGAGGGCCTCAGGACACGACCGCTGGCTGGGAGACGTCGTCTGCATGCCGACAGTTCGTTAACGGTGATATGTCTTGCTGCCTTGCCTGGTTTCCACTTTGCTGACGTCCGTGATGGTCCGTGGTGGGTTCTAACAGTTCATTGTAGTGAGCTGCGTCATAAAAATGGATGGAGTCCTACAGGGGAGTTCACAGAGGTGTGGCTGGGCTGACTGTCATTGTTGAACGGCTTGGCTGGGACCGGAAACCTGTCGGTGAAAGTCTCTACTCACTCTCCCGCCTGGGGAGGCCCGTTGTCGGGGTTGCTGCGGGACTGTAGGAGGGCTGCGCTGAGGGGTGCTTGTGTGCCATCTGGTGGCAGCTGCAGGACCACTGCGGAGCCGTTACTTAGTCAACGCGCAACTCCCACGGGTGGATGAGTCGTGGACAACACTTGCCTTTCCTGCTTCGGTTTCGGTGTATGCCAGGTTCACAGGTGGCCTCTGGTTTCTTTTGTCTGCTGGTGTGGCGACGGTGCAGGACTCCAGTCCGCCAATCTTCTGGGAGTGGCGATGTTTGACGCAGGTGATGATGGCTGTCCTGATGGCGGTTGCCAGCCATGTGGTGACTTGGGATGACAGGTGGTGGCTTGGTGGGAGTGTTGGGATGTCCGGGGGGAACTTGGCAGCCATGTGCCTCCGCTTTGCTGATGTTGACCTTAGTTGGCGGCTTGACACGTAGAGTGTTTGGTTCCTCTCTTGCCTTGGTGGGGCCACTGCCGACTCCATCTTGAGGTGGTGAGAGGGCGGGCGCTCAGTGCCGGTCTTCGCCCATGGCATCTGCGGACAGGAGCAGGGGTGCCGACTGACTCAGACTGCCGACGCTCGGGGACGGACGGTGGCCTGGGGAAGCGTTGGGATGAGACGTGGACTGCGCTTGCTGCGGCTTATGTTTGGTTCATCCGTGAGGCTGTGTCCTGGGACGTTGGTCCGTTGCCTGGGGAAGCGTTGGGATGAGACGTGGACTGCGCTTGCTGCGGCTTATGTTTGGTTCATCCGTGGGGCTGTATCCTGGGACGTCGGTCCGCCTTGGTGGCTGTCTGGCGTGTCAGGGTGTGCTTCTTGGCTGGCTGTGAGTCCTCGGTCTTTTCCCTTTGTTGGCTTGTTCAGCCCACCTGTGCTCATCCGGTCTTCGGGGTGACAGAGCTGTCACTCTTCTTCATTTCTTCGAGGGCGTTGCGTTTGGACCTCGAGGCAGCGCTGTCGTGGCGCCGGCTTCTGCTTTTGCTCTGGCATGCTTGTCTGGACTAGTCACTTGGTGACGTGTTTCTTGCTTGCTGGGCGATGTGACGTTCGGTCTTGTGTCGCTGGTTGTTGGAGAACATGGTGCTGTGGCAGCCTGCCACGTGGGGTGTGCGACTCCTCTCTTGCCTGTCGTGGGTCACTCCGACTCCGTCTGGAGGCAGTGCGAGGGAGGACACTGTTGGTGGTCTTCGGCCTACTGTAGGGCTTCGCTGTGAAGGTGGAGATGTGTGTGCTCTCCAACCTGCGTTCAGCAGTGTTTCTGTGTGGAGGGGTTTACCTGGGTGCTGACTGTGCCGTCAGGTTCACAGGCTCGACCTCCTGCGTGCTTCTGGCTTTGCGTGGTCTTGCGTCTTCATGCGGTCCGTGATCCCTGGGATTGTCACTTGGTTCCGTTGCGGTGATTCTGCGTTGGCGCGCTTTTGTCTGCGCTTTCCATGTGCTTTGCTATGTCTGGAGGGTTGTGCCACCGCTCCTGTGACTTTCGCTGGTGTTCCCGTGTGGGGTATCGGCTTTGCGTGTTCTGTCTTGTTCTCGGTCTTGGACGCTTTCTTCTGGCACTTGGGGTGCCTGTGGTGTGATTGGCGGTTGTGCCGGTTCACCAGTGGGGGCAGGTGATGCGACCTCTTCACTGGCGGTGGCTTTGGGCAGCCACGTGTGCGATGGGAGCTCTGCACCAGTCTTTCTTTTTTTTTCCATTGGCAGGGATAGTCACTTTGAGACGTTGGTGTCCTGTGGATCTTCTATCCGTGCTGGTGGTAGCGGTCATTGGCGTTGCTGCTTGTGTTTGGCTTTGTTTGTAGTGGTGGCTGTTCGCCACTCGAGGCGTGTGATGCAGTGTCCTTGCTGGCGGTGGCATCAGACAGTCACTGGGGGTGTGTAGCATGACACTTGCTGGCCATGGCATTGGTGCACCACTACTAGTGGCATGCTCCGCGCCCACTCCTTTATGCGCTTCTGGGGGGGGCTTGCTGCCTGTATATCATAGAGGTTCTTGCCGCTCCTTGCGAGGTTTGTCAGTCTCCCCCAGTGTTTGCAGAGGTGGCAGGCAGTGTCCTTTGCTTCCTTTCCACTTCCTGGGTGCTGTGTGCTCAGGCTGTGGTACTTTGGGCCTCTTGGCATCCTCAGTTCTACAGACCGCACTTTCATGGGTGCTGAGTTCTCCCTGTCTTTCTCTGTTCAAGTGCTGAGAGTTGGGGCAGGGAGACCTTCACAGTGGCGCTGGAGAGCTGTGTGTCATAGTCCCCTTGAGGCAGGTGCAGGGCCTAGGTCACCAGGCTGAGCAGCAGCTGTCACACCTTGCAGGTTGAGGGCAGCTCCCCTTTGATGCAGTGGCGATGGAGATACCGGTTTTGTTTCCTGCGCCCTTCTGCCTGAACTTCACCTTCTTGGTCTCCCCACCGACATGGAAGCAGAGTTGAGGTAGGGAGTCACTAAGTTAGTGTTTGGGAATGTGGCTGCCGTCCACTTTAGAATGTGTGCTCGGCATATATCAGGACAAGGGCCTCCCTGCTTTCAATGTTTGAGTGCAGTTCCACTTATGTCCACTAGGTGGGAGTGCCTCGTTTCGTATATCCGACCAGCAGTTTTCTCCGTGATCTGCAGGCTTCTGGTGACACAGGAGTTGCCGGTACCGGGCCCTGTGATGCTTTGACTCGGTGTAGGAACTCAGGAGCTAGGTGGCGCTGCGACAACCTGCCAGGTGCCACATCAGCTTAACTGTCTCTGTGGGACAGTTACCTCTGCACTTTCTTGAACCGGCCCGATGCTTCCTCTAGTCAAGGTGAGAGGAATTGGGGGTATGGGGTGGGGCTGCAGTTCACGGTTCTTTTTTCTCTCTGGGTGTCCCGAGTGCAGCATGTGGAGCGCGACTGCTGCTTGACACTTCGTTGCTCTTATGGCAATCTTACGTGCTCAGTAGGATGCGGCTGACCAGGGTACAGTGGGGTCGCAGGGCTCTCTCCACAGGCCACAGCTGGCGCAGGGAACCACGCTGGTGTGAAGGTGTCGGCCCTTGCAGCGCCGGTACGGCCCAGGTCTGCGCTCGCTTCTATTTGCAGTTAGGGCTGCTGTACACCACACTTCCCTGTTAAGTGGTGCTTGCTTCTTTCTCCTATCGGCGCTTGGGGCTGATCAGTGGCGGCACCCCGCGCCCTATCTAGGCGCCGACTGTTAATTGAAGTCTAAGGCCGCGCGCCTACCTCTGGACCGTACTGGTCGCTTGCGAAAGGTGGGGGGCACAGTAGGGCCTTCGCACATGGGCTGGGCGGCTCACAGCTTGCTGGCAGTGGCGGAGGCGCTTTGAGCATGGACATTGTGGCCTGTATTTCTCTGCGTCACAGCTCACTAATGCGCAGGCTTCACACCAAGGGAACACAGCCTTGGTTACCTCTCTCGCTGGTTGGGTGCGCACCAGGCTGGTGGATGACGGACTCATTGCACTCACTGCATGTGCAGGGCGCCGCTTCGCACCAGTGCGGTCGGGCAGCTTTTGGACGGACACTGGTGCCTCGTAGACGGAGGAGGCACGGAGACACTCACCACCCTCCTTTCCGCGCCGCTTGGACTCCGGTCGTCACACTGCCTATTGCGGTGGGCGAAGGCACACTTTCCTTGCGGCAGCGACCTCCATGCCTAGGGGTCGTGTTGTTGGCAACATGGAGAGGTTCCCAGGGAGCTCTCGGGCTTTGGTTTTCTGTAGCGCCTCACCGTGAAATGATGTGGGCAGTTCTCGCCTTGTGGCGCTGCGTCCGCTACCGAGGCAAACAGCCGCTCACCATCGTCAAGGGCTGTGGGCAGTGGCCGGGGATGTGCATAGCGGTGTGGCAGCCCGGCACCCTTTCCTCACTCGCAGGCCACAGTGTGCAGCCCGGCAGTTGCAGGGTCTCGCTGTGCGGTCAGACAGGTGCCGGTGCCTCAGTGTATATCCCTTTTCCTACCACAAAGCAGACGAAGCTGTCCTGCACGGGGGCCGGTACCCCCTCGTCGCCATTGTAATGTTGGGCCTCAAGCCCACATGGTGAGGAGTAAATGAAACAGACACCAGGAGTATGCTATAGTAACTGGCCACGAGCACGTGCACTCGGGCCCTTTTATTGGCAGGCTCACGTCATGCGTGACGCTTGTGATGGATGCATGTCGGCGTGCAAGTGTGCCCACCCTCGAGGGAGTGGCTGGCATGACAACTTCCTGCGGGACACTAGAACGTGTCTCGCAGGATACTACACCACCGTCCTACGTTTTTCATCCGCCATTAAGCAATGTCGAAGGCCATTGCACAACTGTACATATCATATTTACCGACAAACAAAAACACGTGATACCCTTAATTATGACTAGAAATACTTGCATCTTGGTGGGTGCCTATTGGCCTTCTGACGTCAACAGAATATGTGTATTGTGTACTTAGCAGAGCGGCAATTCTGCTTACCTCTTAACCACCATTCCCACCCCGCCCAGGTGATCTTGTCCACGTGCTGTGAAGGCTACTGGGGGCAGTACACATGCGCAGTGTGCGCATCGCGCAATAACCACTCCACGCCATTAGCTTAGCGTAAAAGGCCATTTATTAGGACAGGTAGGACACCCAAATTCAACATAACCTCCATAACAGTTAACAACCCCCCAACATCATGACTTTCAAACATCATCCATTCACATACTCCAATACTCACTCTCAATTCACACCACAACCTCTTCACGTATACCATTCCCTTCCCCCTTCACTTTCATACTCCTCCAGCATCTCCAGCCATCGCACTCCCGTCTACCACACCCCCCATCCTGCACCTGTAACCCTCTCCCCGGAAGGGTGATTCTGCCCGTCATGGACTCCCCACCCCTCCAAGTCCTGCACACACCCCCCTGTGTCTACCCGTCCTAAACTGGCACGCTGAACACCTTAGCAAAAAACCAAAAAACACCCTTACCCCACTCCTGAACTTGTAGGGTGGGAGGGAGGGCAAACTATCCTAATCCCTGCGGCACTGGGGACAGGAAAAGGAAGGACTTCCTCTCCTGTCCCCTTAAGTAACCTCCCCTAACCCCCCACCCCCTACCCTAACTCCCGCCTGCCCTGTCCCTGTCTCGTGCGAACACCCCAGGGGAAGACTGATCTGTCGACCTCACTTCCCCCGGGGGCCGCATCACAGACTGTGTTGGGGCTGCTGTTCCTACGTTTCAGGAATGATTCGTTCAACCATAGAGCTTATTGTTTCCCAGGTGTAGGAGAGTAGGGTCTGCAATCCTATGATCACCCAGATTTTTGCTTTTTGCTTCACTGGTTTACGACTTTCCCTGGCTGTGGGCCTGCTAATCAGACCCACAGCCTAGCTGTTCTCTCTACTCCAAAATTGTACCCAGGTACTGAATTGGCACTGGGCCCTCTCAAGTCCCTGTACCCAGGGCTGAGGTGCACCCAGAAGTCTCCCAGGGGCTGCCGCATGTATTATGCCACCCCTGGGCTGACTAACTAAATCAGACACAACTGGCTGCTTGACAGCTGGGGCAGAGTGGTGTACTCACCCTCTGCTGTAGATATAGTATTCCTATATCTAAACCTAAATGGACACACAGATCTCCTATCAGTCACTCCTATGGCAGGCCTTGACAATCCTGAAGGCAGAGTGCTTGGAATCGTGTGAGATGGTGCTCTGGCATGAGCTGAGCCTGTCTGCGGCTTTCGGGATCCATCCCTTAGCCGTTTCCATGATATCGCAAACCATATACTCTTAAGTGCATTATAATCCTCGCGGTTATATGCCAACTCTGGTATCGCTTTATCAAAACATGTCGAGTAAGGTGTCATACGAATTGGAATACTAACCCCTCGCCAATTCTGGCGACGGGGTTAGCATTCCACCCTTCTAGAGGGACACGACATGTATGTAACCTGTAACCCCGGTTAAAGTCAGACAGAGCCTTAGCTCCACAAAATGGATGCTGCCACCGAGACACAAGTCTGCCCTCCTGCTGCTGGGAGTCCTCCCAGCCCAGGAGGCAAGGACAAAGGGTTTCCTGCCAGGGGCGGTGCCAGCACCGTCCCAGACAGGATTTTGTGTATCCTAGGTAGGCAGGGCTTTAGAGGAAGGTGACTGCAAGTGGCACCCCGGTGCTCACTGTGCATAGGCCGGCTGAAACCAGTTCCAGGGGCACTCCAGCCCCTGGCCTGGGGAAATCCCGCCAAAGGAGAGGGGTGTCACCACCCCCCTCCTGGTCCCACCCATAGGGCAGGACTTAGTCGCGTGCCAGCCCCTTTTTGCAGGATAAAGGTAGGACCTGGCCCCCTTCCAAATCAGATCATCTTTGAATCCTGAAACTACTTTCCACGAAAGGAACTCAAGACTTCTTCCCAAGATTCTCCCTTGTGACTAAGGAGTAGTCACCATGCAGCAGCAGGCACCAACCAAGCATCGCGGTTTGTTGCCAGTCTCTCCTTCAGATCAAGACTGCTCCAGCACGACGAGAACCGGCTTCCCTGGCACCTCTGACCTCAACCTACATCATCAGCCCAGCTGTGATCCGTGGGTGTGACGAGACCTCGAGGGACCGGCCATCTTCAGAACTGCACGACGCTTGTCCAGCACGACTCCCGAGTGACCCTCGACTGAGTGCTTTGGGGTAAGAGAAGCCCCGACCCTGAGCAGCTCCAGCACCAAAGTTCAGCCCCCCTGCATCCACGAGATCTGCGTGGGGCCCTTCTGCTCTTTGCTGCCAACCGCGTTGTCCAGGTCGCTTGCCCGTTGGCTAGTGGCCCTCTCACGACGCTCCACGACGACAACTACTGCTGGTCTGGTTGCTCCAGACTAGCCCTTGCTCCCCTCCAACAGAGGAGCACCCTGGACCCTCCTGGTCCACTCAAGACGCCATTTTAGGTCCACCGCGTGGGCCTTGCATTTGCCAAGACTTGTTGCCCAATCCTGGGTCCAGCGACGTCGACAGCAAGAACCTTCGTGGGACAGCTCGCACCTCCATCCTGGTCGCCGACAACGCCTCCTGGTCCGAGAGACTGCAGAGCCCAGCAGCGCCCACTCACCTGGCTGAGGTGACTTCGTCCGGTGCCATCCTGGTGCCCACTCAAATCACTGGCTAGTGATTCAGAACTTGGTCCCCTCTGCTTACAGGTTTCTTCTTCCCTGATCCAGGCTTGGATCACTCCGAACTTTCTTCACTGGCCGCCTGCCAGCAACTCTTTCTTCAGGCTCCTGGATCTTCAACGAGGGTTTCCGACGCAACATCAACCCTATGCAGCCGCAGCCCCTGGGCTAGGTAACCTGAGTACTCCGGTGCTCCAGCATAGTCCAACACCCTAAGTGTTCGGATCCACTCTTGTTTTCGACCCACCTAGTCGGGTTCGCCCGAGAACAGTAACTTTGCAACTGTTAGCCTCCATAGACTTTTTCCCGCCTTACGCGTGAGAGTTCCCACTCTGCACACGACGTCCACAGGCCTCCTGCATCTAATCCCAGTGTTTAGAATTGTAGGCCTAGCGATTCCTAAGTCTAGAAAAGTATTACTTACCTGCTAGCAAGTTCGCATTCCACTTACTGAGTATATGGTTTTTCGTGCCCCTAGGGCATTTGTGTAAATTGTGCGACTTAAAGTATTTTCGTAAGAGTTTTGTTGTGTGCTTAGCTCCCTGACTCATAAAGAGTTCAGGGTAGTCTTGTTATAAATAAATATCTGTTTATTTTCATAACAACTTGTGTGGTGTCCTTTCACTTGGTGTTCAAGGGGTAATGTGATGGTAAAACAGCTGGCTTAACACGCCCTCTAGAGTCTTAGCCTTAGACTGCTCGTATCCATGCTACTAGGATAGCTGGTCTATAAGGTTGACTTACAACCAATCATCAATAAGGGTTGTTTGGACTGATACATAGTGATCACTAGAATAGTGAGCACTGCATATCAGGCCAACTTCTCACATTGGTGAGCAGCGGTTGGGATTTGAGCTTGCTGTTGTTTTACCACACATATCCTAAGAATATCATTTGAAAGATCACATAAGTACTAAGGTACATATAACTAAGCTTAGAATACTCTGAGTTCTACTGAACCAGCTGTTGTAGCTCCTAGGGCCTAGCACACCCTAAACTACAACTCTAGCAAGGGATCAGTAGGTAAACATATAGTGTAGGTAAGTGCACCACTTACACCTCACTAGAAAAAAGCATGTCTACCCAGGGAGAGTCTACTGAGACTCCTCTTGTGGATCTTGACCCTCCACAGGTCAAATCAAGATATGCAGCTCTCAGTTTCCAGGAGATGAGACAAGTGTGTACCTCCAGGAAATTGAAACAGGGGTCTAATCCCACCATTCCCTTTCTGATAGGTCTCTTAGAGACATATGATGCGAGAAATATTTCTCAGCTAGATGGGAATATTCCAGCCTTAGAGGGTACCACTGGGGATCCAGACCTCCACAACACTGTAAATGCAG
Source organism: Lissotriton helveticus (assembly GCF_964261635.1). NCBI lineage: Eukaryota > Metazoa > Chordata > Amphibia > Caudata > Salamandridae > Lissotriton > Lissotriton helveticus. The sequence continues at coordinate 471,762,818 of NC_136059.1, read as the reverse complement.
TTGAGGAGGAAGAACCTGAGGAACTCTCTGGGGATGAGACAGACAAGGGTCTTGAGGTAGTCAGAAGGCTAACTAGGGCCAACATAGACTTGCTTGGGCTAGGATCTGGGGGACCCCCAGTACTGACCCTAAGTAGGCCTAACCTTGGAGTTAGGAGAGATAGATCTCTTTCTAGGGACTCCAATAGATCTCTGCACTCTAATGCCTCTTCTCAGAGGAGAAGGAACTCTCCACAGAGGAGATTGACTTCCCCTCAGAGAATAGAGCATGAAGCCAGAATGAGACAGGCTGCTCTGAGGATTGAAAGGGAAGAACTTGCCCTGGCCAAAGAAAAGCTTGCCTTTGCTAGAGAGCAGCAGATGAGTGGGATAGTTCCCACTGGTGGCAGCAATCTCCCAAGAGATAGATAGAAGGGTTTAGATACTAAACACCTGACAAAAATAGTGCCCCCCTTTAAACAAGGGGATGACATCCAGAAATGGATGGCTGCTTTGGAGAGGGCCTGCACTGTGCAGGGCATTCCCCAGAGTCAGTGGGCAGCTATACTGTGGCTCTCCTTTGATGGCAAAGGTAGAGATAAGCTCCTCACTACAAGAGTGGAGGATGCTAACAATTACCAGGTCCTGAAGAATACACTGGTTGATGGGTTTGGTTTAACCACTGAGCAGTACAGGTTGCTGTTCAGAGACACCCAGAAAACTCAGTCTCAGGACTGGTCTGACTTTGTGGATAGTGCCACTAAGGCTTTGGAGGGCTGGTTGCTGGGTAGCAAGGTTACTGATTACACAGGATTGTATAATCTGATGATGAGAGAACACATTTTAAATAACTGTCAGAACCAGTTGTTGCACCAGCACCTTGTTGATTCAGATCTGACCTCTCCCCAAGAATTGGGAAAGAAGGCAGACAAATGGGTCAGAACAAGGATCAAGCAGAACCAGAACCAGAACCAGGGTGGTCAGAAGAAAGCAGACTAGAAGGGTAATACTAAGAGTGAACAAAATGACCAGAAGTCTTCAACAGGTCCCCAACAAACCAAAGAGGGGGGGGGGGGTCAGGCTTCACAGCAGAAAAAGAAGACTCAAGAAGGCCAGTCAAAAAGGTGGTGCCAGTACTGTAAAAGTAAGTCTCACTGGTGTAGTGAGTGCACCAAAAGAGGAGGACAAACCTCTACCACTACAGCCCCTAAGGCAACTGCACCCCCTAGTACAGTCAGTAGTGGTAGTGCACCTCCCAAGGGATTAGTTAGGTTAACCTTGGGAACTGAGGAGTCTGACAACTTAGTTGGCACACTCACTCAGGCTGTCCTTGTCTGTACAGGGGATATGGATATGTCCCCTGATGTAAGTCCCAATACTTTGGGCAAATACGGGCAGACACCTTTAATAAATGGCAAAATGGCTCAGGCCTATAGGGACACTTGTGCCAGTGTCACCATGGTGACACCTAACTTTGTGGACCCTGGACAGATCATGCCAGGTACAGATTTCCTAGTGACCAATGCCAGCAACGTCACTACCAGTCATAGTATGGCGATTGTTGCTTTCTCCTGGGGAGGGGTAAGTGGCCAAAAGAAAGTTGTGGTTAGTTCAGACCTCCCAGTGGATTGTTTGTTGGGCAATGATTTGGAGTCCTCACTATGGTCAGAAGTGGAGCAGAGGACTCACTTGGAAATGTTAGGCTTGCCAGCACATGTGCTTGCTGTGACTAGGTCACAGGCCAGAAGATGCCCCACTGAACAGGTGCTGGATCCTGGAAGAAAGGACCAGACACCTTCCAAGAAGAAGAGCAGTAAGGGTAAGGCTTTGCCTTCCCCCTTGCCCCAGGTTGAGGATCAAGTCTCTGAGGAGGCTGATCTGAGAGAGCTGAGGGAAACTGAGCCTAAAGAGCTTGAACTTGATCAAGTTGAGTTTCTGGGCTCAGGGGGACCCTCCAGGGAAGACCTGGGGAAGGCACAGTTAGACTGCCCTTCCCTTGAACCCCTCAGACAGCAGGCTGCTGCTGAGGCTGCAGGGAATGCCACAAGTGCCCATAGGGTATACTGGGAAGATGGACTCCTGTACTCTGAGTCAAGAGACCCCAAGCCTGGTGCAACCAGGAGGCTGGTCATCCCCTTGTCTCTGAGAGGTTTCCTTCTCACCTTGGCCCATGAGATTCCCCTTGCAGGTCACTTAGGTCAGACAAAGACTTGGGACAGACTTGTCTCACACTTTCACTGGCCCCACATGAATGAGAATACCAAGGAGTTTTGTCGCTCCTGTGTCACTTGCCAAGCCAGTGGTAAGTCAGGTGGCACAACAAAGGCCCCCCTCATACCACTACCTGTGGTGGGGGTTCCCTTTGAAAGAGTGGGGATTGACATTGTTGGTCCAATGGAACCCCAGACAGCATCAGGGCACAAGTTTATACTGGTGGTGGTGGACCATGCCACCAGGTATCCTGAAGCTATTCCACTTAGGACCACCACAGCACCTGTAGTGGCAATGGCCCTAGTTGGAGTGTTCTCCAGAGTGGGCTTCCCTAAGGAGGTTGTTTCTGACAGAGGTGCAAACTTCATGTCAGGATATCTGACTGCAATGTGGAAGGAATGTGGTGTCAACTACAAGTTCACCACACCCTATCATCCACAGTGCAATGGGCTTGTTGAGAGATTCAACAGGACCCTCAAAGGGATGATTCATGGACTACCTGAAAAGCTCAGGCGTAGATGGGATGTCCTGATACCCTGCCTCTTGTTTGCTTACAGAGAGGTCCCACAGAAGGGGGTTGGCTACAGCCCTTTTGAACTTCTGTATGGGCATCCTGTGAGAGGACCCCTGTGTTTGGTGAAGGAAGGATGGGAGAGACCTCTCAAAAAGCCTGCAACCAACATAGTGGACTATGTACTTGGTCTCCGCTCCAGGATGGCTGAATACATGGAGAAGGCATCTAAAAACCTAGAGGCCAGCCAAGAACTCCAAAAAGCTTGGCATGACCAGAAGGCTGTCCTGACTGTATACCAGCCTGGACAGAAGGTGTGGGTACTGGAGCCAGTGGCTCCAGCAGCCCTCAAAGACAAATGGTCTGGGCCCCACACCATCATTGAGCAAAAGGGAGAGGTCACCTACCTTGGAACGCCCAGGAGCCCCCTCAGGGTGCTCCATGTGAACAGGCTCAAGGCATATGTCGACAGGAAGGACATGAGCTTGCTCATGGCCACAGATGAGGGACAGGAGGAAGAGAGTGACCCTCTCCCAGACCTGCTCACTCAGAATCCTGATGATGGATCAGTGGATGGTGTTGTCTTTTGTGGCAGCCTCTCTGAACATCAGCAACAGGATTGCAGGCAAGTTCTGCAATCCTTCAGACATAGGTTCTCTCTGACACCCAGTCAAACTGATTGGTGTACCCATGAAGTGGACACTGGAGACAGTCTGCCTGTCAAGAGTAAAATCTACAGACAGCCTGATCATGTCAGAGACTGCATCAAAACAGAAGTGCAGAAAATGTTGGAGTTGGGAGTCATTGAGCCCTCAGATAGCCCTTGGGCTAGCCCAGTAGTTCTAGTGCCAAAGCCTCACACCCAGGGTGGTAAGAGAGAGATGAGGTTTTGCGTAGACTACAGAGGCCTCAATGCAGTCACTAAGACTGATGCCCACCCAATACCAAGGGCAGATGAACTTATAGATAGATTGGCTTCTGCCAACTACTTAAGCACATTTGACCTGACAGCTGGGTATTGGCAAATCAGGTTAGCTGAGGAAGCCAGGCCCAAGACCGCATTTTCTACCCCTGGTGGACATTATCAGTTTGTGGTAATGCCCTTTGGGTTGAAAAATGCACCTGCCACCTTCCAAAGGCTGGTGAATCAAGTTCTCACTGGGATGGATGACTTCTGTGCAGCATATCTGGACGATATTGCTGTCTTTAGGTCCACCTGGGAGGATCACCTGGTCCACCTGAGGAAAGTGTTAGAGGCCCTGCAAAAGGCAGGCCTCACTATCAAGGCCACTAAGTGCCAGATAGGGCAGACACAGGTTGTATACCTGGGCCACCTTGTAGGTGGAGGCCAGGTTCAGCCACTGGAGAGTAAGATACAGGCCATCAAGGACTGGGCTCCTCCAATCACCCAGACTCAGGTTCGAGCTTTCTTGGGCCTGACTGGGTACTATAGGAAATTTGTCAGAAATTATGGGTCCATAGTGACCCCCCTTAATGACCTGACAAGTAAAAAGATGCAAACAAAAGTTCAGTGGACAGCAAGCTGTCAGAAAGCATTCGATGACCTAAAGCAGGCCATGTGCACAGCACCTATCCTAAAGAGTCCAGACTTCTCCAAACCATTCATTGTCCAAACAGATGCTTCTGAGTTGGGTGTGGGAGCTGTTCTATCTCAGCTGAATTTTGATGGCAACGACCAGCCAATTGCTTTCATTAGCAGAAGGCTGACCCCCAGAGAGAAAAATTGGTCAGCTATTGAGAGGGAGGCCTTTGCTGTGGTATGGGCCCTGAAGAAGTTGAGGTCCTACTTGTTTGGAACTCACTTCACAGTTCAGACCGACCATAAGCCCCTCTTATGGCTAAGTCAGATGAAGGGTGAAAACCCCAAACTACTTAGGTGGTCCATTTCCCTACAGAGGATGGATTTTACAGTGGAGCACAGATCTGGTACTGATCATGGCAATGCTGATGGGCTCTCCAGGTATTTCCACTTAGAGCAAGAATACTCACCTGGTCAAGGTTAGTTTATTGTCCCAAAGTTTGGGGGGGGTCATGTAGGAGAGTAGGGTCTGCAATCCTATGATCACCCAGATTTTTGCTTTTTGCTTCACTGGTTTACGACTTTCCCTGGCTGTGGGCCTGCTAATCAGACCCACAGCCTAGCTGTTCTCTCTACTCCAAAATTGTACCCAGGTACTGAATTGGCACTGGGCCCTCTCAAGTCCCTGTACCCAGGGCTGAGGTGCACCCAGAAGTCTCCCAGGGGCTGCAGCATGTATTATGCCACCGCTGGGCTGACTAACTAAATCAGACACAACTGGCTGCTTGACAGCTGGGGCAGAGTGGTGTACTCACCCTCTGCTGTAGATATAGCATTCCTATATCTAAACCTAAATGGACACACAGATCTCCTATCAGTCACTCCTATGGCAGGCCTTGACAATCCTGAAGGCAGAGTGCTTGGAATCGTGTGAGATGGTGCTCTGGCATGAGCTGAGCCTGTCTGCGGCTTTCGGGATCCATCCCTTAGCCGTTTATATGATATCGCATACCATATACTCTTAAGTGCATTATAATCCTCGCGGTTATATGCCAACTCTGGTATCGCTTTATCAAAACATGTCGAGTAAGGTGTCATACGAATTGGAATACTAACCCCTCGCCAATTCTGGCGACGGGGTTAGCATTCCACCCTTCTAGAGGGACACGACATGTATGTAACCTGTAACCCCGGTTAAAGTCAGACAGAGCCTTAGCTCCACAAAATGGATGCTGCCACCGAGACACAAGTCTGCCCTCCTGCTGCTGGGAGTCCTCCCAGCCCAGGAGGCAAGGACAAAGGGTTTCCTGCCAGGGGCGGTGCCAGCACCGTCCCAGACAGGATTTTGTGTATCCTAGGTAGGCAGGGCTTTAGAGGAAGGTGACTGCAAGTGGCACCCCGGTGCTCACTGTGCATAGGCCGGCTGAAACCAGTTCCAGGGGCACTCCAGCCCCTGGCCTGGGGAAAGCCCGCCAAAGGAGAGGGGTGTAACCACCCCCCTCCTGGTCCCACCCATAGGGCAGGACTTAGTCGCGTGCCAGCCCCTTTTTGCAGGATAAAGGTAGGACCTGGCCCCCTTCCAAATCAGATCATCTTTGAATCCTGAAACTACTTTCCACGAAAGGAACTCAAGACTTCTTCCCAAGATTCTCCCTTGTGACTAAGGAGTAGTCACCCTGCAGCAGCAGGCACCAACCAAGCATCGCGGTTTGTTGCCAGTCTCTCCTTCGGATCAAGACTGCTCCAGCACGACGAGAACCGGCTTCCCTGGCACCTCTGACCTCAACCTACATCATCAGCCCAGCTGTGATCCGTGGGTGTGACGAGACCTCGAGGGACCGGCCATCTTCAGAACTGCACGACGCTTGTCCAGCACGACTCCCGAGTGACCCTCGACTGAGTGCTTTGGGGTAAGAGAAGCCCCGACCCTGAGCAGCTCCAGCACCGAAGTTCAGCCCCCCTGCATCCACGAGATCTGCGTGGGGCCCTTCTGCTCTTTGCTGCCAACCGCGTTGTCCAGGTCGCTTGCCCGTTGGCTAGTGGCCCTCTCACGACGCTCCACGACGACAACTACTGCTGGTCTGGTTGCTCCAGACTTGCCCTTGCTCCCCTCCAACAGAGGAGCACCCTGGACCCTCCTGGTCCACTCAAGATGCCATTTTAGGTCCACCGCGTGGGCCTTGCATTTGCCAAGACTTGTTGCCCAATCCTGGGTCCAGCGACGTCGACAGCAAGAACCTTTGTGGGACAGCTCGCACCTCCATCCTGGTCGCCGACAACGCCTCCTGGTCCGAGAGACTGCAGAGCCCAGCAGCGCCCACTCACCTGGCTGAGGTGACTTCGTCCGGTGCCATCCTGGTGCCCACTCAAATCACTGGCTAGTGATTCAGAACTTGGTCCCCTCCGCTTACAGGTTTCTTCTTCCCTGATCCAGGCTTGGATCACTCCAAACTTTCTTCACTGGCCGCCTGCCAGCAACTCTTTCTTCAGGCTCCTGGATCTTCAATGAGGGTTTCCGACGCAACTTCAACCCTATGCAGCCGCAGCCCCTGGGCTAGGTAACCTGAGTACTCTAGTGCTCCAGCATAGTCCAACACCCTAAGTGTTCGGATCCACTCTTGTTTTCGACCCACCTAGTCGGGTTCGCCCGAGAACAGTAACTTTGCAACTGCTAGCCTCCATAGACTTTTTCCCGCCTTACGCGTGAGAGTTCCCACTCTGCACACGAGTCCACAGGCCTCCTGCATCTAATCCCAGTGTTTAGAATTGTAGGCCTAGCGATTCCTAAGTCTAGAAAAGTATTACTTACCTGCTTGCAAGTTCGCATTCCACTTACTGAGTATATGGTTTTTCGTGCCCCTAGGGCATTTGTGTAAATTGTGCGACTTAAAGTATTTTCGTAAGAGTTTTGTTGTGTGCTTAGCTCCCTGACTCATAAAGAGTTCAGGGTAGTCTTGTTATAAATAAATATCTGTTTATTTTCATAACAACTTGTGTGGTGTCCTTTCACTTGGTGTTCAAGGGGTAATGTGATGGTAAAACAGCTGGCTTAACACGCCCTCTAGAGTCTTAGCCTTAGACTGCTCGTATCCATGCTACTAGGATAGCTGGTCTATAAGGTTGACTTACAACCAATCATCAATAAGGGTTGTTTGGACTGATACATAGTGATCACTAGAATAGTGAGCACTGCATATCAGGCCAACTTCTCACACCAGGTTTGTTCAATAAATCATAAAATATTTGATCCTATACAAGAGGTAGAAAACGCGTGTTGTTTTTGCTTTGCACGTGTAGAAAGAACAGTTTTGCAGACCAGTCAATATGTAAAGATCCATGTGGTGTTCAACAATTCTCTTCATTATTAAAAAAGCAATCTTTCCATTAAAAATATATATTTAATTCAAAATCTGCAAAATTGCTAGTGTACGAATAATGTTTTTCACGACGTATTATTTTATTTTCCAGGCGGATATGTCTTGTTACAACAATGTGACAATATTTTTGGCTCCGAGTGTGGTAAGTGCCAACAGTAGCTAGCGTGCGTCATTAGCTGTATTAATTGGCAGCAGTGTGAACTGCAAACATCCTGCGTTTCAATTAAATAGGTCCCGTTTTAAGGTAAAATTAGAAAGGGCAGTTTTCACAGTTTTTCGTGTTTACTAAAAGTGCAGCTGTCAATTGCTTTGTAAAGCTAGTAAATCATGAAGTTAAAGGCATGAAATCCATTTATTTTCATTCATGAAGTTGTTTCACATTCTAAGTGTGCAAATAAATCATTACCAGAGGCGGTGACTCTTCCAAGAAGCATTGTGGTTAGGTGTACTGGTCCAGGGAACGACTGATGGCAGGATTGGGCCCAGGAAATGACTGATGGAAGGATTGGGCCCAGGGAACGAATTATGGCAGGATTGGTCCCAGGGAATGACTGATGGAAGGATTGGGCCTAGGGAACGACTGATGGTAGGATTGGGCCCAGGGAACGACTGATGGCAGGATTGGGCCCAGGAAACGACTGATGGCATGATTGGGCCCAGAAAACAACAGATGGCAGGATTGTGCTCAGGAAACGACTGATGGTAGGATTGGGCCCAGGAAACGACTGATGGTAGGATTGGACCCAGGGAACAACTGATGGAAGGATTGGGCCCAGGAAATGACAGATAGCAGGATTGGGCCCAGGAAATGACTGATGGAAGGATTGGGCCCAGGGAACGACTGATGGGAGGATTGGGCCCAGAAAATGACTGATGGAAGGATTGGGCCCAGGGAACGACTGATGGGAGGATTGGGCCCAGGAAATGACTGATGGAAGGATTGGGCCCAGGGAACAAATCATGGCAGGATTGGGCCCAGGGAAGGACTGATGGAAGGATTGGGCCCAGGGAGGACTGATGGCAGGATTGGGCCAAGGGAACGACTGATGGTAGGATTGGGCCCAGGAAACGACTGATAGACTGACTGACTGAAAATATTTAGTGCGCACTACTGCCGAAGCGTTTTGGCACTGAGTGAAAGTGCAGAGACAATGACCAACATGTTCAGGGTTGGGCAAAGAGCCATGTTTTAATTTCCTTTCTGAACACAGATCTACTATGTTGGAGTCTCAAATGTGTGGGCAGTGAGTTTCATAGTTTGGATGCTAGGAAGAAAAATATGTTTCCCCCCACACCTTGTTATCTTTATCCTTAGAAGTTGTACCCAACCCAGAGAAGACGATCTTAAAGATCGTGATGGTACATATCTAGTAAACCAGGATTGCACATCCTTCGGTCCACCACCAAACAGAGATGCACAAGACAGAGTGTTTTAAAATCAATGCGTCGTCTCACTGGAAGCTAGTAAAGCTGTTTTATTCTGGTGGACATAGGATGATGTTTAAGTAGTTTAAGCAGGACTCTGTTTTGAATTGACTGGAGTTTGGAGAGTTGAGCTGCACCTCCTTCCAGATAAAGGGCATTGCAGTAGTCAATTCTAGCTGGATGTATGACGTTATAACGCATACTATTACTCCGCAGACCATTACAACGCGACTTTTACTCCGCATACCGTAACAACGCATAGCGCCTTGGGGCGCTGGATAGTGGTAAGTATAATTTACTATTCTAACTCCAGTCCCCGTGGACCCTAGGGAAGGTGTTGGATAGTAAATTATACTTATTCCCTATCCTAGAGCGCCCCCCAGCGCAATGCGTTGTAATGGTATGCAGAGTAAAAGTCGCGTTGTAATGGTAGTGCGGAGTAAAAGATCCGTTGTAACGGGTGTATACCATTCTAGCTAGGTGCATGGCTCATACCACTGTTTTTCTCATAGAGAAAGGGATAAATGGAAGATTCTTCCGCAAGCCCTTTAACATGAAAAAGCAGGGTGATGAAACTTGGTTAATCTGAGGAGCCCAAGTAAGGTCCTTGTCAAACATAAGACCGAGGTTCCTGGCCTTATTGACCGGGTCGGACAGATGCCAGCTGCAGTAGGCCACCATATTTGGTTCCTGACCGAAATTTTCTGTCCAAACTCTACCACCTCAGTTTTAGCTGCGTTGAGTTTCAAAAATTTGGAACTCATCCAGGCCATCAAGGCAGCGATGCAGCTGCAAAATTGGGCTGCCGTATCATCCACTGACTGTATTACAGACACTATAAGCTGCGTGTCATCAGCTTATGACACCAGCGTAAAGCCGTAACTTTTTATCAATCTGGTCAATGGGGCTACATATATATTGAACAACGTAGTGGACAAGGCCAAGCCCTGTGGCACTCCAACAGGGAGTGTGAATTCCTCAGATTGATAGCCATCCCAAAGAATCATCTGTTCCCTGGATGAAAGGAAAGAGGTGAGGAGGGAAAGAGCTGTGCCACTGATACCTATTTCCTGTAGCCTTCGAACTAGTACCGTATGAATTACGGTGTCGAAGGCTGCTGTTAAATCAAGCAGGACCAGTGCAGCCCTTCCTCCATCATCCATCACCTTACGTATTTCCTCTGCTGCCATAATTGAGGCTGACTCAGTAGAGTGTAATGATCTAAAACCATGTTGAGTAGAGTCCAGAATACCATTGGTCTCTAAATAAGTTGTTAATTCTGAGTTCATAGCCTTCTCAAGAACCTTAGCAGGTAATCAATCAATCAATCAATCAATCATTTGTAAAGCGCACTACATACCCGCGAGGGTCTCAAGGCGCTGGGTGGGGGACGCTACTGATCGAACAGCCAGGTCTTGAGTATCCCCCTGAAGGTCAGCAGCTCTTGGGTCTGTCGTAGGCTCAGTATGAGGGTGTTCTATGTCTTGTCGGCGAGGTGGGAGAAGGATCTCCCACCGTTGGTTGTTCTTCGGATGCGCGGGACGGTGGCGAGTGAGAGGTCGGCGGAGCGTAGCTGGTGGTTGGGGATGTAGAAGGAGAGCCTTCTGTTGAGGTAGACTGGGCCAGTCTTCTGGAATGCCTTGTGTGCGTGGGTGAGGAGCTTGAAGGATATCCTCTTGTTGACGGGGAGCCAGTGCAGGTTTTTCAGGTGGGAAGTGATGTGACCGCGGCGTGGTACGTCGAGGATCAGTCGTGCCGAGGCGTTTTGGATGCGTTGTAGTCATTTGAGCTTGGTCGGGGCGCCCGCGTAGAGGGCGTTTCCGTAGTCGAGTCTGCTGCTGACGAGGGCCTGGGTGACTGTCTTTCTTGTATCTGTCAGGATCCATCTGTAGATCTTGTGGAGCATGCAGAGGGTGTTGAAGCAGGAGGAGAAGCCGGCGTAGACTTGCTTGGTCATTGAGAGAGTTGAGTAGAGGATGATTCCCAGGTTGCTTGCGTGGTCGGTGGGTGTCGGGGCTGCCCCCAGTGCCGTCGGCCACCAGCAGTCGTCCCAAGCGGAAGGGTTGGAGCCGAGGAGGAGGACCTCTGTCTTGTCCGAGTTCAGCTTCTGACGGCTGGTCTTCATCCAATCGGCGACGGCCTTCATTCCTTCGTGGAGGTTGGCTTTGGCTGTGATGGGGTCCTTGGTGAGGGAGAGGATCAGCTGAGTGTCGTCGGCATAGGAGATTATGTTGAGGTCGTGCTGTCGGGCTACGTGTGCGAGCGGGGCCATGTAAATGTTGAACAGCATCGGGCTGAGGGAGGATCCCTGGGGTATGCCGGAGATGATCTCGGAGGCTTTGGAACGGAATGGGGGAGGCGGACGCTCTGGGTTTCGCCGGACAATAAGGAGGTGGTCCAATACAGAGCCTTGTCTCAGGTCCCTGCGGCGTGGAGGCGTGCGCGTAGTGTGCGGTGGCAGATGGTGTCGAAGCCGGCAGAGAGGTCTAGGAGGATGAGTGCTGCGGTCTCGCCGTTGTCCAGCAGGGTCCTGATGTTGTCGGTGGCGGCGATGAGGGCAGTCTTGGTGCTGTGGTTGTTGCGGAACCCTGATTGGGAAGGGTCCAAGATTCTGTTTTCTTCGAGGTATCGGGTTAGCTGTTTGTTGACGGTTTTCTCGATGACCTTGGCCGGGAAGGGGGGCAGAGAGATGGGTCGGAAGTTCTTGAGGTCTCTTGGGTCTGCCTTAGGTTTTTTGAGTAGGGCGTTTATATTGGCATGTTTCCAGATCTCTGGGAAGGTCGCTGTCTCGTAGGGAAAGATTGATGACGTTGCGCACGTGATGCTTGCTCTGTTGAAGATGTGGTGCGGGAATGGGTCGGACTGAGAGCCGGAGTGGATTGAGCGCATGGTCTTGATGGTGTCATCGATGCTCACGCTGGCCCAGGCTAGCAGGGGGTTGTGGTCGATGGTGTACGGAGGGTCTGTTGTGTTGCTGTCTGTTGGGGATGTCTGGGTGTTGAAGCTGTCGTGGATGTCTGCTGTCTTGCGGTGGAAGAAGGTGGCGAGGGAGTCGCACAGGGCTTGCGATGGTGGGATGTCATTGGTGTTGGAGCTGGGGTTGGAGAGTTCCTTCACGATGTTGAAGAGCTCCTTGCTATTGTGTGCGTTGTTGTCGAGGCGGACTTTGAAGGTGGGCCTCTTGGCCGCCCTGATAAGGTGGTGGTGGTTGCAGATGGCGTCCTCGTGTGCTGCGTGGCTGTCCGGAGTTTGTTCACTCTGCTATTTCTTCTCTAATTTCCGGCAGGCTTGCTTGGAGGCTAGGAGTTCTTGGGTGAACCAGCTGGCTCTCTTGCTGGTGTCTCTGTCGGGGGGTTTGTTCAGCGGGTCGAGGGTGTTGGCGCAGTCCTCGATCCACCGTCTGAGGCTGTGGGCAGCATCGTCGGTGTTGGAGGGTTCGGTGGGTTGGCTGAGAGCGAGGTTTGCGTGTAGTTGATCTTCGGTGATTTTGCTCCAGCAGCGGCGGGGGATCTGTTGGGTGCGGTGGTGTGTGGTGGGTTTCTGGAAGGCGAAGTGGATGCAGCGGTGGTCGGTCCAGAGGAGTTTGGTGGTGTGGCTGATGGAGACGTACGGGCTTGAGGAGAAGACTGGGTCGAGCGTGTGGTCGGCGGAGTGGGTGGGCGTTGTGACGTGTTGCTTCAGTCCAAGGTTGGCGAGGTTATCGATCAGGGTTGTGGAGTTGTTGTCGTTGTTCTCAAGGGGAAAGTTCAGGTCTCCGAGGAGGATGTAGTCGGTGGAGGTCAGGGTGTGCGTGCTGATGTAATGGCAAGCAGGAGATGAGACGGTAGTTTTTCTCATCTGCGGGATCCAGCTTGGGCTTTTTTAGAAGAGGGCAAATACAAGCTTTTTTCCAGATGGAAGGAAAGACCCCTGAAGCTATAATTTGGTTTAGTAAGGAAGACAGTGGTATACTTATCTCACCTGAGATCAAATGCAATATTTGCGGTGGACAGGGATCTAAGGGGGAGCTGATTTGATCTTCAACAGCAGATCAGCCACATCCTCCTCTCCCAATAGTGGAAATTGCGGTAATCCACAGTGAGATACCTTGTTCTCAGGCTATCCTGGATTATTGCGCCCTCCATCCTTGGCTGATTTTCGAAGGTTGTTATATACAGACTGAACCTTGTTTTGAAACCTGCCAGCTTGTCTATAAAGTTTTGGTGGGGCGAAAACATTGCGTCCCGCGGACACTTCATCAGCGCCGAGACCGTTTGAAATAATTCCTTTGGGGAATTTGTGGCATCCTGGATTTTGCTGGTTAAATAGTCTGTTTTAGCTAGTGTAATCGCCATATTAAATTCATCTAAGTCTACACAATAAGCTTTCCTTTGTGCACTACTATATTCTGATCTCCAGCAAGTTCTGCAGAAGACCAACGGGACAAAGCTAATTTCCTTCGGGAATGCCTTGTCACTTCTGGTGCCACAATATTGGCAGCTCTACTAAGCCAGTTATGAAAAACGGTCGCAGCTTGGTTGGAATCAGAAGGATTTACGGGCCTTTCACATAGTGCTGATGTTAAATCCTTTTTGCTAACTGACTTCCAGGCGCGATATTTGACGGCCGAGGGTCTGTTCCTACGACCACCATTTAAGGTTGCTGGCGTGATGGTAAAATGTACCCCTGAGTGGTCAGACCAGGGTAAGGGACTTGACTTGACTTCTATGAGTGAATTATTAGTGGAAATGCCATCTAGTGTGTGTCCCGCATTGTGTGTTGGCTCTTAAACGATCTGGTTCAAACCAAAGCTAGCCAGTTTATCTAATAAGGAGAACCTGTCAAGATTATTGTTGGCTCCCAAATGAAATTTAAAATCGCCTAGTATCGTAAACGATTCGGTGTCTAGGCATGATTCCATATATGTATGGAGGGACGTCGTAAAAGAGGATCTAGGACCTGGAGGTCTATAGATCAAGAGACCTGGAAACAGCTCTGTATTATTGGACTTTATGCTAAAAGACATAGTTTCAGCGTCTAGGGTAAGTTCTGGAGTGATTCTCACTGTATACTGAGAGCAAGAGATTATCGCTATTCCCCCACCCCTTGCCCCCATTCTATCAAGGTTAGTGACAAAATAGTTGATTGGGATTGCCATGTTCCAATCTGGATCTTTATTTTCATTTGCCCAGGTTTCTGTGAGAAAAACCAGGTCCGGATTCTCTATTTGGATCAGGCATTCTAAGTGGAGTTTGTGCTTGACCATTTACCTGGATTAAGTAAAATGCACCTAATAGGTCGAGAGTTCTTGTTGTTGGAATCAGATGTCTGAGCGTTAAGAGTTGGATTTGGGCCCACCCGGCCACAGATACTGCAGCATAGGGGATTTAAGGGGGATTGTTACAGCTGTGGTTTATGAGCCACACATTTACCAAGATTAAGACACAAAAGTTGGCTGTGCGAATACGTATACCTTACAAAACGGGCAGGGGTTCTGGTGCTGGTCACAATCCGGGCGCAGACTGGCTTGCCTTTGGCGCGCCTTCGCTGCATTCGGCTTTAAATAGGAAGTGGGAGTGCTTAAGGGAAACAGAAAGCTAGAGCGCTAACCTTTAAGCCGGTCCGCTCTTACAGGCGGGCACCGCTGGTAGCGTTTGAAATTGTCAGATAAGTAGTTGGTTTTACGGTGCAACAGTTAGTCACCCCCCACAAATTAGGTAACCAGTTTTTAAAAGGACATAATACGAATTCAAATTCAATTTAAAAACAGTTCAGTTCCGCTTCAATTTTCAAAGATTCAATTGAGCTTCAATATTTAAAATTCACTACAACTTCAATGGATGAAAGAATTTGGCCCAGGAAACGAGAGATGGCAGGATTGGGCCCAGGAAACAGCCGATGCCAGGATTTGGCCCAGGAAACAACGGATGGTAGGATTGGGCCCCGGGAACGACTGATGGAAGGATTGGGCCCAGAGAACGACGGATGTCAGGATTGGACCAAGGGAACAACTGATGTCAGGATTGGGCCAAGGGAACAACTGGTGGCAGGATTGAGCCCAGGAAACGATTGATGGAAGGATTGGGCACAGGCAACGACTGATGGCATTTTCTTGTTCCTAAAAGATACTGGGGATGTGGAGGCTAAACGTCAGGAATGTTCAAGGATAATGCTTGTACCCAGAGCTTGTTGTACATGAGCATAGGGTGTTCTGAACTGGCAAGAGGACAGTGGAAACAGTGAATAGCCTATTGCCACACTCTGCAAACACCGCCTGTTGTTCTCTGCTGTTGTACATCTGAAGCAATTTTTGGTGGCAGTTTCCTTTTGCATAGTATGTGGCAAAAGGCAGTGCCATGCCCACATTGTCCTCTGCCCCTGGCTTTATACTGTACACCGCAGCTTCCAAGGGTAGAAGCCCTAACATCAGACTGTGGTCTGTGATGTTCAATTTTCTAGGCCTGAGAAAAGAGGATCAACCGCATTCAATAAGGGAAGATGCATCTGGTGATTTCTTATTATAGTGGAAGAGATCGAATTGACAAAGTGTGTGGCTTGGTTCGCGCTAACTCTTTTCTTGATCAATCGACTCCTCTGAACTTGCACCAGAATATATTGGTCTTTGGGGTAGGATAGAAGTTTTGGCAGTCAGTTGAAGTAAAAGGCACTGACTGCTAGTCCTTTAAATCATATCTAAAAAGAAGTCCGCTAACTTTTGGCTGTATAAGTCAATATATGGGTTTTTTGATCATATACCACATCCAATAGTTCCCTACATCAGTTTCCCTGAAAGCCACCAATCCCAGCTGCTCAAGACTTAAATACTACTAAACTGCTATACTTATGGTCAGATACACAACTATCACTGATGATATCATCAGCGAGACTATATGAATGAACAAAATGAAAAACTGCATGTCATAGAAATTATATTTAGAGGAAAGGCTGTAATTCAACTAGGCTCATTGAAGGCACATAGTCATTCCCTAAAAAAACATATAATTTAAAAATAGAAGGTTAATGCAAAAACATGCATCACATTACTTTTTATGTAAGGAAAACTTGGGACAAAATGTGAAGCCAATCACATCCATCTATCCAACAAAAAAGCATCAATTGACCAATGCATAAAATGTACATATCCACTCCACACTAGGGTACCAGATTAATTTTTGTTTTCAATACCCAGCCTCTTGTGTAAAAAAACATCGTCATTACTGCACTTTGTCAAACTCATTGCATTCCATTTGTTACTACTATCCACCACCAGTGTTTTTACTCGATTTGATAGCACACAAACAACACCAATTCCACCTTCCGAGGTTGGACTACCCTCTTCACACGTATATAACCGCCCCCACACTAACTAAACACCACGGCACAACAGGATTCACCTTGAGTCACAGGAGACATCATCCACACACCCACTTCACTAACTTTCCTATGCATGCGCCTACTATTGGTTATTCATGTTGGGGAAGGATTTGAATATGGATTTCTCCCATGCACATTTGATTGCCTTGTAGTGGAATGTAGCATAGCCTTACAACTCCATACCAAAGCCTTCACTTCTGACTTACAGTTTAAACATCCTCCAGTAGTCAATTGAACACAATCTTTTAAGGCTGTATTAATCCTCTCAACTCAGCTAATTGCCATGGAATGAAAAACAGCATGCATTTTCTGCAAATGCCAAATGATTCAAAGAAATTATCGTGTTCTTCTGAACCAAGTTGAGACCTGACTGCAAGTGCATAACATCCACAATCAAAGCTTTAAATGCCTATGTCCATTGATTGCCAGCAAAAGTCTGACCCTGTTTTCCTTTTGATACCAGAAACAATGCTTTAACCTACATGCAAACCCTTAACAAACTTTCCACGTAAAGCCTATGCAACTTTAGTTTTATCTGGTCTCCTACAATACCATCCTGAACCAGCAGCTCAAATCATGCAATATAAGCATGATCATCTCTCCCCTTCCATAGCAAAGACTCATCCTTCACTTGGCCCTTGATAACATAGTCTGGGGAACCTCAGTATCTCTTCTTCCTCCAAACAAACTGTCTCACTTCTTTACCCGTTGACTTAGCTACATTAGCTACAATAAATTCTCCTTGCTTTCCAATCTCATATTCTGGTTACTAAATTCAGCCTTTTCATGCAAACCACATTATGATTGCCTAGAAAATACCTCACGAAAAGAAAGTTCTTGCAATCTATTCGACTACTTAACCAAACAAAAAGTGTCCATTGAGGCACCCTTAATCGTGAAGTCCTCTTAACAGAGTCTATCTGAAAGAGACTATTAGTTATAGATTCCTCACCTTAGAATTACCCCCAGGCGTCAGACTGGATCCAGAGAATTTTTCTTCAGCAGGGCCCCTGCGGGTTGGTAGGTGGCGTCGGCCGACTCCATGTTCGCTGTTGGCGTCGTGATCGCCGGAATGACGTCGCTGTATCTACTTAGACGCCACCCCTGCGGACTGACATCAGTTCCTTCTTTTTCTGCGCCGTCCAGCGCAGATCCGGAGAGAGCGGTACCTCGAGTCATTTTATGACTGTCTTTTTTTTTACTTTGGAGACTTCTTTTTTTGAGTCGTTTGACTCCTGTTGCACAGGGATGTCACATCGACGGACCGGCTTCAAGCCTTGTGGCTCCTGCCACAAGCTGATGTCAGTGATGGACCCACATCTTGTTGTGTTTCAGTTTAGATGTCCTTATATAGGTTTTCCCGATACATGTCCTTATATAGGCACAATTTGCATTGCCCTTATATAGGCACAAGATCCCAGCCCTTATTTAGGCATTAGCCATGCTCTCCAAATATGACATGGTCACCTACATCCGTCCACCCCAACATCACTACGAGTTCTTAGAAACCAGACCCTTAAGCCTATTGATTTCTCCAAGAACTCATCTATTATGCATGAACCGCTATTCCTTATGGGTTCATTCATGACGTCTTCCTCTGCCTGACTTTACGTCAATACTAACATTCCTAGCCACCAACCAGGTACAAATATACCTTCCCTTACCATGGCAAACCACGGCTCGGCTGCATAGCTCGATACAGCTCACCACAGCAAGTTCGGAAGAGACCATGATTTAGAGGAATTTGTATCCCGGCCTGACGCACTGACCAGATGCTGTCATCCCTGCTCATAGAGAATCCAGCTTCCAGTGTTCTGACTCCCTTCGTGGGGTGTTAGAGTTTGAGACACGGAACGAGATTCCCACCTCTCTCATTCTAAGGTATGGACCTAACTAGAACCTAGAGGGACTCTTGGCATACCAAACTATAACTTACCAAACTATCACTTACCAAACTATAACTTACCATACTATAGCTTACAGCACCTATTTCTTACCTTGTACTACACTTAGGTGAGGTACACTGGGGTAGAACTAGTTAGAAGCATCAGACGAGTATCCATATTTTAGCCTTTGATATTTATATTTATGTATATGAATATGTGTCATAGCTAACAGACATTGCTATTGCAGTATTATTTCTTTCTACCGCTTGCTCTGTACGTAATATATCTCGCATACTGTCTTATGATTGTAAAAGCTCATATCTCTTACACGAGAAACAAGACTGTTCAATAAATCCTTTTATTGAAACGCCCGTCTGTCTCTTTCTGTGTAACTCTGAAGAAACTAAACATGACGATTAGCTGAGTGAAATTATTATCTATTGTTCCCACGATTCTGAGACATATTCCGATTCTAAAGGGAAACAAAGTTGTCATGTTTATACGGTTGCAAGAAATTACTCCCTTTTTGTTTTACAAGGAGTGTCTAGTGGCCCCTGAGTTAGCTGGCACACAAAACAATTAAGTTTAATGAACTCAATAGGGGCATACTGACCTCAGTCCTGTGCCAAAACTATAGTGTATATTATTCCAATGCGCAGAGCCTATTAGGTAAATAGGAACTACACTACAATCTAGTGTGCCTATGATGTCTGGAGCGCGCCCATCACCCAAAGTCGCGCTCCGACTGTCGGCCATGGCTCGAAGTCTTTGCGGGAGCTTTCCCGAAAGCTTCTGGAGGCCCGACATGCTGCTCCGCGCCACTCGAGGTCCCAGTCGTGGAGCCATCACCACCACTCCTCGTAGAAGTCTTCATCTTCGGGTAAGTTGAAGCACAAAAAGAAGGCGAAGAAGAACCGCCTCTCTTCGCGTTCTCCCCGTCCGTTGGCTGGCGGAATGTGGAAGGTAGTTGTCCGGCTCCGCCCGCGGAGTCGACACCGAGCCTCCTTCCCTTTCCGGGAGACGGAGCGACCTCTGCCCAACTTTGTAGCTTTTACGAATCCCTTCACTCCATTTACTCTGCCGGTGCGCTTTCGGGCTGGATCCGGATTGGCGCTAGTGGACCTTACGACACCTCGGCCTTAAACCTCGAGCTTCCTACAGAGGTGGTCAGGACTAACCTCCTGACGAGGTGCTCGAACCGGGAGCGGCCTCTTTGGAACCACTGCTGCCGTTCAAAGAGCCCCTCACAGACATCCTTCTGGGCACTTGTTCCAAGCCTAGCACAGGGGCACCTTTGGATATGACGAATTCCTGACGGCACGGCCTGGCCCCGGGTGACCCCATTTCCTCTCCCAACTCCCTACCACCGAGAGCTTGGTGCTCCAAGCCTCTACTTCCAAGGCCGCATTCCCTACTGCTCCACCGGATAGGAAATCCAAGAAGCCGGATCACTGGGGAAGAAGATGCCATCTTCGCCAGCTTAGGAATGCGGTCGGTTAACACTGCATGTCTCTTGGCCCGTTACACCCACTCCGGATACGGTCGCGCAGGTGCTGCCACAGTTCGCCATACGATGTGGGCTCGACACCACCGGCTCACCAGGCAGGACGATTTCAATGTCAGTAGCCCCAAGGCGCTACTATGAAGAAAGGGAACACTTAGGCAAGGCGGTATTTAACACATTATAGGTATATCCATTCCAGACACGCATGAAGACAACAATATAAACAAAAAGAACAGTTTTTTGTATGAAAATTTTTCTTTTTATTCACTTTTTTCTTCTTTTGTAGTAAAAAAAATATCTATCTGTATATGTTATCTCTTTTTTGACTTAAAAAATATATCATCTAATACTTTAAACCGTTGTCATATTTCTATGTTTGTTTTTGTTCATAGCAAACTAAGTATCACATTTATACTCATGAATTCATCAAATAACATTATTTCTCAACTTCACAATATATATGAGACTAACAGTCTTCTTTTGCCCCTTGATTATACAATCAATATGAACTTCATCCTTCTTTATGTTGATGTTACAAAACTGGCCGCTTGTGTACATACAACGCGCATTTTGACTAAAGCCTTCATCAGGACTGTCCCAGTGATTTTTTCGAGGGAACTGTACGTTGTGTATCCTACTCGTCTTGTTTTCAAGAAATGGGAAGATTATCAGCAGATTTCTATTTGATACTTTCTTTTGGCTATGGTAGTTCTTTTCTCCTCCATTTAAATTATAAATAATTCGTGCCAGAGAAGCCATGCCTCTTGTGGCCTCCATTGTGCTATATCAGAAACACTCATACTGGTTCTGCATTGTTCGGGAAAACCTTGTTTAACTGCTTCAAGCGTATTGAGTCGATATAGAAGTACTCTTTGTAGTATTTTTTTTTATTATTTAGCTATTAACTTTTATTCTTATCATCGCCGGCCTATACTTGGAATTCAATGCGTTCCTAAATTGCAGTCGCACTTCTAGATTTGTGGTTTGCTCTTTTACTTATCCTTTTATTTTAACCGCCGCACGTCATCCGTTATAAAGACGCCAAAGGCCCAGAGACGCTACACCTGGCTGAGGTCCACTGACTTGTCGGGCGACATCCACTCAACTCTTTAGACATGTCCTTTGATGGCCGTTGCTTGTTTGGCGACAGAGTGGACAACGTGCTCGAATGCTTTAAGGATTCTAGGGCTATGGCCAGATCCTTGGGCCTCGCTACTACCTCTCGTCCCACGCAGTCTGCATTTCGCCCCTTTTGTGGATATGGAAGGGGTGCCCCACCACGTTCCACCCAGAGCCACAAGCCTGCGCAAACTGTTCAGCCTCTGCGCGGCCGGGGACCCAACGTCGTGGGTCAGGGGGCCAGCAGGTGGGCTAGTCCACCCATGCCCCCTCTGCAGCAGCCTCCAACCCTTCTTAGTCTGACCCTCGAGGGCCTCCAGTTGCCAGTAGGCAGCAGGATTCGCCATCAACTCTCCCACTGGCAGAACATCACGTCGGACAGGTGGGTTTTGCGGATAGTCCGACGGGGCTACTCCCTCCCCTTTGAGACTACCCCTCCATCCATGCCACCTACTTTCCATCGCATGTTGGAGGATCACTTGGCCCTTCTCTGCCAGGAAGTTACGGTTCTCTTGGCAAAGGGAGCCATTGAGCGAGTCCCAGTGCCAGAAGTAGGTCGTGGTTGGTACTCCCACTACTTTCTGGTGCCCAAGTAGGACAAAGGCCTGCGTTCTGTCTTGGATCTTGGGGACGACAACCACTTCCTCCGGAAGGAGAAGTTCAGGATGTTGACATTGGCTCAGGTTCTCTCTGCTCTCGACCCTGGAGACTGGTTGGTAGCGTTGGACTTGCAGGGCGCCTATTTCCACATCCCTGTGCTGCCGGCCCACAGGTATTACCTATGGTTCACAGTAGGCCATGAGCATTTTCAGTTTACCATGCTCCCCTTTGGCCTTACCAGCGCCCCTCGGGTGTTCACCAAAGTGATGGCGGAGGTCGTAGCTCATCTGCGCAGATCAGGGGTGGCAGTCATCCCCTATCTTGATGACTGGCTGTTGAAGGTGGGCTCTCCCCAGGCTGTCGTCTCCCACCTCCAGACTACAGGGAACCTCCTGCATTCGCTGGGGTTCACTATCGGTGTGCTGAAGTCACACCTGATTCCCTCTCAGAATCTCCTTTTCTTCTGAGCGCTTCTGGACAAAACGCAGTTTCGGGCATATCCTTCCAAACAGCGAGTCCAGGATTTTCAGGCTATGATTCTGATCTTTCAGACTCTATCCTGGGTGTCGCACAGAACGACTCTGAGGCTACTGGGCCTCATGGCCTCCTGCATCCTGCTGGTGGATCATGCCAGGTGGCGTATCTAGGCTCTGCAGTGGGACCTGGAGTTCCAGTGGGCACAAAATCAGGGGAGTCTTTCTGATTGCATCCAGATCTCGGAGGGCACTGCACACTAATTGCAGTGGTGGCTAGCAAACCAGGATTGGGTCAACGGCAGATCCCTCTCCCTTCACAAACCAGAGTTCACAGTGGTGACAGATGCATCACTCCTGAGATGGGGCGGCCACATGGGAGAGGCGGAGATTAGAGATGATGGAGATTAGAGACCTCTGGTCTCCTGCGGAGTCTGGGCTCCACATCAACCTTCTGGAGCTCCGGGCGATTCGTCTTACACTGAAAGCATTTCTTCCTTCTGTCAAAAGAAGAGTAGTGCAGGTGTTCACGGACACCACCGCCGTGTGGTACTGCAACAAACAGGCCGGTGTGGGATCGTGGACCCTATATCAAGAGGCTCTCCGCCTTTGGACATGGCTGGAACACCAGGGTGTATCCCTGGTGGTCCAACACCTGGCAGGTTCACTGAACGCCAGGGCGGTCGCAGTCAACTGCAGGTGCATGATGGATCACGAATGACGCCTTCACTCAGGGGTGGTGCAAGGTCTCTTTCAGCAGTGGGGACAGCCTTGGTTAGATCTATTTGCCACTGAACAGAATGCGCAATGTCAGTAGTTCTGCGCGTTGGAATTTCCAAGGCAGCACTCGCTAGGCAATGCTTTTCATCGCGAGTGTAGTTGCGGTCTTCCATATGCCTCTCTGCCTATGCCACTTCTGCCTAGAGTGCTGAAGCAGATCAAGCACGACTGGGCCCAAGTCATTCTTGTGGTTCCGGACTGGGCACGAAGAGTCTGGTATCGCGAACTCTTGAACATGGCTATTGATCCTACAATCAGACTACCCCCTTCAGGAGGATCTTCTGTTGCAGCAGCAGGGGACGGTCCTCCACCTGAACCTGTCCAGCCTGCACCTCCTTGTGTGGAGATTGAGCGGCAGCAGTTGACAGCTTTCGACCTTCCTCCCGAAGTCTGTAACGTTATCTTGGCAGCCAGGCATTCCTCCACCAAAACTGTATACGCCTGTTAGATGGAACAAATATGTGGGGGCTCACAGCGAAGGCTGTGGATCCCCTTTCTGCCTCTCTTTCAGAGGTTCTACTCTTCATTCTTTCCTTGGCCCAGCAGGACTCTGCTCTGGGCATTCTAAAGGGGTGTCTTTTGGCATTTCGGCCTTTCTTCGTCTCCCAGATCAACCTTCTCTTTTCAAGTCCCCTATTGTAAATCATTTCCTTAAGGGCATTACTCGCTTGTTTCCTCCTATTACTCTCATAATGCCCCAGTGGGACTTGAGTGGGACTTGAATCTGACTTACCTTATGTGCTTTCCTTTCGAGCCGCTACATAACTGTCCTCACACACTTTTGACACTCAAAACTGCCTTTTTGGTTGCCATCACCTCTGCTCACAGGGTGAGTGCACTTCAGGCTCTTTCTGCGAAACCTCCTTTCCTGGCTGTTCATCTGGAAAAGGTTATTCTTCGCACTAGGCCTTCCTTTCTTCCCAAAGTGCTTACGCCTTTCCACATAGGACAGACCATGACTTTGCCCATCTTCTTCCCACCCCCAAATCCTTTGAAAGAAGAGTAGAGGCTCCATCGTCTGGATCCAAAAATGTGCGCTTTCCTTTTATTTGGTTCGCACAAGACAATTCCGGGTGGATGATGATCTTTTGTTGGCTATTTGGGCGCCAAGAAAGGTTGGGCCGTGCAAAAATGACCCATCTCTCAATGAGTTGTCCTTTGCATTAAGATGTGCTATTCCTTGGTGCAAAAGGAGCCATCAGCAGGGCTGTGCTCCCAATCCACCAGGGTGACAGCAGCTACCACTGTTTTGGGACGTGATGTCCCCCTCAATGATATCTGCCAGGCAGCCACGTGGGCATCCCTGTACACGTTCACTAAACATTACTGCCTGGACAGACAAGTCCGGAGAGGTGACTTCTTTGGCCGTTCAGTTCTCCAGCACTTTCTGGTGTGAACTTAGTTCGCAGACCCACCTCCGGGATTTGTATTGCTGGCGTATCTATTCTAAGGTGAGGAATCTATAACAAATAGTCTCTTTCAGATGAACAAGTTACTTACCTTTGGCAACAATATATCTGTAAGAGACATATATATCTGTAAGAGACATATATTAGTTATAGATTCCTCACCGCCCCACCCATCCTCCCCGTTCTGCAAACTGACTTCTAGGGTAAGAGACTTCCTTTCAGGGCCCTAGTTTTGTGTACCAGTGGTCAGTGTCTTGCATGGCTCTGCGCTTCTGGCATGGAATGTTGTGTAAAGAACTGACGTCAGCACACTGGGGCATCGTCAAAGTAGATACCGCGATGTCATTCCGGCGATCACTTCATCAACGACGAACCTGGAGTCGACCGACGCCACCTGCTGACGAGCAGGGGTACTGCTGAAGAAAAATTCTCCAGATCCAGTCTGACGCCTGGGGGTAATTCTAAGGTGAGGAATCCATAACTAATATTTGTCTCTTACAGATATATTGTTACAGAAGGTAAGTAGCTAGTTCTTTAGTCGGTCTGTATCTCCAAGTTGGTTCTCACACATATGATTTAAATCTTCTTCGTCATACAATGTGTTCCACACTCCGTTATTCATATATGTGAACCCAGTGCTTTTTTGTTCTTCCTTCCCTCTCCCCTGTAATATTACAGTCCACAAATCATAAAAATCAGTGTGAGTGACTGGCACTGGTTTGCCTGCAAGATCAAAACATTTTAGGACTGAAAATTGAACAAACTCATTTTTTCACCAAAAAGCGCTTCACCCTGCTTTGTTCCGTTAAACCTCTCACCATTCTTCATCACACTACTCATTGCTTTATTGTAGAACTATCTTATGGGCATTTAGTAGCAATCTTCTAGACCATTAAATGTCAATGTTTGGCAATTGTCTTCAGGGCTGTGATCCAGCTGTGATCCAGTTCAATTGCTTTAACCAATTTCAGTTCAGATTTAACATGTGAGACACATTTCTCAAAAGCCTTTGTCTGATATAGACCAAATCATAAACAGCACAAAAAGGCAAGTGTCTTCTTCAAACCATTTTTGTCATTATCTGACCAACATTCCTTTCTGTGTCCTTCGCTAAAATGTCCCTTTGTGTATTGAAATGGGAAAATTGTATTATTTTGAAATACAACAAGATCCCTCTTCACTTATATGCACAAACCATTCAGGATTAATCAACTGTAAGTAAAATGTTTCTATTTGTCCTGGTGGTGTTCACCATGGACAGAGGTTAGTAGTGAAAGAAAAACCAAATTTCTCTGGTCATTCCAAACTACAACTTCACAAATAATTGAAAATTAGGAGCTGAGATCTCTACCTGGAGTTGGATGTAAATTTCTGACTGTCCAGCAACTACAAACATTCACCATGCATAGAAAGCAACACAAGGTGCAGGTTTCCAAGTGTACTTCTGGGAAGGTCATGTGACATTTCTAGCGGGATACATTTTTTCCTCTTTCATGTAAATGATCAGAAAGATTTTATCCATCTACATATTTAATCATGATTAGATATTCCCTATGGAATTGTCAGGTTACACAACAGCTTATCTCATTGACCTGAAGATGGTCTAACAGATATCTCTGACAAAAAGACCAAAACATGGACAACTCCATCTGTTTGCTTATGGTTTGTTCAGGCTCACTGTTCTGTTAATATATATACGTTTGGAATAGAGCATTTTTCTTTTTTTTTTTTTATCTTTCTGTACCCTTCTAATTCACACTATATACATTTGATTCATGAAGAATTCACACCCTTTTCTCCAGTATCAGTTATAGATAATTTTGTAAAAAATAGAAAACTAAGTTGTACATTGTTCAACTATAGGTTACCGTTTGGAACCCTGATACGTCATTGTATGAATCATTTAACTGAGTGTGCCTAAATGAATCCCTTATAGGCACCTTGACCTGATAATATTGTAATTTCCCAAGCCTCCAAGTGTTAATTGGGTTTCCCACTTTCCTCCTCTACATTTTTAGAAAAATGGCATTTGGTGCCTACAGCCTGTCACTGGGTCACATGACTGGGCGTAGCTGACAGTTGGGCTTTGTGGCTTCCTCCAAGACAGCCACACATAATAGAGATCTAGGTATGCCTTCCAGGGCCATCACTGGCATGGAGGGAGGGCGGAACTGGGCACAGCCCTAATTACACTTCATTAGGCTGTGTCCTGCCTCCACACAAAGGGCTGCATATATCCCGTATTTAGTCTGGAGCAAGAGAAGGGGAGGCAGAAAACATGTGCACTTCAAAGGAAAACCTTTTAGAAGCTTTTCCCACTTCAAAGCACCCAGTATAAATATTGGACTACAGAACCCAATTCTTCAGTATATGTCTGGGTCTGTGGAGACTCTGCCAGGAAGGACTGCTGTGCTGCTGCAAGGAGTGCTAATCAGCTGGACTTGCTAGATTGCTGCCCTGCTGCCCTCCAGCCTGGGTCAGAGGGAGTTGGATTTGCACCTGAACTCAGGCTCCCCTAGAGTGACTCCTAGGGCTAATATGCTGTCCTCCTGTTCAGAGTCACAGGCAAATAATAGGCCCTTAACCATCTGCACCAGCACCCTGAGCCACATGGATTAAGCCCCTGATCCCCAAATGGTGTCCCTCAGGTCCCAAATCCTTGATGTGGCCCAAATGGAGCTAAATTGAAGTTCCTGGGCTCCTTGTGACTGCGAACGGGTCAGTTGGTGCCAAAACCTTGCTGCTCACACAGCCCGCCAACACAAAGATCCATCAACCCAACCCTTTGCGCTACAGCATCAACTACTCGTGCACAGCATCACAAAGAGTGGTGGCAAAAGAGGGCGTGACAATCATGCAACAAATTTTAAAGACAATCCTTTGCGAACTCGTAATCAAGCGTAAAAGAGGAGCAGATGGAGACCTCATGGGAGCATTACAAATAAGGCAAGCTGCCATAATTTGCGCCACCTGTAGTCTCGTCAACAAGGAGTTGTCAATGGAGACAAATAAAGCATTGACAAAATCTAAGCAACACAGCACTAAGGCTTGGATTAGTATCTTCCTTGTTGAAGGAAGAAACGTAAAGGGCGGTCTTAACAGACATAAAATATTAAAACAGAACCCCGCAGTATTATGGACATGATCTTCAATAAACAGAGATTGGTTTAGGTACACTCAGAGCTTTTTAACAACCGTTTAAGGGGTTGGAGCTATACCATGTTCTTCAGCCCACCAATCGGAAGCCCATATATTAGGGGCCTTTCCGAGTAACATAATTTCGGATTTACCCGCATTAAATTGAAGACAATTCTCTGACACCTAGACTTCTAACACACTCAGTCTGCAAAACATTCTTTACTATGCTGACTCACAGTCAAAATCAAAAGATGGGTGTCATCTGCATAAGAATACAGTTCCAATTCATATGACTTCACTGTCCTGG
Source organism: Lissotriton helveticus (assembly GCF_964261635.1). Taxonomy (NCBI): domain Eukaryota; kingdom Metazoa; phylum Chordata; class Amphibia; order Caudata; family Salamandridae; genus Lissotriton; species Lissotriton helveticus. The sequence goes on along the minus strand of NC_136059.1, from coordinate 471,735,207 downwards.
CCAGGGGAGCCACATAGATATTAAATAACGTAGGGCTCAAACAAGAGCCGGTGCACAGACATAATATCGACTCCACAATATCGAATGGACAAAATATCGAGTAAAAAATATGGAATATAATAAAATATCGAGAACAAAAATATCGTTGTTAAAAATATCGATTACAATAATGATAATAAAATATCGAGTCCAAAAATATCGACTCAAAAATATCGACATGACAAAATATCGATTAATAGTCTAAGTAAAAAATATCGATATTATGTTGAAAAAAGGTAAAAAATATAAATAAAGTGTAATAGTAATATAAATTGTAGTTAATGTTTAGGAGCGGGATGTTGGGTTAATAGGGGATAAGGGTGGGGAGTAATTTAAAATAAGGGTGGGGAGTAATTTAAAATAATTAATTAATTAATTAATATATGTTTGTAAATATTTATATATTTTAATTAATTGGGAAATAATTATTATTAATTAGTTAATTAATTTATATAAATTTCTATAAATTTTTTATTAGTAATTAATTGGTAATTAAATAATATTAATTAGTTAATTGGAAAATAAATCATATTAATTATTTAATTAATTAATATAATTGGTAATAAAATTTTATGTATTAATTAATTGGTAATTAATTATTATTAATTAGTTAATTGGACAAAAAATAATATTAATTATTTAATTAATTAATATAATTGGTAATAAAATTTTATGTAGTAATTAATTGGTAATTAATTATTATTAATTAGTTAATTGGAAAATAAATAATATAAATTAGTTAATTAATTAATATAATTTGGTATAAATTTTGTATTAGTAATTAATTGGTAAATAATCAATATTAATTAGTTAATTACATTATTTAGAGTAATTGTTATATATATAATATTTTGTTATAGTTCATTAAATAATTGGTGAAAAATTTATTAATAATTACATGAAAATAATTACAGCTAATGTGCTAAAAAGAAATTCATATTTGTTATTGGTATAAATTGTATTTAATGTTTAGGAGCGGGATGTTGGGTTAATAGGGGATAAGGGTGGGGAGTAATTAAAAAGAAATAATTAATTATGATATGTTTGTGAGAAACTTAAATTATCATTTAATTGGTAAAGATTAAATATTAATTTGTTAATTAATTCATATAATTTGGTACATATTTATCATTAGTAACTAAATAGTAATTAATTAATATTAATTACTTGATTTAATTATTAATAAATAATGTTTGTTTTCTCATATATTGTTATTATTAAATATTTTTTTGGGAATAAATATTATAAATACTTATATTTAATTAATTACAGCTATTTTGCTAATATATTAACGTATTAATTATAGTTAATTAATCATTAATAGTTAATTAAATAATATTAATTAAATTTGGGAACAGGAGGAATTTTAGTGTTCAGGGTCAGTTTTCTCTCTTTAGGTAAAGGGGTATTTTTATGTTTCAAGGTCAGTTTTCAGTTTTAGGGTAAAGGGGTATTTTTAGAATTCAGGGTCAGTTTTCAGTTTGTGGGTAAAGGGGTATATTTAAGGTTCAGGGTCAGTTTTCAGTTTTTGGGCAAAGGGGTATATTTAGGGTTCAGGGTCAGTTTTTATTTTGTGGGTAAAGGGGTATATATTTAAGGTTCAGGGTCACTTTTCTGTTTTTGGGGAAAGGGGTATAATTAATGTTCTGGGTCAGTTTTCAGTTTTTGGGTAAAGGGGTATTTTTAGGGTTCAGGGTCAGTTTTCTGTTTGTGGGTAAAGGGGTATATTTAAGGTTCAGGGTCAGTTTTCAGTTTTTAGGTAAAGGGGTTTATTTAAGGTTCAGGGTCAGTTTTCAGTTTTTGGGTAAACGGTTAATGGGTATTTTTAGGGTTCAGGGTCAGTTTTCAGTTTGTGGGTAAAGGGGTATATTTAAGGTTCAGGGTCAGTTTTCAGTTTTTGGGTAAAGGAGTTTATTTAAGCTTCAGGGTCAGTTTTAAGTTTGTGGGTAAAGGGGTATATTTTTAGGTTCAGGGTCAGTTTTAAGTTTTTGGGTAAAGGGGTATATTTAATGGGTAAGGGTCAGTTTTCAGTTTTTGGGTAAAGGGGTATATTTTTGGGTTCAGGGTCACTTTTCAGTTTTTGGTGAAAGGGGTATAATTAATGTTCAGGGTCAGTTTTCAGTTTTTGGGTAAAGGGGTATTTTTAGGGTTCAGGGTCAGTTTTCAGTTTTTGGGTAAAGGGGTTTATTTAAGCTTCAGGGTCAGTTTTAAGTTTGTGGGTAAAGGGGTATATTTTTAGGTTCAGGGTCAGTTTTAAGTTTTTGGGTAAAGGGGTATATTTAATGGGTAAGGGTCAGTTTTCAGTTTTTGGGTAAAGGGGTATATTTTTGGGTTCAGGGTCAGTTTTCAGTTCTTGGGTAAAGGGGTATTTTTTTCGGTTCAGGGTCAGTTTTTAGTTTTTGGGTAAAGGGGAATTTTTAGGGTTCAGGGTCAGTTTTGGGTTTTTGGATAAAGGGGTATTTTTTAGGGTTCAGGGTCAGTTTTCAATTTTTGGGTAAAGGAGATTTTTTTGGGTTCAGGGTCAGTTTTCAGTTTTTGGGTAAAGGGGTATTTTTTAGGGCTCAGGGTCAGTTTTCAGTTTTTGGGTAAAGGAGAATTTTTTGGGTTCAGGGTCAGTTTTCAGTTTTTGGGTAAAGGGGTATTTTTAGGGTTCAGGGTCAGTTTCCAGTTCTTGGGTAAAGGAGTATATTTTTGAGTTCATGGACACTTTTCAGTTTTAGGGTAAAGGGGTATTTTTAGGGTTCAGGGTATGTTTTGTGTATATAAAGTGTGAGAATTTTTTTATAAATATTACAAATAATTGAAAGATTTTTGTGAAAAAATGTTGCTCATTTTTATGCTAATAATAATTTTTTGAAATACTCAGCAAAAAATATACTACTAATATATGTTAATAATATTTATAAAATATATATAAATATTTGACAAATTTTACACTATAACATTATACTAAAGTAGCTATTCTAATTTATACATGGTCAGTCTTCAGCACCTTTCCACATATTACTTTCACTTGAGTAGGAATAGTAAATAATAATTGGTCAGTGTCCAGCAACTTCTCTGATAATACTTTGACTGGAGTAGGAATAGCAATTATTAATTGGTCAGTGTCCAGCACATTTGCATATAATTTTACATTAGTGTGTTATTATATTACAAGACAATGCAAAATGGATGTTTTCAAAAAACTTTATTACAATTTTCCAATTTTTTCATGTGTAATACAATACAATCACTATCAAATATAACATAAACATTTTTGGAAATGTTGTATTTGCAGAATAACACATTATCATTTATGTACATGTTTTAATTTGTCACACAAAATTTTTTCACAACATTTTTTATGTCAAAACAAAATATTATTATCAATCACTTTCTGTAACAAGTATTTATATTGAAATAAATAAAATTCAAGTTATTTTTCTGTTTGTTCCATTTATATTTAATAATGTTAATATTATATATTAATATTATTAAATATTTAATTTTAATATATAAATTTTTATAAAGTAACATGACAATTATTATATTTGCTCAAGATATGGAAATACTAATTAAGACATTTTTTTTCACATATTTCTGACAATGTTTTTTTTAAATTATACATAGAAATATATTATGTTGTTAACTTTATAACTGTAAAGGGGAATAATATGTTTAATAATAATATTTGGTATTGGTAAAAGATTATTTATGCAATTATATACTTTTATAATACTTAGACATTATTATAAAAAAAATTTAATTAATAAAATAATAACAAATATATTTATTATTATTATTATTAATTAATAAACTTAAACATTTATCTTTTCTTTTCAGAAATACATACATTCAGAGAAATAAAAATACATTATTTAAGGGCATTATTTATATAGTAAATGGTTATCATTTTTATATTAATAATAATAAATAAGTTATATTATTTATTATTAATAATTATTTACTAAACAATTAATAATGTTTAGTTATAAACAAACACAAACTTATTCCTATAAATGTACACAAAAATAAATTTTTTACATATATCATTTCAAGAGTTACATAATTATTTAATATTATTAATATATATTAATTAATATATATTAATTAATATTAAAGAAATTTAATTTTTTTTAACAGTTTAAATTATAATGAGTCTACTTTATTAATTTGTTACAATAACAATGTGTATGTATTATATTTTTATACTATAACATTGTATTTTCTATGATACCTTTTCAAAATTGGTTTAAGGGGACTACTTTTTTACCGCGTAAGGTTATTGCGCTTCATTCAAGACTGGAGAAGCTCGCGGTTGGGAGTTGCTTCGTGTGGAGAGAGGTAAGGTAAATTTTATATACCATTTATGACTGAGTGGTAATGTTTGAGGATATATTCGAACTGTGTAGTGTTTTTGTGTGTATGTATGATTTGTTAATGTAGCGTTTAGGTGTAATGTCGTCGTTATAGATGCGTCGTGTATGTTTTAGTTCTAGTGTTATTTGAATTGTTAGGAAATGTCTTCTTACATGGTTAATGTTAATTGTGAGTGTATTTACAAATTTTATGGGCTATTTGTGGGTGGGTTTCGTTATGTATGTTTTTTTACAGGTTCCGGTTCCTCGCATGAAAACTACATGGAAGGAAGCGTGTTTTTTTTCAGAGATACTAATGTATGACTTATCATGGTTATATTTTTACGTGTATCTCCTATTTTTCGTGTTTGCCAGGAGCGGATTTTAATAATTTTAACCTTTGTTCGGGATTTTTGAGGGTTTTGTATTGGATTGATACATTGGTATGCGTCACCGTTTTTTTTAAAGTTGTGTGTATATCACTTTAAATACTAAAGTGTCCACACTACTGTTTTCGGGATTTCCTGGAGCGTTTATTTTATTTTTACATAATTTTCGGGTTTTTGATGGTTTCCCATATTGGATTTTTCGTACTTTGTAATGGATTGTATGGATTGTATTTTGCTTCATTACGTCTCTTTCATCTACAGAAATTGTAATTATTTTTATATTTCTATTTATTGGGTGGGAAATGTCGATCTTTATGTAATGTGTATGTGTGATGTAATTATAAATATTGCATATTTGTTCAGAAATAATGTGCAAAATTTTTATAAGTTTGTAAAACAAATATGTCTTATTTATAATTGTTTAGAAATGTTTATGATTGTTATATGTATCATTATTGTAAGAAGATATTAGTATATTTAGTCGATATTTTTATAGTAGGGTTTTAGCTATTATTGCCAGATATTCTAATCCTCTAGTTGTAGGGTATAGTGTGACTTGACTTTGCAGTAGTCGGAACATTTGTTTAGTTTGTTTACTTAGTTTTGGACCCATTTGGGTCACAGATTGTTCCATTCTTAGTTCTTGATAGCTTTGTTCTTTTATCAAAGCTTCTAGTAGGTTATGGAATGTGGGTCTTGTTCTGCTTGTGGTAGCTTGGAAAGCATTATGCCACCCTTCTACACTGTTGTTGGTTTTAGACTCTTGGTTTAAAGTACTAAGATAGACATTCCACCAAGGGATTTGGAATTTGGGTTGGCGTCGATGTCCAGATCTGTGCAACCTTCCCACCCAAGTATCTTCGAAATAATCCAGTAATGGGGTTAGTTTATCTTCATTCCTCTTGTAATATGTGCTGTCAATTAATAAATTATAGTGTTCCGCTACATCGGTAACAGGAACGTAGGCCAGTGCTATCAATTTTTTAATTTGATAGGCAAAGGTGCTATCTGTTGAGTACAAAATACTTAAAGTTGATTTTTGGAGATGTCTCCATATGCTCTGATTGAAATGATAGTAGCAACCCTGGATTGCTGTGTGGGGAAATAATTTCAAAATGCTATTAATCATAGCTAATTCGAAATCAATAATTATTTTTTCTGGAAAATAATTATTGATTTCATTTTTGAGAACATTTAATATTTCTGTTTAAGTGTTTTGCTGTTTGTTTGGTAGCAAACAGTAAATGAAAGGGATGTTATAGTTATGGTATAACCCGTGGATGGAATATAGTTGATAAAAAGGTTTTGGGCATGGTTTAAATGTTCCATCCATCATCCATTGGGGACACTATTGGATTTTTCTTAAATTACTTGCAGTTGCAAACATTATGATTCTGTTTGTACTGCTTTCATTGTCAAAAAGGATAAAATTGTCTTTATTGTGTGTGATGGACATTTCTGGTGAAATAATAATTTCCTCAAAAGTAGTAGGGTTGGGTGGGGTTGTGGAAGTGCGTCTTTTAGTGTATGCAATTGTGCGTTTTAGGGAGTCAATAGAGGGTAGTTGACCTGAAGCATGGGCTGGGACTTTTAACAGTTCCTCTTTAAGGATTTGTGTTGTTGGTCTATCACTTTGTGTGCTAGCAGTCTTTATACTTTCTAAAGCATCTCTTATTTCAATTTCTGTGACATTGGGGGGATGATTGTGTTCCCTGGTAAATAGCACATTAGTTTCCTCTGTAGTAGCCCTTCCATAACATTTGTTTGAGTAATATTTTGTACATTTCCAGAAAACTTTTCTACCACTTTGTCTTTCCTGGCTATAAACATAACCCATATAACATAACAGTAATTTATTTTTCTGTGACATAACAAATTCTGCACCTTCTGTCATTTTGTTTTACTTGTTCTAGGAAAGAGTAGAAAGAAACAAAATCAAATAACATATATTTCACTTAGTGGTGCTAACATAATTAATGTTGTATTTATACTTACGTTTACTAAAAGTAGTAATCACAAATGCAGAACTGTATTTTGAAGGACTTTCTTGTATGTATTTCTTTATTTACTGTTGGTATGAAAATATAGAAATGCTAAGTTAATGTTTATACATAACAAACGTTTTTCCTAGGAAAAAGCAGTTTTTTAATTTGCTTAGTACTACATTTGATGTGAACATTACATATACTTACTTGTTTAAATAGTTGAGTTGTAGTATTTGGTGGAGTACATCAAGGTAGTAAAGTTTAGATCTGTAGAGAAGATAGAATAAATACATGTCACATATGATAACAATTATTTTGAAGCGTTGGGAAATTGGAAATATTTAAAAGTATACTAACTTCTAAATATGTACTTTTCTTTGCTGTAGGTAGAATACATGTATGATGTATTCACAATATCTGTAGAGGAAATATAAAATACATAACATGGTGTTAAGAACATAGTTCTTGTTTTTATTGGAAGTTTTAGACAAATTGAAGTATACTTACATTTTTTACAAGGGTAGTCTTGTCTTTTGGTATAGTTGATGTAGGATGTTTTTATTGGATCTGTAGGGAAGATGTAATATGCAAGATATGTTGTTTAGAAATTAGCATTTTAAATATTGGTTGTTTACTAACAAAAACATATATACTTACATGTTGAATTAGTGTAGTTCTATACATTTGTAGTGTTGAAATCGGAAAATCGCTGAATATCTGTGAATAAAATGTTTTAAATTAAGTATGAATCTTGTGAAATACTGTTTAAAAACAGCTGTTGTTGTATAACAGACCATTAATATATACTTACAATCTTATTTTGCAGGGGAAGAAATAGGAGCATATATTAGGAATTTTTTTGTAGTACTTTCTATCAGAAAAGTAGGAGGAGATACAAATTAAATAAGTGGAAGAGTTAGGAGATATAAGTAAAATAATAGACTACTAATTTACATTGTTAAATAATGGAATGTAACTTACTTGAATGATTAGCTAGTGAGCTGGATCTTTAAAGATGTTTGTTCAGGAACAAAATCTTCAGAGTGTTGGCATCTTCTTTCTATGGAGTTAGCAGCAGCAAATGGTAGAATGCATTTATCCCTTTTATAGTATGTGTATTTTGTGTGCTTGGATTTGATTGGTTGTAGGATGAAAGGAAGGATTGTATAGGCTAGTTTGAATTTTTTTATGTTAATTGGTGTGTTTGTTGATGTGAGAATGGTGGTATGTGGTGCTTTCCACATTAAAGCAGGTTAGTTGTTAAATAAAATAGATGTGTAAGTGTAAAAATATTATGAACATTTTAGTTACATGTAAGGATTCTTTTTAAAATGATAGAACGCATTTAATATAATTTATAGCAATGATGATAAATAGTAATGTTATAAAAGTAACAGGTATTATATGTAAAATGTTTTTTGTATAGAGCAATGACTTTTATAGACCATTAATATGGTATTTTAGACATTAAAGGGTACAAAAAATAACTCGATATTTGTTTAGAAACGATATTTTTGTACTCTATATTTTAGTAGTCGATATTTTTGTAGTGTTAGGTGTAATTTCATGAACAACGATATATTAGTAGTCGATATTTAATAAGACGATATTTATGTACTCGATATTCTAAATACTCGATATTTTTTAGTCAATATTTTTGTATTTTGTGTAATAAGTATACAAAGTCGATATTTTTGTAGTCGATAATTATTCAACGATATTATTGCTAGTCGATAATGTGACCGTCGATAATATTTCAGTGATCCACAAGAGCCCTAAGAAACACACTTGTTACCTTTGGTCACAAGTTATAGTTTCTTTTTCCTAACTATAACATCCCTGTAGTTTATTTAGAAGATGTGCCAGACCCCCCACCTGAGCACGTCCAAAGGCAATGCATTGCACAGACTTTGGGAGTGCACAGTGGGGGTTGGCCAGAGGACCTGCAGCCAACCCCTGCAAGCACCCAACCCCGTGCCTTGCATTGCCTTTGGACGTGCTCAGGTGGCGGGTCTGGCACTCTGCCTGGCCTGCGTCCAGGCCCTGTGGCCCCCCTCATATAAAGGCAACTCAGGAGGGAGGCCAATTATGGCCCGGGGACCCCATCCTTTGGTGCCCAGCCAATTGCACAAAGAGGAGGGGGCCACATAGCCACCCTCCCCAGACCAATTTTTACTCCCCGGCTCCATCCCCTGGGGCCCGGCCAATTAGAGGAAAGGAAGGTAGGCCATGTGGCACTCCTCTCCGGGCCCATTTTGGTCCTGGGAAACCAATCCCCCAGGGCCTGGCCAATTATTTCAAGGGGCGTGGGCCACGCAGCCACCTCCTCAGCCCAATTTTGGCCCCAGGGACCCCATCCCCAATGGCCAGGCCTCTTGTTGCTGGGTGATCTCACCCCATACAAGGCATCCAGTGTGCACTGTTGGGGACCGCAGTGGGAGCCTCAATGCCCCTACAGCCCCTGTCAGCTCTCCGCCTTAAGCGGGAGCCAGCATTGCCCCCGCATGCAGGGAGAAACATGAAACAATTATTTCTTCTGTTTTGAGAAGAAAAGTCCGCTCCTAGCATATGGAAGCAGTTTTCCTGCCTCCGCCTCCTGGAGGCAGACTTCCTGTTTGCTCTTGCAGAGCTCCAGCCAAGTGAAAGCAAACAACAATGTCCCAAGGGTGGGTACCTTGTGACATAGGGAACCCGCCCTTGGGGTTGGCAGTCCCAAGGGCCATGGCTTTGATTTTGCAGGGATTATTCCAGGGAGTTGGTGGTGGGCCGAAAATGGCCCTGGAGTGGGGACCTCACTCCTTTTCTTAGATCGGCCTGGTCCTGGGGAGTTGGTAGTCCATGGGGCCGTAATGGGCCCAGGAGGGGGGTCCACGCACCCCATACCCCTGTGATAGTTTGGTCTTGCCCCGGGGAGGTGGAGGTCCCCAGGGCGCGCGGCCCCACTCCTCTTCATTTACCATTGGCTTGACCCCATGGAGATGATGGTCCCAGAGCTGATATCGACCACGGGAACTGGGGCCGCGTGGGCCCTCTCCTCAAAATTAATAATCAAATTAGTGCCCTTCAATGGACCAACCCGGGCGTGCATATTTAAACAAGTGAGGAAGACCAGGGATCTTTTGTGCTTTTTGCAGGAAAATGTTTAAACACCACTTTGTAAATATGTAGCGGGGCTTTGCGCCACAGGAACGTCAGTAAAAGAGACATTCCTGTGGCCCAATCCCTTTGTAAACATGCCCCTAGGTCCTGGCTATAACAACCTCCTGGCAACCGCCCGTAGGCAGTATGGTAGTGTGTATTTATGTGTGAATTTATTGTGTTGTGTGTGTGTGTGTGTGTGCGTGTGTGTGTATATATATATATTTTTTTTTTTCTAATAAATGTCTGAAAGCAACAGATGAGAGGACAGGGAGAGACTATTCTCTGAAATGTGGGATCACATATCAAGGAATAGAATAGATATTACAAAAATCTGTCCCAGAGTTCAACAAGAACATGATAGACATAGATATATTAATATCAAGAAAACATGAAGGATGGCCCATTTACGGTCAGAGAATGGTCGAGTTAGCCCATACAGGGCGTTATATATAACAAACTGGGGAACAACAGATTCTTTAAAATACTGTTAGGTGCGGCAGCTTTTTAATGTTGAAAAAAATTATTTCCACATTGTATTGATAGTGGAAGATGTTAAAATACATCGTATATTCTGACAAACAACATTCTTGTAATAATGAACGGTAACAGCTGCCTGCAAGAAATGAAATACCATTAGGATATTTCGCCTCTATGTTCCCCTCCTTACGTTATATGAATTGTATATATAACGAAATGTAAAAAGGAACTTGTTTTTAACCAAGCACTTGCACTTTTAGAAACCATTTGTTTATGATAAAAGGTTTTGTCCCACTTTAAAACATGTTTAAAGATGGCCATCGTATTGGGACATATAGGTTAAGTCCGTTTTCACTGTCTATCGTAGATGTGTGGGATTGCCGGGTGATATAATGGTTTCCTTTTGTTACACACGCCGACACTGATGAAGCCGCAAGGCGAAACGCGTCTGTTGGAGGGGCAGGGGGTCTGCTAATAAACACTTTCTAAACCGGATGACCAGAGTGCTTTCCATTTTTCAGTTCATGAAGAAAAGCTGATTTGTTGTATAAAAAAAAAAATATATATATATATATATATAGATAGATACATATATATGCATATATATATGTGTGTTTGTTGGAAAATGAAACAGTATTGTAGAAAAATATTGGGTCAGGCAGATCAGATCGATTACCCCTTTTCAAGGTTTGCCCGGCGTTAGCCGCCTCTCACCCAACACTCGGTTACCAAATAAAGAGGCAGGCGCTGGAGACTGGAAGGCAGGAAACAGGAGTTTATTCCGACGGAGCAGAACACGTCAAATCAGACAACAGGGTATCTTCTCGAGGTGCTCTAAACGCATCCTTGAGGCCTGGCCTCTTATACACAGGTTTATTGCTTTATTACATGAAACACATTCTTGTCAATACTTTGATGTACGGAAAGACATCCTCGGAATCCTCCCTTTGGGCCTGTTCCCACACACATTTACAGTAGAAGTCCCCACCCCGGTCACAGTAGGTGATGACTATCGCACACCAGGACATTCCGTCGATTCCCGGAATGTGTGTCTGATCGGATCTCATGGGGTGGGGGGGGCTTTGATCAGTCAGAGATCCTTTAAATCGGGGCAGCTGCTTACTGTAAGGGGGCCAATAAATGGTGTCCGCAGGGCCAGGTGGCGCCCTGGGAACGGGCAGGACGATTGGGCACAGAGGAAAGGGGGTTCATCAAAGGATGGGGAGGTGTTGGCCGGGAGCGGAAGGCATTTCCGAGGGAGAGCCGCGCTGGAGGGGAGTTTTATGGTTCAGGTATGAGAGAGCGGGGCTATCAGCGCGCGGGGGATGCTTGCGAGGTCAGAAGGAGAGGCGCGCTAGTTAGCGGCGCTGGGCAGGGAGACCATGGTTTTCAAAATGGCTGCCACTTACACGCACGAAGGGGCCTAAAAGGGGACAAGATGGAGTGGCCAATGTTTCGTGATTTTCATTTTACGCTCAACGGTGGCTATGGTGAACATAAATGAACGCCGCTTATGTATACCGATTTTAGTCATTTTCCACAGTCCCCAGTTTTTATAATAAGTTAGTCCATTTCTGTTCATGTCTGAGGTAAAGACGTACAAGCTGACATTTAGTTATACTAACAAGGGAAGCATGTGGCTGGGCTGTCTATTGATGTCTTGGGTAGCCCATATGCATTACGGGCAGATGGAAATAATCCTGCTATCAATGCTGACAGAATCAATCGTACATAACCACATGTAGTCAATGCGATAGGCGAGGCGGCAGTGCATGCAAAATTACATAGTTGTGTCATACGTTAGACCTTGGGGTAGGAAATTCGTTCGAATACAAACATGATGTCATACAAAAATGTTCTGGCGGAATAAGTGTTATCATCACTTGAGGTCTGGACTCCATGGGGATCAAAAGCTAGACAGTATGCTCATGTTCATAACTGGTGTTCCACAATCATCATGATACAGAGTTAATGCTTTCTTAGTTATCCATGTACAGATGAAAAGTGACCGATGTAACGTTTCGAAAGCTCAATTGGGTGATAATCAATACAAGTGGTTGGGAGAGGAATTCAAATTAATACAAGTGTCAGTCAAGGGGGTGGCAATGTTCAAAAAAAGGGTTCGTCTTTCCAGTGTCTTAATACAGCGAGCCATCACTGGTAGGCTCTTATTGCTTTTCTTCTTTCGTTGGCACTGTTGAGCACCGGCGGTGGAACTATACGTCCAGCTCTAATTCAGCTTTCGCGTTGCAGGGTGTGGCCACTTTTTGCTCTCGGACCACAGTCCTGGTTGTCCTGTTCCCTAACTAATCTATCATAGGTACCTTAGGCGGGGTACCCACATTCCGTTCTTCTTTCGTGACAAACCCTACTCTATCTTTGTGCTGTGCTTCTTTTTCAAGTCAAGTTCAAAGAAAAACTTCGTATGGAAAAAAGGGGGGGCGATGGGGGCGTGCTTTGGGAAGCCGAGGGAAGAGAGGGTGGAGTGGGATCAGATCTGAAACGGGCCAAGGAGGGCAGAAATTTCAAGCAAGTGGGCCCATCAACCGGGCACAATGGGCTGGGACTTTCGGCACGGGCTCATCTGCTAGAGATCGCGGGTCACCCGACCAATAATTTCGCCACTTCTGGCTTCGGGCCCATATACTTTACTTTATCATATACATTGATCAGATGACCACACAATCTACTACCAATAATTGTGAGTTCCCTTTCGATTTATCTCCAATGTACCCAACTTACCATCCACCGTTATGGGTACCTATGACACGATGGATCAGGGAGCTAGCTGTAAAAGGAAAGGCAGCAAAATACAAAACCCAACTTATTGTACTTTATTTCATGAAATGACCACGGACAACTGAGAAGTTTTAAAAGTTTATCTTAGATTTCAGATTCTGCAATCATACAGTTTATAGTAATGAGGCAATCTATAATCAGAATAACGAAGAGCACATAACCATATAGGAAGAGTATACAGGCAACCATCTAACCCTATAATGAGGGAATTCAGAAATAACGGAAATGGAATTCAAGGGAGTGTACTAAATGCTAGGAATTTTATGCACGTATTAGGAATTTTATCATTTGGTCATATTTCGAGGAAAAAACACTAGGGAAACCTCTACATCTATGGAAGGGTAGAAAATGCAACACGCTATATTTCTAACGTTATTACTTCAATTCAGTATTTAAGAGAAAATTGTAAAACATATTTAATTCATAAACAGTATGGAAAGATTTATACTAAAAAGGTAGGGGAACATAGGAACACGCCATGAAAGTAAATGCAAATAACTTTATGATATGTAATGGTTGCGAAACAGCATGGAAAATTATCATATGCAAAGGTATGTCTTTATTGAAGCAAAGACAGAAAATAGAAAGGTGCAGTTTTAGAGTTTTCGGCAAGATATTTACCTAGACTGGTGTGAAAACCAACCCTGGCCACGGGTCAGTTAAGGACAGGAGATACCCCAAGGAATAGCAGTCATCAATGGGACAGCAGGTGCAGAATGGACACCTCAGGACAGGACAGGAAACCCAGATTAGGATCAGGACAGGACCACCAGGACACGACCAGCACCCGCAGTTCGGAAGCAACGCCTGCACTCCACCCTTTCTGCAGCTATCAGTCGGAACCCCGATTGGGTCAGCGAACTCCCAGCAAAAGTGCTCCGCCAGCACTTAAGGTTTAGTAAAACCTTAGTCTATGGTCAAATTCGGACAGAGTGCTCCGCAGCGCTCTGTATATTCAGTCACCTATTGAGTGCGTTGGGTCAGTGACAGGTCAGCTATTCAGACAAGTCGGACAAATTCCCTAGGTGAACCTAGGCTAGATATACTGTTTTGGGACAGTGTACTGTAGTGTAGTTCCTATTATCCCAATAGGCTCTGCGCATAGACCAGACGTTAACTAGGTCTACTACTGTCGATATTAGACTTAAAGTTTTGGGTTTGCCAGCTAGCTCAGAGTTCACTAGAAACTTTCTCGAATAGGCAAGGAGGAGTTGAACCTCCCTGGATAGACAAGAAGGGATTTAGTTTCTGACAACCATAGAACATGACAACTTTGCTCTCCCCTAATCAAGAGTGTATCTCTAGAGTCGTGTGAAAACAAAAGACGACTTATTTTACTCAGTCAGTACGTGCATTCTTAGTCTCACCAGATTGTAGAGAAAAGGAAGAGACGGGCGTGTTCAATAAAAGATGTTATTTATTGATCAGTATCTTTTCTCATACAAGAGAAATGGATCGATATTATTGCAATACTTATGGTTAAGTAGAGTGCATATAATAAAAGCAGAAGTATAAAATAATACTGTAAAAACATTGATATGGTTTCTAAGCCATATGAAGGTTAAAATGAATAAAATGAATACATACACATTTACATTTGACTAATCGTACTCAACTGGTGTTTCTAACTACGCCTACCCCGTGTACCTGACCTAAGCCTAATACGTGGGCGGGAATAGAAAGTTACAGTTTAAGTTAAGTTTGTTTTGCCAAGTGACTGACTAAAGAATTCTCTGCAAGGGGTTATTCAGTTCTGTACCTGGAATCTAGGATGAATGAGGGATGGTATCTCTCGTCTCTGGTCTCGATATTCCAGGCTGCCTGCGAGGGCTACCCGGAAGCGCCGGAGCTGGATTTCTCGGCAGGAGAAAGCAGCGTCTCGTTCTCAGCGTGTCAGGAAAGGCGGGGCTGCGCCAGCGGGGTCTGCTCTGCTCTGGGTTTCGGCAAGTCTGGCTGCTCCGATCTCGTCACCACCGCGTGTGTTTGCATAGGGCAATATCGGTAATATTTATACCTTTAAGGTGCCGAGATTGACGTAAGGATGGACATAGATACGTCAATAAGGATGTCATACGACCTGGTCGTTAGCACATTCTTTTGCTGAAGTTCTCGGTGAAATCAAAACAATGGCCGCAGGGTTTTTCCCAGGTCTGTCATAGGTTTGATTTGTTTTGAGAACTCCGTATGCCTTATCAGGGGCTGGAGGAATATCGCTTGTCTAATTAGATGGCAAGCGTTATGACCTTGTGGTATATAAATAAATAATACCGGATCTAGGTTTTACTGGACATAGCAATAACAGATAGCTCAATAAATAAGAGTCAAGATTCGAGGTAGTAGGAGTTTGCAGGTTTAATACAGCATAAAGGATAGGAACAGGACAACCTGCATAGGAATAGGATGACAGGGCCCTGCAGGGGGGACAGGGAATGAGCGCGCTAACACTTAATAACAGTACACAAGCATATATACTAAAACAGTTGCATTACAATGAATACAGTAGGCGGAGCAGTGGGTGTGGTCAATAGCAGTCGCGAAAGATAAGGGTGAAAGTAGGTGTAACAAGAGGCGTGTACATAGACATGTGATGTAAACGTAACAGAATATGTCATAAATGGGGCGGAAACATGGAGGGGGCTACCTAAGGAGCCGGGACCTCTAACCTAATGGTGCGCGCAAACTGACAATGACGTGTTACTAGGAGAAGCTGGGGGCTATGAACTCTGTGCTAGGAGCAGAGACTGAAGTCTGGAGAGTCAGGGCGACATGTACCTAAACCCTATCTAGTATCTAATGTTTAGAGGACATGTTGATATAAACTAAGAGTCAGGAGGGGAGAGGCTAACAGACTCTAAGACTGGAGCATGCATTATTCTACATGTAGTGCGTGATGAAGAATATTAAATGACCATTAAATGCAGTATTTCTCCTACATGGAGACGTAAAGGCTAGACAATGACGGAAACTATTGATGCGATTCAGTAGCTTAGGAATGCAGAGAAGGAGGGCTGGACTGATAACTAGAATCATAACATACTCTTGGCAGACTCGTAGGCAGAGCCAGGCTGAACCGGGCACTGTGGGGCAGGAAGTAAGTGAAGGGTCGAGGATACAGGTGGGGGCTGTATCGCTCCTCAGCGAGGATTCAGGAGACAGGAGCTGAATCTGGTGTCCGGGCCCTTTTGAGGCCTAGAAACGGGGACTTTACAATGAAATAACGTGCACACTGAGAAACGTGGCAACGTAACCTTACATAGGCCTAATATTCGTAGCTTTCACGAGAACTGGGAACTGGCATAAAAGAGATGGACACAACTGTAATTGCGTCTTTAATCAAACATGGGGAATACATATGCATATTAATCATGCACACATAACATAAGATGGGGGACACGTAGGGACACAAAAACATGGCAAAATTTACTTTTCCACATTCCCTCCTTGTCACTACGTTTCCATCAGGAAACATCAATATTCATGATACCATCTATCATTTCATACAGTATCATTTGCTCGTCTCGAATTTTCTTGGAACGGGATTTAGAACGGGACTTGGGACTAGGAATACAAGAGGTAGCACAAATGCCACAAATCGCAGGGCCACATTGTAAACAGAGGCAGCAACTGAATATGATCGCTACTGCAATACCTAGAAAGGACAATACTTTCCATCCCCAGGCGGAAATTATATTCCAGAACCAACCGGACCATGTCCAGGTGCCTGGATCTTGGTGTAACATATGGGCAATTTTATGGAGTCTGGTTATAGCTGAATAAACAGACGGCGCGTTATTAGGAATGAAAATGCAGCAACTAGATCCGATGACTCTACATGCCCCGCCCCTATCGGCCAGTATGACGTCAAGGACGAGACGATTCTGGAGCACGACAATTCTCATAAAGGATTGTTCTTCGGTCAAGTTACCTAGAGCAGAAGTAGTCTCAATCACTACTGCTTCGAGGGTTCTCGTTAATCTACGTATCAGTTTACTATTCACAACAGTACCTAAATAGGGGAAGACACCTTTATTGATATCTATATATTGTTCTAGAGCAGTTTCAGTATAATCGACAATCGGGAGGTCTCTCTTGTGTCTAGTATGTACTAGGTGGGAATTCCTATGATAGTCAGGTGGGGCTAGAAAAACTGGTGGCAGTAGAAAGGCAATGTAACAGGTACCCTCCCAATCGAGGGGCAGACGAACATATGCGGTCTGACCACAAACAAAATAAGAATGACGTGAAGCTTTAAAAATAGATTTCCTACTGTCACTATACTTGACAATAGTGGTACAATCACTATGGCCTACATGTACGGAACCATTATTTCGGACACATAATTCGCCTTTGACTGGTAATACTGAAATAGCAGGGAAGTCTGGAGTAGTATCAGACTGAACATTCAGGACCATGAAATTCGAAGAATAATTACCCAAATTGTAAACTTCATTTTCTAGATCTAACCCTGTTCTGTGGGGAAGACCTTGCTTGTCTGGAAAACATGTACTGTTAAGAAAAGACATATCATTTGAGGATGACGTTAACGTGGACCATGCTCCACACGAACCATTATGTGAAAATGGATAAGGAAAGAGTGGCAGAACTCCCTTCGGTGTCTGGAAAGGGGGGAGTCGTCCACACACCCAACAATTAGTGGCATTGCTGGTCTGGTGTGAATAATGTAACATGCGGATAAAGGAATTATTACGCATAGCGAGACGATATGAGAGTTCATGAGGAGGCAGATCACTAAACGTGTGCTCTACTGTAGCAATAGCAGACTTATTTACATGAGAAACTGGAAAATACAAATAAAATGCATAACATGTGCAGGTAATCATGGGGCTGAGATATAGCAGAAAACATAAAATAATAGTGCAATTTTTAGAGTTCTCACTAACTCTCTCTCTATGGGGGTCTATTATATACATGTCAGAAACCGGTCTAACCGTTTCACCTAGGGGAGGACTTAGACAATCAAACTGGCTGACTTATTTTACTAGACCTTAGTTTTTTCTTATACTCCTGTTGCGGAGTTTTCTCTAACAGGGAGGGTTCAGTATCATTGTCTTTTGCGGGACAGTCCTTAAGAATAGTACTTTGGCAGTCTTTCAAATCCTCGGTAATGTTCTTAGAAACAGGCTTTAGTCCAAAAAATCTTTTCACATGTGACAGGTGGACCCAGCCCTTCCTGCCTTCCAGCTTGACGGCAGTACGGGTGGCCAGGAGGACCTGTTTGGGTTCTTTCCAGCGGGGCTCCAGCGGACTTGAACGATCAAAGTTCCAGACAAGAACCATGCATCCGGGAACGATGTCATGCGGTGCCACCTCGGTATTGTCTGGAAATGCGGCAGCAACCTGTGAACGACAAGAGTTGAGGGCAGACATCAAGGAAGCTAGGTAATCTGTCAGCATATTACTTGAAACATCGGTAATACTTCGAGGTCTAGGTGTACCCCACATGTTAGGGGGGCGGCCGAATACGACCTCGTACGGGGACAGACCTGATCTGGAGTGTGCGACCATGCGCATATAGAATAAAGCGACTGGCAGAGCTACTATCCAGTCTACACCTTTCTCTTTACATACTTTGGCGATGCGGATTTTCAGGGTCTGATTATGTCTCTCTACTAGACCGGCTGCTTCTGGATGGTGTACACAATGGAACTTCCACTGGTACCCTAACAAAAGGGAAACATGTTTCATAAGCTCGGATGAGAATGGCTGGCCGTTATCAGAATACACGACCCTAGGGAGTCCATAACGGGGGAAGAATTCACAAACCAACTGCTTGGCAGTGGTCGTGGCTGTGTAATCTGGGACTGGATATGCCTCTGTCCACCTGGACAAAGCGCATACAACTACAAGGACATACTTGAAACCTCGACATCGCTCCATCTGAATATAATCCATTTGGAGGACTTCAAAAGGGTGGTCAGGGGGCTGGAATCCACCTTGTTCCACCGGGACACTTTTACCTGGATTAAACTGGCAACATATCATACAGGTACGGACTTTCTGTTTGGCTGCAGCTCGTAAATGCTTATTGAACCAAATGTTCTGGATACTGTCTAACATAGCTTTTTCTCCTAAATGTGCTGGACTATGTGCGGTATTGATAATGACTTGAACCATGGAGTCGGGGAGAAACCATGTGGCTTTTCCCTTCGTTACCCATCCCTGATCTGTCTGGACCCCTCCTTGTTCGGACCATTTCTTGATTTCATCGGGAGTAGCATGTAACTGGATATCTATGACATCTTGAGTAGGGTCCTTAACTGTCATACATGTAGTCGGATCTGGAGTATGTGTCTGTGTCGGATTAACTGGAATGTCTGGAGTCTGTGCTGTAAGCTTGGCTGTGCGATCTGCTAGATCATTACCTTGAGAAATAGTATCAGTAACTTTAGTATGTGCTTTGCACTTCATGATAGCAATAGATGTCGGTAAGTGTATGGCATCTAACAGAGCCTGAATAAGGAGACCATGCTGAATCTTGGTTCCATGAGAAGTCATGAAACCTCTCTCCTGCCAGAGCACTCCAAAGTCGTGTACGACTCCGAATGCGTAACGTGAATCTGTGTAAACATTTACTTTCAGGTTCTTGGCGTGTATGCAGGCTTGGGTCAGAGCAACTAGCTCTGCTGCTTGAGCAGACAGGGTGTCAATACGGTGTGTTTCTATAACTTCAGTGTCAGTAGTCACTGCATACGCGGCTACTAGTTCTCCTGTACTTGTTCTCATACATGAACCATCCACATAAAGTGTCAGGTCGGGATCTGGTAATGGAATATCTGTCAGATCTTGTCTTGGTTTAGTCATAGTGTTAACTACTTCCACACAGTCGTGTGTGGCAGGATTCGAAATAACTGACGGTAACAGTGTAGCAGGATTTAGAACGTTGCAGCGTCTGATTTCTATGTGTGGCTGGAACAGTGTCAGTTCATAACCTGTTAAACGTGCAATTGTCAAGTGCTGAGTCTGTGTTCGGTTTAAAAGAACTTCCACGGAGTGTGTAACTTGTACTGTCAAGGAGTGTCCCAATACTATGGAATCACTTTGTCTGATAGCTAGTGCTGTGGCTGCAACTGACTTGAGGCACGCAGGCAGAGCCTGGGCTACAGGATCTAGTGTGCTCGAAAAATAAGCACAGGGCTTGTATTGTCCTGCTTGATCTTGTGTGAGAACAGATAATGCTGTACCTTCGCGTTCTGTGACGAAAAGTGTAAAAGGCTTACTGTAGTTCGGTGTAGCTAGAACAGGAGCTTGGCATAAAGCTTTCTTTAACTCATTGAAACTAAGTGTATGTTCAGATGTCCAAGGGAGGACAGTCGATACGGCTGCCTCCTGTGTCGTTAACTGTATCAGTGGCTTGGCTAGAAATGCATACTGAGGAATCCATTGTCTGCAGTAAGAAGTAAGGCCGATAAAAGCACGTACCTCCTTCTGGGTCTTGGGCTGAGGAAAACTCGCTATTAACTGGATACGGTCTGGTGTCAACTGCCTACCCCTCTTGGACAGCAAGTGGCCTAAATAGATCACTTGCTGGACACAGAATTGAAGCTTAGAAGGGGACACCTTGTGCCCCATCTCGGCAAGGAAATACAAGACTGTAAGTGATGCTCGCTCGCAAGCACGTTCAGAACGGGCTGTGATCAGTAGATCATCGACATACTGGAGCAGGGCAGTGTCTGTTGGCATGTGAATGTTGTCTAGTTGTCTCTTAAGTGCTTGACTGTAAATACTAGGGCTTTCTGTGAAACCTTGAGGAGCTCGTGTGAACATATAGCTCCTTCCATTTAAACAAAATCCGAAAAGAAACTGGCTGTCTGGATGAATGGGGACACTGAAAAACGCGTTCTTGAGGTCTATGACTGTAAAAAATGAGGCTTCAGAATCAATAGCTGTCAATAGGGAAGAGATATCTGGGACAACTGGGTACTGGGGAATAATACATTTATTGAGTTCTCGAAGGTCAATCACTAATCGATATACTGGGGGTGCATTTGGATCAGTACGTTTCATGACTGGAATGATCGGAGAATTACATATATTGGAGTCAGTTTCTACAACTACTCCTTGAGCCATGAGCTCGTCAATAATTTTGGATAAGGCTGCTACAGCCTCAGGTGGCAGTCTGTACTGTCTGATTCGCGGCAGGACTACACCTGGCTTGAGAGTCACACGATGGGGTGTGATTTGCATATAACCAACATCAGTTGGACCTTGCGCCCATAGATGCTGCGGAACATTGGACAATCTCGGATCAAAATCTCGTAATACATAGTGACCCTTGAAGTCACGTAGAAACAGTCGTATTCCTTCTGGGGAGCAGCAAATAACTGCACCTAATTCTTTCAGTGTTTTAATACCTAACAGATTTTCTGGACATGACTTCGTAAGTAACAGATCAGTAGTGCGGGACAATGGACCTACTTCTAGAGTAACTGGCTTAGATATCTCGTTTACAATAGGCTTTCCTGAAAATCCAAGGGAAACATTTCTAGAGCCTGAGAGCGGAGCCCCTGGAACTTCGGCGTGACTGATGGTCGTCCTACTTGCCCCTGTATCAATCAGAAACTTTCTGTCTTTCCCTAGTACTTGACTATGAACATAGGGACCCTCTTGATCTACAGGTATCTCGATGAGAGGCAAGCCTACCTCCCTCTCTAGGCTGTTTCATGAATACGGTTGATACTCTGGATACTCAGACTGTGCATACTGGTACATCTGCTGTGTAACATGCTGTGTTGCAGCAATAGGCTGCGGTGCTGGAACTGTCTGTTGTGCATTCTGTGGCTGAGAAGTCTGTGAAACTTGTTCTTGTCTAGGCGGACGTGGTCTTTCTTTAGTCTTACCGGTAGCTATATTGTGTTTCAGAACTGCACACTCGTTTATAAAATGACCTGGCTGTTTACAATAATTGCAGGTCCCTTTAACGGGAACTGCAGGATGACTGGCTTGATTCGTACCCCTCTTCTGACTGTCTTGAGGAACAGATTGTGCAACTAGTACTTTCATTTTCGTGTCTTTCATACGTTTTCTTTCATGATCTTGCTCTTCTCTGATTCTATTCTGGTGATACTGAAGCATCTGTAACATTTGGGACGGGGTATTAGCTTGCCAGGTACTTTCGACTTTCAAAACTCGATTCTTAACTTGTGGACTTGAATTCTCGACTAATTTAGTAACAAAAAGATGAGGGTATGACTCGCTACTCGTCTTGAGGCCACTGTTAATACTAAAGCACTTTTCAAATCTAGAATAAAAATCACTAGTATCTTCGTCTGGTTTCTGTTTACAGGCTGAGATTGCATCCCAGTCTTCCTTTTTAGTGGCTAATAATCTAGGCAAAACTTGTATTAATAGTTCTGGTAATTCTTTACATTTCTCTCCAAGACCGGTACCTGGTACTCGTATCTTATCTTCAGCTTCTAGAACTGCCCAATCGATCTTTTTCTCTCCCACCTCCCATTCTTTTTCCTTGAGTTTCTCGTATACCCCTGCGGGCAACAGGACCTTTAACATTTTAATTATATCTGGATACGTGTATTCTCCCATACGGAGCATGTCTTTTAATTCTCGGTGGAACCCTGCTGGATCTTTGTCATGACAGGGAATTAATTTCTTCATTTCTAAGAGTTCCATCTTTGTAATCGGGGTGTAAACAAATACTCGTTGCATTTCACCATCTGTTGTCCTGACTGGGTGTACTTCTCGTAACGGATTCTGTCTATCTATATAAAAGGGTTTACTTTCTGGGGGTGAGACATGAACAAAATGCGGGTTCAGGAACGTTCTATATTTGTGGCGTTGTTCTAGAATGACACTAATTAAATCGGTACCTAGACCTTTCCATCTATACTGGAGTAACTCGTTCAGGACATCATGTAACGGACCTGGATCAGAATGTTGACCCTCATACAGAGTAATGAGGTGCTGGATCATATACATACCCACCAGTCGTTGCTCGGCTGGGGGCAGTTTCAGAAACATTTGTGCCACTATTTCATCTGGAAAAGTGGTAGAATCAGTAGTCCATCGGACTGCTGATCGGGCTAGTTCTTGTTCATGCATAGTACTTAACTCACTGTAACCGATTCGTGATTTCAGAATGTGATCGGTAGCTTGAAATACTTGTTCTAGAGAACCTTGTTCTGGTGCTGGATGAGGAACAGTTTTCTTGTAGTCTAGACGTGAATGTCGGTCGGAAAGTCTAGTTCTACCTACATACGCTATTCTGGCGGTATTCTCGTCCTCTACCTCTTCAGGAGAAGAGTCATTTTCTTTCTCGCTTACTTGTGCTGCTTTGCGTTTCTCGTGTAACCTTATTATTTCCTTACGAATTTTCTTGTACATACTCTCTATACTACTGATAGTTCTGTGTTTACCCTCGGCTATATTATCACTCCACCTTGTCAGGATTCTCATTTCGGCCGGATCTTTGGTCGGGTAATCTTGTTCTCTTATTAAACAATTAATCAGGAACTTTAATAACATGAGCTGGAGTTCAGCTTTCCTTTGAGACATGGCTTCGCCAATACTTTCTGGATCATTCCCTGTACGGATGAAACGATATATTCTGTCTAGATCTTCTTTCATATCTGGTAGGGTGTCCAAATACCCGGTCACCCGTCTTACACGGATGGAATATATAACTGTACTATCATCACCTGCGACCGGATCATAGCGGCATTCAGTAAGGGCTCGTCGGATATCTGCAACGGACTTAAATTTGGGCGTACGTTGTAACGCACATTCATGTAACTCGGCCAACGTTCTACGTTGGTGTGGTGGCGGGGTACCAGGAGGACCTCCTCCTGCGGCCCCTAAACTGGAATCGTCGACTGACACTCTTCGTGCTGGCAGAGTGGGAAATTGTAATGCAGGCTGGACCGGGGGTACCGTAACAGGTACTCCGGTGTCTGGAGGAACAGGAATTGCCTGATTTACAGGGACTGGCGGAACAGGATTTGCATATTCCGGGACTGTGTCGTCCAAATAGGACGAGATGAAAATATCAGCTGCGGTCGGTTTGTGACGTAGCTTGGTCGGAACTAAGGGTGGCGGAAAATTACTGGATGCCTCCGGGGTCGCTTTTGGCAAGCCCTCGGCAAGAAGAGGATACATACCCTTAATAAGGGCATGCCTCTGTCTGTCTGACTGTTCGGTTTTAACTCGTTCACCTATCTCGATTAGTTCCCTTTCTTGGGCTCGTTGTAAGGATTCTCTACTTAATTCTGACTTTCTGATTTCTTTTTCGGTTCTTTTATGAGATTCTTTGCGCCATAACTCGATGGCATCTTTCTGTGACTGTCTGGCTTTCTTTTTCCATAATGCTTCTTCTACTCGCATGATGCACTCGGCATCCCATGTGCCTGATACAGGCCATCTATACTTTTCTTCTAACTGTTTGGTGTACTCTACCCATAAATCTAGATATAATATGGCACTTATGCCATGCTTCTGATACATAAAATGACCTGGACTGTCCCTAGGCGGGACAGGAACTGCTGCTTCTAACAGACCTTTTCTAGTTTTCAACTGACGTAGTTTCGAGAATAACGGCATGACGGAACTGTAATCTAGACACAATACAATACACAATGAACACGATAATTACACCACTTTCATACCACGACATTAAAATACATGAATGACATTTTAAAATAACAGTTCGAACAGAATACTACCTGGGATACGGAAAACAGAATACATGAATTTCCTCGAGAACAGAACTGACTAGAACAGAAACTAGATGCACTGCTAAAACAGTACGAAACTTACCGGTCTCATAAAGAGACACGTCAGGACCCGCATCCACCGAAGTGGACACTTCGTTTTGGGATCTGTGTACCACCAAACCCCACGGACCAGAGACAATTAGATTGACCCTGTCTAGATACTACCCCAGCAACGGTACTCACCGGGCAGCAAGAACGGAAAGCCTCAGACTGGACTGGACTGCTTCGACGCCGGACGGACGAACTTCGGACTTCAGTTACGGGTGGGCCTCCGGATACCTCGGACCTTGGACTCTCGGCTTGGGCTCTGGTCGGGACTCGCCGCGTTCCTCCACCGCCTCGTCTGGATGCTGGACCGCCACCTCCGTCTCCTCCGTGGGCCTGAGGGATACTTGAAGCAGAAATATCTGCACGTGCACGGTATGGTTCCGTCACGGCTGCAGAGGGTCAGGGGGCCGGCGTGGCTTCACCGGCGCGTGGGGAAAGGGCAAGTCCCTATTCGGGCGCCATTATGTGGTATATAAATAAATAATACCGGATCTAGGTTTTACTGGACATAGCAATAACAGATAGCTCAATAAATAAGAGTCAAGATTCGAGGTAGTAGGAGTTTGCAGGTTTAATACAGCATAAAGGACAGGAACAGGACAACCTGCATAGGAATAGGATGACAGGGCCCTGCAGGGGGGACAGGGAATGAGCGCGCTAACACTTAATAACAGTACACAAGCATATATACTAAAACAGTTGCATTACAATGAATACAGTAGGCGGAGCAGTGGGTGTGGTCAATAGCAGTCGCGAAAGATAAGGGTGAAAGTAGGTGTAACAAGAGGCGTGTACATAGACATGTGATGTAAACGTAACAGAATATGTCATAAATGGGGCGGAAACATGGAGGGGGCTACCTAAGGAGCCGGGACCTCTAACCTAATGGTGCGCGCAAACTGACAATGACGTGTTACTAGGAGAAGCTGGGGGCTATGAACTCTGTGCTAGGAGCAGAGACTGAAGTCTGGAGAGTCAGGGCGACATGTACCTAAACCCTATCTAGTATCTAATGTTTAGAGGACATGTTGATATAAACTAAGAGTCAGGAGGGGAGAGGCTAACAGACTCTAAGACTGGAGCATGCATTATTCTACATGTAGTGCATGATGAAGAATATTAAATGACCATTAAATGCAGTATTTCTCCTACATGGAGACGTAAAGGCTAGACAATGACGGAAACTATTGATGCGATTCAGTAGCTTAGGAATGCAGAGAAGGAGGGCTGGACTGATAACTAGAATCATAACATACTCTTGGCAGACTCGTAGGCAGAGCCAGGCTGAACCGGGCACTGTGGGGCAGGAAGTAAGTGAAGGGTCGAGGATACAGGTGGGGGCTGTATCGCTCCTCAGCGAGGATTCAGGAGACAGGAGCTGAATCTGGTGTCCGGGCCCTTTTGAGGCCTAGAAACGGGGACTTTACAATGAAATAACGTGCACACTGAGAAACGTGGCAACGTAACCTTACATAGGCCTAATATTCGTAGCTTTCACGAGAACTGGGAACTGGCATACTAGAGATGGACACAACTGTAATTGCGTCTTTAATCAAACATGGGGAATACATATGCATATTAATCATGCACACATAACATAAGATGGGGGACACGTAGGGACACAAAAACATGGCAAAATTTACTTTTCCACAACCTAATCAGATAACACGTTCCTGTGCTGTAGTGTGGCTTTATCAGATAACGGTTCCTGCATCATGGGGGTTTTCTGCCTCATGGGATGGCTGCTAGTTAACTTGTTAACCAGAATAGGGTCAGGAATAGGGGGATCGATACAGAACCTATAGGAATACATCACACCCACTCCACGCTAACTATGGACATATTTACGAATCTATGCATAGTAAAACATACTGCAGAGTATCGTGTATACCTTACCACCCCAAAATACATAAATGCATTTGGAATTTATCAAATATACGGAAAAAACATTCACATGTAATATATGCACTCAAGCTGTACAATAATGCTAAAGTAATCACGCATATCTATACATTATCACTAATTTGTATATGAGAATTTACACATGAAATGGCTCTTAATACAGAAAAAAGTTTCGAGACCTTTCCATCACAGAATAAAATAATTATGAACATACCAGCGGGCAGCTAATGTCTATTAAGTATCTAAAAATAGAAATCTTAGTTCTCTAAGAATAGTTCTTACTTTAAGCAGAAAATAAGTGTCCCGAAAAATTCGTAAAAATATTTTGGGGCTGCTGAAAAAAAAATAGCTGTCCGTGAACTGGAGGGAAAATTGTTCATGGTATTTTGCTATTCTAGTTGAAGGCCAAATTCAGGGAACGCCGTGTGCGAGCTTGCTCAAAAGTCTCTATTTCTGCTCTGGTGAGAACATCATATCATTTAGACTCTCGAAAAAGTTGTCAACAGCTTCTGGGAGAGTTCCACTAACTCGGAAAAAGATGTAACCATGCATTCGTGCGCATGATTGTCTCCATTGACGCTTTGATTAGTATTGCTGACAGAAGGTCGTACCTGATCAATGCTGCTTTCATCTTGAACTTCACTACCCCTTAATCGTAGTGGTGAAGCTTCCACGAATGCCGTCATCAGGATTGGTAGCCGTTGAGGGCAACACAAAGTATGAGCCTTTATTGGACTCAACAATGTTTCTGCATCCATTGGCGCATCTGAATGTAGAGTCAGACAGGTGTCTAACACGCATTCTTCTCCGCATAGCAAGCACCTTAATACAGGTAAAACACATCGATGCCACATTGGTCGAAATGAAAGAAACCAAGTCATGTTCAGGTCTCTAAGCCGGGATAGTCCCAGGATTTTTGATATCCGGTCCCGGTATCCAATGGCTAGGATTGTTTCTTCCCTTGTCGCAGGTGTTTTGTCTGTGACATGGTTTGCCATAACGAAATATAAGGACTAGGAATAGGATTCCTGCAATTAGTCCCAAAATGAGGGGAAGTCCGCCAAAAATCGAATGGACGAAATCTGGAAAAATACCCAGTATGGCTTTGAATGGTGTTAATGCCATCGAAAATACTGTCTTAAATACTTTTGAGACTCCACTGGTATCAGAAATATTTAAGATTTCATTCAGGATTTCTGCGAAATGTATGGGGGAATTAGTTGATAATAACAAGGAGTGAATCTCTGCAGTCGTCCTTGCGACTAGGAGATCATACGTTTCTTTTGATGACGTGAGTCTGGTCGGCGTCTGAAGAAGCACTGTTTTCATTCTGCTTAAAGTATCTATTCGAATAGAAGTAATTTTCAAGTTGGGCCATGCCCTTGCCTCCCTGTCTGGAAGGGAGCTGGGGAACAATAAGCGTCCACAGCACTTGACCTTCGCAGTCGTAGTTACGAGATAAGGAGTCCCGGGCATAAGACTACAGCATCTGCGATCTACAATTAGAATGTAACTCCCATTATAGAGTCTTTGAAAGAATGGTTCTATCTCTGTTGCAGGTGCGCCTAGCTGGTGACATGAAAGGTTATTTGAGTACCCTTCACAGGCTCCATGCAAACTAATTCCATTACACAGAAGTGTACCGCTCAGTGACATTGCACAATTATTGCCACTAAGAAACACTTTCTGGCCTTTATTACTGACACATGCATGTGAATAGGGCAAGTTCCATGTTGTTTTAATGTACCCCTTTCCCAATTTTTCGTACATGCCAGCCTGTATATATTTTTGGCAGTATTGAAACCTGAAGGTTGATATTGGAATATTAATTATCCCATGTATTATCCATTCACTGACAGGTCGTTCTGACATTGTCACTGGTAATCTCTCGAGTTTCTCAATGCTCAGGATTGTATAATCAGCACCCTTCTGGGCCATACTGATTTGTTTATCAGTAAGGTTAAAGATATTGAATAGTGACGTTGTGTTGATTAAACGCCAAGGCACATAGCCTGAACACAGGTTTTGTAACGTCCAGCCAAGCTGTACAATAGAACGCAATTGAGACTGACCGTGTTGTAACAACAGTAAGTCTTGCGATATTATGTCGATTGCTGAAGACACAATGCTGTCCAAAGAAAAAATTCTGGAGGACAGAGTCATTAACCCATTGTCCACTACGGAAAGTGATTTTTCCAAATTAATACGGTCAATTTCCCGTATTCTTTCTGCTGTCTCAATTTGAGTCACCTTCCAGGCCTCGTTGTATGCTGCATATACAGAGGCTGCTATGAAACGTTTCTGACGCTGTTTGCGCTGTCCCATAATGAAATCACGCAAGTCAGCACCATCAGTAAGTAAAGTTAGGTGTTGCTTAATTTCTGCCAGTGTGGAAGTCTGTAGCCATTGAAGGCATAATTTGCCCACACTGTAGGTGGTTATTATTCCTGGGTGTTGTCTTTGGGAATATCTAGGGTCTGGCCTGGTCATTTTGAACCCCTGTGTTTTGTTCAGGAATCTGTTTTGACAGTTATTAGTATCTGTGGGCCAGATCAACCACTGTTTCCAATCAGGATGTGTTCTATTTTGGTTTAATACATAATTGACGTCTATCTCTTCATCTGTGGAGCTATTGCTGTTCATTGTTGGTTTTGGAATAGACGGTTTATTTAAGTCTTTGATTTTGGCTAAGCCAAGACAGGTGGTTTGTTGAACAGTGTCATTTAAAAATATAATTTGTTCTGGGATCATGCAGGCTCTAAACAAGGATTCTATACCCTGTACTTGCCATTCTTTTGTACCCCAAACACTTTTTACTTCAACATTTTTGTCCCAATAATCAAAACCAAAAGTATTCATTTGTTCAAAGAATGAGTCTGAATATATCAATTTCGTGTTTGTTATCATGGTCTTTGTCCCTGTCTTATTTGACAATTTGAAATAAAATGTTTCAGCATTACTTGTGTTGAAACCTGAAAAGTATGAATATTTGTCAGAAACGGTTCTTGAGCTTCCTTTTGGAGGGGTTGCACAATGTTCCCATTGATTATAATTTAAAACATTTCTAGGTTGTGCAGATCTATGTAGAAAATGGTTACCATAGTGGTTATAACAGTACATACTATCATAATTTGTCGAACCCTGCAAATAATCATGTTTGGTAAATTTAGCAGACATTACTAAGTCAGACATCATATTATTTATACTTTCAAAGTCCCAATCATCAGCAAATGAGCTTGGTTTTACAAAGTCACTCAATGAGATCTTAATTTGGTGTGGATATTTCAGGATTTCAACCGGACCATAAATTTCGTAGTCAGTTTTGTCCCATGCTACCCCACCCGGTATAGGATTGGCTGTGAAGTTGACTGAAGAAAGTTCTCTTTTCTCGACGTGTGAAGATGTGTGTGGTTTGAGGATCAAGTTGATTTTCTGACTTGCTGTGTCCATTTTAGCATATTTTCCCTCAATGAAGCGTCCCAAAGTTAGTACCATGATGAGCCAAAGTATGAGGATAAATGCACCAAAACCCACCCAAAATTCAATCCATGGAGAAATTAGATATGTTTCTTTCAGTTGTTTCAAAAGTACTTTAACTTTATCTTTAAAGGTTTTTGTTGATGGCTGTGTTTTTGATTCCGTGAAGCCTTCAGAGGAATCATCGAAGTTTATGAAGTAGCCGGATGCAGTTCTGTCTATTGTTCCAATTGCTTCAGGATTACTGTTTCTTGCATAGTCGTTTGTTACTTCATTATAGATTGGTGTGTCTCTGCTAAATGTTTTTATTTGGGTTTTCAGAGGTCTAAGTTCCATTGCATTGTTGCATAGTCCTTGTTGTAGTTCTGTAGGCGTTTCGAATGTGATTAGCCTCTTAGATTGAACCTCTGTGTTAGTAGCAAATCTTGGTGTTCTACTACTTCTCGGGAGTCCACTTGGCCTACTATTTGTTATCGGCCACATGTTGTGGTTTTACCAGGTCGACGGATACAACTCGGTTCTCCTTTTTACCAGCAAGCGGCGGTAGTACAACTGATCTTGTCCCGTTGACAGACAAGACAGGAACTGCTTTTCTGTAAGAAGGCCCAAATTCCTTCTTTACCGCGATCTTTTCTCTGACTAGATCCCCGACTTTTGGAATCCAGACAGGTCTTGCTGGGACAGGTGGTGGTTCTTCAGTGGTTGTTGGCTGCTGTTTCAACTTTATGTTGCTCAGGTCTTTTCTTGTTTCGTTTAAGTCCTGCAAAACAGCCAAACGATCTTTGATATCAAAGCCTTTTTCCTTCACCACTGAAGTCTGACTGTCGAGATTTAAGACTAACATCCTAGTTCCAAATAATAATTCGTACAGACTGAATCCCTTCAGAGAATTTCTTGGCAAGTTATTTAGACTACGTTGGACACTTATTAGATGTTTGACCCACCCAGCTCCCGAACCTAATACCCTTTCTGTTATAGATAGCTTTATGCCTTGGTTTTTTCTTTACACCATCCCGTATCCCTCAGGAAGGAAGTGAGAAGAGTCCCGCTGTGCTATGCTCATTTGGCCATGTTTCCCCTCAGGCTGGAGGGCTAGAGTGAAAACAATGGTCAAACGTAGCGTGCTTCTAGCGTATATGCCATTTAGGCTCGCAAATCTTTGTATAACAGTCCAGACGTCAGCCGAGTGCTGGTGATCTACATTATAAATGGAAACTAGCCTGTATATGTTAATCGGACGCTTTGCTTTTTACTGTTGAACTTTTCTGGAGTGAAACGACACGGTATTACACCGTTTCTCTCACCACTGCGATTTCTGTTACAGTTTGGGCAGTTCTTTACAAAAATGGTATGGTGCAGGCTCATGCCTGGCCACCAGTACCTTGATTGTAATTCTTCCAGAGAATCTTTTAGTTTGAGGTGTCTGAGACCCTCGCCCATATGTGCGTCTGCTATTAACAAGTTTCTCCTGTCCATGTTTGGAATCACTCTATCCCCCACTCCAGGGATTCGAGCAAAAGGGACGGAGTTTGCATCGATTATGTATGTATAATTGAGTGGATAGTTGATCGGTAGCGCCGAGCAGTCGCCTTTTAATGACGTTTTCACCGCCAGCACTGTTTCACCGTCAATATACTTCACTGTACGCTTTTTTTCGAGCTACGGAAGCCGATTTAGTTGCTACCGCTGTGGCTGTCTCAGCCAATAAATTCCCTCCAACGTGAACGCCATCACGCTGATGACTCAGTGAGTGTGTCACGTGAGTCTTTAGTAGTTCTTTTTGTAAAAGAGCTATTTGTTCCCAAAGCAGTTTTTGCTTTATTGTTGCATCTGTGTCATCTTTGTAACCGTTTTGAATCCATGTTTGCAAATCGTTGTTATATGATTTGACGCAGTAATATGAATCGGACACTATAAGTGTCGGGAATTCGCGATCCGCATTATCTAGCGCCATTTTCAATGCTATTATTTCAGTCCGTTGTTCTGAATTAGTTTCTACTGAGTGTGTTTTTGTTAATAGAGGTCTTAGTTTACCTCCGCGCCACACTTCTTTTGTAATCTCACATGTGGGGTTGTATGCTTGTTCTCCCCAAACGGAGGGTTGAGCATGTCCGTCTGTATAGATTACACAAGCGTATTGTCGTAAGGGCAGAATGTCGATAGGCAGAGGGAATGTTCTTTCATATTCTAGATTTTTCAATTCCTTTAGTTCTGGATCAAAGTAGTAGTATACTTTGTCCGTTGTAATTGAATTCACCCATTGTATCCATTCCGGATTCAATGTTGTTGTTGGTAAATTACACGGTGTTGTTAATGCCTCAAAGGCTGATTCTGCTGTTCTGACTGTGATATGTCTACCGTCCGCTTGATCTTTTTCTCTAGCTATTGCGGTTTGAACTGCATGAACAATGTTTTCTTTAATGCTGAATTTCTTTTCAGCTTCTGTGTACAAGTGTGATTTGAATGCAATTGGTACCTTTTCTCCCTCATTAGAGGTCAGGTATGTGAATCCGCATCTTCCTGGGATGACTCGAATCACAAGATTGCGTGTGTTATCACGTGTTTCTAATTTTGTTTTAATTAACATGTCTGTTTGTAAGGATCTCAAAATTTCTGTGTGTATTTGAGTCCAATTGGTTCTTTTAAAATCTGGTTTTATTAGATCATAAAGGGGTTTGACCCTTTCTGCGTAATTTGCGATGTATGTTCTTCCGAAATTTAGGAAGCCTAGAATTGACTGTAGGTTTTTTAGTGTTCTAGGTGCTTGGAGTACGGCACATTTCTCTAGGAAATTGTCATCCAGGCTTTTGCCTTCACTTGATAATTCGTATCCTAAGAACAGGACTGTTAGATGGGCAATTCTGGATTTTTTAAAGTTGAATTTGTAACCCTCTGCTGCGAACCCAAGTATTAAGGTGTTCACTCTCTTCAAGTGAGTATCCAAGTCATCATCTGTTAAGTATATGTCGTCGACATAAGATAATGCTTCGTCATCATATGTTTGTAGTAATTCTGTTACTCTCGCTGAGAATACCCCTGGGCTATTCTTGTACCCCTGGGCTAACCGACAGAATTGTTTTTGAGTGCCATTTATTGAGAATGCAGACAAATATCTGCTCTCTGGTGCTATGTTTTGACAAAAGAATCCATTAGAGATGTCTAATGTTGTTTTGTATTTTTTGTGCACTATGTTATTCATTAGTGCAGCACTATGCGAGTTTTGCACTGCAAAAGTTTTGCAACATGAGTTAAGGTGTCGATAATCCAAAACTAGACGATATGAATTGTCTGGTTTGGAGACCGGAAACAAAGGGTTGTTCATTTGTGAGGTGCAAGTTTCAATCACCCCCTGGTATTCTAATTGATCTAGGATTTCTTTTACCTGTTTTTTAGCTTCTTGCTTAATTGGGTACTGTCTTTGTGCAGTAGGTTGTGATTTTAACTGGATTTTGTGAGGAGGAGAGTCCTCATCCCATCCTACATGATTTTTATATAAAGCAGGAGCTTGAGCTACTGCCCACTTTCTGGCAAGTGTGTATTTTTTATGAATTGGGATATGATTTGAGAAGGCAGGCATAATTATTTCTTCGCCATGAGGGCACTCCCTGACAAACTCTGGTGGCCAGTCTTTTTCAGCTAGAAGGATGTCATAGCCCTTGGAGAGATTATCCCAAAATAGTCCCCTTATTTTTCTAGTCTTATCCCCTTCTATACGTAAAGTTATTTCATATATTTTGTGAGGTTTGCTAACTCTGGTGTCTGCAGTTTCCACTTGAAGATATTCATTCGTGTCCACTGTCTCCAGATGATTCATAAGGACTTTGCGAGCTATGCTCACTTCTGCTGCGCTGTCTAGCATTGTCTGAGCCCATTCTCCGTTTTTCAGTTGTGTCCTCAGTATTCTCGGCATTGTTAACTACCTTGATACTGGCTACCTTCTTTTTTGGAAATTGTAATTTCTTTTTTAGATGAGCAGGTTCCTTGTCTTTGGACTTGGTGTGCTCTTCTCTTTGTTCTGATCGTCCTCTTCTTTCCGATTTCTGCGAGGAAGTCTGAAAAGATTGAGAGGGACGTGTATCAATGTCTTGATATCTATCAGGCTTCTTTATATTATCCCTATTTCTAAGGTTATATCTTTTCCCAGAGGGGTCACTTTGGGGTGACCTGTGTCTTTGGTTCGGAGATTTTTCTCTCCGCCGAGGAGACCTTCCTCTGGACTGGAATTTCTTTTCTTTAGGATTGGATTGTTTGTTTCCATCCCAGCTCTTTTTTTGTGATGTTGAATTATTATTAAAAAATATTTTTTCAGGACTTTCAATCAATTGCGGTTTTACTGGTATTCCACCTAAACTATCTCTACCTAGTTCCTCATAGGATTTTTCTATAATTCTGGCAATTTCAGCTGGTTGGCTATATCTGTCTCCTTTAACCTCTGGCGGATCGCCACGTTTGCTGCTTCTCCCTTTATGTTGGCTAATAATATAGCCGAGACCTGCTTGAAGTCTTTTAGTAATTTCATACCAAGAGTTAAAGCGGGTTCTGGACCGTATTCGTCTTGAATTTGTTTTAGCACATCAGGTATTACCGAAATGGATGGAACACCGTGCGTTTTTGTGTAAATGGAAGCAAAGACTGTACCCCAAGTGTCACAGTCCTCCACGTGTGGTGCGATTCCCATTGAAAGACAGATAGTCAGAATCCTGTGTTTTTCTAACGGGGTGGTGTCTGGAAACACCGCCTCTATTTGGGTGATTTTTTGTGCTAACCAGAATGGTATTTGTTCCCATTTAGCTGGTACTTTACCTAGGCAGGATTGTATGTTCTGTGGTGTAATTTTATTTGTGTTCCCCTGGTGAGGGGTCAGCTGTGGAATTTTAATTGCTGGTTGAAGTCCGCATCACATATTGGACTAATTGTCTATGTAATTTTATTAATTGTTTTAGCTGTGTTAAAAGCTCTGCTTGAGACATCCCATTGATGTCTGGATGTGGTGTGTATCCGGCTAGGACCGGCCACGTTGCTCCTGGTCTACCTAATGGACCGAGCCTGGTGATGTGATTATTATGTTTTAGGGCGCCATTAAATAAGAGCAGATGCTCTTGAAATTTAAGTGGTACTTCCACCTCCTCGAAAGGAGTGTACTCATTTGGAGGGTCCTCTGTTTTGTAATAGTGGAAGTACTTTGTTACAGCATTAGCTGCTGGGAAGTGTATCCATGAATAATATACCTCTGTCTGCCGATATTCGTGTGCCTCAATCACGAATATGACTGTGCCACCTCTAGGTGTCTGTCCATTTTCTATAAGTTTTAAAGTTATAGATTTCCTCTTGATGACCGGGATGAGTATTATATCCGGGTCTGTGTCTTGCAGTGCATTATCAGCAGCTGCGAGTTCAGTTGCTATCCTAACTGTCTCTCTTTCGTCATCACTGTCTCCCATTTTACCGACAGGAACGTTATTTAGTTTGTTTGCAGATCAGGTTTCTTATGGAAACAAAGATTAGATGCACAATATTTTGGAACAGTGTATCCTTCAACGTTGACTAAACCAAGAACCATACATAGGAGTTTCCTCCTGCGAGGTCTGGCGGATATTACCTTTTACCCACTCCAGACGTCTTTGGAGTATTATGGGAAAAGGGGTCTGAGTGAAAAAGCACGACTGAGTTACTCTAAATGTCTTACGTTAGTTTTATCGCCCTTCCAAACGCGTTGGGCGCCATGTAGTGTAGTTCCTATTATCCCAATAGGCTCTGCGCATTGGAATAATACCTTCAATAGTATAGGCCTAGACCAGACGTTAACTAGGTCTACTACTGTCGATATTAGACTTAAAGTTTTGGGTTTGCCAGCTAGCTCAGAGTTCACTAGAAACTTTCTCGAATAGGCAAGGAGGAGTTGAACCTCCCTGGATAGACAAGAAGGGATTTAGTTTCTGACAACCATAGAACATGACAACTTTGCTCTCCCCTAATCAAGAGTGTATCTCTAGAGTCGTGTGAAAACAAAAGACGACTTATTTTACTCAGTCAGTACGTGCATTCTTAGTCTCACCAGATTGTAGAGAAAAGGAAGAGACGGGCGTGTTCAATAAAAGATGTTATTTATTGATCAGTCTCTTTTCTTATACAAGAGAAATGGATCGATATTATTGCAATACTTATGGTTAAGTAGAGTGCATATAATAAAAGCAGAAGTATAAAATAATACTGTAAAAACATTGATATGGTTTCTAAGCCATATGAAGGTTAAAATGAATAAAATGAATACATACACATTTACATTTGACTAATCGTACTCAACTGGTGTTTCTAACTACGCCTACCCCGTGTACCTGACCTAAGCCTAATACGTGGGCGGGAATAGAAAGTTACAGTTTAAGTTAAGTTTGTTTTGCCAAGTGACTGACTAAAGAATTCTCTGCAAGGGGTTATTCAGTTCTGTACCTGGAATCTAGGATGAATGAGGGATGGTATCTCTCGTCTCTGGTCTCGATATTCCAGGCTGCCTGCGAGGGCTACCCGGAAGCGCCGGAGCTGGATTTCTCGGCAGGAGAAAGCAGCGTCTCGTTCTCAGCGCGTCAGGAAAGGCGGGGCTGCGCCAGCGGGGTCTGCTCTGCTCTGGGTTTCGGCAAGTCTGGCTGCTCCGATCTCGTCACCACCGCGTGTGTTTGCATAGGGCAATATCGGTAATATTTATACCTTTAAGGT
The DNA here is from genome assembly GCF_964261635.1 of Lissotriton helveticus. Classification (NCBI taxonomy): domain Eukaryota; kingdom Metazoa; phylum Chordata; class Amphibia; order Caudata; family Salamandridae; genus Lissotriton; species Lissotriton helveticus. The sequence goes on along the minus strand of NC_136059.1, from coordinate 471,698,155 downwards.
GCCGAGATTGACGTAAGGATGGACATAGATACGTCAATAAGGATGTCATACGACCTGGTCGTTAGCACATTCTTTTGCTGAAGTTCTCGGTGAAATCAAAACAATGGCCGCAGGGTTTTTCCCAGGTCTGTCATAGGTTTGATTTGTTTTGAGAACTCCGTATGCCTTATCAGGGGCTGGAGGAATATCGCTTGTCTAATTAGATGGCAAGCGTTATGACCTAATCAGATAACACGTTCCTGTGCCGTAGTGTGGCTTTATCAGATAACGGTTCCTGCATCATGGGGGTTTTCTGCCTCATGGGATGGCTGCTAGTTAACTTGTTAACCAGAATAGGGTCAGGAATAGGGGGATCGATACAGAACCTATAGGAATACATCACAGTACCACCCCCCAAATGTTGCAAAGTGTCAGAATCCCCAATTTCGATTGGTCCTAAGGTAGGATTTGGTTAACACACCAATCAGAACAGACTATTCTAAGGCCTATTTTGCATCCTAAGGTGCCGCCTAGCAAGATTGGGGTTCCCACGAGAAGTCGCAGGGAATACAATGGAAAGAAATACAATGTATTCAAATAGGGTACAAATTAGGCTTTCTCGCTGGGTGAAGGTGCATCTTCCCATGCAGGCTCTGGCAGCAACCTTCTTTGGCTTGGTTTCAATGCCACCGCACCACGACTGATTCTGCGCAGTAGTGCCCTCCAAGATGGACTCCCTATCCCCATCACCCCTCAGTGCCGAGGATACATGGAAAGTAAGCGAAAACAAATTAGTACATAGAAATAAATGAATGTATTACATGTCATGATTTCACACTTCAGGTTTATCATAAAAAAAAATATACTATGCAATTACGGGTAAGTGCTACACATAACGACACGATAAGCAATAGCACGAGCTTCAATTCATTATCACATTAAGCTGCCCTTTTATGGCGATTACGCATGCGCACCCTTTCCCTCCAAAACTATCTCTACGCAAAGTCACGTGAGTGTGACTGACGCATGCGCAGAAGAGGAAAGTCAAGCAGCAGCCATTTTAGGAACAAGAATTAATCGTATTAGTAGAACACATAGGCAAGCATCTCTATGATACCCACGCACATTCAAAATACATAAAATTTAGTAAAACAAACAATTGAAGTTACGAGATTATAATAGATTTTCGAGGTTCTTGACTCGAGCAAGTCGCGATGCGAAATCTTGCTCTATCACATCAACATGCTGGGACTTCTGGACAGCCCTTCTTTCCTTCATTTTTCAAGTTGAGAATGGTGCCTCGTCCCGCAACTCTTTGCCCTGTGGCTCCACCTTGGTCGAGGTCATAGATATTCCCCGATCTGCAGCCAGGCTGTGCGTCACGTCCGGCCCCTCTCCTCCGAAGACTGCACGTTTTCCTTAAATGAGTACAAAAAGTTTTAGAGGTCTGACAGGGGAAGACGTTTATACACTTTAATTTCTCTCCCAACCCCAAGTAGCTGGGGAAACGTTTATCGGTCATGATAGGGTGGAGGCATGCTGTTAATTCACAAATTATTGCTGTGGTGTAGGTTTGCGAGCAATTCTACGAATTTCCATAATCATGTCGGTTAGGTGTTGATTCCTGTTACCTTCGTATAAATTAAACGTGGCAAGGAGTCTGATAAACCGGCTCCTCCGGTAGAGACTCGTCTTTCTAAAACAAATCCTGTTGAGCTATATTTTTCTTCAGGGTCTGCTAATTTTTAAAAGAAAGTGTGAGTGGCTACTATCATGGGCTTATAGGTACCTGTTTCCAGGGAAGGACATACGTTAAGCATTTTTTTCTTTCAGCAGCGGCTAACTTTTATCAGTTTTTGGACTATTTTATCTTTAAAAGCAAGGTCGTCAGCTACAGCCCTTAAGTTTTTCTGGGACGGCTAGTTACAGAACGGGGACCATTCTGGAAAACGGGGTAGTTTCGGACATTCTACTTAAGTGCAATGGGCGGTGGTAATCCGAATGAGGAAGGTGGTGTCACTAAAGCACTAAAACAAAAGCCACTGACATATAGTTCCCTTTTGAGGGTCAGATTAGGGGACATCAATCGTCTTGCCTGTCCTTTCATTCTCAGCCAATTAAGTTTCACCATTTTACAGAAAGGAGAGGCAGTAATATGGCAAAATACAATTGCTTTGTTTCTGTCAATTTGTTCAATCACTGTCATGTCTAAAGCCAATTATACCTGTACCGGCGAGGCACAGTGTCGTCTTTTATTCAAAAGGGAGCAAGGGAGCCCTCAGAGAGAGAGAGAGAGCGTCGTGTGCACCAAACAGGCCATTAGTACACGCACAACATAAAGAGAGAGAGAAACGTATATGATAATAGGTTATTCAGTGCACACATATATAGAACAATACGGGTTGGTTTCACGTATAAAACACAAGCTGAGAGAAAACATAAATTTCACAGTTTACGTACACACAAACACCGGATAGGGCGCGGCAGTACATACATCAAGTGTGGAAACCTAAGACAAAACACAGAGCTAATTCGGGAAAAAGGACCTTTTCAGGCATGTTGCGCATTCACAGCATTCTATTTAATTAATTTGGGGGTCGAGCTCTTTATTCTCCTTCTTTCCTAATAGTGGACAACATTTTTTTTTTTTGTTGGTAACTTCGTCTTTGAAAATACTTACACCCTCTTAGTGGGTCGGACACTAGTCCAGTCGTGCTTATACTCACGGTGGGACCGTCCAACACCTAGCAAATGATGATCCAAGCTGAGGTAAAGGAGGGGTGTCAGTCGGACGTGTAATGGTACAATTCTGATTTTCCTACGAGGATGGGAGAAGAAGGGGTAAATCTAAAACATAACAATATCCCTAATTTCTGGGCTGAGGGGGAGTTGGGATGAACCCCAACCCGGGGTACTCTTGACTTCTCTTATTTAGTCAGCACGTAAGTTGACTCACTGGTGCGCATTATTTTGGATGTACAATTGGGATATCGGTTCGGGTCCGGGGTACTACAATAACCCTTCAAGTTTCTAATGTAGGCCCCTCTCCCATTCACTAGCTCCAGAGAGGGAGAGAGTCGTTCCTAGGTAAGGTAAGTGCTATATTCTTTTTCGTCCTTCACATGTAGGTACCATGTCCGGGCTTATTTCTCTTATTCCATTAACCGTTCGATCGACACCTCTGTCATACAAAAAGCATTCTTTTATCGACCCAGACGTGCGCCACACATACGCATTCATACCGTACAAATCAGGGCCCATGCGTACATTCATACCATACAATCTTCATGTTCTCAGAGATAGCTCCTGTATATAATATCCTCGCGTGGAGCATGGTGCGTTTTAGGTCTTCTCGATACTTCAGCTGAATTTTCGATGTAACCTGCAGAAAAAGAAAAGAGGGGGAGGGGGCAATGTCCAAAGCACATCAGCGCGCATAAACATAAAAATGTTTTTACCTACCACGTACCTGACTTATCTCTGTGGGATGCAGTCCCTTTTATCTCGGCATTGAAGCCCAGAGGAACCGGTAGTGCGGAAAAGATAACCAATGACAGGCTGTTCATTACATAGGTCGCCCGAGGGCGGTAGTACAGACCGCGTGTAGGGAGGGGTCAAGAGCCAGGGGCATTCGGTATAAGGTGGGGGTGACGGATTCACATTTTTATTTGAGGAAAAGAAATGGCCTACGGTAGTGTAGGGTCGTTCCTATTCGCAGAGCGAGGTATATTTAAAAACTTTCAGCATTCAAATAAGGGCCTCCAACCATATAGGTCGGTTACAGATCAGACGGGAAACGCATGAGGTAAGGTGAGATTACACTGTAGTATAGAAGCAAGTGAGTCACTTAATTGAAAAAAAAACCCAAACGTGACAAACGGTTGCAGGATCAGTGAAGGTTGATTTTATAATTGGAAGTAAAACAGGATCAGTTACAATAAAATCGTTCATACGTATACCATGGGCGAGTATCATGAGCAACATTTACTTCGGAGCTTAAAAAATACAATAATTAATAGTAAATAAACCCGACATCTATAGGGTTGTCCGCATGCTCAGTCAGTACACTTCCCCACCCGCCACGTGCACAAAGACCGCATACATATCCCGCAACATCAAAGCTACGTAACTAAAATGTCATAAGGAGTTGCAAGTCCCGCCCATACTGGCGCCATTTTGGTCGAGGCCAGGCGGGTCCAGAGTATAGTTCAAATGCCTTCAATAATTAGCGGCTGGACCAGAATCCCTTTCGGTAGTTCAAAAAATTCCATAAACGCCAGCAGAAAGGACAGGCGGCATAAACCGCGACTTAAAGGCGAGGAAGGCAAAATCTTCCCTACCGGGTCACACTGAGGTCCCACCGGAGCATATCGATTTGGCAGTCTACAGTGTCTTTTGGTAATTCAGACAAAAGCTGGCGTCATCATGAGGGCACCATCCTTTCGCGGCAACGTCGCGGCCACTCCGGGGAGCAGGACAGCAGGCGTATCCCTCCACCGATGTGCTGAATCAGCCTCTCTCTCGGCACCAGATGGGGATAAGGCGGTGGTCACCTGGGGCAGTGGCATGTCCATGGGGGATAGTCGAGCAACAGTGGCGGTTGCCCCCACCGGAAGCCCGCGGGAGTCGAGGGCCAACGACTCTCGTAGAATCTTTAAAGCTTGGACAATGTCTTCGAGAGTGTGGCTCATGCCTGAGTATCATTGAAAAACAATGGGGTAAACCCAATACGTCAACAGGACCTGGGTGATAATATATATATGGAAACAAGTGGTCCTCGACACAGTTTATGAAGACAGAGACAATTAATGTAAGTGTTAGTTATTCACACTAGGCAGTCAGATTTAATCTGAACAAACAAAAGGAGATGTATTATTAATTAGTACTGCTATTAAATGCAAAAAACCCAACACAACAATACCATAACAAATTATACTGCAGTTTATTTACATAGTAATAAAATTGGCAATAAGAAATTAGGAAAGGATTGGTGCTCAAGTGATGAAAAGGAAAGTTTTGAGTACAGAATTCAAATTGGTTCAATGCAAGGAAGAAGAAAATCAATTTACATTGCACATATATAAAGCCTACCCATACAAAGTATATACACACTATTATACAAGGGGACTGGGAAGATGGTATAGGCTTAGAATTAAAAAGGGGGCATAATCGTCGACGTTTCGACCCTGGCGCAATACGGGAAATTCGCGACCTCTGCTATGGGTCTTCTTCAGGACAGGTGGGGGACTGGGGAAAGGGGAGCACCACGGAAGGGACGTGGCGGTGTCGCAAGGCCAGATCAGTTGGGCGGTACACCTATGCCAGATAAATTCAATTCAAGGTGAATGATGGTGAGTATATCAGTGGACAAACAGGCGATATGAATCGTACCTAGTGAGGTCAACCGGCAGAGAGGTGACCAATTAGTGGGAGCGAGGAAATTTGGCTCTGAAGTAAGCAGACCTAGTATTCCTTCATAGGTCCCCGTATCTGTAATTCCAATCAAAATAAAGTTCTCAAGGGTTGTGGCTCGTAAATGCCGTATGAATCCGACAGGACCCGCGTCTCACATCCGGGTAGGACCACGTGGTATCATGCCTGAGTAGGCAAGCAGTCGAGTTCCGGAGTAGTCCAGAGCCGTTCTAGTGGACCAGGCCCAAATCCAGGGGGCCGGCCGCCATTTTGAGCGTTCCGCAGCAGCAGCCGCTCTTCGTCCCGGCCATCCAACCGGGTGGAACGCCAATGGCAGTCCTGCTGCAGCTGGCCGGCGAGTGGAACGGTAAGGGTCGCCCTACTGCAGCTGGTCAGCGAGTGAAACGCTAAGGGTCGCCCTACTGCAGCTGGTCGGCGAGTGAAACGCTGAGGGTCGCCCTGCTGCAGCTGAGGAACCTCCTCCTGGGGAGGTGGGGGAGGCCCGTTCGCATCGCCTCCCCCCCCCCCAGGGCACCCCACGCCGTCTCTCGGCGCCGCATTACAGGATGGCTGGTCCAGGCAACGAAAAGGTGCGGGGGTGAGGAGGGCTGTCAGCAGGGCATCCCCCGCACACAACTTGTTGGACATCACCTCCCTTTGGATGATCCGGGGACGGGCCTCGACGCGTTGGGTTGCCTCCGGCATATTCGCACAACGGTCCTCCACCCCAGGCCGCCACCGACGCTACCTCGCCGGCTGATGGCTTTTGTAGACTTTTTGCAGCCCAAATCCTACTAAAAAGCAGCCCAAAGGTGGCCCAACAATGCTACAGCGTCAGGCAGGCGGCAAATGCATTTGGGTTTGTTGCTGCAGCCGTTCGCCATGTAAATAGTTGTTTAATAAATAGTTGTATAATAAAATGTTTTAACATGTTACTTTGCTGGAGTGTTGTATTTATTTATAATATCTGCATAGGGTTTGTCGTTATTTGGGCGGTGGAGCCGAGCCGTCTTGCGGCCATCATGGCGTCGAGTTCGGCTCTTCTCACTAGTTTCATATTTCTCATGAGGGGTTGTTCCTAATGTTTCTATTTTTAGCGAGGTCAAAAAGAGATCCCATCAGCGGCCTACTGATTTTGCTCGATTCCTTTTGTTTTTCCTAACGATTTTTATGTTATAGTTTGCTAGCACGATACAGCGGCTAATCCGCCTTTTTATATATATGTCCTTTTTGTTAGGGGTGTCCTCCGGTGGAGCCGTATGATCTACCTCTAACAAACGGTCCGGGCTGAACCAACTACCAACAAACGGGGCAAAAATAGGCATGACGGGTTACAAAGGTGACAAAAGTCTGCACTACCTATCCTTCACTATCCGCAAAGACTAAACAGAGTATTGCGACTCTGTGCTTATTTGTGAATAGAGAATAACCCAAAGAGAGCCAATTCCGAACGATCAATGTTCGGTCAAACAATCAATCAAATGAGGGATAAAAATAGGCACGACGGATTACAACGGGGGCAAAAGCCTGCGTTACCTATCCTTCACTATCCACAAGGACTAAACAGAGTATGGCGACTCTGTGCTTATTTGTGAATAGAGAATGATCCAAAGAGAACCAATTCCAAAGCAGTAAATGCTTGGATAACAATCAATCAAATGGAGAGGGAAATAGGCACGACGGGTTACAACGGGGGCAAAAGCCTGCGTTACCTACCCTTCACTATCTGCAAACACTAAACAGAGTATGGCGACTCTGTGCTTGTTTGCAAATAGAGAATCTCTCAGAAACAATCAAATGAGTAATACTAGGATTTTCAAACAATCAAACAATCAATTCGCAATTCGTCGCGTTACACGACCTTACCCGGACCGTATGGATAGTTTCCTGTCTTCCGAATCCAGCGCCCGATCGTCCTCTATCTCCTGTCGTGGCACTCCTGATGGTTCCCAGTCAGGACCGTAGATCACTCGAGAGAGGTCTGCTCGGAACTAGTGAAGTTCGGATGATCGGCTGCCAGACGAGGGTCTATTGGGCAGGTGCACTTCCCGATCGTTGCAGTCGTTCACTCTATCGTTGGGACCTCTCCCACTGGATCCACGTGTCACTGATGGGCCCCACGTTTTGGGACGCCAATTGTAGAAAAATAATGGGTCAGGCAGATCAGATCGATTACCCCTTTTCAAGGTTTGCCCGGCGTTAGCCGCCTCTCACCCAACACTCGGTTACCAAATAAAGAGGCAGGCGCTGGAGACCGGAAGGCAGGAAACAGGAGTTTATTCCGACGGAGCAGAACACGTCAAATCAGACAACAGGGTATCTTCTCGAGGTGCTCTAAACGCATCCTTGAGGCCTGGCCTCTTATACACAGGTTTATTGCTTTATTACATGAAACACATTCTTGTCAATACTTTGATGTACGGAAAGACATCCTCGGAATCCTCACTTTGGGCCTGTTCCCACACACATTTACAGTAGAAGTCCCCACCCCGGTCACAGTAGGTGATGACTATCGCACACCAGGACATTCCGTCGATTCCCGGAATGTGTGTCTGATCGGATCTCATGGGGTGGGGGGGGGGCTTTGATCAGTCAGAGATCCTTTGAATCGGGGCAGCTGCTTACTGTAAGGGGGCCAATAAATGGTGTCCGCAGGGCCAGGTGGCGCCCTGGGAACGGGCAGGACGATTGGGCACAGAGGAAAGGGGGTTCATCAAAGGATGGGGAGGTGTTGGCCGGGAGCGGAAGGCATTTCCGAGGGAGAGCCGCGCTGGAGGGGAGTTTTATGGTTCAGGTATGAGAGAGCGGGGGCTATCAGCGCGCGGGGGATGCTTGCGAGGTCAGAAGGAGAGACGTGCTAGTTAGCGGCGCTGGGCAGGGAGACCATGGTTTTCAAAATGGCTGCCACTTACGCGCACGAAGGGGCCTAAAAGGGGACAAGATGGAGTGGCCAATGTTTCGTGATTTTCATTTTACGCTCAACGGTGGCTATGGTGAACATAAATGAACGCCGCTTATGTATACCGATTTTAGTCATTTTCCACAGTATCTGTGAGGCCTGCACAAATAACATGTCATATTTATCCTTCACTAGGAACCAAACACCCTATTGTAGCACTTGACTCTGAGGGTAACGTTGCAGAGCAGTCTAAGGTTTACTCAAGGGAGGGGGTGTAGGCTAGTAATTACCATTTACCAGTACGCAGAAATAATACTCAATAATTGATTATCCAGTCTGTACTTTGCTTTATAAAAGGAAGAGTACATTTATTAAATACACTCACTACTCAATACTACGCACCAATTTACAAGTATACATAAGCTGTTGGAATTACTTTGTGACATTGCATAACATTTCTACCCCTCCTGCAAGGGGGGTGGGTGGGATCTAGTACCAGGTCAGAAAGTGGTGGGAAGCAACCAGTCTGCAACACTACTACGATGAGCAAATGGTACCACGAGGATTGCGAGTTTACACGGTCCCGTCATACGAGAATCCTGATCCACAACTATTGACGGACTGGGAGGAACTCACCTCGCATTACTGTAAAGGCACCCACGGACTCCTAATCAGGTATGCATGGAGTCACCGGGACAAAGCGTTAGCAGAAATAAAGATCATGGAAGAAGAGTTAGCGAAGTTGGAGGAAGACAAAGAGGCCATAGAGAACATCAGGATACAGATGAAAGTAAGACTTGGCAAATACGAACAAAAGATAAAGACGCAGAAACAAGAAAAATTTGACCGCGACGAAAGAGACTATTCCCAAGCCAGGATTCTGACGTTTGCGCGGAAATTCGATGCCCCCAGAAAAGAGTTAAAGAAAAGAAGTGGGCAAGAACCAACAACGGCAGTAGAAACCTCAGAATCAAGCGCAACAGAAAACGAATCCGCAGATGATACTGCAACAAGGGATAGAGGCCAAGCAAAAACTACCACCAGGACACCTATTCAGGACGAGTTTCAAGTTATCAAACAGGCATGGTTACGGGATGGCAAGAACAAACCCCCAGAACGAGAAGAAGACAAACCAGAAGAGGAGGGGGGGCAACAAGAGGAAGAGGACACGGAGGACCCAAGAGATCCAATTGGGTGAACCGGAAGAAATAAATCAACTCCAGAAAACAACAGAAGACATCACCATTATAAATCTGACACCTAGAGTTCTAACCATTACGGAGAAAAAAGTCTTAAGTTTAGGACTCACATTTTGCCCTACAAGCCACCTTGAGTATACTCAAACACGCATAGACCTGTTTAACTTTGTCCGGAAATTAAAATTACACAAATACTTCAAAATGAGACCAACTCTAAAAAACACGATTGGGACACCCATGAGAGTCACAGCAACAGATGCACTAAGAGGACAAGATTTACTTGCAGTAGAAACTCTGCAAGGATTAGCCCTCGAGGAATACACAAGCCAGCTTCCCCCAATTACGGAAGATGCATCAATTAGGGTAGAAGCTATGGGCATCGAACAACAAAGAGAGGAAAGTGGATATAAACCCAGATCACACTTTAATCCCCAACTAACATTAGATGCCATTGATGTGTTCTCAGAGGCAATGACAAATGACTTGATAAAATACAGACAGACAAAATCGAAAATGGACAAAAAGTGCAACATCAGAAGTAATATCAACCAAGATGAAAGAAAAGCTATTACTGATCTAATGCAAGATAAAAATGTGGTAATTAAGCCCTCTGATAAAGGCGGCAACGTCGTCTTACAAACCAGAGATAATTATTGTAAAGAGGCGAATAAACAACTTTCGGACACAAGGAACTATGAACTATGCACAAAAGAACAATACCTAACCAGCATACAACAATATGATGAATTAATTCACAGATGGTATAAAAAAAACATGCTGGGTAAAGAAGAGTACCTATTTCTAAGAAGTGACAATCCGATAACTCCAACCTTTTACCACATTCCAAAAATACATAAGAACTCCATTGATCCCCCTGGGAGACCCATAATCTCATCCCAGAACAGTCTAACCGAACATCTCTCTGTTTTTGTTGATCATTTCCTCACTCCTCTAGTACAGGAAGTAGACTCATATATAAAGGACACAAAAGACTATTTGTTAAAAATTGAAAAGATAAAGTGGGACCCAAGCTACAGAATGCTAGTATTAGATATAACTAGTCTGTATACGTGCATAAGTCATGACAAGGGCATTGAAGCAGTGATGCATTATCTGAACAAAAGACAACTGAGGTTTTTGGAACATAACACAATGCTTGTAACTCTTGTAGAATTCTGTTTGAGAAATAATATCTTCATGTTTGGAGACACATATTACAGACAGACGTAGGGGACAGCGATGGGCACCTGCTTCGCCCCCAGCTACGCAAATTTATTCGTGGGCTGGTGGGAGGAGCAGGTGTCCAGGGCGCTGGAAATGGATGGTGAAAAGGGCCGTGTGATTGTATGGTGTCGATACATAGACGACCTGTTTATAATCTGGCAGGGATCAGAACAAACGGCAACGGCCTATATCGATGTCCTCAACAGTAATGATGTAAACTTAAGAATCACAGGGTCTATAAGCAACAAGTGTGTGGAATACCTAGACTTGAAAGTGTTCATTTTGGATGATAAGATAGAAACGTCTCTATTTCGAAAAAGCACGGCAGGGAACTCTGTACTTTATGCAACCAGCAACCACCCTGATGCGCTAATACAGAGTATCCCCTATGGGGAACTGCTGAGGCTGAAACGGAACAGCACTAGAGACTCAGATTTCCAAATAGCAGCATCAGAATGTGTCTCCAGATTTAAACTTGGAGGCTATGCCATGGATACATTGGAGAGTGCTTTAAAAAAAGTAAAATCCATACCTAGGCAAAGCCTGTTAAGAGAAAAAGACACAATCCTTGATGCAAATAGAGCTGAAAGGGGATAGTTCCGGCTGGTAACCCCGTATTCGGCAGAAGCCAATCACCTCAAATATATGCTCCAAAAAAACTGGCATATATTGCAAACAGATAGCATCATAAAAGATGATATTCCAGCTTTTCCATTGGTGACTTTTAAGAAATCAAGATCCCTGAAAGACATGCTGGTGCAAAGTGACCTAACAAAAGTGGAAAAGAAACCCAATACTCTTGCAGATTTGAAAGGTTTCCATCCATGTCATAAATGCAAAGCCTGTGCGCACAGTAAGAGAGTAAAGAGCTATGAGATACCTGGAACAGGAGTTATGAAAACAATTAACAAATATCTTACCTGTAGTACCCCGTATGCAGTATACTGTCTCAAGTGACCGTGCGGACTATCCTATGTTGGAAGTACCATTAAACCTTTGAAAATGCGAATCTTGGAACATTTAAGAGCAATTGACAAAAACGATCAAACGTATCCGGGTGCTCGGCATTTTCAGGCTAAACATTCGAGCAATAGACACCAACTACAATACTTTGGTTTGGACCATATAGTGGAAAGTCCGAGGGGAGGCGATAGGCTGCATAGATTGAGAAGATTAGATATATAATAGATCTAATAACCAAACATCCTAAGGGATTAAATGCGGGAGAAGAATTAGCATCTCATATTGGATTCTAAAGTCAAAGCGTGAGTAGAAAAGCAAACAATCCAATCCAAGAATCTATAATAAAGGAATCTGCTGAAATATAGATACTTAGAATCATACTGTGTATGAAACTGATACTGACATTGGTTTTGAATTTTGTTGAATTTGGTAATAATTTTTTGTGAAGTAATGATTTTTTGTGAATTCTTTAGAGAATTTTGGTAAACTTTAGGAATTCTGTACTGTATCCTATAGATGAAGAGATATCTAGGAACTCATTGAAACCTTTTTGGAACTTTTCAGTATTGCTTTGTTTAACCACTTGGATGCTAAGGTGTTTTATGGCTTTGAATGTAATTTCTATTGAAGTCAATGGAAACTCCATGACGAGCTGGGCTCGTCATGAGCGTCGAAGGGGTTAAGAAATGAATGAATGATTAGCAATCTGATTTTGGGCAAACCCCATATGAACTACGGACAATATGTAAAAAGCAATTACTGGAAACAATATGTGTCAAGGGATATAGGCCGATCCACGGCTTCATAACGTATGAGAGGTGCATCTTGCCAATTGCAATCTGGTTAAGCCGATACACGGCTGTATTCTTTTGCCGGCACAGTCCTTTAAAACTACAAACATGGCGCTGATAGTCCTAACATAAATACGAGGCTATGCATGACACCTGATTTTGTAAAGCGCCGACTGTGTTGCTGATTTATCGCAGCACAGAGTAAAAACGCAATTTGAAAATAACAGTAATTGCGTTTTAAAACCAGACAGCATAAAGGCAATATAATCCTCTAATATAAAGATTTAACCAATGCGATGGTTCTGATTATAGTCCCTTGTTTGTTTTCAGTATCTAATCACGTGGAAGCGTACGATAAAAACATGGCGCCAAACCACAATGTTTGTAACATTGAGGAAGGCGGAGCGCCGAAACGCGTCTGTTACAAGCGAAATAAAAAACTGTTTGGAGAAACAACCCTTTGAGTGCGTGGTTCCTACTAAAACTGGTGGAAACCCTGAGCGTTATATATATATACATATATATGCATATATATATGTGTGTTTGTTGGAAAATGAAACAGTATCTGTGAGGCCTGCACAAATAACATGTCATATTTATCCTTCACTAGGAACCAAACACCCTATTGTAGCACTTGACTCTGAGGGTAGCGTTGCAGAGCAGTCTAAGGCTTACTCAAGGGAGGGGGTGTAGGCTAGTAATTACCATTTACCAGTACGCAGAAATAATACTCAGTAATTGATTGTCCAGTCCGTACTTTGCTTTATAAAAGGAAGAGTACATTTATTAAATACACTCACTACTCAATACTATGCACCAATTTACAAGTATACATAAGCTGTTGGAATTACTTTGTGACATTGCATAACATTTCTACCCCTCCTGCAAGGGGGGTGGGTGGGATCGAGTACCACCACTCCCATGCTTGCACATCATCTTGCCCCCTAATGCAGTGGGTTGACGTAACCTGGAGCAAGGGCCTTGCCCACTGGCACCATTCCAGTGGCGACCCACCCCATTATCTCAACAAGCATTTTAAATAGGTACACCTGCCCTTGTGACACATAACCCTGTCTGAACATCTCATACTGACCATACAGTATACACCTCTACATCTTAGTGGCTAACAGTATGGGTTATTATTCACCTAACGCAGTTGCAAGAATACATGTTTGGGCATCACTTAGAATGACAGTACTCATCATAGTTGATAACAGTTATAATGCATTGCAATTAAAGCGCATAAAGGCATCGCAGTTAAAATCATAGGATTAAGCATATACAGCCAGACACCCTAGCAGGAATGCCCAGCAATATAACCCCACTTGGTTCATGACTAAGGGTGGGCGTAGTTGGCGGAGTACCACTACACGGAATTCTGCAGAGTTTATTAAAAACTCTGTGAATACCGCTCCGCAACTCCATTCTGTCTCACCACAATTAACAACACAGAAATCTTACATGCTAAAATGCATATAATCAGCTCACCAAAGTAAGAATGAAAATACAGCAAGCTGTGAGAGAGATGATGATGTTGATGTCCTCACTAACCTAGGGGGAGAACCAAGCAGATGCCTTGAACACACAGAGCACATCATGCTTAACGATTGGTGGTGGTCCCATCCTCCTAGGACTACCCCAAGCACAGTTATGGGCAAAGAATACAATCCCAACCAAAGGCCCTGCAAAGCATTATGGGACAATATTCTAGGGTGCAGTGAATATTATAGTATCCAATATCAAAACATCCCTCAAGGGACATGCTCTCGGGCTCAGCTGAGAGCTAATACTGGAATATTCACTAAACTCTAAAATCTTGCCCCATAATGCTTTGCTGGGCCTTTGGTTGGCATTGTATTTTTACCCATAACTTTGCTTGGGGTGGTCCTAGGAGGATGGGACCACCCCCAAATCGTTCAGCATGATATGCTCTTTGTGTTCAAGACATCTGCTTGCCCTCCCCCTAGGTAAGGGGTGACTCCCAAATCATCACCTCTCTCATTGCCTAATGTGTTTCAAAGTTCACTTTTGTGAATTGGTTATATGCTTTTTAGCATGTAAAGGTGAAGTTGATTTACCAAAGGGTTGTGGGTACAGTAGGTAACTCCATTGAGTAGCAGAGTGGGAATTCATGCATGAATGCCATGTTTTCAATGATCTCCGCAACTTCTGCTAGCGGAGCGAAGTTCATTGCCCAGAGTTACTTATGACTACACCTTACACAGGTACCTCACATAACACATGTGACTTTCAGTCCCTCAAAGGAAATAACATTGGTAAATGTATTTCTCGTGCAATTGCACCTCTTCACCATCCCCAGCTCAGATATCAATACCTTTAGGAAGTCCGTAATGCACCCCCAGCTGCAGAACAAAAGTTCCATCCCCGGGATGCTGATGACTGCTGGCTGAGCCCATGAGGGGTAATTTCTTGCAAGTCCCCCAGAGACTTGGGGAGGGACTTTACATCTTTGTGCTGGGGGAGACTGTGTTGCTCCTGCAGCTCCCCCTGCACCTTAGCACACACCTGGTGGTGACCCCGTCCTCCTGGGCCCCAACACGCAGAGAACGACCCGCTTTTCCTTGCAGGCTGATCCAGGCCTGCAAGGCACTATGGGGCGATTCGCTCCGGCCCCCGCATGTTATAGCAGCGGCTCACCTGCTGCTCCAGGGAGAGCCACACTGCACAGCTGGCAGCCTCACACCGTGTCTTCATGCTGTTGGGGGCCCAGACCCACCCGGACCCCTTGTTGCTAGTTGAGTGACTTACAGCGCAGGGAGCCCACCCCCGGCTGTTCCTGCCTGTTCTTGGGGGCCTGGTCCCACCTGGGCCCCCTTGTCATGGGTATGTTAGAGGGCAGCTTGGGGAGCCCACCCTAAGCTGCTGAGGTTCTTTAATTTTGACTCCATCTTACATTTGTCATCAATTTGTGTTGCCTTTACACAGGCTGCTCTATTCATGAAGTGGACTGCAAAGTGTTGACAACCCCCCTCTGTCCTTGCTTTGAAATCAATCTCAGACACCAGCTGGCCTAACTGCATACAGACATGTCCTGCCATTACTGATTGACCTATAGGTGCTGTAATTAATTTACTTGGGGGTTGGGCAGAAACACGACGTAAGCGGGACGTTCTGGTTATATGATGCTTTTTTGAATGTTCTCCTATTGGCTAATATTTTGCAGACCTTGTATGTCCATATTAGGTATTTTGCATGCTTGCAGAAGCTAGGACTGCCCCTTTCTTTTATGCTGAGTTTGTAACCCTAAGCATATAAAAGGCCTCTGTGTTTTGTACTCTTTAGACTGCCTCATTCAGTTGCTAAGGCTTCTGTGTGACGTAGTCTCACTCATTTGAGTTTAATAAAAATGTTCTCTTTATATTCCAGCTTCTGTGTCAGATTCTTCTTTGCATTAGTGAGACCCCTGAGAATGAAGATTACAGTTCTTCAAATGGCGCGGCCAACGTGGGCTTCATCAGAGAAGTGACTTCATGAAGGAGTGATCTTGTCAGGAGACTGAAATCTACTGAGGAGGACAGGACGGGACTCTACTACTTCCTGATTTTGATCCTCCACATGATGTCACTCCTGACTGAGAACCTTTTTGGCATGAGTATTCTAAAAGAGGACCGTTAGGTCATTTAGAACTTGGCAGTTAGATATTGGACAATCTTTTGATTGGTAAGAGTAAAGTAGTTTAGTAACGCTTACTGTAGCTTTGGAACTTTGGAATTTGTGTTGGCCAACTTTTGATTTGTATGGATTTGATATGCAAATTGCAATTTGTGTAGACAGGTAATGAGGAGATTTTTCTCTCTTTGGTTTTGGTGAACGGTGCACATACGAAAAGTACATTAAGCACTACTTTGATTATAATATTGTATATTCTACAATATTTTTGGCATGCCTGTTTCAAAGCTCACATAGAGGAATGTGTTGCTTTATTTGGAAGGTACCATAGTGTGATGTGAAATTAATTAGCCGGCTCTCCTAGAAGGAATACCTAAATAGGTAGGTATACAAACATATTTCTTCCTTGGTGATTCTGTATCCCCAGGGAATTAAAATATGGACATAATACATACAAGGATCCTTTGTTCTGTGCAATTGTATGAATGAAGATATGCAGAGCGATTTTTGGTGTTCTGCCAGCCAAAGCTAGTGAATTGAGTGTGTTTTGGCTTCTTGGATATGTAGCAGTCTGTTTTTGCATTCTTTTGGGTTACAATTGGGAAGCGTTTCTTGTAAATATGACTTACAACTAGTATTTACAAATGGTTTGGTTTAAGTACAGTCTGTGGGCTGTCCTTTGTTTCTGAGTATTGGTTTGTGGGTTAAATGTGTGTTTAAATGTCTATGTGGTTTTCCCATTAGTGCAATTTCTGTAAGTGAATAGCGATGGCGCTATTCATGAAATAAATGGCTAAAGCGCGCCGTATTGTGTGTCCTGAGTGTTTGACCCCTTTTCTGTTTATGTCTGAAATGAGCTCAAATGTGTGTTTGTGTTTCTTTTTGATGTTTTCAGTCTATTAAGCAAAATGTATAAATGCTTAAAAACTAAAATGTAAATTCACATTCACTAGGAATAAAAAAGCCCCCATAAACGAAATTGGGTGTTTTGCAAAAAATAAAAATAAACTTACAGCATTTTCCTTGGATACATTGTATTAGATATTAACAGCCAAACACATCATCTGAATACATTGGACCTTGCTGTATTGCACATGCATTTTGAAACTTGAAATGTCTTAGTTTTAGTTTTAAATAGACAGCCACCGTGCTTATGTTATAAACCTTGAAAGGCAAGCTAAATAGACAGGAATATTTACTCAAGCCAGGACTTTGCCCTCAGTTGCACGGGTGAAACTTTGCATTTCAGAATGTTGTTTTAAAAAGGTTCCAAAACTAAGGTTCATTATTGTGTATTATAGGAAGACATTTCAATTAAGGGTTTTCCTCTCTTTAAGCATTTCTGTAAGTATATTCTTGGCTCTGTTGCTAAATAATAATTAACCCATGTAATGAAGAAACATTTAAAAAGAAAGAAACAGTAACAGATGCTGAAACAAGATAGGGCAAGTCCAAGGAAACTAAAAAGTTAACGATGTCTTGAACATTGATTGGCAATCTCAGATAAAGATCAATCAGGGAAATTGGCTTTGCGAGGTCAGTTTCGGGTGAAGAGGTCCGTTTCTTACAGTTTATTTCAGGGTAAATCTGGTTAATGTGTAACACCTTGTTCGCCAGGCTATCTTTGCAGGCCTACGTGACACAGAGCAAAAAAAAAAAAAAAATTTTAAAAATGAAGTCAGATTCGAGGAATTACAGAGCCTTAATATGTGGAATTATCAAAAATGATTGGGTTATAAAAATAAGTGCTACAAAATGTTATACTGCATAATGAGGACATAAGCATATAGAATTTCACTTCGCGCAGGCGTGAAAAACTCATTTTTCTCAGGATTTGCATGAGATATGTCTAATGTCTAATCTCTACAATTTGTAAAGAACATTCTGAGGATGATTAATAAGTAATGCAATTGTAGGATCTTTATTTTTAAGTGCCCCAAATATCAAAGTCGAATTTGGGTAAAATTTGGGCACTTTTGCCATTTACAATAGCTTTAAAGTGCTTTAGGCTTTAGTAAATGCATACATTTAGGTATAATACAAATTTGCAGGTTGTTCCCATTTGGGTTTGCTTTTAAATGGCTCAGTGAGCCAATGTGCCTGGTGCAGAGGTTTGAGTTTAATATCAGGGTGGAAGGTTTTAACTTTGGCTGGACCTAACTGAGACCTTCATCCATTTAAGGTTGATAAAATGAGTACAATTGCAAACAAGCATTTGTTCTAAAAACTGGTATGTGTGTTATTATGTTCTGCAAATTATTCACAGTAACTGTTTTAATAATCTAAGTATAGAAATAAATTGTAGCCCCTAACAGGAGTAATATATATATCATGTGTTTTTAAATAGGGTTGGTTATTGCAGGTTAGAAAGAGTTGGGAAGGTTTTTTGTCTTTTTTTCAGCCTTAGAGTGGAGAAGAGATAGAGGGCTGAGTAGCCCGCAAGGCAGATTTTGACCTTAAGGTCAGTGAGGTAGGATAGGAGTAAGTGTAAACAGATGGAGAAATCATTGCTTGGAAAAGCAGGGCCTCAAAAGGTGTTGGCGCACGGGACACGCAGAGTGTCTGTGAAAGAGTTTTTGGGACGTCACAATTAAGGTGGTTTAGCATGTTTTCAAAAGATGGTTGGTTACAGTTGATATTTTGTGTGTTATGTGCAGTGTCAGCAATATGTTGAAAAAGAGGTGTTTTTTTTATTATGACTTCTTTTGAAAAGAAATGTTCGTGCGTTTTACATATTTTTGCATTTTATCCTTTTATGAATTGTTCCTGCTGGTTCTGTGTGTCAGAAGCGACACAGTAAGTTGTGTTTGACAGCCAAATCTCCACTAACTGGTGATCTGCTGTCAAAAGGAGGGTGAGGATTTTAAGCCTGACAAATTAAGCAGGCCTAAATATTCTGTTTTGGGTGGCAGGTTCACAGTGCATAAAGTGCATGCAATGGTGTTGTGTGTTACCGCTTATTTACATATGCTATTGGACTTTGTCTATGCTTTTTGTGCTTGATATACAGCGCGTACATCTGATGGCTTGGCATCTGTGTGTTTTTTTATTTTGTTTATTTTATGCATGTTTTTGTTTTATGTCGCTGCTTTAGATACTATTACAAGTTCACCTGTGTTGTGAAGGGTTCTACATGACGATATAATCGCTGCACAACAGTTGGGTGAATTTGCGCTGATACTAAATTTCACAGATATGATTTTTTGTGCTGTGAACAAAACAGACAACACTTCACCAGTGTATGTCAACTTTGGCTATATAGTATTGAAGTAAAATAAAAGAGATATATAGTATCAAAGTGTGTCACCTGCTGTTAGTCACGCTACTGCCCCCCCTTCCTTTAGGGAACAGGCAGCCCTAAATGTATGTATCCTGATTGGACGTAAGGATAAATTATAAATTTGTGACTCTTGTACATGGTGACCTAATTTATATATTACATCAGTCAGTTTTATTCTGCTTCCTAAGTAGTGTATGGCTTTGTACCATAAAGGAAACAAGGCTTCATTTTTGTAGCGATCACCGATGCCGGCATAGCAGGGAGAAGAAGACTCCGTGTGGTGAGTCCTGTTAGGAAAAACTACATGTCCCAGAAGGCCCTGCGGCGCTGGAGATCTGGTAAATGGGAGGTCACTATATAAGCACCTCCCAGGGACCGGTACAGTGCTTGTCAATTTCGTTCCTGTGTATCCCATAGTTTCAGATGGTGTGCCCTCGTCGGAGTTCGTTGCCTCTAAGCTCTGCGCTGACGAAGAGCCAGCGTGGTCATAGTTCCTGCTTCCGGACTGCGCCGACGAAGAGCCAGCGTGGTCAGAGTTCCTGCTTCCAGACCTCGCCGACGAAGAGCCAGCGTGGTCAGAGTTCCTGCTTCCAGACCTCGCCGACGAAGAGCCAGCGTGGTCAGAGTTCCTGCTTCTAGACCTCGCCGACGAAACGCCAGCATGGTCAGAGTTCCTGCTTCCAGACCTCGCCGACGAAGAGCCAGCGTGGTCAGAGTTCCTGTAGGTTTGTGGATACAAGCCGGATCCTGCGCCTCTCCAGTTGTTAGACTACCGCAAGTATACCTGTGGAGTGCGGGCTCGCCTCATGCATATTCTTTTGTTTCTTTGTTACCCTTTTCTTGTATATGCGCGGAGAGCGCATCCTTTAGGTTTTCGGGTTACTTTGGGGCTATCACCATTAGCAGTTCTATCGGTTAATAGAACTTCACAGGTCCTAGGAACTATTCTTTTCCACAAGAAGCATTGTGGTCAAGACAAGACGTACAGATATAACGTCGTGTGCGAGAAACCCAATAGAACCTATCATTTGCAAACTGAGGTGTGCGAAGACTGGGAAGTGGAGATAACTTCTCAGTACTTTTGTTAAGAAGCTCCACAACCGTGTAGCGTACATTATCCCGATTCATATCACGGCATCCGGTGTGGAGCAGTCGGTGAGTCTAGTGACAGAGGGGAAGGGAGATCAGACAATAGCAGCTTGTGGTACTTATCTTCTGCTCTCTGTCTTCTCCTCCCCCTGCAGTGTATCGGTACCGGTGACTTCGTGGGTAAACCTCGACAAGAGAGTAAAGGGAACATCTGACGCCCCTTTGCCAAGCCACCTCGCGGCGCCCTTAGGTACATACCCAGATAGTGCTGATAGTTCCATTTCTGGGTCTTGTGCTGAGGGGAGTCGTGAGGACTATCGTCTCATCGTCTCTGCTGGCCATCGGAATCAGGTTAGTGGCGCGTGCGTGTTCTTGCGCTGCTTTCAATCCCGACGATTTTTCCCTGAAGAAGGAACTGGAACATTAGCGGAGATTACCGTATATGGTTTAGCGGCCAGCGGTAGAGCTAACATCTGAACTATTTTTGATTTTTGTTCACCCAAGTAATTCCTTGTTCTTCCTATAGATTTTTCTTTTGTTACTTCTCCCCTGACCGATGTTGCATCGTGCCTAGCTTTTGTTTTTTTAGCTGTGTCCTAGTTTTTTTTTTTTTTCAGAGTTTTATATAGCGCGAACTAGAACCGAACCGAATCAGTTATCAGAGCGCTTTACATAGCACCAGTTACGTTACATGAGGACACACTTTCATTTTAGGCACGGGGAGATTAAGTGATTTGCCCAGAATCACAGGGAGTTTTTGGCGTCGTTACCGAGACTCGAACCCAGATCCCCAGGTCCGAGGTTGAGCGCCTTACCATTTCTCTTTTCCATATTCCTTTCACCAGTTAGCCCTTTTATTATTTTTGTATTGTTCAGGTTCACACTTCCAGATTGCAGTGATGTACAAGAGACACCCATATTATGTATAATTCTGTAGTAGGGGATCTCTGTGTATAGTCATAATCTAGTGAATAGTCCCGCCCATGTGCGTATACCCCGGAGCAATAAAAAATAATCTCTTATAGTGTCGAAAAATGCAGAAATGCACAGACACTTAAGAGAGAATTTAAAGACAGATAATGCAGCCTAAAAAAGGCTACACTGTCCAGTACTTCAACTAGAAATTCCACCAATAAAATCCACAAAACAGCAAAGCCTGTACAGATTTCCCTTGCTTAAACAGCAAAAACCCTCTGGAATGATAGAGAGGAGGACCTGGACAGACAAGCCCCATAGGCTGCCATTATGTGGCTCAGAACAGGATACTGTGCCTTTAAGAGAACTTTCCAGAACTTCACAGTATCCCAGAATGCACTGCAGGTCCCAGTTACTTTCAGTTCTTTTTTCCGGCTCCTGCAAGCAGGACCCTGGAGCATTGAGCTCTCCCTTTTCAAGGGTTTATTGGTGTTTTTTCACTGTTAATTCGATTTGAGTACTTTCTAAGTACTTTTAGGCTTTTCTTCTTGGTGTTTTGCACTCTTTTGTTGTCAAATATGCCTGCATTATTTGACAAATGCCCGGAGTGCTCCAGGAAGAAGGCAAAGTCAGACCCTCATGAGGTGTGTATCCTCTGCCTGCCCTCTTCCCATGTTCCAGAGGAGTGTGAGATCTGTCAAGGCCTCTCTGGCAGGACCCTGAAGGACAGAAGGAAGATCAGACTTCAGGGCCTTGAGGAAAGGAGGCTGAAGGCTCAAGGTGGGTCTGGAGGGGCTTCATCTGCCCATGCTGAGGCCTCTGGGGGGCTCCCCAGGGGCAGGAAGCCCAACAAACGTCCACATTCTCCGTCTGGGTCGGTGGCACTGACCACGACGTCGAGAGGGAGGTCCACGGCGAGCTCCCGGTCTCCCCAGGGCTCTGGGTCGAGAAAACGTCGCCCGTCGACGTCGAGGGACTTACACAGGCCGCCGTCGAACCCAGTGACGATTTCTTGGTCGTCGTCTTCGGCGTCGACGTCGAGTGATCGGCGTCGACGGGCCCGGCGTCGGCGCTCGCCTTTGAGGCGACACCGCCGATCGCCGTCGACGAGCAGGACATCGTTGTTGTCGAGGGGATCCTCGTCGTCGAGACCGCCGTTGAAACGGAAGAGGTCGCCGTCGAGGCAGAAGAGATCTCCGGCGAGGAAGGAGTCGCCTTCGAGGCGGTCGAGGTCGCCGTCGAGGCAGACAAAGTCGCCGTCACGGCATTCGAAGAGGTCGACGTCGAAGAGATCGAGGTCGCCGTCGAGGCACAAGAGATCTCCGTCGAGACATAAGGGATCGTCATCGAGATGGTCGGGCTCGACGTCGAGGCATGGAGGCCGTTCGACGCCGAAGCATAGAAGACGGTCGACGCCGAGGGGGCGCTCGACGTCGAGGGACCTACGTTCGACGCCTGGGCACCGTTCTTCGGCGTCGAGGGGTCGTGCTGACAGGCCTAGGACTGTGGGGGGCTCCCTTCAGTCTGGGAAGGGTGGCGGTTCCCGGGATCGGTGGGCTCGAAGGTATATGCCCCGAAGAAGGCTGTTCCACCTCCTCCTCCATTGCCAGGAGGTTTACCTCCGAGGGCTCCAACCCCTCCTCCGTTGCCTCCTCTGCCTCCGCTTCCAACAGGACCTAGGACCCCTGTACCAAGGTCGGTCTCATTGCCCAGGCTTCCGACCCGTCCCAAGAAGACTCCTAAGTCTAAGGAACCACTCATACCCAAGACGTCCGCCCCGGGGAAACCGGCAGAACGTCCCAGACCTAGGAGGTCGAGGTCGCGCTCCAGGCGGAGAGACAGGTCGAGGAGCAGACACAGGTCCTCCACCAGATCTAGACATCGCCACAGGAGGCATAAGTCCAGATCCCGTACAGCATCATCTAGGACCCGTTCCTATTTGCCTACTCTATCGGACTCTCCGGAGACTAGGGTGTCCCCGGTCGACGACATTGGCACTTTCCAGGAGGTGCTCCTGAGGGGGGCTGCGAAGTTGGGTATCACGGTGACGGCTCCTACACCTACGACGTCCGTGATATTCGAGAGGCTTCACAAGAAGCACCTGTCTCGCCCTCTTCTGCCGTTGGTCCCAGGATTGGTCGAACCGGCGGAAGTGCTGTTCCTTACACCGGCGGTGGTGAAGGCTGCTCCTTCAAGACTCCTGAAAAAGTACCGGGCTCCTGACTCGGACCCGGCCTTTCTCCGTGTGGACCCGGTGCCCGACTCGGGGATAGTGACGGCGGCCAGGAAGTTGCATTCTACCTCCCCGTCCTCCACAGTGCCACCGGATAAGGAGAGCCGCTGGATTGATTCGGCTGGAAGGAAAGCCTGTGGGACTTCTTCTACCACTATGAAAGCCTCCAGTGATTCGGCTTTGCTAGGGCGGTACAACCGTGCGCTGTGGGACTCCCTGGAACAGTTCGCGGACCTGATACCACGCGACAGGAGGGAGGACTTCATGGAAATTGTCTCGGAGGGGATGCTGGTTTCCAACCAGGGCATCAGTGCCGCTGCGGACATAGCGCTGTTAGCCGCACATGGCTACTGCCACGGAGTCAACCAGCACCGCCATGCGTGGCTCAGGCTTACGTCGCTCAAGCCTGAGGCGCAACAGCGGGTGGCCAATCTGCCGTTTTCCGGTGAAACACTCTTCGGGAAACATGCCGACGACGAAATGGCCCGGATGAAGGCCGAGGCTGAAACCCTGACGGCTGTGGGTCTGGAGAAACCCAAGGACAAAAAGCCTTACCGCCAGTTCCAATGGCGATTCGGCTCGCAGGGGAAAGGAAGAGGACAGTCTTCTGGACAACAGCAGCAGCAACAACAGCAGCAGTTCCGAAGACCCTTCCAAAAACGCCAGAGGGGTAAAGGTTGACAGCAGTCCTCTACCGCAACCAAAGGCCCGGCAGGGTCTCGCCCCTGAGCGGTTACTTCCCCTTCATCCGTTACCCGCTCCGGTGGGGGGAAGCGTTCAATTTTTTCTGGCAGAGTGGAGAAAAATTACTCAGGACAAGTGGGTGCTGAATATTGTTTGCAATGGATACAGTCTTCGGTTCATCAGCCCTCCTCCATCGATCCCTCCGGTCAGCTCGCAGTATCAGCTGCGCGAGCTCCAGGCGGAGGCCGATATCCTGTTAAGGAAAAGGGCGATAGAAGATGTACCTCTGTCTCAAAGAGGAAGAGGTCTGTACTCCCGGTTCTTTCTGGTCCGCAAGAAGGACAAGAACGAGTTCAGGCCCATTCTGGACTTGCGGCAGGCAAACAAGTGGATTCGCAGAGAAAAGTTTTGCATGCTGTCGTTGCATCAGATTTATCCTCAGCTGCAACAGGGGGACTGGCTTTGCGCCATCGACCTACAGGATGCATACTTCCATGTGCCCATTGCACACAAACACAGGAAGTTCCTGTGATTTCAAGTCGGCACCAATCACTATCAGTACACGGTACTTCCGTTCGGGCTGAAGTCTGCGCCCAGGACGTTCTCGAAGTGCATGGCAGTGGTAGCGGCACGCCTACGGAAGAACAAGATGTTTGTCTACCCGTACCTGGACGATTGGTTGATCAAGGCCTCCTCCTTCTCGGAAGCTCAAGCACACTTCCAGAAGACGTGCGTTCTCTTGAACAAGCTGGGGTTGCACATCAACATGTCCAAGTCTGTCCCGACTCTGGTCCAGTGCACCCAGTACTTGGGAGCCTCCATCAATACGCTGTCAGCAAGCGAGTCTCCTTCGGAGGAGTGACGATTATCACTCCTTCGGAAGGCTCAGGCTCTCATGTCCACTCCATCTACGACAGTGAGGACGGTGTCTTCTCTACTGGGATCGATGGCCTCTTGTATCTTCCTGACGCCACATGCGCGGCTGCACATGAGACCGCTGCAGGAGTGCTTGGAAGATCAGTGGGACCAGAGGAGAGGATCTTGGGACGACAAAATACGACTGTCTCTACATGCTCTTCAGTCTCTGAAGTGGTGGTGTTCAGCGGAGAATCTCCTCAGAGGGGTTCCCTTCCACAAGGACATTCCCACGCAGACTATCGTGATGGATGCTTCTCTCCAGTGATGGGGAGCGCCCTCCGGAGACCTACAGATTCAAGGGACGTGGTCCCCGACGGAGTCCACGTACCACATCAATTTCCTGGAACTCAGGGCTGTTCACTTGGCACTGAAGGCTTTTCACCCGTCCTTCCAGACCAACTCTCTGCTTGTACAGACGGACAATACGACTAAGCATGGGCGTAAAATCCGCTCCGCTCGCGGATTTTTCGGATTTTCGGCAAATTCGCAATCCGCGAACGCTCGCGAATTTGTCGAAAATCCGTGAATCCGCTCGCGGCGGATTTTTTGCTTGGTTGCGGCACGCGGCGTGGTGCACGGCGTTCACTTTCCGTCATTTAGCGTTTGCCGAGTTGTTTTTCTCGATCATATTTTGAGAGTGCTGCGCCATTTTGGATCTTGCTGCGTGTTCCCGCGGGAGTTTGGCTCCCGCGAATACGTAATCGCGGCTTGCCACCTTGCACAGCACATCTCGCGAGAGTTCGCAATTGCGAACACGTAGTTGCGGCGGAAAGGAACAATCTCGCACTTGCGAAGTAGAGATTTTGCAATTTCGCACAAGAAAATCACCAGCAAACAGGATAAACCTTCAGAAAATGATGATTTTTATCAGAATCACTCCTCAGGTTGACATTTGCATGGCCTTTCTTTTTGCAAGGAGTCCATTTTGGGGGGGGGGAGGAAGGAAGTGCCCCACAGTCTCCAACTTCCTGTTCCTGTCCAGCAGGCTCCTCCCAGTGCTTTGTCCATCTCCTGGTCACTTTCATTTGGATCTGGAGCTGGAAGGATTACTTTTTGTGGGTGCTGCTGGATATTTGGATTTGAGGCCTTTTTGACTGTCTTTGGATCACTTTTGGATTAGAAATCAACTTTCACAAGTAAGTTTGTTTGGGGCATTACAGTTGCTGCAAGTACAATTTTGGAACTTTTTCAGAAAATTAAATAAATTATATTGTGGGTAGCCACAGTATCCAGTAGGACCAGGGTTGGTTATGGGTGCATGATACAACTGTTTTGTTGAATTTAAACACCATTGAGGCCATGGATGGGCTGGGATTGTGCTGATTTTTGTCGTTTTTTTGGGCCTGCTGGTGGGGCCCTTTGCCCAGGGGTGGTGAGTGTTGCATGGGCCTAGTCTTTCTGTGGGGTGTCTTCTTGAATTTAAACATAATTGAGGCCATGGATGGGCTGGGATTGTGCTTATTTTATTGTTTTTTGTCGTTTTTGGGGGGCTGCTGGTGTGGCCTTTTGCTTGCCATGGGGTGGTGGTGGTGCATGGACTGAGTGTGCCTGTGGTGTGGTCTCACTCTCTTTGATGTAAACATCATGGATGGCATTGGATTGTGGTGATTTCTGGCTGTTTTTCTGTTTTTTGGGGGTGTACTGTTGATGTGGACTGGCCATGTGGGTGGTGGTGGTGGCCATCTTGAGTGCTGGCTGGTACAGGCAACATGTGCTTGGGGTGTAAGGGGGCCATTTTGAGGAGAGGCAGTGTCTGAGGCCTGCACTTATTTTGCCTACTTTTCATCCCTTATGCCCAGGGGTAGTGAGTGTTGCATGGGCCTAGTGTTTCTGAGGGGTGTCTTCTTGAATTTAAACACCATTGAGGCCATGGATGGGCTGGGATTGTGCAGATTTTATTGTTTTTTGTCGTTTTTTTGGGCCTGCTGGTGTGGCCCTTTGCCCAGGGGTGGTGAGTGTTGCATGGGCCTAGTCTTTCTGTGGGGTGTCTTCTTGAATTTAAACATAATTGAGGCCATGGATGGGCTGGGATTGTGCTTATTTTATTGTTTTTTGTCGTTTTTGGGGGGCTGCTGGTGTGGCCTTTTGCTTGCCCAGGGGTGGTGGTGGTGCATGGACTGAGTGTGCCTGTGGTGTGGTCTCACTCTCTTTGATGTAAACATCATGGATGGCATTGGATTGTGGTGATTTCTGGCTGTTTTTCTGTTTTTTGGGGGTGTACTGTTGATGTGGACTGGCCATGTGGGTGGTGGTGGTGGCCATCGTGAGTGCTGGCTGGTACAGGCAACATGTGCTTGGGGTGTAAGGGGGCCATTTTGAGGAGAGGCAGTGTCTGAGGCCTGCACTTATTTTGCCTACTTTTCATCCCTTATGCCCAGGGGTAGTGAGTGTTGCATGGGCCTAGTGTTTCTGAGGGGTGTCTTCTTGAATTTAAACACCATTGAGGCCATGGATGGGCTGGGATTGTGCAGATTTTATTGTTTTTTGTCGTTTTTTTGGGCCTGCTGGTGTGGCCCTTTGCCCAGGGGTGGTGAGTGTTGCATGGGCCTAGTCTTTCTGTGGGGTGTCTTCTTGAATTTAAACATAATTGAGGCCATGGATGGGCTGGGATTGTGCTTATTTTATTGTTTTTTGTCGTTTTTGGGGGGCTGCTGGTGTGGCCTTTTGCTTGCCCAGGGGTGGTGGTGGTGCATGGACTGAGTGTGCCTGTGGTGTGGTCTCACTCTCTTTGATGTAAACATCATGGATGGCATTGGATTGTGGTGATTTCTGGCTGTTTTTCTGTTTTTTGGGGGTGTACTGTTGATGTGGACTGGCCATGTGGGTGGTGGTGGTGGCCATCTTGAGTGCTGGCTGGTACAGGCAACATGTGCTTGGGGTGTAAGGGGGCCATTTTGAGGAGAGGCAGTGTCTGAGGCCTGCACTTATTTTGCCTACTTTTCATCCCTTATGCCCAGGGGTAGTGAGTGTTGCATGGGCCTAGTGTTTCTGAGGGGTGTCTTCTTGAATTTAAACACCATTGAGGCCATGGATGGGCTGGGATTGTGCAGATTTTATTGTTTTTTGTCGTTTTTTTGGGCCTGCTGGTGTGGCCCTTTGCCCAGGGGTGGTGAGTGTTGCATGGGCCTAGTCTTTCTGTGGGGTGTCTTCTTGAATTTAAACATAATTGAGGCCATGGATGGGCTGGGATTGTGCTTATTTTATTGTTTTTTGTCGTTTTTGGGGGGCTGCTGGTGTGGCCTTTTGCTTGCCCAGGGGTGGTGGTGGTGCATGGACTGAGTGTGCCTGTGGTGTGGTCTCACTCTCTTTGATGTAAACATCATGGATGGCATTGGATTGTGGTGATTTCTGGCTGTTTTTCTGTTTTTTGGGGGTGTACTGTTGATGTGGACTGGCCATGTGGGTGGTGGTGGTGGCCATCTTGAGTGCTGGCTGGTACAGGCAACATGTGCTTGGGGTGTAAGGGGGCCATTTTGAGGAGAGGCAGTGTCTGAGGCCTGCACTTATTTTGCCTACTTTTCATCCCTTATGCCCAGGGGTAGTGAGTGTTGCATGGGCCTAGTGTTTCTGAGGGGTGTCTTCTTGAATTTAAACTCTATTGAGGCCATGGATGGGCTGGGATTGTGCAGATTTTATTGTTTTTTGTCGGTTTTTTGGGCCTGCTGGTGTGGCCCTTTGCCCAGGGGTGGTGAGTGTTGCATGGGCCTAGTCTTTCTGTGGGGTGTCTTCTTGAATTTAAACATAATTGAGGCCATGGATGGGCTGGGATTGTGCTTATTTTATTGTTTTTTGTCATTTTTGGGGGGCTGCTGGTGTGGCCTTTTGCTTGCCCAGGGGTGGTGGTGGTGCATGGACTGAGTGTGCCTGTGGTGTGGTCTCACTCTCTTTGATGTAAACATCATGGATGGCATTGGATTGTGGTGATTTCTGGCTGTTTTTCTGTTTTTTGGGGGTGTACTGTTGATGTGGACTGGCCATGTGGGTGGTGGTGGTGGCCATCTTGAGTGCTGGCTGGTACAGGCAACATGTGCTTGGGGTGTAAGGGGGCCATTTTGAGGAGAGGCAGTGTCTGAGGCCTGCACTTATTTTGCCTACTTTTCATCCATTATGCCCAGGGGTAGTGAGTGTTGCATACTTGCATGTCCCTAGTCTTTCTGTGGGGTGTCTTCAATGTAAACATCATGGATGGCATGGGATTGTGCTCATTTTTCTGTGTTTTGTCGATTTTTTGGGGTGTATAACTGAACTGATGTTCCTCTGTCTTCCATTGCTTTTAGGTGCACAAGAAGACTCAAGAGAACCACCAGTGCCAGGAAGAAGTCCTGCAGCGGTGTGTGCAATATAACGTCACACGACGTCACGTCTGGACACAGAACCCTCTGCAACTCGTGCAACTGCTGCCTGCTGACCTGCTCTGAAGAAGATGGCCCCAAAAAAAGTAACCCGTAGCTCCTCTAGCAAGAAAGGTGCCAGTAAGGAGCAGAAGAAGCAAGTTACCAAGGACACTGGTGTGCCGCCCGCCCCTTTTTTTGGGAGTAAAAAAAAAAGTATGCCTGCAGCAGCAGCAGCGGGATCTGCTGGGGACCAAGCTGGCAGCAGCACCCCCGCTCCATTGGGCTCAGTGCCACCACCACCACCACGCCAACTTAAGTCCAAGCCCTTGAGTGCTGCAGAGGCAGCCAGTAGAGTTCTTCAATCACCATCGACCAGTGATGTTGCCTCATCGCAAGAAAGCAGCAGCAATGTCCCTCAATCAACACAGGTTGTTGTAGCTCATCTGACGAGTGTTGAACAACCACAGCCGCAACAACAATCACATGTGCAAGTACAAGCCCAAGTACATGTGGAAGGAGAGGCAGCGCAAGGAGATGCGCAAGCAGAGGTGCATGGAGGGTCACAACAAGTGCCCACAATAGTTGTTCCTCCCGAAGTAGGGGCACATCAGGAAATCGACAATCAAGGCGAGGTATCATTTGAGGAAGCCACTCCTCCTGATGATCCTTCATTGTCTTCCACACCCCTAGCAAGGAAGAGATCAAGGGTGGTGTCTACATCCTCTTCAAGCACACCTCCTTCTGATGATACGGATCAAACTTGGGAACCAGCACCACAGCCGTCTGAGAGTGAGGCACACCATGATCCAACAAAGGTAGTTAAGCGTAAAAGGAAGCTCGTCCAAAGTCTCAGAGTTATGGAGTGTGATGAGTCTCAACAAGAAGTGGCGGATACTGCTGCTGATGAAGACTCTGCCAACGACGACCCAGTCATCATAAAGGTCACTGCAGCCCCAGCGGGCATGCAGCAAACAGACATTTTGACCCTAGCCCGAAGAGCTGCTGAGTGTGATGATGATGATGATGATGTTGTCGATGAGGAGGCAGTGGAAACACCACAATCATTGGAGTTAAGTAGTACACCAACTCGTCCCGCTTCCATATTTCTTTCTGGCAAGAAGAGACCTCCGTCAACCTCGACCTTAATTATTGCCGGTGAAAGTGCAAAACGTAGAAAAGTTGGGCAATCCAGATCCTCCACTTCATCTGGCATTAGCTTCATGACCACCACCACCAGTATCGCCGCCTCCTCCATGTCCCACAGACACTTCAAGTCCCCAGTTTGGGACTTCTTTACTGTTTGTCCAAAAAATCCAAAGTTTGCCATTTGTACCATTTGTAAGCAAGCAGTTAGTCGTGGTAAGCCAGGTACCAACTATGGTACCGGAGGCCAGAGAGGTCATCTTAGGAGACAGCACACTGTCAAATGGTTTGCGCACCTAGATGCGATCAAGAAAGGCCAAATTCAAGGAAACGTTGATGTTTCATCTGATGATGACGAGCAGGAAGAAGACGTGTCAAACACTTCCCTTACACCCAGTACCCCTGTCAGCAGCACACCCAATGTGAGGCACACTAAGAGTGTTGGAGCGAGTGAGACACCAACGCACAAAAGTTCACCAGCGAGCAAAATTGGGTCAACGAAGTCATTATCAGCCCGTAAATGCTTGGTCCAGGGCAACATTAGAACAATGCTTACTTCAGACGTGCCATATGAACGCAACCACCCACTGACGCGTCTGTATAACACTAAGCTGGCTAAAATGCTAGCTGTGGACCTTCTACCTTTTTCTTTTGTAGAAGCGGTAGGTTTTCTTGAATTATGGCAACGCTCTGCCCTAAATGGAAGGTTCCGAGCCGGTTCTATTTTGCCAGAGTTGCGGTTCCAGCACTACATGAAGATGTGCTGGAGGCGATTGGGGCAGCTTTGCAGAAGAGTGCTGTTCACACAATACATCTGACAACAGACATGTGGACCAGTGGCGCAGGCGCTGGTTACATGTGCATCACTGCACACTGGGTCTCTTTTTCAGGTGTTAAAGCAAAGCTAAAAGCAGGTGTTGACCCGGACAAAGTTTTCAAAGCTGCTCGGAAACATGCAACACTAGCCATGTTTGGCTTGGAGAAAAGTCACACAGCAGAAAACCTTTTGGAAGAGTTTGACAAAAAGGTCTTGAACATGCTATCCCCCCTAAAACGCAAGATTGGTTATGTTTCCACGGATAATGGCGCCAATGTAGTTAAGGCCATGTTGCAGGGTCACTATTTTAGAGTGCCGTGTTTGGCGCACTGTATCAACCTGGTAGTTCAAAAATTCTTGAGTGATAAAGACAGTACAGCGTTCGAGGTAATGGCCACCTGCCGCAAAATGTGCAACCATTTCAGCCATTCTTTTAAGGCCCGGAAGCATCTGAGGAGACTGCTACTTCAACGTGGAATGCCAGTGAAAGCACTCATCCAGGAGGTGGCAACACGTTGGAACTCAACCTTCTACATGCTTGAGCGTCTGTATGAGCAGTATACGGTACTCGATCACTATTTCTTCACAGAGGGTACATCTCAGAAGGAGGACCTGCGGATGAGTGCGGCGCAATGGGACATAGTTAAAAGCCTGACAGACATGCTTCGTCCTTTTGAGTTCTTCACGCGTGCAGTCAGCCAGGAGGACTGTAATTTGGGAAAAGCTATCCCATTGTTGTGCATGCTGGAGCACCAACTGATGGCGGTGTCTTCTGAGTTTGAAAAAGATGAAAAAAAAAAGACCATTTTATTTTGTCTCAGAAATTATTAGAGCGCCTACGTGGTGATGAACGTCTTAAAATGATCAACTCAGAACAGCATTACATTTGTGCTACTATTCTGGATCCACGCTACAAAAAGGCGCTGGCAGACGAAGCATTCTTTCCTTTTGCTGATGCAGATGTTCAAAAGTACAAACATTGGTTAGCCTGGTCAGCCAAGAGGTTTGAAAAAGAACGGCAGGTTATTGAAGGAGAAGCCAGTACATCAGCATCAGCATCAGCAGGCCATCCCCAGTCACAAGAATCCACTTCTGCACCTGTGGCTGGGGCACAAGTGACCTCTCAGCCGTTAAAGACACCGGCAACTGGATCATCTGCACCACACACAATGACAACACTAACAGTGGCTGCGGAGGAGGATTGGCTAAGTTTGATGGGGTATGGTTCTCGAAAAAATGTCACAGGCACAGCAAAAAGTAAGCAAAGTGGAGGAACAGTTGATGACCTTGAGTCGATGGTGCAGGACTATCTGAATGACTCAACAGAGGTCTTTCTTAATGAGGAGCCATTGCAGTATTGGCATGGCAAAAAACAATTGTGGCCACAGCTCTCCAACCTGGCTATAAACTATTTGTCTTGCCCACTCGCAAGTGTGTCTTCTGAACGTGTTTTCAGTGCTGCTGGTGGCATTGTAACTCCCAAACGGAGCCGCCTCTCGCCCAAAAATGTGAAGCGGCTGACAATGATCAAGATGAATCAGCACCTCGTACCACCAGATTACAAAGTACGAGAAAGCACGCCGCATGAAGACGAGGAGGACGGCAACGTAGATGAGGGGATTTTTTCTCTGTTCGGTGGCACTGACCTCATCCAGCCTGAATTCGCAGAGTATGATGACGAAATCTTGTTCTTATTCCCTGACACCGAGCCCTGAAAATGAGACAATCAATCAAGAACTTTCTTTTTCGTCCTTATTCACTTTTATTCCTGTGTGCTTTGTGTCTCTCTTTCTTTGTTTTGCACAGTTAATTTAATTCAAACTTTAATCACCTAATCCCAAAAACAAGACCATCATCAGAACTGTCTTCACTTGTTTGCTTATTGATTTGAAGGTGCCGCAGTCTACATTCCTCAGGTTCACAAGTTCTGAAGAACATGCTCCTCTATCCTCCTCCTCCAGACTGCGATTTCCCTCCAAGCAGAGTGCTGGATTACGCCCAATGAAGAAAGACTCAGCACTTGTGGGGGTGTTGTACTTCTTTGCGGGTGAGTTGACGGATTTGGGCCCATTGCTGTGAAGCTCTAATAATGGACAAAAGTGTTTTGGACCGAATATGAGGTGGAAATTTCTTGCCGTTTTTGCTGACTTGCTTGCCTTTGAGGTGCTCTTTGGCGGGGTTCCGGGTGTTTGTGGGTAATTTTTGTTGTCTGTCGAAGCACTGCTGCGAGCCTGCGACAGTCTAATCTTGATTGCATTTGCTTTTCAGGAAATCCGTGGTGGAAAACAGGAGTTATGATGATTGATGATGATGATGATGACCTAGCTGCACAGCGCCGCGTTTGGACCGAAGGCCGAGAGACATTGTAAGTATGAGATTTAGCTTTTTCGCTGTTTGGGGGTGTTGTCGGGTGTTTTTTTGCGGGTGGGTTGGCGGGTCTTGCCTGGGGCATTCCTGGGAAGGTCTAATACCGGATAGAAGTGTTTTGGACAAAATCCATAAGGAACAGCCTTTTTTTTGCTATTTCTTCTGACATCTTGCTCAATGTAGCTTTTTGGGGGGCTTCCTGCTGTTCGTGGGTGGGTTGCGGCCGGGGTCTCTGTCGAAGCACTGCTGCGACAGTCTAATCTTGATTGCATTTGCTTTTCAGGAAATCCGTGGTGGAAAACAGGAGTTATGATGATTGATGATGATGATGATGACCTAGCTGCACAGCGCCGCGTTTGGACCGAAGGCCGAGAGACATTGTAAGTATGAGATTTAGCTTTTTCGCTGTTTGGGGGTGTTGTCGGGTGTTTTTTTGCGGGTGGGTTGGCGGGTCTTGCCTGGGGCATTCCTGGGAAGGTCTAATACCGGATAGAAGTGTTTTGGACAAAATCCATAAGGAACAGCCTTTTTTTGCTATTTCTTCTTGACATCTTGCTCAATGTAGCGTTTTGGGGGGCTTCCTGCTGTTCGTGGGTCGGTTGCGGCCGGGGTCTCTGTCGAAGCACTGCTGCGACAGTCTAATCTTGATTGCATTTGCTTTTCAGGAAATCCGTGGTGGAAAACAGGAGTTATGATGATTGATGATGATGATGATGACCTAGCTGCACAGCGCCGCGTTTGGACCGAAGGCCGAGAGACATTGTAAGTATGAGATTTAGCTTTTTCGCTGTTTGGGGGTGTTGTCGGGTGTTTTTTTGCGGGTGGGTTGGCGGGTCTTGCCTGGGGCATTCCTGGGAAGGTCTAATACCGGATAGAAGTGTTTTGGACAAAATCCATAAGGAACAGCCTTTTTTTTGCTATTTCTTCTGACATCTTGCTCAATGTAGCGTTTTGGGGGGCTTCCTGCTGTTCGTGGGTGGGTTGCGGCCGGGGTCTCTGTCGAAGCACTGCTGCGACAGTCTAATCTTGATTGCATTTGCTTTTCAGGAAATCCGTGGTGGAAAACAGGAGTTATGATGATTGATGATGATGATGATGACCTAGCTGCACAGCGCCGCGTTTGGACCGAAGGCCGAGAGACATTGTAAGTATGAGATTTAGCTTTTTCGCTGTTTGGGGGTGTTGTTGGGTGTTTTTTTGCGGGTGGGTTGGCGGGTCTTGCCTGGGGCATTCCTGGGAAGGTCTAATACCGGATAGAAGTTTGTTGGACAAAATCCATAAGGAAACACCAGTTTTGGCACTTTTTGTAAGTTAGGGTTCGTTAGGGTTAGCCCTAGCAGCAGGATTGCATGTGTTTCGGGGGGTTCTATTGCAACGCAGTTCTGTTGTTGTAGAGCACTGTTGGAGCGATGCTGGCTATGGATACTTTTGCTTGCTTGCAAGTGGTTTGAATACAATCCACGGTCTGTATTTGGGCCTACTGTTACTTTCAAAGTACGTTTTGTAACCATTTTTCTGCTAGGCATCGTTTTTGGAGATCTGATTGGGGTTCTTCTACATTTTTGCGACTGGCTTTAGTAAGGGTCTTGGTGGGAGCATTGCTGGGAAGGTCAAATTTTGTTCTAAAACACAGTAGTACACCTACCTTGAGGGGAAAGATCCGCTATAATATTTTGGCCATACTTATTGATCCTTAAAAAGGTGACTCAGATAGAGCACGCAATTTCAAAAATATTGTACTGTCTATTAGGGAAATCAAAGTGTCACTTTTTGAACCACACAGCGTACATACCTTTTATTTATTTATCAGTGGTATTGTAATAGCACTTCCTGTTTTCCGTTCAATAATTACAGGCCGGGTTTCAGTCAACATCCGCCAGGCAGGCAGTGGACAGGGTGTCTTCTGTCAGTGGTCACCACATTGATGGACGAAGCGTCAGCTGGAATGGAGGAGTGCCGCCAATAAGAGGAATTGTTTGCTGCATGCAACTTACTTACCAAATTCAACAGGACAACTCCAACAACATACGCAATACAGATACAGTATCCATTGTTGTCTTTTATTCTATGAGTGTGACTGCATGTGCTTACCTTTAGTTTGTAACCAAAGATTGTCTGTATCTTCAATTATTGTTTGTCCATGCTCTGCTTTTTTTTCTTCTCTCAACAAAACCTACCCAAAAAGAAACCCCCATTCCCATCCATTTTACAAACCCTAACCCTCTTCCCCCGGGCTGTGTTGTTTTGCTTGATGTCTGACTAAAATGACATCAATAATTCCACACACTTGCTGGGGAGGATAAGGTCATAGCAACAGGCTGGTGAAGGAATACGAGGATATCTTCTAGACTTACTCAGCTTCAGTACTATATCTTCTAGTAGTAGTAGCCAATGTCAAATAAATTCAACGCAAGTACTAGTTATACTTGCAAGCAAATACTTTACCATTTGTTAGGCTACATTATGGCACTGTTCTAGTGTACTGTCACCTGCTATTTTCTCGATCGTACCGTAACCGTTGTAATGCTACAGTAAGGAGGACAAACAAGGTTTTGTTTTCTTTTTTTCCATAGGCATGCAACTGCCACTGTGTCACACCACTAGTACCACCGCAATGAGGAAATGTCAGCCGCCCAGGATTGACAACGTTAATCCCCATTTCACCTGGAGCCAGCCCTGGGCCTAGCCCTAATTTCTAACACAAATTACAGGTAAGATAAGCGTTTGGTGGGAGGTAGTATAATGGAGTATTATTTCGGAGTAGACAAGAGATTGACGGTTGTACTACTAAAGTCCTACGACTGTTCAGGAAAACAAAGTTACTGTTACACCCCCGCCCCCCTACCCACCAGACTGAAAAGCAGTAAAAAACAGGTATGGTCAGATAAAGTTTACAAATATATTTATTTAGCCCTAACAAAATAATCTCCCTCCCCCACCCTAACCCCAACGATTGTCTTTGAAACGTCCCAAAACGATCCCAACTCCCAAATCCCACCCCCCAAAAGTCTATAAAAAAAGGGCAAGGGACACTCCACTACTGGAGGGTGCTGGTGCTGGTGCATGATGCGGCATGGGCATCATACTCCTTGCGGAGGGTGGCAAGCTCGGAGCGGAGGCCCTTAACCAAGTTCTTATACTTCAGGACCTCCTGCTCCAGGTTGGACATGCGGACTCGTAGGCGGCGTTGGCGGTCCTTGCAGCTCCTGTGGGGGGCAGCTGGTATTTCGGTTGCTTGGCGGTGGCGGTCATCTTTCTTAGCCCGGCTCGGTCCCGCTGGCTTAGTCACGGAGGAGGATGCAGTGGTCACAGTCGAGGATGTCGTTGTTGCCCCGCTCGACTGCGTGTCCTCCTCCTCCTCCAGGGCCACCAGCCGCCGATATTCGGCGACAGTGGCCTCCAGCCTCCGTTGCCGGGCCAATCTAGCCTGCTCCCTCCTTGTTGTTGATTTGGAAGGAGCAACTATATGAAGAAAGAAAGACATAGTCTGTAACCAATGCTCCTTATTAATAACACAAAGTGATTGAGCCGAAAGTTGGGTCACAGAGTACAAGTAGCAAATTGAAAGCACAGTACATAACTATTGAGGACAGTATCTATGTAACCTCCCACTTCTGCATCCTTGCTCTAACATTAGTGGTAGTTTAATGAACAAATTCTACGACCACTATGGACTTCCATTACAGTCGACTATGACAGTACACCAGTCTTATTCTTCTTCTTCTCTCTTGTTTAGGGAAATTGGTACGTTATCTTATGCAAGCCGGCAGAATGACATGGACAGCACAGTGAACTTGCACCCGAGAAAAAAAGTTGCACACCATGATGAGTGAGACAGACTTGCGTTACTGTACCGGTCCAGTACATGCAGGTGGTGAAGCTATTACTTTTCTATTACGGGTGGCACTGAGAATACTCTGTTACAAGGGCTACTGCTTAATTAATTTACCTTTCACCCTACAGTGCAAATGAGTACTAGAAAAGGAAAATGAAGAAGCTAACTAATTTGATTATCTATCACTTCACATGGGACGTATTTGATGACATATGAGATGACTTTAGGTGCTTTGCTTAATATTGAGTGAACAGTGATACACCCACACATGAATGACGTACTACAAGTAAACTAAAGTTATTAAGAGAGGTACGGAGTGTCCACCGTAATAACCAGATATATGCTGTGATTGCAAACGCAATACAAAGTACTGCTACTATTCATGGTAGTATTGGACACATTTACAATTTCTTTTCCTTGCCTTCCCTGCACTGGAACGGACGTGCGGGTGCGGTGGTACATGCTCTTCAAGGTAACACTTACTTCACCTGGCGACCATCTACTCTCTCTAGATACACATGTGCTATCTAAGAGTCAGAGAATACCATGCTCCGGGCATCCATTCAGTCAAAGTATACGCACACATACAGTTTCTGTTTCACCCACCCAGGCTGCTGTCCTTCCACCCATCCTTGCTTCATCATTGACCCAGCCATGCACCATACCATATTCTTTCCTTCCCAGCCACCTCGGGGGCCAAGCAAACACATATCGTTCTTCTTTGCCAGCCATCATACAAGTTCGCGTCCCACTTACTTACACCCTTCTTTCGCTTTTCGTTCATCCCATCCATCACGTTCGTCTAAGAACTTATTGGGATTCTTCTCACCAAAAACTTCACAGCTAAGTCGAAGTACATTTCGAGGAGGCTACTACCTGGTTGATTTGTAATTGTAATACACCCGTGCAGAAAGCACACTATGCAGTCTTCAATCTCAATAAGTAAGGAATATATAGCTTACCTGTTTCCGCCACCACCGTTTGAACCCCCACAGGACCGTCCGCCGGCTCTTGCACCGCCTCCTCCCCAGAGTCCTCCGAGTCCTCGCCCAACACAGCCACCTCCGCGCTGGCGCCGTCACCAGATGTTACACCTACGAAGTACATTTAAGAATGTTAGAATACACCACTCACTACTATATAATATTTGGTCTAGGAGAAATGTTAAAAAAACAGAATACAATGTAATAATTTGTGACTGTCTACTCCATAGTAAAAATGTCC
The DNA here is from genome assembly GCF_964261635.1 of Lissotriton helveticus. Lineage (NCBI taxonomy): Eukaryota > Metazoa > Chordata > Amphibia > Caudata > Salamandridae > Lissotriton > Lissotriton helveticus. The sequence goes on along the minus strand of NC_136059.1, from coordinate 471,659,219 downwards.
CATTTTCCAGGGAAGGCTGTTGTCTTGCTGCACTTTTATGCACAACTGATGAATGCTTGCTTTTGATTTTTAACACGCACCACTTTTTCTCCTAACAGACAGAAGCTTGACTCCTAAGAACACGACCAGGATCAAGTTCAAACCAGGTGAGAGCTCGGCTCGACCACAAGAAATGCGTCCAATTTATCGTAAGCACTAACCACTTTTCCATTTTCAGTTAAATAGTTTTATGACAAAGTAGATTTTAATAAATGTGTTTACTTTTAATAAAGCTTTTAAACTTAAATAGACTCTGTGGTTTTTGTTCCTCCAGACTAGAGTGGATGAGCTAAAGGTTTTGGAATTTTTGCAAGCATGAGTGCCTCTGACACTTCTTGACTGTGCTGTGACTCCGTACTACTCTCTTGTCCTGCGTACGATAATCTAGAGATCATTGGGGATCTATAATCGGTGACTTCGGGAGCTGAATGACTCTGCCACACTATCTAGTCAGTAAGGAGACAGTGCATAGAGGTATTGCTGAATATAATGGGAGTCCAATGGAATTGCCAAATGTCCAATCTTAGTTAGCTACACAGACAGACTAATAAGAATAGTCTAGTAATACCACAGGGAGTCATATTCGAGGCAGGATAAGAATTTATATCCAGTCTACAAGAAGATCAAAGACGATTTAGAAAAAATCGAATGAGGAACGCTAGGAAAAAATAGGTACTGTTTATTAAAATGTAAACTTACTGGGGCCAGCAAAGGAGCCCTCGCCTGCCCGATCCTGGCCTGCATCCTCAGCACCCTCCTCCTGTGTCCTCTTGCCCTTGGGGGGAGCTGATGTACAACATGAAAGAAAGAAAAACCAGAAAACATGGATGAGATTTTTCAACCAAATCAAACATTTCAAAAGAACAATAACAAAATATTTTGGAAAAATAGCAAATAGATAGACAACTATTCCACGGGATCTATCTCATGTGGTATACTACGTTATTCGTATTGCCTGATTTGCGGAACGTTGACTTAGAAAGTTCCTATGTAACTCAATAAACAGACTACTAAAGAGGTTTGCCTAGGCCTGGCACTGCAGGCAGCAGTGCGCAGCACGCGAAGTGACAGACAAAGTCCATCCTGCTTGCAGATCAGTGAATACTCAAACTATCAATCCACCCGCCACCACCGCCACTATTTCTTCTTATAGCCATGTGTCTAAAGGAAGGACTGGACTTCAGTCTGTTGGGGCTGATTTAGAAGTCCCTTGCGGAAGTTGCGGCTCATTTTCCTCCATTGTTGCGTGCCTTTTGTGACGCAGCGGCAGAACAAAAGACTCGCCATGGTGTTGGTGCGGCGTATATATTAAAAAAAAACACATATGGGCATATGGGCGATGCATCACGTTGTAAAGCCCTGCGCCATCAGGGGACGTTCCGGCGCAAGGGAGGGCGTACCTGCGCATGAATGAATCCTAAAAGTGGCTGAGGGAAATCTACAAGATGTCAATCAGTCACTTTTAGGACAATGATGCATGACTCAAACCCTGCGCGCTTGAAGCCGACGTACGGCTTGATGCAGCATTGGGGAGATAGGGTACCCCAGAGCATTGCTGGAGCTGCGCCATCGTTGGCACGCAACTCCAGCAATGCGCTGCCTTTACGGCACAGATGCGTAAGGCTTCTGTGACGTTTTGGGCCAATGGGTGGTGGTGGCATGGCACACAATTACTGCCGCATCCCTGCTACTTTGCAGGGATGCGCCGGTAATTGAAAATATGACCCTTACTGTCTAGCATTACGCAGTTCTTATCTTTACACTACACTCATACATAATTTCTCAGGCCAATGAAATACTTCTGAACACAACATACAAAACAAAGAAGCATAGTAGCAAGCAAGGCTACTGAGAAGGAGAGCAGTGCACCTGAAATGCATAGAAGATTTTGAAATATAATTTACCTCAATGTAATCGGCAGCATTATTGCTCTTGGTAAAGAACAAAGATTTGCAAATAACAGAGCAGGATAAAACAGAGTAGTAAATGTACTACTACTACTACTCACCAAGCCCGGGGACCTCTACGCCGAGCGCGTCCAGCAAGTCCCGCTCCCGGTCCATGACATCGGTCCAGCGGTGGGTGGCCTGGTTATATGTGCGCCGGACCCCAGAGATCTTGTACATGGCCCGGCACACCTTCTCCCACCGCTTGCGACGCTCCCGGATGCCATAGCCAGTCGCGATCTTGCCGCCTCCCAGGATCGTCTTGGGGAGGCGGCGCTGGACGTGGAAGATCAGTGCCGCCACTTCCTCCGCGCTGAAGATCTCCCGCGGGACCACTTGCTCCCCCCTTAAACGCCCGCACGGGAGCCGGGCACGGGGTGCGGGACCCTTCCCCTTCTCAGGGTGCTTCCCGGCTCCCTTTACCATGGTCTGGGCAGAAATAGAGTTAAATGATAAACAAGAAATAGAATAGTGAAGAAGAAAAGAAAAGAGTTTAAAAAAGTAGTTTAAAAGTAACTAAAAGCTGCAGAAAACACAAAAATATAGAGCTAGAAAAATAGAGGGATAGATAATAAGTAAAATTAGATCAAAAAAACTTCAAACAAGCAAAGGATGGCAGAGATTGAGAGAGGATAGAGAAAGCATGCCCAGAACCATAGCAATGAATGAGAAACAAGATGGCCGCGCCCGTTCACGACCGCGTGGGTAAGTTCGCGCGAGATTTTCCTTGCGAGTACGCGCAAAATTGTACTAGCGAGCAGCACACTTTGCGAGATTACACATAGCGGCCGGAAACGGAATTACGTCACGCAAACAAGATGGCCGCGCCCATGTACGACCGATAGGGTAACTTGGCAAACGTATAGCTAGAAGCGCCTCGCGAACACGCGCAAGATCACGCGAACATACACGTCGCAAAAAAAACAATTTTGTATTCGCACGTATTCGCGGCTTCCGAAATCGATCTCGCACGGATTCGCGCCCCAAAAAACGCGCGAAATTGCAGAAAAAAACGATTTTAGCTAAACTGAAAGCAATGAGCAGGTGCAAAAGTTCAAACTTAACATTAGTAACATTCAAGGTAGTGCTTCCTGATGGGCCCCTCCAGAGTTTGCAACTCTTCTATGACCCTGCTATGACCCAAACAGCAGGCTCATAGAATAGCTACAAGTAGACCATAAAGGTCCTGTGAAAAAAAAATTTCACTGCAACAAAAAGCAATTTACAGATAAGGAAGGAAGCAGGTGCCAGCCAGACTGGAACTTTCAAAATTACTGACACATTAATGAAACACAAATTAATTGATGGCAGTTGAAGAAGGGCAGGTGTGCTTGCTTTTTTCAACCACCATAATCTACAGTGATAAATAAACCTAATGGGTGGCAGTGAGGAACTGAGGATGTACCAGAGGGTGGCATGGGTGTCCCAGAGGGTGGCAGTGGTGAAACAGAGGGTGCTGTGAACCTGTGATGATAAACCAGACGTAGAAACAACATAGTCGCGGCCGTTGCGAGCCGAAAAGTAAGTTCGCAATTGCGAACTTGTCCCAAAATCGGCGCGAACGCGCGCCAACACAAAAAACGGGAAAATCCGCAAATCCGCTAGAGTTCGCGGATCTTCGCGGATTGCGAATCCGTAAATCCGCAAGTTCGCGTACGCGAGATCCGCTAGATCCGCCCATGCTTAAATACGACCACGATGTATTACCTCAACAAGCAGGGGGGCTCGAGATCGCGCAGTCTGTCGCAGGAGGCGCAGGCGATCTGGCACTGGCTTCTGGCCCGAGGGATTTCGATAACGGCCACTCATTTGCTCACCCTGTGCGGCACAACCTCTGCTGCCCTCATCGGAGAAATGGTGCGAAGAACTTTCTGTATTTTTTGTTGAAAAAATCGCTAAGATTCAGGATGATTTGCAAACTACTAGTAATGGTTTTTCTTCTTCCCCGGCAGCCCTTCCCCCTGTAATGCCATTACCCACAGAGCAATTTGTTAACTTTGCTCTGTCACTGAAACCGGACATTGTTGCTGTTCTTGCGGCTTTAAAATCAGGATCCCCCTCTGACCCTTGTCCTGCTAGAGTACTTGCGGGTTTAGCGGAAACAGTTGGAAACGAGGTTACTCAGATTATTAACCTTTCATTTCTCACTGCAACCGTTCCAGCCTGCTGGAAGCAAGCAAAATTGCTCCCACTCTTGAAAAAAACGGGACTGGATCCTGCCGCCCCTTCTAATTTTCGACCAATATCATTGCTGCCAGCTCTTGCTAAAATTTGTGAAAAGATTGCTTTCAACCAACTGGATAAGTTTGTTGAAACCACGCAGGCCCTTCATCCAGCTCAATCTGGTTTCAGAGCGGCCTATAGCACCGAGACGGCCTTAGTTGAAATATCTGAGGCTATCCGGGAATGTTTAGACGGAGGTGGCAGAGCGGCTCTGATTTTATTAGACCTCTCTGCTGCCTTCGATATGGTACCCCATTCTCTTTTGCTCTCTAGACTAGCTGCTATAGGCATCACTGGCTCTGCACTTGACTGGTTGACATCATTTTTAAATAATAGGATGCAACAAGTCTGGATGCCTCCCTTTGCCTCTTCCCCTAAAATACTTACTACGGGCGTCCCACAGGGTTCTACTCTGAGCCCCCTGCTTTTTAATATTTATCTTACCCCTTTAATTTACCTTGCAGAACAGTTAGGGGCAAAAATTATGGCCTATACCGATGACACACAACTTTTGTTTACCTGGCCAAAAAACAATTTAGATACGTCGGCGGCCCAATTCTGCCTATCTTCTGTTTTTCAATGGTTAGCACTCGCCCAGTTAAAGTGTAACGAAAGTAAGTCTGAGATTCTGCTGTATGGTTCCTTCCCTGACAATTTTAGCGGTCTTCTTTGGCCTGCTGACCTGCCCTGCCCTAAATCCATTGGTGGCCCCGTAAAAAATTTAGGAGTCTGGTTTGGAAATGACCTCAAATTTGAAGATCCTCTAAAAAAACGTACTGAGGTCTGCTTCTCCACTCTGAAAACTTTACGCAGGTTCTTTCCCCTCCTCCCGAGAGAGGCAAAAGAGACTGTTATTCGCGCTCTGATACTCTCTAGGTTGGACTATGCGAATGGACTGTTCTGTGGACTACCGGCCTATTTGATCCACCGTCTTCAGGTCGTACAAAATGCCGCTGCGAGACTCTTGTTTAACACACCTAGGTGCTCCAGTGCTCGTCCCTTACTTCGTGACCTCCATTGGCTCCCAGTTGCCCACAGGATTTTGTTTAAAATTCTAGTCCTTTCCTACCGTGCTGTCCATCAAATCGGACCAGTCTACCTGAGAAAAAGGTTTGTCCTCTATGTTCCTAACCGCTCCCTTCGGTCGGCCAATCTGTGCCAAATGTCCGTGCCTAAATTTAAGTACTGCAGACTAGGCGGGCAATCCATCGCAGTTAGAGCCGCGAAAGCCTGGAATGCTCTCCCCCTTCACATTAAAGCTGCGTCTACTATCAGTGCTTTTAAGAAAGGACTGAAGACCCATCTTTTTAACATCACATTATAGGTTTCTTTTTCTCTTTTTTTCTGCTACTCATCTGACTCCCCTCTGCTCTGCCTTTACCGCGCCAGGATACTATTTTTTAGTAATAGAGCGCGCTATAAAAGCCTTTATAATAATAATAATAATAATAATTTGCCAGGTGTGCAGAATGTTCAGGCAGACGAGCTGAGCAGACTGATTCCGGAAAACCACGAATGGGTCATAAACGACGAAGTACTAGGAGAAGTCTTCGCAAGGTGGGGAACTCCAGACGTAGATCTGTTCGCCACCGGCGAAAACAGCAAATGCCGAGACTTCGCCTCCAGGTACTACCAGCCAGGGACGCTGGGGAACGCGTTATGGATCAACTGGTCGAACAGCTTTCTGTACGCTTTTCCACCCATTCCCCTGATCCCGACGGTTCTCATCAAGCTGTCCCAATCCAGGGAGAAGATGATTCTGATTGCCCCGGAATGGCCCAGACAGTGGTGGTTCACGGACCTGCTTCACCGGTCTCTCCTTCCTCACATGAAGCTGCCGTGCAGGCCGGACCTTCTCACGAAGTTCGGGGGGCGAATGGTGCACCCCGACCTCTCGTCTTTGAGTTTGGCGGCATGGCTCCTGAAATAGTGCAATATGGCCATCTGAATCTCCCAGAGGATTGTATGGGCATACTGAAGGAGGCTAAGCGGCCTTCCACTAGGACTTCTTATGCTTACAAGCGGAAGAGGTTTTGCATCTGGTGCAAGTCTAAGAACTATGACCCTACGACAGGCAAGGAGGATGTCATCCTTCCATATCTGCTACATCTGGCGCAGTCTGGCCTTAATGTCCATTCCATTAAGGTTCATCTGGCTGCTTTGACTGCCTACAGGAAATGCCCTTCACAGACTTCCTTCTTCCAGATCCCTGTGATCAAAGATTTTCTGGAAGGCTTGAAGAAAGTATTCCCTCCTGTCAGGCTTCCTTCGCCTTCATGGGACTTGATTGTGGTGCTGCTGTCCAGGTTGATGAAGGAGCCTTTTGAACCCATTCATAAGGCTTCGTTGCAGCACCTGTCCTGGAAGGCGGCGTTCCTCGTGGCCATTACATCGGCCCGCAGGGTGAGTGAAATTCAGGCGTTGTGTTGCCAAGAACCTTATACTGTATTTCATGCTGCTAAGGTTGTTATGCGTACTCACCCTAAGTTTCTTCCCAAGGTTATTTCTGATTTTCATATCAACCAGACTATAACTTTGCCTACGTTCTTTCAGAATCCTTCATCTCCAGCGGAAAGGTCTTTGCATTCCCTGGATGTTAGGAGGGTGCTGAAATTTTATCTGGATAAAACCACAGATATTCGTAGGTCAGACCAATTGTTCATCAATTATGGCTCAGTCAGGACGGGTCTTGCTACCTCTAAACAGTCCATCTCGAGATGGATTGTGTCCTGCATACAATTGTGTTATCAAAAAGCTAATAAGACCTTAGGGGGCAAACCTAAGGCTCATTCCACCAGGGGCAAAGCTGCCACGACAGCTTTGCTTCGTAACGTGCCTATTGCTGAAATCTGCAAGGCAGCCACTTGCAAGTCGGTCCATACCTTTGCTAAACATTACTGCCTGGACTCTGATGCCAGGGCACACGCTCAGGTTGGGCAGGCTTCGCTGCGAAATCTGTTCGCACACTAGTGGTGTTATTTCTCGTTTCTCCACCGCCGCTTTGGTGTGGGGATGGGCTTGCCATTCTATTCACTAGATTATGACTATACACAGAGATCCCCTACTACAGAACAAGTAGTTTCTGTCCTGTAACTCCAGTTCTGTAGTAGGGGTATCTCTGTTATAGTCATAAGCGCCCGCCCTCCTCCCCGGTGGAGAGAGATATTCATGTACGGAATGCTACAGGTCTGGCGTGTTACGCCTTCAAAAAGAACTGAAAGTAACTGGGACCTGCAGTGCATTCTGGGATACTGTGAAGTTCTGGAAAGTTCTCTTAAAGGCACAGTATCCTGTTCTGAGCCACATAATGGCAGCCTATGGGGCTTGTCTGTCCAGGTCCTCCTCTCTATCATTCCAGAGGGTTTTTGCTGTTTAAGCAAGGGAAATCTGTACAGGCTTTCTGTTTTGTGGATTTTATTGATGGAATTTCTAGTTGAAGTACTGGACAGTGTAGCCTTTTTAGGCTGCATTATCTGTCTTTAAATTCTCTCTTAAGTGTCTGTGCATTTCTGCATTTTTCGACACTATAAGAGATTATTTTTGATTGCTCCGGGGTCAACGCACATGGGCGGGACTATTCACTAGATTATGACTATAACAGAGATACCCCTACTACAGAACTGGAGTTACAGGACAGAAACTACTCCTTCCCTTTTGTATGACCAGACTGGTTTTCAAGAATTTTCTTTAGGCCTACTCTGATGTTTTCCAGTCTGACTGTCAGGGTAGTGATGGACTGGTTAACTGACTCAATACTATAGTAAGATAAGTTTTCCACCTCAATAGGAGACACCTTACGTTGTTTTGAATATAACAAATTCAATGCCTATTCTAATTTGGTTTTTAGTTCCTTTTTTCTGCTGCTTTAATTTTTGATGGATTAGATGTGTTCCAAATAATGGAAATACCAGGACTCTCTAGTTCCTGTCTTTTGTTTCCACATTTTGATCATTAGCTTTTGTATTGCATAGTCCACCTGATGCACAATTATTAAAGGGAGGTATCTACATGTCCCTGATAATATGTATTATGCGATTTCTCTTTTGAGGTGTTGTAGATAAGGAATTAGGGAACACCTATATGTAATCATTGAGAGAAAAAATGTGTTTGCCCCATTAGACAATGCCACTATGTGTGAGGACATCCATTCAGATAGAATTCCCATGTTGCTATCTACCTTTAGATGGTAGAGGATATGCTCTCACATGGAAACCCAATTAAAGAGGCTAGAGGCACTGTTTTGCCTACTGCCTTTGTCTTTGTATTGCCTTTGAGAATGACAGTGTATTCTAGACCAGAAATGTCCCATGACGTATGGCCACTCCTTTAAAGATTGCAGGCCACTTGCTTGCAGTCCCCTTGTTATACAATGAACTGTTTTTGTACTAAATTGAAGGAAACTAACAACTGTGTCACATCTCCTACGTCACTAGGTTCTGCGGGATTAAGTCATAATAACCTGCGGAACTCACCCACAATCCCATCAGTGACAGCTAACAGATGAAAAGTCCCAGCACCCAGACAGCGATCCCCAGCATGCCATCAATGGTATCTCCAAAGTATTGTGCTTGTTTCATCAGAAGGCGTTGAACATCAGAAAAGAAGGAGGAGCTGGTTTTGCCACAGAACCAGAGTTTCAGTGCAAAAGAGCGAAAGAATTGAGGCTTCAGTTTTCCACCTGTCATGTGCTGGTAACCTCTGACAGTGTGCAGTCCCTTGAGCCCCTTGGCCTGAGTTTTGGCCACACACCTCCTTTTCTTTGCTCTAACGGAAGTGCAGTGCACCGGAGGATCCAGGATTGGCAAAAGGCACTACAATGTGGTACCTATGATTAAATGAAAGAGCAGCCCGAGCATCCTCTGACACTGAATAGAGAGTGTTGGAGCCTGAAAGTGTTGCTGAGAGTGACAGTCTGTTGCTCTTTCCCGATTAATAGTACTTGGGTCTGCATGAGATGATCCATGTGCCCATGACTAACGAAAAGCACAATATCTGTAGTGCCTGCAGCACAGGAAATATATTGGTGCACTGCATTGAGACATTGAGACTTTCAAGTGAGCTGTGAGTGTTTGCCAGGAAGGCACTCCAACGGATACTGAGAAGCACCATTTTTCAGGAAAGGCCTGAATGAAGAGGCCCATGCGGAAGAAAACAACAGAAGCAGATTTGATGGACAATAGAAGCCTGCCAGAGAGGCTTCGACAGACTCTGGGTATTTCCCGTGCGATTGCATAGAATGGGTGTTTGGAGACTGATTCTTATTGTTTTACTGGCATTGTCAATAGTCGCTGAAATAACTAGGAGCCCTGAAAATGTTTGCAAAATAATTGTAGGATTTGCCTGTGTAATGGCAAAAGGAGGGACTGAGGTTCTTTAATTTTGACTCCATCTTACATTTGTCATCAATTTGTGTTGCCTTTACACAGGCTGCTCTATTCATGAAGTGTCTCTGCCCTTTGGACTGCAACGTGTTGAAAACCCCCCTCTGTCCTTGCTTTGAAATCAATCTCAGACACCAGCTGGCCTAACTGCATACAGACATGTCCTGTCATTACTGATTGACTTATAGGTGCTGTAATTAATTTACTTGTGGGTTGGGCAGAAACACGACGTAAGGGGGACGTTCTGGTTATATGATGCTTTTTTGAATGTTCTCCTATTGGCTAATATTTTGCAGATCTTGTATGTCCATATTAGGTATTTTGCATGCTTGCAGAAGCTAGAACTGCCCCTTTCTTTTATGCTGAGTTTGTAACCCTAAACATATAAAAGGCCTCTGTGTTTTGTACTCTTTAGATTGCCTCATTCAGTTGCTAAGGCTTCTGTGTGACGTAGTCTCACTCATTTGAGTTTAATAAAAATGTTCTCTTTATATTCCAGCTTCTGTGTCAAATTCTTCTTTGTATTAGTGAAACCCCTGAGAATGAAGATTACAGTTCTTCACTGCCTCGCCAGCTGCCCAACTGGCCAGCACCCTTGTGTGATGCCGCGGGGGTGGGCACCTCTCTTCTGATCTGCCCGCTCCCGCGGGCAGACACAGAGACTCCCTCTTGAGGGAGTACGGCGGCACTCGCTCTTTTGGGCGAGTACGGCGGCACTCCCCCGGCCTCCTCCTTCACTTCGGGCCCGAAGTTGGGATCCCAGGCCCTGGGCCATTGTTCATGGGGAGCACAATGGCGCTCCCCGACTTATGCCTTTAAGTTGGGGCCTAGAGTTGGGGGTCATGGGCCCCTGAAGAATCTTGACAGGGAGTGTGACGGCGCTCCCTGGCTTATCTCCACCTGCGAGGGGGGATGCGCAATGGCACAGCGCTCCTCATCCCCCGGGGGCTAGGGTGGGCTCCTGACACCCCTCTTGGGCATCTTCATGCGGAGCGCGTCGGCACCCTGACTTATCTTCATCTGGAGGCAGCCCCCGGGACCTGACCTACCCCGGGGGCATAGTTGAGACCGGCGGCTGAGCCCCACATGCTTCGTTGTTAGACCATTTAGAGGTCAAAGGTCGCCTACCTTCCAGGGGGCGTATCTCGGCCCCCAGGCAGCTGATTTTCACCATCTTGGCCTCTTCTTGCTCCTGGTGGCGCGCCCCAGCCACTGGGAGCACTTTCTTTTGCCCTCTGCATCTCCAGTAGGGTGAACTCAGCAGGGAGCGGTTTTCACTGGCTTCCTGCACCAGCCTTTTGCATGGCTCTACTCATGGGCCTCCCTTCTCCTTGCACAGAGGCCCAGGCTTCTGCTCACTGGTCCTATTCTCCCCTTGTGACGCAAGTCAGGGTCATGGGCCAGTCTGGAGGTTCTTCCTCCAGTAGCCCATAGCACCAGGCTCCAGTACCAGTCTTCCTCAGCCGACCACACCCCAACGAGAGCCTCTTTCTGTTTAAGCTCTTCTTGAAGAATTCGGATGGGGCTGGCAGGAAGGCTCTTCTTGTCCTATCAGGCAGCGACACCTCACCTTTCTGCCCCTGCTCCCTCCTTCCTGCCCAGGCTTCTGGGATAGTTCAAAATGGTGTCGTTCAGGGGTCTCATGCCACATGGTCTCTGAAAAGCCCCTTCTCCACTTGGTGCCTTCTCTCCATAACAGCTTCTCTTCTTGGAAAGGAGAACTTCGCCCTTGAAATGCTTGCCATGAAGGGCTAGGCCTCTGATGCCTCAGTTTAGGGAGGAAGGTCATTAATCCAGCCTGACAGGGTCACACCCAGCTAGGCTCTGGTTATGAGCAAACTCAGAGGAATATGGCATTTCTGGATGACCCAAAAGCAGTGCAGATAAGACTTTGGACTCTGCAGAATAGTACTTCTCACCTAAGTTACAGTGGGCTTTAGTGCATGTCTGGAAATGTAGGCCCTAGGGAAGTCAAACTATCCTATGTGATCCCCATTCTCATAGGAGAATAATGAAGTGGTCCTTCAGTGAAAACAGTAAAGCACACTGACTTTCCCTCACATGTTTCTTCCCATTGTATAAAGCCTATTCCATGTCACCATCCAGCTCTGCATAATTCCTGCCACACCATTCAATTAGTAACTGTTCCTGGGCTGCGCACACCAGGAATCTCCCCTGAGCAGCCCCTACACGTGTGCACACGCAAGTACATATATGCCTGCATGTAACCATCCCGGTGCCCCTTACTCCGGCTGCAGTGCAGCGGCCTACTCTCACTAGGGGGACATGGCTAAAATCCACATACAGTCTCTTTCATCATGAGTACACTGTGGGCGAGTCCCAGCTTATGAGGCTCTCCCACAGTAAAAGCTCAACAATTAGGTGTTTAAAAGCGAAATATCCAGGCGGCTCAGATGGTCAGAACCACCTTCTAACAGTGTATATATATATATATATATATATATATTCACTGAAAAAACCATAGGTTATAGACCATATATAGTTAGGAATTAGCATTTACAAAACCTTGAAAATTCACTGAAAAAACCATAGGTTATAGACCATATATAGTTAGGAATTAGCATTTACAAAACCTTGAAAATTCACTGAAAAAACCATAGGTTATAGACCATATATCGTTAGGAATTAGCATTTAAAAAACCTTATTTTACTCACACAAAACCATTGAAATTCCATATATGGTTAGTTGCACTAACTATATATCGCGCACCCGCAATCCACTGCTGATGATGTCACATATTACATCATTCATGACATGGTCAGTGACATCACTGATGACATCACTGATGACATCTCAAATGACATCACTGATGACATCACTGATGACATCTCATTTGACATCAATGACCACATCACTGATGATATCATTCATGTGACAATACAATGCATCTCCTCACATTTTAATATAACCTCTGTTTCACCCAGTGTTAAATACAGAATATAATTTTTGAAACCATTGACACACCAATACTAGTTACTACATACGCACTCACTGATTCCTACGTCTACACACACCTTCACTCATTCACCCATACAATCATTCATACATACAATCACTCATCTTTACAACACTATCATATGCACTCATACACCTATACAGACACTCACAGTCTGCCACTCATCCATGGAGTTACTCACACACCTAGTCAGTCCTGTAAAGAATCAATGACACTTCCATTTTCTTGTCTATACAGTTAAACATAGAGCACCTTACATTTTCAAACATATACTAACACATACTTACCTTGTTATACAATCATTGATACAAGTACACATTGATCTGCACAGAGTCACACACCTCCCAGCCAGCCACACACACACTCAGTCTCCCATACAAATACTTGGACAATCAATCAGTAACCCATATAGTTAATCATATAGCTACTGATCAACACATGCAGCTGTTTACAGAACAACAGACATAATGATGCACAAATTAAGACACTTTGGTCACTAACCCATGCACTCAGTGAGACACATTTAATCACTCACTCATACATTCAGTCATGCACCTACTAAATCCTTTGTCCAGACACTTATACTTCCACTCATTCTTCAATATGTAAGACACATTTTAACTTTACAGAAACATACAGTCACTGGATGTTGTCATCAGTGATGTCATCAGTGATGTCATTTGAGATGTCATCAGTGATGTCATCAGTGATGTCACTGACCATGTCATGAATGATGTAATATGTGACATCATCAGCAGTGGATTGCGGGTGCGCGATATATAGTTAGTGCAACTAACTATATATGGAATTTCAATGGTTTTGTGTGAGTAAAATAAGGTTTTTTAAATGCTAATTCCTAACGATATATGGTCTGTAACCTATGGTTTTTTCAGTGAATTTTCAAGGTTTTGTAAATGCTAATTCCTAACTATATATGGTCTATAACCTATGGTTTTTTCAGTGAATTTTCAAGGTTTTGTAAATGCCAATTCCTAACTATATATGGTCTATAACCTATGGTTTTTTCAGTGAATTTCAATGGTTTTTTAATAGCAAATATCATAAGCTGTCGAATGTCAAGTACGTGGTAAGTAAAAACATTTTCGTGTTTATGCACACTGATCTGCTTTGAATGCTGCCCCCCACCCCTCATTTCTATTAGGAGTACTCTCTCTTTGCAGATAGTGAAGGGTAGTTACCGCAGGCCTTTGCCCCCGTTGTAATCCGTCGTGCCTGCTTCTCTCTCCATTTGATTGATTGTTCTCTTTGGTTCATTCTCTATTTACAAACAAGCACAGAGTCGCAATACTCTGTTTAGTCTTTGCAGATAGCGAAAAATCGTGTAAAAAAACAAGAGGAATCGAGCAAAATCAGTAGGCCACTAATGGGATCTCTTTTTGACCTCGCTAAAATAGAAACATTAGGAACAACCTGTTGAAAATAGCAATGTGTATGTACATAAGCGGCGTTCATTTGTGTTCACAGTACCCCTTGTTGATTGTTTGAATCGAGCATTGAATTGTTCGAAGTTGGTTCTCTTAAGGATCTTCTCTGCCTGCAAACGAGGAAGAATAGGAATATTCTCTCTCCCTTTGCAGATAGTGAAGGGTAGGTAACGCAAGCCTTTAACACGTCGTACCTATTTCATTCCTCATTGATTGATTGATTGTCCGAACATTGACTGTTTGGGAATTAGTTCTTTTTGGAGGTATTCCCTGTTTGCAAATAAACGTAGGAAAATCTTTGCAAGTAGTGAAAGGGTACGTAATGCGGACCTTTCTCCCCCGTTGTAATCTGTCATGCCTATCTACTCCCCACTGATTGATGCACCTGTTTCACCCGGACCATTTACTAGAGATAGGTCATCTGTCCCGACCAGAGAGCACCCCTAGTGAAAAGGACATATGCAATAATAACGAAGTGATCACTGTATCCTGTTAACAGAAACTTTAGCATGAAACAACCTGGAAAGAAAAGAATAGGAAAACGAAAATCAGTAGGCCACTGATGAACTTTTTATTAAATAACAAACAAAGAAACGATAACAATACGTAATGATAAAACCTATTATTGTCCTAGAAACAAGAAACGTTAGAAGTAAGCCCGTAATAAGAAACCTGAAAACATCGCCCCTCACTGCCCCAAAACGTGTCTGTCCCACCGCCTGCCACGGCCAAATAACGGCAAACTGGGAAAGATAGAAGTCAGCAGACATCCGCCCCATTCTAGAAACTTCCAAAGGGCAACAGGTTTTCGGCTACGCCCAGCCGGAAGCAACACATATAAGGCGGGTCCTACTGCCACGCCTCGGCCAGGAGATCATCACGTAGGGTGTAGCCGGAGGAGAGGCCGAGGCCAGCGGGACCCGGCCAGGGGGATTGACAACACTGGAGAGTTTCAGGGGGGGGAATGTCCGTGTCCTCGACCCTCCCCTCTCTCTCCCAGTCCGGCCGCGGTGGCCCTTGAGAGTTGCAGGTTGTCCCTCCACACTCTCTCCCGGTCCGGCCACCAACGGCCGGGGGCTGGGGCCGACGGGATCCGGCTGCAGCCGATGAGCCAAGGAACCCGTTCATGGGGCCAGAGCAAAGGGCGTCCGGCCGCCATCCACCGGAGGTCCGGCCCAAAGACGGACGGGACATTTCTTCTTTCTTGAATAATTGCTGCAACAACCCTGGGGGGGGGATGTCTTGCACATGCCTCCGACCCCCCACCCCCCTCTCGTCCTCATCGCCTGGTCCGGCCATAACAAATCTCAAGCGAGACGCCGTGGGGTGCACTGGGAGGGAGAGACGGTGCGAACAGGCCTCTCCCGCCTCCCCAGGTGGAGGCTTCCCAGCTGCACCCTCAGCGCTCCAGGCGCCCGGAAAAGGGTTCTTCCACTGTGGCGATGCTGCAACGTCTCGCCCGGCAGGGTGGAGCCCGTCCGCTCATTTGACCCCGCGATCGCCAGTAGCTACCGAACTCTCAAAATGGCGGTCGACCTGGCAAGAGCGGGCCCAGCATAAAGAAATGGCCCGGTCACTGGTTGACTCCACCACCGTAGTCCTCCACGACCTTGAAGATTCTAGAGGAGCCGCGGGAGTCCCCGACCCCTGCAGACACCCCCGATGGGGAATGACTGCCATGATCGCCCGTGGAGTGACGAAACTGTAGCCACGGGACGTCGGCGCTCCCATGCTGGCGCCAGCCTCACTTTGAATGACTAGAATCCTGCAGACCTCAGTTCCGGTGAAAGCACAGTGTGACCCGGTAGGAAAAATTGTTGCACAACCTCCCCTTTTTGACTGATGGTTCAAACCACCGATCCTTTCCTTTGCCCTTTTAACGGAACTTTGGACTGCCTCCCCCCCCCCCCCGCGGTGCCCCACGCCGTTATTTGCTGGGCGGCAACTTACTAGACATCACCTTCGTGACATCCAGATTTCAGCGCGTTCTGCTGCCTTGGAACTATTCGCACAACAGACCGCTACTGACAACCCACCCCCCGGGACGCCCCACGCCGGATACCCAAATCAGTGCGGCACCCAGGCAACATCTTCTGAATTTTCATAATTTGAAAGAACTAGTAACATGTCCTCATCAGGAATTTCCTCTTCAATCATCTCTTCAGGAATTTCCTCATGAAAAGTCTGCAATGATGATTCTTGTAACTCTATGGTCTCCAAACATTCGATACATTCGCCATCAAGACATTGATCAAAAAAATCATTCAAGTCATCTCCTCCTTGTGAGAATATTTCATTATTGGTGCTGTCAATTTCAATAAATGTAGTGGATAATTCAAAAGAAATTGCCACGGTCTCTTCGTTGTTTAAATGTTTTTACTGTTTTTGTTTTGTTGTATATATTTATAAGTTATTAAAGTTTTATATTCCTACTACTTTGTGGGAGTGCTATATATTTTTAATGTGACACATAATTGTAAAAACTTTGATGTACAAAGAGTCATCCCTGGAATCTTCCGCTTCAGGCTCGGTCCCCTCCCCAATCACAATACAGGATGGTTTTCAGATAGTATGAACACGTGTGGTGTGACGGATCTCATCGGGTGTGGGCCTTGATCTACTATAACTCCTTTGAAGAGGGGTGATTCTTTACAGCTGGGGCCATAAACTACATCTGCAGGGCTAGCTGATAGCCTAGGACCAGCCTGGACAATCGGACACAGAGGAAGAGGAGTGTCAGAGGGTGCGGTAGTGAATAGGGCGAAAGGGAGGTGTCGGGCGGGCACAGAGTGTGATTCTCAGGGAAGAGCAGCGCAGATGGGGGGAGGTTTATTGCCCATGCATAAGACAGAAAGCGGGGGTGAGCAGTGCCTGGGGAAGATGCTTGCGAGGGTGGGGAGCCATGCTACGAATCAACAGCGTGCAGAGAGTGGGTCTGGTCAAGGCATCTAAAATGGCTGCCGTGCACAACAAAAGTGTGGCATTTCAAAAAAGGCAAGATGGCGCAGACAATGTTTTTCAACACTTCCTCATTTCCTTCGAATCGAACGTTAACAGACGTTGGTGCATATTGCCAAAGTTAAGCGATATTTATCGCTAACAATGCTTAGCAACGAATTTTTTACCGCTTAGCATCGTCAGAAATTATCGAAGATAAACCTTGCTATTATCAAGGTTTATCGCAAATGCGATAAAAAACGGCCGCAATGCATGAATATCGCTAAAAAGTCAGCGATATTCATGCATTACCGAGCTAATGCTCTTAGCCATGTTATCCACCTCCCATTGGATAACATGGCTAAGAACTGCTCAGGGCAGGTGTTAGTTTTTGGAGATATTCGCGCTTGGCGTAATGCAAGTTATTGTGGTATATGGAACTCATACCATAATCTCTCAGGAAAGCAGAAACTGATCCTTTTGGGACCGCCTGAGAAGGCCTTGGGGGTGAGGGGTACTCTACTTTGCCCCCTTTTCACGTTCCGAACTATTTTATTTTACTCTCTTCTGTAATTACACAAAATGGCAGCGATAAGATGCATCAGAGACAGACAGTGAGAGAAAGGAGGCCGGAGATGAAGAAGAGATGTCAAATACACATTGGAGATAATATAGTGGGAGAAGGGAAGTAAATATGAGTAAACTTACCATGTAACATAAAAATGTTCCACTCTATACTATAAGTCTCATTTTATACTACAATCACTTCGCTACAACCTCATAAATTAAAAATAAAAATGAATAATGTCTCAAACAATTTTTGTATTTCTAAATATAAATGTATTCTTCTGAATTTTCAAAATTTGAAAGAACTAGTAACATGTCCTCATCAGGAATTTCCTCTTCAATCATCTCATCTGGAATCTCCTCATGAAAAGTCTGCAATGATGATTCTTGTAACTCTATGGTCTCCAAACATTCGATAAATTCGCCATCAAGAGATTGATCAAAAAAATCATTCAAGTCATCTCCTCCTTGTGAGAATATTTCATTATTGGTGCTGTCAATTTCAATAAATGTAGTGGATAATTCAAAAGAAATTGCCACGGTCTCTTCATTGTGAGCCATTTTATTTTGAAATTGCTTGCTGTAAATTGCAGAAAAAAATAATCACTTTCATTTATCGTTTTTAGTAATACATAATATAAAACTAACTTTATCAAGTATTTAGTATAACAGAAGGACTGTAAATAAATAACAGAAAACATTTTTCAAATTATCTTAAAGTGTACAACATAGTTCCCCTTACAAATTAACAACTCACCTTTTTAAAAGTAGGAGAAGTGTTAGTACTGTGTAAACCAAACCCCAGAAATTGAGCACCAAAAATTCCTCACAAATGTACCTCAGACAGTAGTATCACAAAATGGCTGTGGTTTCCTCTCATTTTAGATATATACATAACCAATTAACTTTCATCACACACAAATACAAAACCAAAGTAACATTTTAATTGGTTCTAAATTTCAACACTTTCAAATGTGTTTTCCCCATGCAATTTTCCATAGGACATTTAGATACGTCTACAGCCTGAATGGCTGAACGGAATTACACCAAACTTGGCAAAATGGTACATCAAACCTAAGAGGTCAGGGAGGATCTACTATGCCCCCTTATGGTCATTTGCCCCTTTGCTTTGGCCTCCTCTTGTCTCTCGATCCTACCGAGAGACAAGATGGCGGCCGCTACGGACTGTTTGGAATGTTTACAGACGCCGGAGAACCAATCACCTTCGCAAAGCTCCGTAACGCGAAAAGTACGCGAAGCAGAGCGCTGTTACAGATATATATCTTTTTTTGAACGTTAATTTCTCAAAATCCACTGGAGCACATATATTGAAACCTAGCAAAAGCACATCGGGCTACCAGTCCCTAATATTTTGCCAAGTTTCGTACAAATCCATTCAGCCGTTCGATTATTATTATTATTTTTTTTTTTTGCCCCGCGGGGCCCTTTTAAAACCTCCACATCAAACCTAGGGGGTCAGCGAGGATCTACTATGCCCCCTTATGGTCATTTGCCCCTTCGCTTTGGCCTCCTCTTGTCTCTCGATCCTACCGAGAGACAAGATGGCGGCCGCTACGGACTGTTTGGAATGTTTACAGACGCCGGAGAACCAATCAGCTTCGCTTCACAAAGCTCCGTACCGCGAAAAGTACGCGAACTGGAACGCTGCCCGGTCCGCTGTTACAGATATATATCTTTTTTTGAACGTTAATTTCTCAAAATCCACTGGAGCACATATATTGAGACCTAGCAAAGGCACATCGGGCTACCAGTCCCTACAATTTTGCCAAGTTTCGTGCAAATCCATTCAGCCATTCGGGCTAAAAGTGAGGCCAACCGCCCTATGGAAAACTCAATGTTAAAAACACGTTTTGGGACCCCCCTTTTTTCTCGGCCCCCCCTTGACGAAACCCCCCCAAATTTTCAGGGGCTGCTGAGAAACAAAATGTTCCATTTTCCTGAAAATTTCAGCCAATTCCGTCCACAAACGCCAAAGTTATTAGACATAGAATTTTCAAAAATCCCACAGAGAAAAAATCCTAACTATATATACCTACTGGCGACCGCCAGTAGGTAATATATATATATATTATTATTATTTTTTTTCTAAGGATGCGGCACACAGGTAAGGTAGTTTATCGCATTTCGATTGGGTACTATACCCATATAACATCGCATTTATAATTGATGTTGGGCTCACAAACGATCAGTTCGAGTAATTTCACATATGCGATATAAGGCAGCACAAACATCTATAATGTGACAAAATTAATTCGAAAAGTAACCTATGAAATGCACATATGTTACACCCTATATGGATTAATTGTATCAGTGCGTACTTAATGTATTAGTAATCATGTATTATGTTACATAGAAACTGATGTACTACAATTCCCATAAAGCCTTCTTAATGGCTAGGGGAATATATATTAGACAAAGAAGTTAGCTCACTCACCGTGAACAAAGCCTATGCTAGGCTGAAACGCGTTTGTCCGAGCATGGAGTGAATAAAGATACGTTTTGCGATAAACTACCTTACCTGTGTGCCGCATCCTTGGAAAAATTGTTTGAATGGGTCAGGATCCGGCCCCTCAGTGGAGCGCATTTTTGGTGAAGGTTCATCTTGTTGAGACATATATATATATATATATATGAGAAGCAGTTGTTGCCCAGATTGGTGTCGGCGCTCGTCTTTTTAAGGCGTGGTGCAGTTTCTACGACTGGGCATGTCGTTTGAATATTGCATCGAGTTCCCCGAGGGGAAATAAAACGCACTCACCCGTCTCAGTTGTTAGACAGCGGTTTATTCAGCAACCAAAAACCCAACGCGTTTCGCTTCTTTACAAAGCTTGTTCACGGGATGTCGAGCAGTTTTCTAAGTCCTCCTTTTAAACACCGCATCATGTGATTTCCTGTTTTAAAAGTTGATGCATTCTGGTTAATGTAGTGTCCACTATATTTTCTTCACCAGTCCGCTTGTTTCTTTTCTCATTTTGATAAATCAGGAAAAGGGGAGGGGGGGGTGAGGGATAATTTTGGTTCTGCAGACAGTGTTTAACTCATAAGTGAGTTCTTATTTTTTCACAATCACTTCTTTCTTTAGATTGCAATCTAATGGTGTTACCTGGTTATTGTTCATCACGCAGGGTATTGTTTTGGCAGGTTAAATTCCTGTTGATTGTTGTTATGGATGGCCCTCTAGTGGGCTTATTCCATGTTTATCAGGGTTCCTTTATAAATTGCCTTTTTCACAATTAGAGGTGTACATAAAGTTCTTCTGTCAGGTTGAGACCTCTGGGCTCCAAGGTTCTAAAGTTTATGATGTGTTTCGACTCCTTGCGTCGTAGAATTTTCTGGCAATCGCCACCCCTTCCCTCGGGGAACTCGATGCAATATATACATATATATATAAAAATTCACTGAAAAAACCATAGGTTATACACCATATATAGTTAGGAATTAGCATTTAAAAAACCTTATTTTACTCACACAAAACCATTGAAATTCCATATATAGTTAGTTGTACTAACTATATATCGCGCACCCGCAATCCACTGCTGATGATGTCACATATTACATCATTCATGACATGGTCAGTGACATCACTGATGACATCACTGATGACATCTCAAATGACATCACTGATGACATCACTGATGACATCTCAAATGACATCACTGATGACATCACTGATGACATCTCAAATAACATCACTGATGACATCTCAAATGACATCACTGATGACATCACTGATGACATCTCATTTGACATTACTGATCACATCACTGATGACATCATTCATGTGATAATACGATGAACCTCTTCAGACTCTAATATAACCTTATATACACTCAGTGAAAACAGACACTCACAGACTGTCACTCATCCATGGAGTTACTCACACACCTAGTCAGTCATGCAAAGAATCAATCACACCTCCATTTCCTCAACTATACAGTTATACACACCTTACTTATTGAAACATATACTAACACATATTTACTCACTTATACAATCCTGGATACAAGTTCACAATGATCCATACAGCCACTCACACATTCACTGGCTCTTATGCACAGTTATTTATATATGTCAACTCTCACATGTACTGTGTTTTACATATGTACTTACTTTGACATGTAGCACTGAGATATCCATTCACTCACCAATGCACTCATGCACACAGTCAACCGCCCATACAGATGTTTCCACATGCACTTTTGAACCCATACACCTAGTGAATCAACTGCTCACACATCTATGCAGAGAGTCATACACCTCCCAGCCACCCATAAACACTCTCAGTCTCCCATACAATTACTTGGGCAACCAATTAATGACCCATATAGTTAATCATATAGCTACTGATCAACACATGCAGCAGCTTGCACAACAACAGACATACTGATGCACACTTTCAGACAGTTTAGTCACTAACCCGTGCATTCAGTAAGACGCATTTAATCACTCACTCATACAGTCAATCACGCACCTACTAAAACCTTCATTCAGACACTTATACATCCACTCATTCTTCAATAAGTAAAACATATTTAAACTTTACAGAAACACATAATCACTGGATGATGTCATCAGTGATGTCATCAGTGATGTCATTTGAGATGTCATCAGTGATGTCATCAGTGATGTCACTGACCATGTCATGAATGATGTAATATGTGACATCATCAGCAGTGGATTGCGGGTGCGCGATATATAGTTAGTACAACTAACTATATATGGAATTTCAATGGTTTTGTGTGAGTAAAATAAGGTTTTTTAAATGCTAATTCCTAACTATATATGGTGTATAACCTATGGTTTTTTCAGTGAATTTTCAAGGTTTTGTAAATGCTAATTCCTAACTATATATGGTCTATAACCTATGGTTTTTTCAGTGAATTTCATTGGTTTTTTAAAAGCTAATATCTACAGCTGTAAAATGTATTCTTCTTTAAATCCAAAAATATATTTTATATGTTTATTAATAAAATTTTTTTTTATTTTTTTTTTGTTTCGCTCCCAGTCCGCTAACCGGGAAGCTTCCCGTTAGCTCAATTCGATTCCGCGATCCGGTCCGCGAACCGGTAACAAATCAACATAGTGACGGTATCGCGTTGCCGCGTAATGCGTCTTATGACATACTGCGTTAGCGCACCCGTAAGTGCCCCGGGGCGCGGACCGAGGCGCGAAACGCAACTCCCCGGAAGCGATCCCCGGCGCGAAAGCGCGACGTATCGCGTTGCCGCGAAATGCGTCTTGTGACGTATCGCGTTAGCGCACCCGGAAGTGTCCCGGGGCGCGAAGGGGAGCGACCCGGAAGCTAACCGGGGAGCGTTCCGCAGCGCGTAACATGAGCGTGAGAGGTCATGTGACTTGTTAATAAAACTTTTCATTGGTTCATTTCACTTTTAGTTTCATAATTATGGAAGGCTAGGTCATGTGACCTAAAAATAACACTTTTCATTGGTTAAGAAGTATTGTTTTTTCCAAATGATGAAAACCACTCCTTCTTTCCTCACTCTGACTTTCATTATTGTGAGAGGAAGACCTATTTTGCTTCTTGGAAGACCTATTTTGATTGTATGAAAATGGCTTCACTGATTGCTTCAGCTGGTGCACCCCCACCACCACCTCCACCTCCTCATGGGAAGAGAGGACCACCTCCCCAGGTGGTTACCAACACTGAGGAGGAAGATGAAGAGATGGATGAGGAGGGAGAACAACAACCACAATTCCTGGAAGAGTTGCCCCGGGTTTCAAGAAAGAAACCCAGTTTCATCTGGCAGTTTTTTTCCATCCCTCGTGGCCAAAAAAAGGTCAATGCCAGGTACGCAACATGCCTCATATGCAAGGAACAATTGTCCAGAGGGACGGACAAAAAATACAGCTATGGTAATCATACCATGCATAGGCACATGACGAGGAAACATCCCCTAAATTACAGCCGGGCGGAATTAAGGGATATGATGGACAATCCTCGACCAACTCCTGTGGCGAGACCAACAACATCGGTTTCTTTATCACCAGAGGAGGCACGGGAAACTGTGCCAAATATCCAACCAAATTTTGGGAATATGATACATTTATGTATGCGCTGTCGTGCATTATTAGCTTGTGGCAACATGAGCATCAATGCACTGAACCTGGCGTATGAACACCATGATTGCCCTAACCGCCCCCAGTAATTTTTTTTTGCTCCTGTTGAGCCCTTTTCAACGCCTGTTTTTTGTTGTTTCCCCCCCCCACAAAAAAAACAAAAAAAATTATAAAATCGTTCAAAAAATACAAAAAAAACAAAAAATGTTCAAAAAATAAAAAAAAATATAACAACAAAAATATAAAAAAAAAGTTCTTTTCAGAACTACCTTCCCTTTCCAAAAAAATTGCTACAATGTTTAGCACTCTAGCAAGCTCTATTTCTTTTGGTTCGCTCCCGGGTTAGCTTCCCGGTACGCGGACCGGGAGCTAACCAAAAAAAAAAATTGGGAAGATAAAGGAAATAAAAAATAATCAAAAAATCCAACAATCAATTAACATACAGCATTTGAAAAGACTATCATTCATTTTTCATTGTAGTACGCTCCCCAGAACGCTTCCCGGTTCGCGGACCGGGCGCTAACCACGAAAAAAAACAAAAAAAATAATTTTTTTTTTTTTGCCCCGCGGGGCCCCTTTAAAACCTCCACATTAAACCTAGGGGGTCAGCGAGGATCTACTATGCCCCCTTATAGTTATTTCCCCCTTTGTTTTGGCCTCCTCTTGTCTCTCGATCCTACCGAGAGACAAGATGGCGGCCGCTCCAGACTGTTTAGAATGTTGACAGACACCGGAGAGCCAATCAGCTTCGCTACGCGAAGTTCCGGTACGCTTAAGGTCCGCGAACCGGGGCGCTGCCCGGTCCGCGCTTACAGATATATATCTTTTTTTGAACGTTAATTTCTCAAAATCCACTGCAGCACATATATTGAGACCTACAAAAGGCACATCGGGCTACCAGTCCCTAAAATTTAGCCAAGTTTCGTGCAAATCCATTCAGCCGTTCGGGCTAAAAGTGAGGCTAACCGCCCTATGGAAAACTCAATGTTAAAAACACGTTTTGGGACCCCCCTTTTTTCTCGGCTCCCCCTGGACGAACCCCCCCCAAATTTTCAGGGGCTCCTCAGAAACAAAATGTTCCATTTTCCAGAAAATTTCAGCCAATTCCATCCACAAACGCCAAAGTTATTAGACATAGAATTTTCAAAAATCCCATAGGGAAAAAATCCTAACTATATATACCTACTGGCGACCGCCAGTAGGTAATATATATTCTCACCAGCCATACTTCACAATTCAAAGAAGGCGCTGACTCCGTAAATCTGAATCCAAATGTTTATTCTTAAGATCAGCTGCTGCTTAGACGCGTTTCGGCGTTACTATATATATATATATATATATATATTACCTACTGGCAGTCGCCAGTAGGTATATATAGTTAGGATTTTTTTGAATAGGGATTTCTGAAAATTCTATGTTGAATAACTTTGCCGTTGATGGACGGAATTGGCTGACATTTGCAGGAAAATGGCACATTTTGTTTCTGAGCGTCCCCTGAAAGTTTGGGGGGGTTTCGTCAAGCGGGGGCCGAGAAAAAAGGGGGGTCCCAAAACGTGTTTTTAACATTGAGTTTTCCATTGGGCGGTTGGACTCACTTTTAGCTCGAACGGCTGAATGGATTTCCACAAAACTTGGCAAAATTGTAGGGACTGGTAGCCCGATGTGCCTTTGCTATGTCTCAAGATATATGCTCCAGTGGTTTTTACGAAAATTAACTTTGAAAAATATATATTGGGCTACATTGGGCTATATATATGTTAGAGCCCAAATGTAGCCCAATGTAGCCCAATGTAGCCCAATGTAGCCCAAAGATGGCCACCAGAGACAAAAAAAAACAAATGTAGCCCAAATATCAGCCAGATGTAGCCCAACTATAGCCCAGTGACAGAATGTCCCAGAGTGTTCTAAAGAACAACTAGAGCGCTAACAGTCTTACTTATGACAAAAGTATGGCACACCTGAAGTCATCTTGATTGGAATAAAGTGTTAACACTTAAAACATTTAATTTGCAAAGGAACAAAATGAGGGGGTTCATTTTGCCATAGAAATTATGATTAGTGCTGAAGAAAGAAAAATTAGGGGACATTTTGAGTGACTTCTCAAATCCTCTTATATTTCATTAAAAAAATTCTGATATGCAGTCTCCCAAGATGGCCACCAGAGACAAAAGAGCCCAAATGTAGCCCAAATATCAGCCAGATGTAGCCCAACTATAGCCCAATGACAGAATGTCCCAGAGTGTTCTGAAGAACAACTAGAACGCTAACAGTCTTACTTATGACAAAAGTATGGCACACCTGAAGTCATCTTGATTGGAATAAAGTGGTAACACTTACTACATTTAATTTGAAAAGGAACAATATGAGGGGTTTCATTTTGCCTTAGAAATGTTATATATATATATATATATATATATATATATATATATCACACGTTTCCAGTCACCCAAATTGGAAAGACCACTGGGAAGTTTGCATGAACACCTTCTTTATTTACAGCATGCTGATGGCAGCTCAAACCAAGAAACCTCCTCTAGTTATTCAGTTCGCCAGACGCGTTTCGGGACTTACCACATCCCTTCTTCTGTGGCGTGTTGTAAACGAAAAATGGGCTCGCCGCTGTCTCTATTGAAAGTTGAACACCTGCCCCTCAGTGGGCGTGGCCGCTAACACGGCCTCTTGGGTGTTGTAGTACCTTGGTAGTTAATCCCTTGTGGGAAGCGCGGTCCATCAAAATCAAAAGTCATTGTCAAATCCCAAGTGGGAAAGGTGGAAAAATGGCCGTGTGCCATCATGCTTTGTTGCTGCAAACTGTGTTGAGGTGAGCGCAATCCTGGACACTGCACTCTCCCTCCTTCCCTCCTTGCTGTAGCTCCAGTTAGGTGCTGGCTGGGACCCGTACTATGCACGGTGGGTCATTTCCGCGACCGGGAGCGGCCGCTAAACATCACACGTTTCCAGTCACCCAAATTGGAAAGACCACTGGGAAGTTTGCATGAACACCTTCTTTATTTACAGCATGCTGATGGCAGCTCAAACCAAGAAACCTCCTCTAGTTATTCAGTTCGCCAGACGCGTTTCGGGACTTACCACATCCCTTCTTCTGTGGCGTGTTGTAAACGAAAAATGGGCTCGCCGCTGTCTCTATTGAAAGTTGAACACCTGCCCCTCAGTGGGCGTGGCCGCTAACACGGCCTCTTGGGTGTTGTAGTACCTTGGTAGTTAATCCCTTGTGGGAAGCGCGGTCCATCAAAATCAAAAGTCATTGTCAAATCCCAAGTGGGAAAGGTGGAAAAATGGCCATGTGCCATCATGCTTTGTTGCTGCAAACTGTGTTGAGGTGAGCGCAATCCTGGACACTGCACTCTCCCTCCTTCCCTCCTTGCTGTAGCTCCAGTTAGGTGCTGGCTGGGACCCGTACTATGCACGGTGGGTCATTTCCGCGACCGGGAGCGGCCGCTAAACATCACACGTTTCCAGTCACCCAAATTGGAAAGACCACTGGGAAGTTTGCATGAACACCTTCTTTATTTACAGCATGCTGATGGCAGCTCAAACCAAGAAACCTCCTCTAGTTATTCAGTTCGCCAGACGCGTTTCGGGACTTACCACATCCCTTCTTCTGTGGCGTGTTGTAAACGAAAAATGGGCTCGCCGCTGTCTCTATTGAAAGTTGAACACCTGCCCCTCAGTGGGCGTGGCCGCTAACACGGCCTCTTGGGTGTTGTAGTACCTTGGTAGTTAATCCCTTGTGGGAAGCGCGGTCCATCAAAATCAAAAGTCATTGTCAAATCCCAAGTGGGAAAGGTGGAAAAATGGCCGTGTGCCATCATGCTTTGTTGCTGCAAACTGTGTTGAGGTGAGCGCAATCCTGGACACTGCACTCTCCCTCCTTCCCTCCTTGCTGTAGCTCCAGTTAGGTGCTGGCTGGGACCCGTACTATGCACGGTGGGTCATTTCCGCGACCGGGAGCGGCCGCTAAACATCACACGTTTCCAGTCACCCAAATTGGAAAGACCACTGGGAAGTTTGCATGAACACCTTCTTTATTTACAGCATGCTGATGGCAGCTCAAACCAAGAAACCTCCTCTAGTTATTCAGTTCGCCAGACGCGTTTCGGGACTTACCACATCCCTTCTTCTGTGGCGTGTTGTAAACGAAAAATGGGCTCGCCGCTGTCTCTATTGAAAGTTGAACACCTGCCCCTCAGTGGGCGTGGCCGCTAACACGGCCTCTTGGGTGTTGTAGTACCTTGGTAGTTAATCCCTTGTGGGAAGCGCGGTCCATCAAAATCAAAAGTCATTGTCAAATCCCAAGTGGGAAAGGTGGAAAAATGGCCGTGTGCCATCATGCTTTGTTGCTGCAAACTGTGTTGAGGTGAGCGCAATCCTGGACACTGCACTCTCCCTCCTTCCCTCCTTGCTGTAGCTCCAGTTAGGTGCTGGCTGGGACCCGTACTATGCACGGTGGGTCATTTCCGCGACCGGGAGCGGCCGCTAAACATCACACGTTTCCAGTCACCCAAATTGGAAAGACCACTGGGAAGTTTGCATGAACACCTTCTTTATTTACAGCATGCTGATGGCAGCTCAAACCAAGAAACCTCCTCTAGTTATTCAGTTCGCCAGACGCGTTTCGGGACTTACCACATCCCTTCTTCTGTGGCGTGTTGTAAACGAAAAATGGGCTCGCCGCTGTCTCTATTGAAAGTTGAACACCTGCCCCTCAGTGGGCGTGGCCGCTAACACGGCCTCTTGGGTGTTGTAGTACCTTGGTAGTTAATCCCTTGTGGGAAGCGCGGTCCATCAAAATCAAAAGTCATTGTCAAATCCCAAGTGGGAAAGGTGGAAAAATGGCCGTGTGCCATCATGCTTTGTTGCTGCAAACTGTGTTGAGGTGAGCGCAATCCTGGACACTGCACTCTCCCTCCTTCCCTCCTTGCTGTAGCTCCAGTTAGGTGCTGGCTGGGACCCGTACTATGCACGGTGGGTCATTTCCGCGACCGGGAGCGGCCGCTAAACATCACACGTTTCCAGTCACCCAAATTGGAAAGACCACTGGGAAGTTTGCATGAACACCTTCTTTATTTACAGCATGCTGATGGCAGCTCAAACCAAGAAACCTCCTCTAGTTATTCAGTTCGCCAGACGCGTTTCGGGACTTACCACATCCCTTCTTCTGTGGCGTGTTGTAAACGAAAAATGGGCTCGCCGCTGTCTCTATTGAAAGTTGAACACCTGCCCCTCAGTGGGCGTGGCCGCTAACACGGCCTCTTGGGTGTTGTAGTACCTTGGTAGTTAATCCCTTGTGGGAAGCGCGGTCCATCAAAATCAAAAGTCATTGTCAAATCCCAAGTGGGAAAGGTGGAAAAATGGCCGTGTGCCATCATGCTTTGTTGCTGCAAACTGTGTTGAGGTGAGCGCAATCCTGGACACTGCACTCTCCCTCCTTCCCTCCTTGCTGTAGCTCCAGTTAGGTGCTGGCTGGGACCCGTACTATGCACGGTGGGTCATTTCCGCGACCGGGAGCGGCCGCTAAACATCACACGTTTCCAGTCACCCAAATTGGAAAGACCACTGGGAAGTTTGCATGAACACCTTCTTTATTTACAGCATGCTGATGGCAGCTCAAACCAAGAAACCTCCTCTAGTTATTCAGTTCGCCAGACGCGTTTCGGGACTTACCACATCCCTTCTTCTGTGGCGTGTTGTAAACGAAAAATGGGCTCGCCGCTGTCTCTATTGAAAGTTGAACACCTGCCCCTCAGTGGGCGTGGCCGCTAACACGGCCTCTTGGGTGTTGTAGTACCTTGGTAGTTAATCCCTTGTGGGAAGCGCGGTCCATCAAAATCAAAAGTCATTGTCAAATCCCAAGTGGGAAAGGTGGAAAAATGGCCGTGTGCCATCATGCTTTGTTGCTGCAAACTGTGTTGAGGTGAGCGCAATCCTGGACACTGCACTCTCCCTCCTTCCCTCCTTGCTGTAGCTCCAGTTAGGTGCTGGCTGGGACCCGTACTATGCACGGTGGGTCATTTCCGCGACCGGGAGCGGCCGCTAAACATCACACGTTTCCAGTCACCCAAATTGGAAAGACCACTGGGAAGTTTGCATGAACACCTTCTTTATTTACAGCATGCTGATGGCAGCTCAAACCAAGAAACCTCCTCTAGTTATTCAGTTCGCCAGACGCGTTTCGGGACTTACCACATCCCTTCTTCTGTGGCGTGTTGTAAACGAAAAATGGGCTCGCCGCTGTCTCTATTGAAAGTTGAACACCTGCCCCTCAGTGGGCGTGGCCGCTAACACGGCCTCTTGGGTGTTGTAGTACCTTGGTAGTTAATCCCTTGTGGGAAGCGCGGTCCATCAAAATCAAAAGTCATTGTCAAATCCCAAGTGGGAAAGGTGGAAAAATGGCCGTGTGCCATCATGCTTTGTTGCTGCAAACTGTGTTGAGGTGAGCGCAATCCTGGACACTGCACTCTCCCTCCTTCCCTCCTTGCTGTAGCTCCAGTTAGGTGCTGGCTGGGACCCGTACTATGCACGGTGGGTCATTTCCGCGACCGGGAGCGGCCGCTAAACATCACACGTTTCCAGTCACCCAAATTGGAAAGACCACTGGGAAGTTTGCATGAACACCTTCTTTATTTACAGCATGCTGATGGCAGCTCAAACCAAGAAACCTCCTCTAGTTATTCAGTTCGCCAGACGCGTTTCGGGACTTACCACATCCCTTCTTCTGTGGCGTGTTGTAAACGAAAAATGGGCTCGCCGCTGTCTCTATTGAAAGTTGAACACCTGCCCCTCAGTGGGCGTGGCCGCTAACACGGCCTCTTGGGTGTTGTAGTACCTTGGTAGTTAATCCCTTGTGGGAAGCGCGGTCCATCAAAATCAAAAGTCATTGTCAAATCCCAAGTGGGAAAGGTGGAAAAATGGCCGTGTGCCATCATGCTTTGTTGCTGCAAACTGTGTTGAGGTGAGCGCAATCCTGGACACTGCACTCTCCCTCCTTCCCTCCTTGCTGTAGCTCCAGTTAGGTGCTGGCTGGGACCCGTACTATGCACGGTGGGTCATTTCCGCGACCGGGAGCGGCCGCTAAACATCACACGTTTCCAGTCACCCAAATTGGAAAGACCACTGGGAAGTTTGCATGAACACCTTCTTTATTTACAGCATGCTGATGGCAGCTCAAACCAAGAAACCTCCTCTAGTTATTCAGTTCGCCAGACGCGTTTCGGGACGTAGCGGCCGCTCCAGGTCGCGGAAATGACCCACCGTGCATAGTACGGGTCCCAGCCAGCACCTAACTGGAGCTACAGCAAGGAGGGAAGGAGGGAGAGTGCAGTGTCCAGGATTGCGCTCACCTCAACACAGTTTGCAGCAACAAAGCATGATGGCACACGGCCATTTTTCCACCTTTCCCACTTGGGATTTGACAATGACTTTTGATTTTGATGGACCGCGCCTCCCACAAGGGATTAACTACCAAGGTACTACAACACCCAAGAGGCCGTGTTAGCGGCCACGCCCACTGAGGGGCAGGTGTTCAACTTTCAATAGAGACAGCGGCGAGCCCATTTTTCGTTTACAACACGCCACAGAAGAAGGGATGTGGTAAGTCCCGAAACGCGTCTGGCGAACTGAATAACTAGAGGAGGTTTCTTGGTTTGAGCTGCCATCAGCATGCTGTAAATAAAGAAGGTGTTCATGCAAACTTCCAAGTGGTCTTTCCAATTTGGGTGACTGGAAACGTGTGATGTTTAGCGGCCGCTCCCGGTCGCGGAAATGACCCACCGTGCATAGTACGGGTCCCAGCCAGCACCTAACTGGAGCTACAGCAAGGAGGGAAGGAGGGAGAGTGCAGTGTCCAGGATTGCGCTCACCTCAACACAGTTTGCAGCAACAAAGCATGATGGCACACGGCCATTTTTCCACCTTTCCCACTTGGGATTTGACAATGACTTTTGATTTTGATGGACCGCGCCTCCCACAAGGGATTAACTACCAAGGTACTACAACACCCAAGAGGCCGTGTTAGCGGCCACGCCCACTGAGGGGCAGGTGTTCAACTTTCAATAGAGACAGCGGCGAGCCCATTTTTCGTTTACAACACGCCACAGAAGAAGGGATGTGGTAAGTCCCGAAACGCGTCTGGCGAACTGAATAACTAGAGGAGGTTTCTTGGTTTGAGCTGCCATCAGCATGCTGTAAATAAAGAAGGTGTTCATGCAAACTTCCCAGTGGTCTTTCCAATTTGGGTGACTGGAAACGTGTGATGTTTAGCGGCCGCTCCCGGTCGCGGAAATGACCCACCGTGCATAGTACGGGTCCCAGCCAGCACCTAACTGGAGCTACAGCAAGGAGGGAAGGAGGGAGAGTGCAGTGTCCAGGATTGCGCTCACCTCAACACAGTTTGCAGCAACAAAGCATGATGGCACACGGCCATTTTTCCACCTTTCCCACTTGGGATTTGACAATGACTTTTGATTTTGATGGACCGCGCCTCCCACAAGGGATTAACTACCAAGGTACTACAACACCCAAGAGGCCGTGTTAGCGGCCACGCCCACTGAGGGGCAGGTGTTCAACTTTCAATAGAGACAGCGGCGAGCCCATTTTTCGTTTACAACACGCCACAGAAGAAGGGATGTGGTAAGTCCCGAAACGCGTCTGGCGAACTGAATAACTAGAGGAGGTTTCTTGGTTTGAGCTGCCATCAGCATGCTGTAAATAAAGAAGGTGTTCATGCAAACTTCCCAGTGGTCTTTCCAATTTGGGTGACTGGAAACGTGTGATATATATATATATATATATATATATATATATATATATATTACCTACTGGCGGTCGCCAGTAGGTATATATAGTTAGGATTTTTTTGAATAGGGATTTCTGAAAATTCTATGTTGAATAACTTTGGCGTTGATGGACGGAATTGGCTGATATTTTCAGGAAAATGGCACATTTCGTTTCTGAGCGTCCCCTGAAAGTTTGGGGGGGTTTCGTCAAGCGGGGGCCGAAAAAAAAGGGGGGTCCCAAAACGTGTTTTTAACATTGAGTTTTCCATAGGGCGGTTGGACTCACTTTTAGCTCGAACGGCTGAATGGATTTCTATGAAACTTGGCAAAATTGTAGAGACTGTTTGCCCGATGTGCCTTTGCTAGGTCTCAAGATATGTGCTCCAGTGGATTTTGAGAAATTAACGTTCCAAAAAATATATATATCTGTGACAGCGTCCCGGTTAGCGCCCCGGTTCGCGTGCCAGACGCGTAACGGAACTTCGCGAGGAGAAGCGGATTGGCTCTCCGGTGACTGTCAACATTCTAAACAGTCCGGAGCGGCCGCCATCTTGTCTCTCGGTAGGATCGAGAGACAAGAGGTGGAAATAAACGAAGGGGGAAATGAATGAAAGGGGGCAAGGTAGACCCCTCCTGACCCCCTAGGATTGATGTGGGGGCTATTAAAGGGCCCCGCGGGCAAAAAAATAAAATACATTTTTTTTCGCTTTTTCGCGGTGGAAGCGCTACCCGGTACGCGAACCGGGTAGCTCACCGGTAGCGTAACGGGAGTCCGCCATCTTGTGTTTCGGACGGATTTAATCACAAGATGGAGGATAAACAATGTTGGGAATGGGTATAAGGGGGCACAAATTTTCGCACGGTTAGCGCCCGGTCCGCGCACCGGGTAGCGTTCCGGAAAGCGTAACAAGGGGAAAACCAAGGGAAATATTAAAATAATATTTTAGAGTGCTTTGAGGTAGGGTAGCTCTGAATAGAGCTGTTGTGTTGTGTGGGTGATGTAAGTACCAACATGTAGGTACCAATGAAGAGTCTAAAATTCAATGTACACCGTCTCCTCTGTAGATATTTTGTATGTTCTAATATGGGTTATTTAAATGTAAATGTGTGGAAAAGCACTTCATGCTTTAAAGCAATTCTAATTTTTGAACTGATTGTTCTTTCCTCTTAGTCCTCCTCTTTGTTTTTTTTTCCCCACACTCTTCTTCAGCATGATAGTTGATAAATTTGTTCCCTCAAAAAATTTATATACATAAAAAAATTATATTAAATACATATAAAATATATTTTTCCTTTAAAAGAAGAATACATTTTACAGCTTTTGATATTTGCTATTAAAAAACCATTGAAATTCACTGAAAAAAACCATAGTGCAGCAGTTTACAGAACAACAGACATAATGATGCACAAATTAAGACAGTTTAGTCACTAACCCATGCACTCAGTGAGACACATTTAATCACTCACTCATACAGTCAGTCATGCACCTACTAAATCCTTCATCCAGACACTTATACATCCACTCATTCTTCAATATGTAAGACATATTTTAACTTTACAGAAACATACAGTCACTGGATGTTGTCATCAGTGATGTCATCAGTGATGTCATTTGAGATGTCATCAGTGATGTCAACAGTGATGTCACTGACCATGTCATGAATGATGTAATATGTGACATGATCAGCAGTGGATTGCGGGTGCGCGATATATAGTTAGTGCAACTAACTATATATGCGAATTTCAATGGTTTTGTGTGAGTAAAATAAGGTTTTGTAAATGCTAATTCCTAACTATATATGGTCTATAACCTATGGTTTTTTCAGTGAATTTTCAAGGTTTTGTAAATGCTAATTCCTAACTATATATGGTCTATAACCTATGGTTTTTTCAGTGAATATATATATAGATAGATAAATATATATTTCGAAACCATAAAGGTCCACTGCACTCACGGGCAGGTGCTTGTGTTATGTGACGGTGGATTCACGGATTCAAAGTAGCTCTGTTCCATCAAAGGAGAGTCAGCACTCATGGGGATATATATATATATATATACATATATATATATATATATATATATATATCCAACTCCTGTGTTTGGCGCGAAGCATAAGTGGCCACTTGCAGCGGCGGGCCAGGACGGGAGCGCCACTCCCTATGTTTTCAAAGCACACGTCCTCCACTCTCAAGAACGACGTCCAGGCCAGCTTAGTTTCAAAAACCGGTGTTTATTTCACAGCCCACTCAACGTTTCGGGAACCACTTCCCTTGCTCGTGAGCAAGGGAAGTGGTTCCCGAAACGTTGAGTGGGCTGTGAAATAAACACCGGTTTTTGAAACTAAGCTGGCCTGGACGTCGTTCTTGAGAGTGGAGGACGTGTGCTTTGAAAATATATATATATATATATAGACATATATATATATTTTTTTAATATATATATATATATATATATATATATATATATATATATATATATATATATATATATATGTATATATATATATATATATATAAAACAAAGATTACAGGGACGTTCTAGTTAGGCTGGCATTTGACTTGTAAACAGACAGAGAAATACAGCAGTTATATTTAGCTGAGCTAACTATACCTTATGCCCCTGCAATGCCCTGCTAATGACCTCATGTATTACATCAATCATAGCATGGTCAGTGACATCAATCATGGTATTGATGACATCACGGAGTGTTAAACATACTTACTAAAGTAAGTTGCTGTGGGAGTTCCTATATGGGTGACTGAGTGGCTGTATAAGTAATCGGTGTATGCAAGAGTGAATGGGTATGTGAGAGACCATACGTGAGTGAGTGTTTGTGTGAGTGGGTGTGTCGGTAGGCATATGAGTGAGTGGCTGTGTGAGTATCTGTATGGGTGAGTGAGCTGGTGTGTAAGTGACTAAATGGTGAATGAGAGGGTGTGTGAGTATCTGTATGGGTGACTGAGCAGAGACATAAATGTCTTTATGGGTGAGTGACAGGGCACATAAGTGACTGTGTGGGTGCATGAAAGGGATCCCTACTGAAACCAGAAAAACTGTCATGCAGGTACTCATCAGTAGCAGACTGAACTACACAATGCTCTCTACACTGGAATCAACAGGAAACTCCTTCATAAACTCCATACTGTCCAAAATACCACAACCAGACTGACCCTTGACATCCCCCCCTTGCAGCCACATTACCCAACACCTCCACGATCTTCACTGGCTTCCAGCCCAAAGAAGAATAACCTTCTAACTCCTCAACCCCTTTATACGAGGCCCTATACAACACCGGACCTGCATACCCGAAGAGCAGCCTCTACTTCCAAGCACCCAAAAGACACCCCAGATCAGCCCAGATCTCTCTGGCCACTGTCCCACATATCAGCAAGACTAGAACAGGAGGAAAGTTCTTCTCCCACCTTGGTGACAAAGCCTGGAACACCCTCCCTCTCCACATCTGGCAATCTCCCACACTGCCCCAGTTCAAGAAGGACCTCAAGACTGGGCTTGTCAGATGACTCAACACTCAATGGAGCCCCCCACCCCAGCACCTTTAAACCCTCACGGGTGGGTAGTTGTGCTTTACCATTCCCTGATTGATTGATTGATTGAATGGGTGTGTGTGTGGGTGAGTGAGTGGGTGTGTGTGTAGTTGTAATGGTGAGTGAGTGGGTGTGTGAGTGTGTGTATCATTGAGTAAGTGAGTGTGAGATAGGTTGTATGGGAGGGCATATACTTATCTCAGTGACTATAACTGAGACAGTAATGTGTTAGTATATCTATCAGCAAGTGAGTGGATGTGTGAGTAACTGTATGGGTGAGTGGATGTGTGAGTGACTGTATGGGTGCATGACTAGTTGTGTGAGTATGTGCATAGGTGACTGAGTATGAGAATGAGTGTATGAATGGGCATGTAAGTGTTTGTATATCTGTATGACTGGATGTGTCAGTGGCTGTATTGGTCAGTGAGTAGGTGCCCGAGTGGCTGTTTATGTGAATTAGTGGTTGCGTTAGTAGCTGTATGGGAGAGCTGATGTGTGAGCAGCTTTATGAATCACTAAGTAGGTGTGTGTGTGGATGATGTCATGAGTGCTGTCACTAACCATGTCTTGAGTGATGTATTACGTGAGGTCATAAGCAGTATATTGCAGGGGCGTACGTTTTAGTTAGTTCTGCTAACTGTGACTGCTGAAATTCTCTGGTTTTGTATGAGCCAAAGGTCAGCCTAACAATAACGTACCTGTAACCTTTGTTTTTTTTCAGTGAATTTCAAAGGTTTGTTTCAATTCTATTTGCTAACTATAACGTCCTGGAAACCTTTGTTTTTTTCAGTGAATTTCTATGTTTTTAGTAGTCCCGTTTGTAGAGTGGTGGAGAAAGGGGACAGAGCCTTTGACCAGCCCTCACGAATCCCACTGTGTCACACTTACTAGAGAGAACAGGAGGGCTTCTCAGCCCCTAAAGACCCTCAACAACCAATAGTGCACCAGGAGGTGTGTTTGCAGAGTGGTGGAGAAGGGGGACGTGGTCTTAGAAGAACTTTCAGGAACCCCGCTGTGTGAGATTTACTGGAGGTAACAGGAGGGCTTGTTGGCCCCCAAGGTCCCTCTGCATCCAAGGGGACTTCATCCCCCAACCAGCAGTTCACCAAGAGACGCGTTTGCAGAGTGGTGGAGAAAGGGGGTGGGGCCTCTGGCAACTTACCAGGTGGTTAAAAAATATATATATATTTCTTTTATAAAATAATGGAAGGGTGGCCCGCTCCTTAGCTGATATCAGGCACAGGGACCCTATACCCCAGGGCCCCAGGCCCTTTTTTTAAACAATAGGAGGGGGTTGTGTGGTGCCCCTCCTGGGCCGAATCTTGCCCCAGAAACCCTATCCCCGGTGCCCCACCTCTCGTGTGGGTGCCCAGATTCCACCCAGGGCACCCACTTCGCATTGTTGAGGACCGAGGGGGAGCCTCAAGGCCCCTGCGATCCCTGCAGTCTCCCCGCCTCCTGCGGTAGCTGGCCTTGCTCTGACACAGAGAGAGTTGCTAAAATGCAGATCCCTCTCTGTCAAAGCAATTCTGCCCTGCTTTGAGCAAGCTAGAGCAAAATGCTCAAATTGGAGCACAGTTTGCTATGGCTTGGTGGAAGCGGTTAAGCTCCTGCCAGGTGCTCGCTGGATGTTGGTATGCCTGCTCTGCTTGTGCTCTTAGATCTGCCTGAGGCATTTGGTACTGTGTCCAAACACTTCAAGATTGATTAGTCTGCCCTGGATCCAGGACTTCCTGAAAGATAGAATGCAAGGTGGCTCGCTGGGAGCTCTCAAAGCCAAGCCCAGGAGTCACTCAAGTGTCATGCTTGAACCCTACTTTATTTAACATTTATGTGGCACCCCTCGCTAAAGTCATCAGAGCATATAGGTTTGCAATCCTGTCATACGTGGACGATACTCAGCTTGTCCTGTCCTTTGAATATGATTTTGACAAGGTGAAGCATTGCTTTTCAGATGGTATGAAGGCGATATTCAAGTGTATGTCAGATCATTTCTTTCAGCTGAACCCAGGGAAAACAGATTGTCCTAGTTTGGTAAAGTCCACACCCTGTGGGCTGAGTTAGGCAAGGCCCCCATCCCAAGCAAGGTAGTAAAAGACCTATGAATCAAGATAGATCAGGAGCTTAATATGAAAGACTAAGTCCTATCTACAACGGGCACTTGCTTCCACATGCTACGCCTACTACAATAGATCTACCATTTCTTCCTCCATCTGCGGAGAACACCTTGGTACGGGCTCTTGTCATGAGCCGGCGGGTTTATGGCAATGCGCTACTTACTGGCTTCTGCCAATGAGTCACAACTGTCGAAATTGTAGGTTGTGCAAAACACAGCAGCATGGTTGATTTGTAAGTGACCACCTAGAACAGCTTCTGCGCCCCTTTTAAAATCTCTTCGATGGCTGCCATTAAAGAAATGGATAATATTTAAAATGTGCTGCTTAACCTACAAAGCCCGGCTCGCAAGGGTCCTGAGTATCTCTGTCAGAGCCTCAAACGGTATCACCCTGCAAGGAATTTGCATTCCAGTGAGAAGGAATTGCTGTCAGTCCTTCATATTTTGAAAGATCTTTCTCCTATTTGGCCCCCACCCGCTGTAACAAATTGCTATTTTCTGTTAGAACCTGTCCCGACTATAACAAATTTAGAAAGCACTAAAAATGGTTCTGTTTTAGATTTGGTTTTAGCCTTTTTGTACGGACTGTGCACCGAGATACCTTTGATGGGGTGGTTAGTGCGCCTTATCAAATTAACACATTCGTTCGTTCATGGCAGAACCCACCAATTTTTCCATGGAAATTCTTGAGGTAATATTGTTATTTTGGGAAGAAAATAATACTTTTCTTTAATTCCTCCGCTTTATAATTGATGTATTTTTACCTGCTGTATAGAATGCAATATAGGCTGGGCCACTGGAATTATGTGGCGTGGGAGAGCCAAATTATGCAACATCATTGGGTAATTTATGCGCCAAGAAAAAGCAAATTATGCGGTGTAATGCCGCACATTTTGTAATAGTATTACTTCATTATTTTGTCATTTCAACACTTGTTAAGTGTGTATGGTCATTGGTTGCACCTAATTAGTGCCAGTTTAATATACAATACAGCAATAAGCAACAAAAAGGAGACTAGTCAACTTTTGTAAAGGGCCTTCAACACGTGCGGCTTCATTTTTAGTAACTTTTGAAACGTTTGAGATAGAAACAATTTTTTGGGGTTAAAATCTGTAGATTATGCATCAGATGATGAATTATGTAGGAAACACAGCAAATCCATAATTACGCGAAAAAACGCTGCAGCTGCACACATTTATAATTGCAGTGCCTCTGAATGTAGGCTGTATTCTAATGTGAATGATAGGGCATGAACTGTTGAATGGAAAATACTTTTCGACTATGTTTATAGAATGATTTAAAATGTTCTTTTTAGATGGAACCACTCGAACGCAAGTTGTCATCTGAGCTACCTGAGGATGCTCGTGTCATTGCTTGCCGCTTCCCTTTTCCTAATTGGCCACCAAGCTGTTCATAGGGATCCGGTTTGGACCAGGTGTGGGCATACGACATGAAGTCGCTGAAGAATAAGGCACCTCTCCATAAAAACACATTTTCAGTATTTTCCACTTGCCAAAGTAAGGGCTTTTGATAAGAAATATTTTAAAACTATATTCTTTGTCAACCTTCAACACCGGTTGGGAAGATGATTTTTTTCAAGGCCATCTTTGCATAAAGCTATAACAGTTGACGTGAAGCTATGACTCACCTTGCTCAAGCATTAGGTGAATCAGTAAGGACATAATAAAATATATGTTGTCATAACTAATTACAACTTTCTATATTATGTACTCACCCGCTAGCGCTTAAAATCTTGCTCTAAATGTAGCAATCTTTTTGAATCCTTTATGCGAAATCCACTTGTGCTAGGCCTTTTGTTTGTGCCAAATTTACTGCTGATTAGTTAGCATTTTTGAAGGTTTAGGGTGGAATGAACACATTGAAGCCATTCATGCAGGCGGCTGGTAGTTGAGAGACAGAACTGCCACTAGAGCACAACAGATGTTTGTTCAAACTTTGTGACAGTTTTGTACGCGAGAAGGTATCACGGTTGTTTTTCCACATCCATTTTGTATTAGGCCAGGGCCGGCCTAAGGCATGCGCAAGCTGTGCACCTGCACAGTGCCGCCAAACCCCAGGGGCCGCCACCCAATATATATCCTTAGATACATATTTGCGTGGCGGCCCCTGGCAGGGATTTGGCGGCCTCGGGCCCCCTACCTACACTCCCTGCTCAGGGCCTCCGTGAGCCTAGAGCCGGCCCTGATTAGGCATTTTGCGGATGCAATGTAAAGAGGGCCTTTGATCACTTGCATTGGAGAATGACAACATTTTTCAGTCCTGGGGTTATGCTTATGGTATGTGCCCAAGTGAGACCCATGTAGCAACGCTGCACATTTTACAATGTCCTCTTTTCCGCACATTGGCATTATTTGCTGTGACCAATGTACATTTTCACGTGCATGACAGTGTTGGATTAGCTTCTCTGAAACTGCTTTGCTTATACATCTAGCTTCTCGCAACATTATCATGATCCCTTGAATACTTAGTGCAAGGCCTTTATGCACGATGTGCAAATATTGTTCTAACTTTATCCGCAGGGCGACAGGGCTATCTACATATCCATAACAATGCTAATCTGCGGGTACATCACAAGGATGCTTTTTTATTATAAATAAAGAAGCATTTCTGTGGGTTGGCAGAGGAGACACTTCAGCTGACATCGAAAGGTCCTTCATGCAAAGGCTTCAACAAGCAGCTGTCTCACATCTCTGTGAGGGGTGTCAAATTCGTGACCAGGACGGGCCTTACATTCTTTCCTGCCAGATAATGGGGTTGAATCATCCCGGGGGGCAGTTGGGGGAAGGGAATTCTTGGTTCTACACCTACATACACTCTAGACATACACATAGTAGGGATTGCATAGTAGGCGTAAGCCAGATTGCTACCTTGTTTTATAAGCCTGCATATATAAACTGTTTTAGCTCCATGGTGGAACTGCATCTCCTATTTACTGTGTTGGTGCTTTTAATCACTTTCATTTGCATCTGTATAGTGATTATCGCAGCACAGGTATTCTATACAAGAATAAGCAAAAACAAATAGGAGGTACCCCTGATCTTTTACAGCAGGGAGGGGGGTTCAAACAGTAGAAAGATGGAGAAAACCCTGTCTGGAAAAACAGCAAATAGCTGGCTTAAGTACTTATGGGAGTGGTCTGGGTAAGGGGGGGATCTATTATCCACCGATTTCTATATGGAGCAGGAGTACCTGCTAAGTAGCGCAATTTCAAACGATTTAAGTGAACTTGTAAACACACTCGAATATACCAAACAGAAAAGTTTTGTGTCGTTAAAAAATAATCATAAATGATTTATTTACCTCCCAATAGGGTTACAATCTAACACATAATCACAATATTAAAAGAGTTTTTTTAAAAACCTCATAACATGGTTATACAGTCACATATAAAAAGTCAAAATTTAATCAGAAAACAGTCGACGCAGCGTTTCGGTGCTTTTTTCTTTTTTCACACCTTCTTCAGGACTTTACAACATTTTGACTCCATTATTTCTGTGTTATTTAAAAAATGAAGAATTTCAAAATAATCCCACACGTTTTTGCAAGATGCTCAGGTTTTTCAATTTCCTTGAGCCGAACTCTCGGTCTGAGCAACTCTGTGTTGTATGTGCACGGAGGAGCCACCATCAATAAGGGCGTAACTTCTTATTGTTTTTTAAAACCTTATCGCATTTTTAGCTGGTTTGGAATGGGCGTCGGCGGCAAGTAAATAGTACGCGGCCCCAGTATCAGGATTTCTTTCATCAAGGTCCAAGTCTCTTGTGTTTCATAAGTGGCCTCCCTGCTCCTCCGTGGCGGCGTCTTCCTGAAGATTAGAAGAGTGTGGGATTATTTTGAAATTCTTCATTTTTTAAATGCTGC
Organism: Lissotriton helveticus; assembly: GCF_964261635.1. Lineage (NCBI taxonomy): Eukaryota > Metazoa > Chordata > Amphibia > Caudata > Salamandridae > Lissotriton > Lissotriton helveticus. The sequence goes on along the minus strand of NC_136059.1, from coordinate 471,617,265 downwards.
GTCGACTGTTTTCTGATTAAATTTTGACTTTTTATATGTGACTGTATAATCATGTTATGAGGTTTTTTTAAAAACTCTTTTAATATTGTGATTATGTGTTAGATTGTAACCCTATTGGGAGGTAAATAAATCATTTATGATTATTTTTTAACGACACAAAACTTTTCTGTTTGGTATATTCGAGTGTGTTTACAAGTTCACTTAAATCGTTTGAAATTGCGCTACTTAGCAGGTACTCCTGCTCCATATAGAAATCGGTGGATAATAGATCCCCCCCTTACCCAGACCACTCCCATAAGTACTTAAGCCAGCTATTTGCTGTTTTTCCAGACAGGGTTTTCTCCATCTTTCTATTCTATACAAGAATAACATTGGTTCAATAAATATATTGAAAATGTCCCATTGTGTATTTTCGGTATATTTGTCTGAGAACAAGAGTGCACGAGTGACTGAGCAAAAAGTAACAGGATCCCTGAGGGGTTAGGGTTGTCATGTTCAGTGGTTACCCGGAACCATTTGCTCCTTGGTTGAATTGGGAAGGGGGGGCTTATGGTGGCACTGTGAGCTAGCTGGTCTCTAGGCCAAGATATACTATGGGGGTGCATGGAATCAGTCTAAGCACCGAACTCAAAGTTTATGTTGTCCACAAACGTGCAGATCGTATGGATTAGTGGGAACTATATGACACTTCCAACTTGCCTGCCTTGAAGCACATTTTCTCTTGGTACTATTAGGAGTAAATCTACACACATTTCCATAGTGGGATATGAATTACAAATCACTGGTGACTATCTTCAAACTCAAACTTATTTTTAGGTCTTGCCTTTTGGTGTCATGCATGCGCTGTCTCGTACCGAGATATGCTGTGTCCTAGTCTGGGCTTATAGCCGGCCACAATAGGCTTCCCTTTCGCTGGAACCATCGTCGTGCTTCCCATTTGTCAAGGGCATTCATAAGTCATGCCTCTGCTGGTGTTGTTCCCTCCCTGAGAGCACTGCCCAACTACTTTTTTTTTTACTCGCATCGCAAGAAGTGTCCAGTGCAAAAGGGAAAAAAGAAACATGAGGGTGGTGATCTGTACAAACACCTGTTTCTCACATAAATTGTAACACTAAAACAGTCCTGGATGCTTCAACCCTGCTTTTCCCGGCAAGAGCTGCAGTTCCCGGCATTGTTTCCTCTCCACGGCAGTAAAATCTGGGAGAATCCAGCCACAACAGTGAGGTCAGAAAGACAGCACTGCAAGCATGGTCTGGGACTACCGGCCACCCCCCTCCTTAACATATTGACAGCATTACCTAATTCAACCATTCAACACATGGGTCTTTGGAAGTCAGGGGGTCAGGGCTCCCCCTGGCCGTATTTATTAAAATATAAAAACAAAATTAAAATTTTAATAAAATAAACATTTAGACAATTATTAAATGCACATTTCAGAACATTAGATTTACATCCATTTTTGCCATGGTATGATGGGCTAACCTTAACAAATATCTAGTACAGCGTGTTTCCTAACCGAATCTAACATCCTGAAAATAAAAATGCATTCTAATAATTTAAGTCGTACGGCAAGGTCGCTAACCGGTGTCAGATCCTTTTACAGCTACGCTCTCACGTTCGAGATGCGCATGCGCAACCCAGGGCACGTTTCACCCACGTGCACGCGCAACCCAGGGCACGTTTCACCCATGTGCGCTCCCTGAACTCCATTTAACCATAACAGGAGGGCCCGTACACTCGCGCACCTTGATGACGTCATAGTGTCTGTGAGGGGTGGCTACCAGCCTGAGGAAAGCGTAACTCCCTCCCCCGCATCCTTCTAAGTAATGGATATCATATCCTGCCCCTGAAGTTCTGGGAGAGACCAATGGCCCCTCCCGCTGGGCGGCCCCTTTCGTGAATGGGACCGCCCCCCCTAAGGACCTTAAATTGCTGCTCACCGATTATGACCTTACCGCCACAGGCCAGCATAGTTGACCGACTATCTGGCCCCCCCCCAAACCGCCTACACTGAAAGGTCATATCTTCCTAATCCAAAAAACCCTCTACCCCTGCTAGTTTGTTCCCTATCCATAGGGCATTCCCTGACTCTGTCCACTGGACCCCCCACCCTGTGAGTAGAGACAACCCCTCTAATAAATGTCAACTCCTCATTATCAGCCGACTGTTAATCTACATGGTCCCTCTCAGATGACCCCCTGTGGGATATTCTGCAATTAAGGTGTATGAAATAATTTCTCAATCCAAGTGTTGATCCTCTTTACCGAGTGATTCTTCACCGAGTGACTCTGCGCACTCCCCAAGTCCACCCCCCCTTTTCCTGCAGTCTGGGAAACAACTGAGCCCCCCTATGGTGCAGTCTGTGTTTTATATTTTGCTAACTAGCTTGCTAGTGCGATTATCCCTTCCACCAGAACCCCCTTTGCCCAATTAAAAACCCCAATCGTTGTTACCCGCGTGTCAGATAGTGACTGAGGGTGGGGGCGTGCCTATCGGGTACCTCTCCTTCCCCACTATGGACGGACAGACCCCAGCTTTGGTGTCCCTGTAGTTACTGTGACCGGGGGTATCCTGGTACTATCAGTGTACACCTCCCACTGGCGTATCGCGAAGTCTGCTAACCCCCCACACCTGGCCACTCCGCTCCGGGAAATGTTAAGTGTATGTCTACTACTTTACTATGGCAATCCCCACTTCCCGACCAGGGGTGATGAGGCGTTGCATAGGCCTATTTAGTCCTGGGGTTGCCAAGGCTAGCAATGCACACCCTTGTGCAGTGCCCCATCCCTATCGTTGGCCCTACCAATTGGTAACCGTATGCATATACCATGCTGACACTGGTGGCCCTGCGAGCGCAGGCGCCGTTACTGTAGAAAACCAATTTCCTGTTAAGGGAAAACACTGCCATTTGTATGTGACGCAACATCCTGCAACATTACTGCGGCCAGCCCAATCCAGGGTTTACACACCAAAAAACAACCCACCCTGTGCTGGCACCTCCTGCGTCTTTGATCGCTCGCCCATCACACTTGCGTTGTTGCTTGCCATCCTCCACCTGACGTAAGCATCCCTTGGGCTGTCCACCTGTTGCAGCTGTTGTGATGTGGAGCACTCCAGGTATCCACCATGGACCCGGTCATACATAAATGGAAAAGATAAACACAAACCATTAGTGTTTCTGGCGATAACTGCTGTACACGTGCTAGTCTTACATTACCATCACTTGCTAAGTTTTAGATAAGATTAGCGCCAGATGACTACTCATTAACACTTCGACAGTAAATGTTAAGCATAGCCTCAGTTTGTGTCCCATGTATTGTGATTGACTTAGTGTTACGGAGAGTGCCCTGTAGAATGACCTTTATTAGGAAGAATATCCCGTGTGCAGTACAGTGACCCAGTGGCAGTGCCACAATATCCCGTGTGCAGTACAGTGACCCAGTGGCAGTGCCACGGCACATTTATGGCTACTAAAAATTCTGCTGTAGACCAGGACATCACCTCCTATTCCTGGTTTTCCACCCACGTCTTTAGGCCATAGGGTCTAGGTTTGAAAAGGACAGTCTGTTTGCCAGTGCAGCATCTAGGTCGTTAAGCATAGGATCAGCACCGCCCTAACCATGCTAGGCTGTAAAATTGGCTTCCTATTTTCACATTCATTGTTACTACAAGAAAGTTGTGCTGCAGGCGAGGACATCGCCTCTTAATCCTGGTTTTCTACCCACGTCTTTATGCATAGGATCTATGTGTGAAAACAAGACAGTCTACCTAACAGTGCAGCATCAAAGTCTTTAGCTAAAAGGATTAGCACAGCCCTAACAATGCCAGGCTGCAAGCTGACCCAAGGGCCTTTTTCGCTCGCCACTTTGGCTTCTGGTAAATATCATCCTAGCCAACCGGACATGATCACACGCATCCCCAGAACTATGTGATGCCGCAACTAGGCTCTTGGGCACCTTTTAGGTGTGACATCAGGGTGTGTAGGATTATCAGGACCCCAAGTAGTCGGTCGTTAGCGTGGGGAAGTTCCACGCTTGCTGAAACTATCAGATCGGTTGTACTCACCTGAGATGACCTGTGAGATAAAGGCTTTTCCTTCGCGTGGGTCCCCATGTGTCACTACCTTGAGTGCTTCCAGTTGGCCCCACCGTTCTAAAGGCTGCAAGCCCCGTCAGCATGCCTACCGTGGTCCGTATACCATTTTCTTGATATATGGTTTGGTACGCCCCTAGGGCACAACGTATACTGTGCTAAGTTACTGCGTGTAATTCTTTGCCTCATAGCCTCCTAATAAATACCTATATATACATCCACCTGGTGTGGTTCAACTTTCATTTCCTCACTCGTGAGATTTTGACTGGTAAAACAAGCTGCTTTACCTCCCTACAAGCCTTCGCCTGACGTCTGCTCTCCACAGCTACCACTCGGATAGCTTTCTAATAAGGTTGCCTTTAACCTACCAACAATAAAGGTCGTTTAGACTGGTGCTCCCTGATCTGGCTAGATCAATGTTTAAGGCCTTTTGAACCACCTACAAATCATCTCAAGGAAAAGGAGGAACACTACAAACAAAATGTAAGCAATGCAGACAACAAGAGTAGCAACACCCCAGATTCTCACTCAAGATTCACTAAAGAATCCACTTGAGGACTCCCTTTTCGGTCCCAGTGGCCAAGCCCGGAAGTCAAAATCACCTGAGATTCGTTGCATTCCGTAATGCATAAGGTTCGGTAGAGAAGAGTTGGATGTTCATGAGATAACCACATGACGCACCCACCCTAGGAATGAGCCACATTCGACTCTGAATACAAGAGCCATCCTGAGCTTTGGGCCAGTCCCATCCAGTAAACGGAGCAAGAAAGCAAAACCATGGACTTGCTGCTGTTGTAGTTTGTAAAATTCGACTAACTAACACTCCACGGCAGAATGCTATTCTATACCGATGAGAAAGGAAGGGGGGGGGGCCTAAATGACAGTCCCTAACCCATCGATCAACCTCATAGCATATATCTGCCCAACCTCCTTACACCCGCATGAGGAAGGCGGGGAACTTAACATTTAAATGGTGTCCTTGGCTCAATCTATTATAATCACGGTAATAGTGAAAGGGTAAGAATCATGGCAATGTAAGGACACTGATAGGGGAAGAGGACATTAACATCACACTGTGCATTTCTCATCATGTCCATAGGCAGTGCTCTATGCATCACACTCCTTGAGCATTAACCCTCGTCGGATTACTTTAAGTTGTGTATTCAGAGTGTCATATAGCTCCTGTATATCCTTATATCGTGTTAAGTTAGCATAGGTACATTTGAGGTTTAAACGCCATTTTTCTTTCTTGCAACTTCTGCACACGACACTTAATTGTTGACTTAGCTTTCAACCTAGTAGTTTGCAGTGGTTTATGTGAGAATAATATGTTATTGCTCTGATATCAGCTTTGCTTAATAAACTATGTCTGCACGAAGAGTGCTGAAGTTTCAGGAACAACACGATATGTAATTGTTATGAGGTCTGATCTCTACGCCTTCATAGTCATAACACAAGTGCAGCCTTTGCCAACTCTGGTTTCAGGCGGGATTGATATTGCTTTGCACGAGGCACATAGAACACACTTGATGCGGTGCACATGCAGAGTGAGCTGGTGTATGCTGATGTGATTCCTTCATGCTAGGACACTAAGGTATGGGCCCGCCCTAAAACAACCCAAAGAGACCTTCTTAGATAATAATATAATATATGTGTTAGGGTGGATGAGATATAAGTGTGGTTAACTCTTATTCATTACAGTATGTTAACATGCTGTCACCATTCGCTTTTTATGTCTTAGTAACTATGCTGGTAATTTTGCTACTGATAATAAGTATACTCGTATTATCTAAGATACTGCGCCTGAGAAGACGGCATTAGTAAATAAATATTTCAAATGCACATGTGTCTTCTTTACTCCATGTTCTGGTTTGTAATGATAATATAACGAAAGAGTGTTCATGAGTTCCACGTACCCTGAGGTACAGTAAGTTCATGTTCTGGTTTGTCTAAACATTGGGAGTTTGATATGTCCAATGAGACACTGTAGCTAGCTCGGTAAGGGGTGAGTTGGGTACTGAGGTGAGTTTTGGGACACCCTAATTCGCCGAGGTTCCACTCCTCTGTGCACAGTTCTGTGTGAGAACAGAAACCCTGCGACATGGCGCCCAACGGTTTCGGTGGTCTTATATCATGACACTCGAGTAGTATATCGTTCATACCTTAACCCCTTCACCTCCGTTTCCGGAAATCGGGGTGTCGGTGAAACCTACCTATTTTTTGAAATAGGTCTTTTTCAAGCTTGATTCTTTCTTAAACGGTTTCTTTGAATTACTACCCAGTTGTGCTACAAAGTATTCTTTGTGTTTTCTTGTTTCCAGTGTTGTCATGGCGGCGGTGGCCATTGCGCAGCATAGTCGCGTGGCGGTGCGCAACCATCTTCAGACGTACCAAGTACCGGTGGATGGAATGGCTGTGATTTTCGTGGTGTGTGCAGATCCGGCGTTCCCTTACGAGTTGTTTTACTCTTGGGTTACGTTTCCGGCTGTGGACGCAACTTCTGGTTTGTTCCACTCCTACACCGCCTCAGCTGTCCCGGCTGAATATACACCGTACAGGGCACTGGAAATACCTATTGATCATTGGCAGCATCGCGTTTGGTTTGATGGCGCCCTCCCCCACTCTTTGTCCGCTGCGAGGTTAGGTCCACTCTCGATTCCAGGTACTAACTGGCCTGCGTTGGGTGGTTTTACCCCGCACCCGAATCACGGCGCTTGTACCCTTCAGGAAATTCGAAGGTTACATGTTGTGTCTATTTCCGTGATTCGAGCACTAGTGCAATACATAGGTCGACATCTCCCGGGTGGTCCCCCGGGGGGTCCGGCCGCTCAAACGGAACGTGGTGGTTTACGGCTTAATCTAGTTATGGTAAATTCTGTTTTTGGTCAACGCCCTGATAATAAAGATGATTTTCCTTTTTGGCTGGCCGAGAAATTTGACCAACTGGAAGCCGTGTTTCCCAATTCTTCTCCTGCTGACAAACATAGAATGTTGACGATTACTTTACCTAAGGATATCACTCCCGAACTAGTTGACTGTGAAAGCTGGGGTAAGACTTTTGCGGCTGTTTATGCGAGGTGCTTCGGCACCCCATCTATGGCCGTACTGCCTACGATCATAAAACGTGTTCAGGATGATCACGGTCCTGAGGCAGCGGTTGAATTGGGTATGCGCCTGTGTGGTTCTTTTGAGATTGTGAGTGATCTCATACTCTCCAACATCAAGGGAGATGCAGTGAACTTCCAGGTTTTTAATGCACTGGCAGCGTTACCCGATGCCGAAAAGCCCCGCCAGTTAGCGAAGATTGTGGTGGCCGCTTACAAAACTATCGGTCGCACAAGTAAGGGTTTGAAGTACTTCGCTGTTAAGGATAAGAAACAACCACAAGTGCAATCTGCTGCGGCAGATGTACAACCAAAGTCCAAAAAACAAAATTGGCCCCAGAAACAGAAACAGGGGAAGCAACAGCAGCAATCGCAGGAATCTTATCATGCAACACAAGTCCCTGCGCCAGCTGAGAAAGTTTATGATTTGCGCGATCGCGCGATGATTAAATCACCTGATCGATTTCAGGTTTCTGATCAACGCTCTCCTCGTTCCTTACAGGACTCATCGGCCCAGAAGACCGGTGGAGGAGGAGGCGGACGGGGACGTGGTGGCCAACAGGGACGTGGCCAGCCCCGCCAGACTGAAGGCGCATGGAAGCAGGAGGATTCTACGCCTAAGAGACCGCAGTTTGCGAAAAAGAAAGTCGCAGCCTTAACAGCGCATCGATATGCCACAGATAGTGAGAACGCGGCTTCGGAATCTGACGTGGGCTCTGACCTTGCTGGACAGCGCGGCGGAGATAACCATAGTCAGAGAGGCGCTGCGTCCACTACTGAGGGTGACAGCGACTGATGTCTACGTTGTGATAGAAACAGCGGATACGAGACTTGCTCCCCCTGAAAGACTTTATGAAATTGTCCTGTTAATTGAAGGTGACATACAGCGTACCGTTAAAGGTGTATTTTGGGAAAATCTGTCTTCTACATATGATATTTTGCTTTCGGAGGCTGACTGGCCCCCACCTTTTGTGCTCGCGGCGCCGCGAGGGGAGGAGGTGATCCTCCCCAGTTTCGCGAACACTGTCTCGAAAGAGCATGCGCAGCATTTTGCAGAAGAGTGGGCTCGGGCTCTCGCGCCGGCTCTGTACCGTAACCAATGTGGTTGGGATAGATTGTCGCCTTGCCATGAAATTCCGTTGCGGTCTCAGCCGCAGCCTCGACCTCAATATCCCATTCGGCGTGAAGCAAAATCTTCCGTCGCGGAAATCCTTGAACAATTGGAATATCAGGGAGTTATTGAAACGTGTGTGTCACCGATGAATAATCCCCTTTTTACTGTGAACAAACCTGACGGATCATATCGTTTGGTTTTGGATTACCGGCATTTAAACTCGCATTGCCGTAACTGTGCAGTACAGAATACCCACGGCTCTGCCCTTGTGGATAGTCTCGTGCGTAAGCGTTTCAAGACAACGCTTGACATATCCAATGGTTTTTATGCCCACAGATTGGACAGCATTAGCTCCCAATGGACCAGTTTTACGAGCGCTGGAGTCCAAAAACAATTCCGGCGTCTTCCAATGGGCTATAAGAATAGTCCTGGTATATTTACCGCTCGCATTGTCTCTATTCTGGAGGCACTCGACCCTGATGCTTTTTCGTATGTGGATGACATATATCTCACAGACGACGATATTTGGGAGCATCTGTGTCGTGTAAATTCTGTTATTTGCAACTTCGCTGACATGGGTTACAAATTTAACTTTGCAAAATCGCACATTGCTGAACACACAGTGTTGTTTTTGGGCTATGAGCTCAACAATGAGGGTAGAGGTTTGGCTCCTCACTTCTTAGAGAAGTGCGCACAATTGCGCGCTCCTACAACACTGAAAAAATTACAATCTTTAAGGGGCTTTTTGAATTTCGGAAGGACATACATTCCGGAATATGCCCAGCGTGTCAAGCCGTTGTATGCGTTAATACAACCTACTTTCTCAAAATCATGCTGGCTGCCTGAGCATTCAGCCATTTTGCAATCCTTGCAGGCTGATCTGCTCGCTTCTAAATACTTACTGACTCGTGATAACCACACCAACCTGGTGATAAGAATAATCCCAGGGGCGGTGGGTTTCACGTACCTGACTTTTAATGAAGGAGACACAGTGCCTATTGCTTACAAGTCACACTTGTACACTTCGGCTGAATTGCGGTTTCCCACTGTGGAGAAAGTTTTAACTGCTGTACAGATGGCGATTCTTAAAGAACGAGCTCTGTCACAGGGGAAGCGCATGTTAGTGGTAACACCCTGTCCTCATTTGGAGGCAGTCACGAAAGCCAGTGTACCGAATTCAAAAGCTTTGCACCCTCGGTGGATTCAGTGGGCTGCGTCATTGACATCCACGGATGTCACGTTCATTTTTGACGCTTCCTTACAGTCGCAAGAGTACTTGCAGTATGAGTTCGTTCATCCTGCTCCTCTGGCTATGCGACCTTTGGAGGACTTCCATTGCATCATTTACACTGATGGGTCAGCGCAGGTTGCGCATGGCTCTAAACATGCCTACGTTTCCGCATGCGCTATTGTGGTGGGTGCTATGTTGAACGATGAGTTCATTTCCAGGGAAGTACACACCTTGCCCCTTGGCGATTGCACTGCACAATTGGCCGAGCTTCGTGCTCTTTTACTAGCGTTGGAGTACGCAGATCCTAGTGTGACTACTCTGATTGTAAGTGATTCGTACTACTGTGTCCAGTCTTACAATGAAAACTTGTTCTTTTGGATTCAAAATGATTTCCATGATTCCAAGGGTAGCGCAATAAAACATAAAATGATCTGGGTTCGAGTGGCAGAGCTTAAGGCTTTGTTGCCGCTTGTTTATGTAATTCATACTCTCGGTCATCAGCGCGTAGGAGTTCACGCTGTTGGCAACTCGCTTGCTGATGAAGCAGCGAAATCAGCAGTATCTACATACTTAGTTGCAGCGGTTACTAGGTCAAAAACCAAGATTGATAGCGACATCTTGGCGGCAGTTGCTGCCTCTGAGAAGGGAAGTAAGCATCCTGCGGGATTCCCTTCGAAATACAAATACCACTTAAGTCCCGAAAAGGTTCCTTTTGTGACAATTCCTGACGTTGGGGAACGGCTGATTCCCAACTCGGATCGCAGAGCAGACTTGATTACAGCGGCACATGAAGGTGTGGCGTCTGCGCATGCGGGCGTCTCGGCCACTGTAACTCAATTACAACAATGTTTCTGGTGGCGGGGACTGTACAAACAGACGCGTGATTATGTCCTTCTTTGTGACATATGCCAGCAGATTAAACCTTCGACTGCTACGCGTCCGCCACAGACTCAGTTGTACATTTCTAATAAACCGTTAGGTTGTGTTTATTTAGATCACTGCGGTCCTTTTTCATCTGATACTGTGTATAAATACATCTTAGTAGCAGTTGACTCATGCACACGCTTTGTGTGGGTTTGGCCACATCGCAGCGCTGATTCACGGACTGTCATTAGAGATTTGCGTGTCTTTATAGGGATTTTTGCCTGTGGTACCTTCCATTCGGATCAGGGTCCGGCTTTCGCCTCTAAGGCGTATAAGGATGCCATGACTTCGATGGGGGTCCAAGTCAAGTTTTCGTCTCCCTACAGACCTGAGGGTAATAGTGTAGTTGAGCGAATGAACCGTGATTTAAAGCAATCTTTGACAGCCCGAGTTATAGGCACTGGCAGAAACTGGCTGGCTCAACTCTATGGCGTGCAGCGTGCTCTTAATAATCTCCCTAGAAGGTCTCTGGGTGGGCGGACCCCATACGAAATGCTCTTTGGCATCAAGATGTACGTCCCTGACCTTGACGGTCTAGACTATGTGGTTCGCGCCACTTCCTTTGACGCAGATGAACATTGCAATGTTTTACAGAATCTACAAAAGACCAGAGACAGTCTTGCAAAGGAACATTTTCCCTCCACGTCGGATGATGCGTTGCAGATCCCGGTAGCTGGCTGGCTACCCCAAGTTGGCGAACTGGTTCGAGAGAAGATCGATAACAAGAAAGAATTTGGTCCTTCCTATCGAGCTCCGGTTCCCGTCGTTGGAGTGAAGGGCACAAGAACAGTCATTTTACCACCGCTTCCTGGTCGTAAGGAAAACAGGTTTATTTCAATTGACAATGTCAAGATACACAGAGTGGCCGATTCTTCTTAGCATGACACCGGCTGTTTCCTGTCCTTCCATTGTGAGAAATTCAGTTATGCCCACTGCTTCTAATATTGAACCTGAAGTGGCCATCGAATTACCTGCTGTTTCCAGTCCGTTATTAAATAATTTACCCGGAACTAACATTGATGAGTTGGACTATACCTACCCCACTGATTTGTCCATGCCTGACCTGCAAGCTCGTTTAGCCACGGAATCCAGATTTTCATTTGACTCTGCTTCCCTTGCCTCGAAGAAACCCTCTTGAATTGCAGTTTATGCTAGCCTGTTTAAAAAACATTTTTTGATACCCCCTTGGACATACATTTGGCTGGTCCTTTTTACAGTTTACCTTTTTATGTCAATTGGTTTTGTGTTTTATTTTTTTCGAATTATGAATGGACACTATGTCGAGGAGAGAACTTGCATTACTCATTTAAATGGAACTTTGGCCCCACTTTCCTCTTCACATTCTACACACAGATTAAAAAGAGACTTGACTTTGGTTAACATCACAGCATGGCCTGTCCTTGATGGAATCGTGTGGGATGCAGTTCGGTTTCAGATTCATGGCCCAACGGAAGTCGTTAATGTCCCTAATGTACTTAGAGTGAATATGGGGGATGTGGTGAAACAAAACATTCGTTCTGATGACTGGGATGTCAATGCTGTTGAAAGTTTATTTTCTGATTTGCAATACTATGCTGCATTTGATGCTGAGGATTTATATTTAGAAGCTGCTAATTATGGTGAATTATTCTGTTACCAACATTATGGCAATCACTTCTTACACAAAACATCATCCAGGAGGGATACTGTTAACTTTACTCAGTGGAAACATTGCCCAGCGCCTCATCAGGGGAGTTCTGAAACATTTCTGAGAAAGTATTCTTACTTCACTGACTTTAATCAGTCCAATCCCGAGTCCTTTTATTTTAGGTTTCGAAAAATGCCAATGTCCAAGGTTAGACTTACCGATACTAAATTGTTGTATTCCAAGTCCTTCCTTGATCAATTAGTTACTGGAGGCTATGAGTTATGGAAGGATACAATAGACCTTAAATCAGTTTGGGGTTCGAAGGCCTGGCAGGTACAAGGCACTGAGGCTTTGCACCGTGCATGTCTCATCCCGAATCATATGCTGTTTCTGAATGAAACAATTTCCCAGACCACATGCTTTGGATTGGCTACTTCTAAAAAATTAAACGCTCCTTCTTTCCCGGAGTTGGAGGAATATGATGGTTGGAGTAATTTTACTCAGTTGTCCATTAGAGACTTACAGACTCTACTCCTTAATTCCTCCTTTAACATTTCCAGTGTGAATCCTAAGGGTTGGCTGCTTTGGCACCGTAGTGCTGATTCTTGCCAACATAGATTTTTGAATTTAACTGACGGTTTTAAAAATGTTAGATCTGATCCCCGTTTTGACTTAGGTCATACTGTCGCCTCGTATTCTGTAGGCAAATTGTGTCAAAACTGGCTGAAACATTCAACTTTACCTGCGGTTAACAATCACCTTTCTAAACTAAATGCAGAAGTGGACTTGAATGATTTCATTAAAGGCCCGGCTAGTGGCAGGTCGAAAAGGTGGTTATATGGGGTTTACAATGAAATTTGGAAGCTATCACAGATTGAGGCTGCTACACGCCTTAGGGCTATTGATCAAGCAAATCTTGAGAAAGTGCTTGCAGTTGTTGACAATAGCATTAATGTGCTTTCCTCTAGAATTTATACTTTGGATAATATTGTGTCATCAGTCTTCGATATTGTACATGATGAAGTGTCAGTATTATACCATGGTCAAAATCAATTACGATCAATCATACAGTTTGCATGGACCCTTCAAACACTAAAAATGGGTAAAGTTCCCTGGGGGTACATGAACGTTTCTTCTTTATTTGCACCGTTTAATTTGACTGACAAACAACGCTTACTTTCAATGCGTGATGCTTCCTTTTCTATGTTACATATTGAAAGGTTAGAATCTTTACCTTTTTCCGTGGCTGAAGCCACTGCTGCAACGTGGCTTATCCACGGTTTAATAACGCTGCCTTTTGCTTTATATAAGTTTTCAAATTGCATGAAATATGTACCAATTGGTCGTTATGAACCTTTAGGTAGCGGTTTCCTTCATGAAGTCTGGTCACTCCCATACACATACAGATGTTTTAAGGATGACCAGGAAGTTTATCTAACAGGGGAGGAGTGCACTGAGACGCCAGATCATTCTTTAATGTGTAGACACATACAGTTACACGGTTCATGCAACAAGGACCGACCCAATATGGCTTGCGTTTTACAAGGCACGCCAGTTCCTGCTATCATCCCCACGTTTAAATTATTAGAGAATGGTAGTTATTTGATGCTCAATAATGAAAACTGTTGTGGGTTGATTAAAGGTATAGCTTTCATAGTTACAGTAAGTGAGCGGGTTATTTGCTGCAGAAATGTGCTTTATCCTCCCACACGTGAACATAGGGAGTCTTCCATCTGGCCACAGATACCAACCTTGGGAGCAGAATTCAGCGGCATGGCAAGAATAAGGGCTCTTTTGTCCCAGAAAGAGGTGGCCTTGAGCTCGGCCCGTGAAACTTTCGTGCTTCACATTGCAAACACCCGTACAGAGGTTCAGGCTCTTTTGAATACTGATTTGCCTCTGCATTTCGGAGCTATGGTTCGAACTATCTTTAACGCATCCTCCACAAAAGGCCTTGCACATTTTTTTAAAGTTGTTAGCAGTGGTCTCGTGACTTCATTTGAAAAGATTTTTGGAGTCGTCCCTGCTTTCTTCCATTCTATTTTTTCATCCTTGTTTGGAGGGTTCCCGTTTTTACTTGCATTAGCGGCTGGCGCACTAGTGGTTTTTTGTCTTTTTAAATATGGATGTCCTTCCTGTGCAAGACCCCGCGCAACAGCTACTGACGCGGTTTCGCAACCGCATGCTTGAATATTATGGCACACTGCCGCTGGCGACTTTGAGCACGGCATATGGATTATCTTTTCGATTCTCCTACTTCACCTGTGTCCAGCCTGTATTTAACTGCCTGACCTGTGATTTCCATTGGGCCATTGATTTGTGTCTCTGCGGACCGGTTTCTCCTGACGTCGATTTTAATCAGCTGATGAGTCCTATCATTGCTCACGAGTTGGTTTGTTCTGACGAGAGGATTATGGCCTTAGCAGTGGCGCATGGACTAATGGGTCCCTGGGATATATTGTCTGCAGCACAGACTTTCTTGGAACAAAGTTTTCTTGAAAACCCACCGAGCTGTCCTCTGATGGTTATAGAGGATCCGGTGCTTGGAGAACATGTATGTTCCTTTCATCTTTTAAATTGGATGGCTGAACTATTTTCGGATGAGGACAGTGATTACCTATAAGAGGCTGTTGCTGCTTACTTTTCATATACAGTTTTATCATAGACACTGCCTCGGATTGACGTGCTGATCAATAGCATTTCATTGATTTTATTGACTTATTTGTCAAGAACTTTTTATTTTCTTTGCCTATTGGCTTGAGCCACGTTATATTTTTGGGCTATTTTTTAGCATTACTTTTTAAAGTTTAGTTTTGATTCATTCTCGCTTACTGTTGAGTTCTGCTCTCATGTGATGGCACTTCTGTTATCATATTTAGTCCGTTCTCGGATCATGGGGGGGGGTGTCATATAGCTCCTGTATATCCTTATATCGTGTTAAGTTAGCATAGGTACATTTGAGGTTTAAACGCCATTTTTCTTTCTTGCAACTTCTGCACACGACACTTAATTGTTGACTTAGCTTTCAACCTAGTAGTTTGCAGTGGTTTATGTGAGAATAATATGTTATTGCTCTGATATCAGCTTTGCTTAATAAACTATGTCTGCACGAAGAGTGCTGAAGTTTCAGGAACAACACGATATGTAATTGTTATGAGGTCTGATCTCTACGCCTTCATAGTCATAACACAAGTGCAGCCTTTGCCAACTCTGGTTTCAGGCGGGATTGATATTGCTTTGCACGAGGCACATAGAACACACTTGATGCGGTGCACATGCAGAGAGAGCTGGTGTATGCTGATGTGATTCCTTCATGCTAGGACACTAAGGTATGGGCCCGCCCTAAAACAACCCAAAGAGACCTTCTTAGATAATAATATAATATATGTGTTAGGGTGGATGAGATATAAGTGTGGTTAACTCTTATTCATTACAGTATGTTAACATGCTGTCACCATTCGCTTTTTATGTCTTAGTAACTATGCTGGTAATTTTGCTACTGATAATAAGTATACTCGTATTATCTAAGATACTGCGCCTGAGAAGACGGCATTAGTAAATAAACATTTCAAATGCACATGTGTCTTCTTTACTCCATGTTCTGGTTTGTAATGATAATATAACGAAAGAGTGTTCATGAGTTCCACGTACCCTGAGGTACAGTAAGTTCATGTTCTGGTTTGTCTAAACATTGGGAGTTTGATATGTCCAATGAGACACTGTAGCTAGCTCGGTAAGGGGTGAGTTGGGTACTGAGGTGAGTTTTGGGACACCCTAATTCGCCGAGGTTCCACTCCTCTGTGCACAGTTCTGTGTGAGAACAGAAACCCTGCGACAAGAGCAGATCTGTTTTTAACTTATACAAGACTCACCTACTGCACCATTCAACTCATGCCCTGCTGTCTGCAAGCTACCAGTACTCGTATAGCAATATTAGGTGGTTAGAGGGGTTCCTAGAAATTTTTTTGGGCCCCTGTGTCACTGCACCTGTAGCACCATTGCACCTGTTGCACCATTGAAATCTTTAAACTCAGCACTGTACAGAAAAAACTGCATTCTCGTTCGCCTCTGCCCAACAGCCCTGCCTGCGCATGACAGTGCTGTTTGTGAGGCGCACCTGGCCCTTGCAGAGACAATTCGGTTTAAACAATTATAAACGCAGTGTTATGGGCCACAAGTCCAGACTGGCATCATCAAAGCCAGCTTAACCTCTCTGCTTCCTGGCATTAGTAACAAGCACCGGCAAAGCCAGTCGATCTCGCTTTGCAATACTTGTTTTATGAATGTAGGGATTTTCTTTATACAGCGCAAACCTAACTGTGAAGCAAAAAAGGCACTGCACATCTACAAGATCGTGTACATCACCTGGGGATTACACAACATCCCTTTTACACATAATTATACACATAGAGATCAAGCGATTTGCCCGGAATCACACAATGTTGTCTATCGCCAAGGCTAGGATTCAAGCCTGGGTATCCAGGGTCCTAGGGCAGCAGCACGAACTGCTCAGCTTGAACTTTGATAGCCCTCATAATTCTAAAAGGCCCTCACATTGCATTTAGATGCAACACAATACATGAGCATACATACTTTACACAGGTGTGCACAAGCAACGCATACCTGCACACATCTCCAGTCAGTAGGCTACGGGCGGCTCTATTAACCAAGAAGATACCCAAGTAACAGGGAGTACCCTCAAACCTAAACCCTTACACTCGGCGCGTCCTGCATGAATCACTGCGCGTTATTGGTCATTGAAAAGATGATTCGTTGGAATTATAATAATTATAGCATGACATCCAGGTGTGTGCGTACATGTCCAGACGTGACAAGTATGTTCTGTGTGTAATCTAAGAAGTCTAAGAAGGCGCCACAGGGGAACCCTCCCAGCGATCAGCAATGACACAATTTAATAATGTGCTACAAACCAGCAACTTATGCCTGGGTGATATATCTGTAAATAAAAAACACACGTAGCTCGAGATATGCCTGTCCGTCTCTCCCTCTATAGAAGAAGTCTGTTTGGAGATTCAATGATCATAAACATTCCGAGGCGAGAAAGGCTGTGCGCGCTTGCGCACGTGTGTGTGTGTGAGAGATACAGTTGTGAATACATACACCAATCAGGAATAACAGCCCTGTGGAACACGATGTTGAATCTCAGTGAGAGACACGTAGCAACTAAAATGTTCCCTATCATAGGCATAGCCTGTAACTGCTGTACCGCAGACATGCAATTTCCCCTTGTCATTAAAAGTAACTACGAACATGGGCACGAGTGCCAACGAAGGAAAACACAATATGGTCATTAGCAACACCAACACATACTGTAAATTCTGGGTGAATGGTGTATCACGCAAAACATATGTCATAGCCAAGGATACTGGGCCTACCGTACCAGTGCAAAATGTATACATCTATAGGTGTTCCCCGAGAAATAGGAGAAGGCGTGTGCCCATAGACATGGCCCCATATATGCCTTAGAGGGGACCTCGCCCTCGCTCTCCCCAAAAATGTGATCACCGAATACTTAAAATGGAATTACACTCCAAAAGCACGCTAGATCACCCTCGCCGGAGCCTTCCAAGGCTGAGAGATAAGGCTTAAGGCTATAGCACAATTACATATAATCGGGGCATCTTTGCCTAGCATTTTTTGCAATGGCCACAGCCGATTCCAGATACCATGCAGATTGCCAGAGGTCGCCTGGCCGGGGAACTTACGTAGTAACTCTTGCCACCTGCAAACGAGAGGCCGCCTCCAGCAAACAACGCTGTGCCACCGGGAACTGCCGAGACGAACATTGCTCCCACGTTGTCCTTCTATGTCGTGGGGCTTCCGGCTATGCTCCCCCTCCGTTTTCGGATCATGCTCCAGACCGCCGATTTCCCGTAGGTGAGAGCGCCAACCTGCACAACGACAAAGAAGAAAAGCACGTTACGGGCCACTATTGGCCCACGGGTCTCTCTGCGCCTCTTCACTCCGCCGAGATGCTTGTCCACGCACAGCTCCCTCTGCGCCTCCTCATTTCGCCGAGATGTTTGTTCACGCCGGCTTATTCGCTTACAGCACCGCCGGGACTCGCGAACCTGCAGAGGAAATCAGAAAAGAGAAAATTACACCGCCCCACGGTGGGGCGAGGAGCGAGCCTGGGAGCGCGGGCACAAAGAGTCCGCTTCCCGCGCTCCCCAGGCTCTTAACCCCTTCGAGGCCCCGCCCCCTCGCCCCGGAAGTGCACAACTGCTTCCGGGGCGGGGGGGCAGGCCACAACAAAGGAACCAGGATATGGGAGGGGCCGGGCCCCGCCATGCCTGCATGGGGGCCGATTGGCCCCCCCTTTTCTTTCACCTTGCTCGACGCACGAGTGCAGACAGGGGCTGGGGGTGAGCTGGCATTTATGTATTCCGCTTAAGCATGGAGTGAGCAAGGACTACAACTGGATAAGTCGAATGGATTGCACCAAGGGACAGCAGCCTATCTCTCATCACTTTATAAACATTATTCATTTTCACCTGCACATTTTTTTCACCCCGTCCCCTCTACTTAGAATGCTTGAGTCCAAAGCTGCCCCGTCTTGTTGGAACTGTTATCATTATTGTAGTCCTGCAGTTGGGTCTCCCATGCGTCCGTTGCACGTTGCAGCGATTGTGGGGTCTGCCGCGTTTATTTTGGCCAGATTGGGACAGCAGTGATTTAACCTCACCAGCAGCCTTCCTTGACAATTTTCCACCCCCTTTGCAACCACCCACAAGCGTGCCACCTATTGCTGCAAATGTCTATACGGTGGAAGACATTTTTACTCTTAAGTTTAGCCTCTCAGTGATTAGCTCTAGGGGTACTTTGCAGTTCATGAGTTTTGAACTCGCTCTTCTTTCGTAACCCTCTTTAGCCGCCCTTTTCTCTCTTTGGCTTACGCAACGAGTGCTATTTTCTTATGTACCGGATAATAGTCTTGTGACGAGCGCTGAAGGAGTCCTGGGCCTGGCACAGAATGTGGAGACTCCCGAATCTTATAGGAAGAGGTAATTCCACTATACCGCCAGACACTTTTTATTATTACTTAGTCTGGAATTGGGGCATTTTGCCACATGCTCTTGGATCAGCCATATACATGAAAGGAGTAACACTTTGTTTTAAGATGTCAGCCGTGATTGAGACATAAAGGGGGGTAAACTGGTGATAAACTGGTGCTTACTCTGTGCTTATTAAAAAACTAAATTCAATAGCAAACTAGTTTCCATGTCAAGCGAAACAAGGAAGTGCAGAGCACGAGAACAGGATGTCGACACATCAAAAAAAGGACACCAGAATTAAATTAGTAATCATAAATTATTAACAGTTACAGGATGAAACAATGTACCGTCCGGCAATGGAGGCATTTGGCATTAACAACGCCAAAAGCTCATAGCTCGGACGTTGTCGAGACCTATTTGGTCTTGCCAGTGCTTGTTTTTTTTCATGGGTGACCAGCCCAGGAAGTCCCACAAACCTTTCCGTTACCCTGATGTATGAAAGCAAATATTCTACCATACTTACTGAATTTCCATTCAGCCTAAAGAAACATTCTGCCATTCTTCATTCTTTCGGGGATTGGACTTCACTTTTACAAATTATGTGAGAATTTAGCGCACAGATGTTCACAACCAGGTATCCTTGTATCATTCCTGGAAATTACTTTGACATTGAACTAGGGTGGTTGGATCATCCACCAAAAAGCAATACATTCATTACAGGTGAATTGATGAACCCGAAAACCTACTCGATCTGAGTAAGACACTCATTGGGAAAGTTCTCAGTGCCTCACACTTCAAGAAATAAATCACATAGGTGGGGCCCTTTATCAAAGTGTTGAAATCGTGGCTCTTTAAAATTAAGACTTGTAAATAGAATGGGTATCTCACTCCCTTTTCAACGAGTCCGTTGTTGTGGCTGGGTGCTTTCAAGCTTCTTTGATCCACTTTTCTGCAGATAATATACAATTCATGAAAAACAAGATATTTACACCAAAAATATCGACACAATGCACATAAAAACACACCCTCATAAATGTGATCAAATTTCACACATACAGATATATTCTCACGTGCACATTTCCAAAAGCGCACTGTATCACAAAAATACAAAAAAAGTTAGAATGGATCAGATGACAAGTGTCTACACATGACTTCTAACCGGAGTGATAAAAACACGCCTTCTTTCCCAATCTTCCAACCTTTATACAAAGCCTTTCTTAAAACTGCCGAAACTCACGCACAAGCACACATACAGAAACACACCTATGCTATCCCACGTACCACTCTTTCCCACACCACCACTTGCTATTAATGTAATAAAATACGAAATAACAGCCTCTGTCACTGATAGATTACACTTAGCCAACTGATAATCAGTCAGCCAGTTTACTAACCTGGGACAGTTAAAAAACATACTAACAAACATAATATTTACAGTCCCAGACAAATGGCACATACATACTAAATTACTGGGATTCATGACGGAACAACGCATTCTGTCCAACGCATGTCGTTAACACGCATTCCAAAGTGAATGCAATTACCGCGTTTTTTTTAATGAAGAATATGCCTTTACCATGCAATCCTTTACAACGAATTTCATTGTAAAAGCATGAATTTTAAAGGCATATCGTTCTAAAGGTTTACCCTGACCCCTGCCCGGAGCCCTAAAACCCGTGCCTGGCACGCCCCTCCGGGCCCCCAGGACTTGAAAAACAAGCATTTACAATGCAGTAGGTCTCGCAATGACATTATTTTGAGCTATTGACATTGTAAATGGCAATGCCTTTAAAAAAAGAGTTTAGGCTATTGACATCGCAAATAACAATGCCTTTTATTTTTGTTCTCTTTTTAAAAACCTAAATAAAAGGCATTGTTATTTGCAATGCCAATAGCTTAAACTCTCGTAACTGCGAGACCTATTGCATTGCAAATGCTTGTTTTTGTTTTGTTCTTCAAGCACTTTACACCAATGTACTTCATTATTTTTTAAACTTTTAAACTTTTAAACTGACTGCTATCGCATTAGCTAAATAAACATTATTATTGGATTCAAGGGAACTACAAAAGGTACTTTAAAGGAAGCACCAACGCTGAATAAAAGAATAACAAGGGACAATATATATATCTCTCTCTCTCTCTCTCTATAAATATATATATAGGACTCTTTCTGCCAAATAAATTGTGAAGCACCTCGAGGTCCGTGTCCGGTGTTTACTTGCCAGCAGAGGGAACTGCGGGTGCTTGTGAGGAACGGAATTCAGGAAATATATATATATATATATATATATGGGTCAGTTTCTGCTTGAAATGGTTATGACCACAGAAAATCACGGACCACCACGCAGCTCTTCGAGTGTTACAGAGGTAGTTTATTATCCATATTCAGATTAAGATATATATATATATATATATTACCTACTGGCAGTCGCCAGTAGGTATATATAGTTAGGATTTTTTTGAATAGGGATTTCTGAAAATTCTATGTTGAATAACTTTGGCGTTGATGGACGGAATTGGCTGAAATCTTCAGGAAAATGGCACATTTTGTTTCTGAGCGTCCCCTGAACGTTTGGGGGGGGTTTCGTCAAGCGAGGGCCGAGAAAAAAGGGGGGTCCCAAAACGTGTTTTTAACATTGAGTTTTCCATAGGGCGGTTGGACTCACTTTTAGCTCGAACGGCTGAATGGATTTCCACAAAACTTGGCAAAATTGTAGGGACTGGTAGCCCGATGTGCCTTTGCTATGTCTCAAGATATATGCTCCAGTGGTTTTTGAGAAAATTAACTTTGAAAAATATATATTGGGCTACATTGGGCTATATATATGTTAGAGCCCAAATGTAGCCCAATGTAGCCCAATGTAGCCCAAGATGGCCACCAGAGACAAAAGAGCCCAAATGTAGCCCAAATATCAGCCAGATGTAGCCCAACTATAGCCTAATGACAGAATGTCCCAGAGTGTTCTAAAGAACAACTAGAACGCTAACAGTCTTACTTATGACAAAAGTATGGCACACCTGAAGTCATCTTGATTGGAATAAAGTGGTAACACTTAATACATTTAATTTGAAAAGGAACAAAATGAGGGGTTTCATTTTGCCATAGAAATGTTTTCTATATATATATATATATATATTACCTACTGGCGGTCGCCAGTAGGTATATATAGTTAGGATTTTTTTGAATAGGGATTTCTGAAAATTCTATGTTGAATAACTTTGGCGTTGATGGACAGAATTGGCTGAAATTGTCAGGAAAATGGCACATTTTATTTCTGAGCGTCCCCTGAAAGTTTGGGGGGGTTTCGTCAAGCGGGGGCCGAGAAAAAAGGCGGGACCCAAAACATGTTTTTAACATTGAGTTTTCCATAGGGCGGTTGGACTCACTTTTAGCTCGAACGGCTGAATGGATTTCTATGAAACTTGGGAAAATTGTAGAGACTGTTTGCCCGATGTGCCTTCGCTAGGTCTCAAGATATGTGCTCCAGTGGATTTTGAGAAATTAACGTTCAAATAAATATATATATATCTGTGACAGTGTCCCGGTTAGCGCCCCGGTTCGCGTGCCAGACGCGTAACGGAACTTCGCGAGGAGAAGCGGATTGGCTCTCCGGTGACTGTCAACATTCTAAACAGTCCGGAGCGGCCGCCATCTTGTCTCTCGGTAGGATCGAGAGACAAGAGGTGGAAATAAACGAAGGGGGAAATGAATGAAAGGGGGCAAGGTAGACCCCTCCTGACCCCCTAGGATTGATGTGGGGGCTATTAAAGGGCCCCGCGGGGCAAAAAAATAAAATACATTTTTTTTCGATTTTTCGCGGTGGAAGCGCTACCCGGTACGCGAACCAGGTAGCTCACCGGTAGCGTAACGGGAGTCCGCCATCTTGTGTTTCGGACGAATTTAGTCACAAGATGGAGGATAAACAATGTTGGTAATGGGTATAAGGGGGCACGGGAGACATATCCTGACCCCCTAGGTTTTCTGAGGGTGGCTGAGGAGGCCCATATATGTAAAAAAAAAAACTTTTTTTTTCAAATTTTCGCACGGTTAGTGCCCGGTATATAGTTAGGAATTAGCATTTACAAAACCTTATTTTACTCACACAAAACCATTGAAATTCGCATATATAGTTAGTTGCACTAACTATATATCGCGCACCCGCAATCCACTGCTGATCATGTCACATATTACATCATTCATGACATGGTCAGTGACATCACTGATGACATCTCAAATGACATCACTGATGACAACATCCAGTGACTGTATGTTTCTGTAAAGTTAAAATATGTCTTACATATTGAAGAATGAGTGGATGTATAAGTGTCTGGATGAAGGATTTAGTAGGTGCATGACTGACTGTATGAGTGAGTGATTAAATGTGTCTCACTGAGTGCATGGGTTAGTGACTAAACTGTCTTAATTTGTGCATCATTATGTCTGTTGTTCTGTAAACTGCTGCATGTGTTGATCAGTAGCTATATGAGTAACTATATGGGTTATTGATTGGTTGCCCAAGTATTTGTATGGGAGACTGAGTGTGTGTGTGGGTGGCTGGGAGGTGTATGTGCATAGATGTGTGAGCAGTTGATTCACTAGATGTATGGGTTCAAAAGTGCATGTGGAAACAGCTGTATGGGCGGTTGACTGTGTGCATGAGTGTATTGGTGAGTGAATGGATATCTCAGTGCTACATGTCAAAGTAAGTGCATATGTAAAACACAGTACATGTGAGAGTTGACATATATAAATAACTGTGCATAAGAGCCAGTGAATGTGTGAGTGGCTGTATGGATCATTGTGAACTTGTATCAGGGATTGTATAAGAGAGTAAATATGTGTTAGTATATGTTTGAATAAGTAAGGTGTGTATAACTGTATAGTTGAGGAAATGGAGATGTGATTGATTCTTTGCATGACTGACTAGGTGTGTGAGTAACTCCATGGATGAGTGACAGTCTGTGAGTGTCTGTTTACACTGAGTGTATCTAAGGTTATATTAGAGTCTGAAGAGGTTCATCGTATTATCACATGAATGATGTCATCAGTGATGTGATCAGTAATGTCAAATGAGATGTCATCAGTGATGTCATTTGAGATGTCATCAGTGATGTCATCAGTGATGTCATCAGTGATGTCATTTAAGATGTCATCACTGATGTCATCAGTGATGTCATTTGAGATGTCATTTGAGATGTCATCAGTGATGTCATCAGTGATGTCATTTGAGATGTCATCAGTGATGTCATCAGTGATGTCACTGACCATGTCATGAATGATGTAATATGTGACATGATCAGCAGTGGATTGCGGGTGCGCGATATATAGTTAGTGCAACTAACTATATATGCGAATTTCAATGGTTTTGTGTGAGTAAAATAAGGTTTTGTAAATGCTAATTCCTAACTATATATGGTCTATAACCTATGGTTTTTTCAGTGAATATATATATATATATATATATATATATATATATATATATATACACACACATATATAATCTGGAGAGGCAAATCTGCCAACAAGAAAAGGATCCTGGGATGTCCTTGTCTAGATAAGTGAAAATTCAAATGTTGATCATACTACATAAGTGCAGAAACAATCTGCACACATTTGAAATTTTAAAACATTGCTAAATGTATCCTTTTGCACATACAAAAAGAAAAATAATACAGATAGCACAAATGTTATGTATCCTCATGCACAGTTGTGCACTTAGAATGTTTTAATCTGGTTAATAAAGTCAATGGTTCAATTTGGCGAGTACCTGCACTTATATTTTCCCATTTAAACCACTGCACTAGGGTGAGAGCTCTTGGGATGCACACAATGTTGAGGGATGCTTGCACTGCTCATTGCTTCTCTGCCGCCTCTGACCCACTTCTGAAGGGGCAGGCATCACCCGATGACCGGAGGCACGAGGCACAAAGGAGCCCCCCTACTCCTCTCCGCCCAGTCATGAAAACATTCAAAGTGTTCTGTTCCACTCAATTGGCCGCTCCTACCTGCCTGCTCTTTCACTGGTGCAGTGGGGAGGCGGGGTGCATTACAGGAACACTATTAACAATGCTGAATAGCGTGACAGTATGTGTGTGTATGCTTGTGTACATAGCAACCGCAAAACAGAGGCTTCACGCTCACACACACATTCAGACAGAGCCACTACTAATGACAAAAAAAAACTCAAAGCACAACTACAAGCAATGACACAGGGAGAAGAAAATCAAGCAGAACGAGATATGAGAGCTGCTGGTGTGTGCGCGCGCGGTTGCAAGCAGCAGCATATGTTTCCAATTATTGCACCCGTGTCTGGGCACTATAATCAGAAACATATGCTGCTGCTGCGCGTAACAGACACCAATAGGCCATGGGCGGAGCAATGCGCCCACCTTTGGCTAATTGCGTGCTGTCTTTGTACAAAAGACGCACGCAAAGGCCAATAGCGTGGTCCAAAAGGAAAAGCACACGCTCGTGGTTGTGCGATTCCTAAACCCCCTACAAGAGGTCTCTTCGCCCGACCCCTGCCCTGAGCCTTAAAAGCGAACCCCAGCTCGAATGCCCCGGCCCCTAGCCCTTGTAATTAATACCCGTCCCCTGCCCTGAGTCCTGAAAGTGGACCCCTGCTTGACCATACCCCCAGCCCTTTAAAAAAAATACTCCTCCCTGAGCCCTAAAACCGTACCCCTGTACGACCATCCCATCCCGCCCACCAGCCCTTATTAAAAATACCCGACCCCTGCTCTGAACCCTAAAACCGGACCCCAGCACAACCTCCCCTTGGCCCCAAGTCCTTTAAAAAAAAAAAAATGACTGCCAGCCCAAAGACTTAAAACCGTAGCCCCCTGCCCCAGGCCTAATCCCCCTTACCTCACCATGACAATGAGGCAGCTCTTCTGAGGCGCGGCGCAGGTTGTAAAGGGGACGCCGATAGCCTTTACCACTGTTGCCATGTATATGACTTTACCACGAGTACCACGCATATGCCATTACCACTCATACCTTTACAACGCTAATTCATTGTAAAGGTATGCGTGGTAAAGGCATATGCCTTGTAAAAAAATGTGTGGTAAAGGCTAAGCGTGGTAACAGTGCATGCATTGTAATGCATTCTTGGTAAAGGCAGTGCAATAAAAGCGGTGTAATGGCTGTTTCCAAAATTATTGACAAATGACCTACATGCATAAAACACACCAGCAATCTGCCCAAATGTATACCTAGAAATAGTCATACTTTTGCAATCTCATTAAAATGTTTAGTGCTATCATTTTCAAAAACCCATCCTCGGGCTAAGAAACCATTGAAACAGAATCTTCTTCTTTACAAAACTAGTGCTGCGCATCTGACATAACATTGAATCTGAGTTATTGGAACAAATTGTGGTTCATCCATTGTCCTCTACAAAGAACCAGAGGACCAATGTGTCCGGTAGGCATTGGCAATCTTGGCACTACTTACTTTAGAGGACGCTACATTTGGTTGCTTTTCACTGGCTACAGAGTTCTTTGATGCATACGTTATGGTTATTTATAACGTCAGTTCCTAGATATTTTACATATTTTCCAGTATTCATAGGTGAAGTGCCAGAGGAACTAATATTGCATTAGTGATTCGACCGAAAAGGACCACACTTAACTGACTGATGTTACAAACACCCACCACTTAACTGTTTTACCGTGATGGCAAAGATGGTAGAATCGGTGGAATCCGAACTAACACAAGCATTTGATAAGAGCACAGCATTTGGTGTGTCCCGTAGTTCTAATCACTGTTCCCCAGTGTTTTTATGCCAAATTCAAGCCATCGGTCACTCCTATTGACTAGTTAAGCTTCAGATGCCACACTTGTGTTGATAACGCACAAGTCCTGCCCAGGCTTGCTCGTAGCTGTGCATGTTTATTAGCTGAATATACTAGTTTAGTACAGCATGATTGATCACATCTAAACAAAAGTAAATCAGAGATCTTTAATTTTGGAGAAAACATGAAGCCGGGTTAACCTGCAGATTGGCGCACTCGGAGGATTGGCCTGAAGTTCTAGCAGCGCCCCCTATGCCAGTGTCTTCACTCAGGGAGGTAAGATCCATTATTGATGAGGGCTTCTGCTTGTGTCACATGTTGAATTACTGACCAAGATTTGATTTCTCTTCATAAAAATTATGAAGAGGGCCCCTCCTCTTTGACAACTAGTGATTAGAGATACGAGTTCCAATGCTTACAGCACATACAAAATGTGTCCACTCACCTGATCACAAGCGCCATAATATATAGAAATATAGATGGGAAGTTGTCGATGATGACAATTTCTTTCAACCAAGGGGTTCCAAGTGACAGCAGAAAGGGGGGATTGCCTATGACGTCACTTAAGATCCTGGAGGTAGACGTTGTTGACAGGTACCCAAGAACAGTTTTCTTATGCGTGCTCCTGCGCGGTGGTGGGAAAGGTTCTTAGTAACCCAGATAGATCCCGGTGTAGTGGGAGGGGTGTAGGGACTCGCATCCTGTCTACGCTGAGAAGGAGTGAAAATGGGATGCATCCCACGGTGCCCGAAACCCAGTTTCAGGGCCTGGAGAGTTCCTTCATGAAAAACCAGGTAGGGAGCCTAGGCTGTACTGGTAGGCCATCCGTTTAAGGGGATCTCCTAGTGTCAGGAGAACTTGAATTGTCTGTAAGCAGACCTCCATCAGTTCTGGTGTCTGGCAGTGCCCCTCCTAAATAGAGGATGCAGAAGTCCAGATGGAGGGGTGAGAGGTTCCCCAGTGGGAGAACCAGTGGGTGAGGAGCCAGCATTAAAGGCTGATCTGCCTAGGAGTAACCATGGTGACACCACATCTGTCTTGGGGGGGTCTTTCGCACACTGTCAAATGGACAGGGGTCAGGAGATTAGTCCCAGGCGGACTGTCTTGCGGTATGTGTTACCCTCGGGGGGCATGCATGCTCCCCGGGAAGTCCTGGAGTGCCAGGCGGGTGTTCAGCCGCAGTGTGTAGTCCCTGGGTTGCGAGGCCAGGTTCAGGTTCTGCCTGACCTGGAGTTAAAGACATCTGTAAGCAGTGTCCTGATCAGTCTGTCTTCTGGGGGTACCACTCCAGGTGGGAGGGTGCAGAACTCTGGAAGGGGTGCAGAGGGAGGGAGTCCTCGCCTGTGACCCCGGTCCAACCTGAGGGTTCAGATCCTAGGTTGGGAGACCAGTTGCAGGAGAGAGGTCCTGGGTCCTGAACTGGTGGGAGAATTATGTAGGAGGGCTGATTCCAGCGTCCTGACAGTTTTTGATTCTGTGGTTGCTACTCCGGGGAGGAGTGCCGGACTCCAGAAGGAGAGGTAGGGGAGGAGAGCCTCACCTGTGACCTCTGGTCAGCCTGAGTTTACGGGCCCTAGGTTGGAGGGTCAGTGGCAGTTTAGAACTGCACTGATGAGAGGTAGGGTGGATAATGGGTACTATGTACCAAGGTCTACCGCCCCCCACTCTGTGTGGTGGCAAGTACCAGAGACATCTGGATGGCCTAGGGCTTGTTCTGGCCGCGGACAGCTAGGGAGACCCTGTGGGGTAGCTTAGTTGGTCCTGGGAGCTTTGACAGAGGCAAAAACATGGGTTCAGAATGGCGTAGAACTGGAGTGTGCCCCTGCAGTTGCGTGCCCGCGTCCGTGTTCTATCGCTCTAAGCAGAGAAGCCCATCAAGGTAATGATTGGTCTACCATGACTTTTGGCTGGAAGGCGTTTGTGTTGGACTTGACCCTTTTTGCAGGGTCATCCCTGAACTTTTTGCCTTCCTCCTAGTATTTTCTGACCTGGTGTTGGTGGTTTTAGGACTCTGGGCACTTTATCACTGCTTTCCAGTGGAAAGTGCATGTGCTCTCTATGGTAAAACATGGTAAGATTGGTATACACCTGTTTGGCGTATTTAATTTACCTGTCTGTCCAGTGTAAAGTGGTATCTCAGATACCCTGGGCCAGTAAATTAAATGTTACTGGTGGGCATGCAGTGCTGCATGCACCACCCACCAAAGTAGCCTTTCAAACCTGTCTCAGGCATTTGCCATTACTGGGGCCTGCCCTTGCAGTTTACTGCCGCTGTGACGTGGCACATAAAGTAGGTGCCAAGTCTGGGACTCCCCTTTTACTACATGTCAGTCACCCCTAAGGTAGGCTCTAGCTAGCCCTATGGGCAGGGTGCATTATAGGTAAAAGGTAGGACATGTGCCTTAAATGTATGGCATGTCCTGGTAGTGACAAACAGCCATTTTGGTTTCCCACTGCTCTGAGGCTGCCCTCTCATAGGAATGCATTGGGAATTCCCTGATAAGTGTTTCAGTGGTAATTCCTAATATGAGAGGAGCAGTGTGGTCAAGTTTGGTGTGTTTGAAATAGTGGTAATAAATGCTGTGTAATGGTGTGCTCAGATTTATTGTCACTGTTTTAGAAATGCCACTTTTAGAAGTTGGCATTTCTGTGTGCTATGTGTCTGTATGCCTGCCTGATGTGTATTGTCTAGCTCTGGAGTAACAGGCACTGGGGAGGTGCCGTGGCTCCAGAGGGGCTGGGTTAGTCAACGCTAGGCTGAATGGACCTGGTCTGCATTCAGAGTAGTGGGAAACAACATTTACAACGCAGTCATTACATCGCACTACCTTTACATAGCAGTCATTACATCGCAACGTCCTTTACATCGCATGTCATTACAACGCAGCCATTACATTGCATGTCACTACAATGCATGTCATTACAATGCATGTCACTACAATACAGACATTACAATGAATACCATTACAACACATAGTACCCTTTCACTCTCCGACACTTACCGTACTGTTGCACTCACTGGCATTAGATTAGTAAGTTTTTTCCCTACACTATCCAACACTTAGCCTATTGTTGCACTCACTGGAGTTAGAATAGTAATTATTACCCCTATTCTATCCAATACTTACCTTAAATGCAATGTAATGGTATGCATTGTAATGGTATGCATTGTAAAGGTATAATGTAATGAAATGTGCTGTAAAGGAAAATGCGATATAATGGCATGCTATGTAAAAGAATATGTTGTAAAGGATGTTGCGATGTAAAAAATGCGCTGTAAAGGCATGCATTGTAAATGTATGTGTTGTAACGTCATACATTCGTGTCTGGGGCCAGAGCTTAACCTGACAAATGAGGGTGCGAGCACTGTATAGAAAAGGCTTCAGTACCCCCCACAACCAGTTGGGACTGGATCCCCAAGCCCTGTGGCAGGGCAGAACAAAGACCTGGCAGATATAAATATTTGGACTGTGACCCCATGTCTGGGTGCTTACTGGTACCTGCTTGTAACTGGAAGGACTGCTGGGCAAGGAGGAACCGCCGTGGGACCCAGCTGCTGCTTCCTGGGGGTCCCTACGTGCTGGCTTGCCTTTGCCCAGCTCTGCCCCTCTGAACTTGGTACTTGGGGCCTGGTAGGCGCTTCAGGGTTGTTTGCCTGGTGGCAAGGATGGGAGAAGCACTGGGGCCCTGCAGCGTGGGCCACGCTCACCTCCCTAAAGTGACCGGAGCCCCAGAGGGGGGCCCACACCATCCCGTGATGTGAGGAGTGCCCCAGGGGACTAGACGCTCGAAAGTGCTGGGCCGCAAATTATTCAGAGGGAATCCCGGCGTGGGGATCCCCGGTGCTGCCTGGCGGTGAAGCGGGAGCCTACCCCGCATTCGTGTGCACCGAAAGCAGCCACCAACGCGACCCGGTAGTCAGGCGCCCGAGCCTGGTTGTGGACGGGACAGATGGGCACAGAAGTAGCAAACTACAAAGCAGATAGTGGAGGCCGGCCGGAAGGAGAGACGGAGCCTCATGGGCTCTTCCTGCCTCCTACGGAAGTCAGGCAGAGTTGTGGTTTGTTTATTTTTATTTTATTTATTTTGAAAGTTTTATATAGCGCGAACAAGATCTTTGCAGATATCAGAGCGCTTTACATATGAGGGGTACGAGCATGTGAGTGAATAACCATTGGGGTGGGGGTGGTATACGAGGGAGCATAGACAGACAGATACATCAATAATGATAAAAATACAAATAAGTGGTAACATAAACAATCAGGTAAGTCAATATCACAAGTCATACAAAAATGCAAAAGGTTTGAACAAGTAGTACAGCTCAAAATCGAGTCTTTGAAGTTAATCCCCAGTAATAATTCAAGTGCATTTAGCCATGAGGATAGCTTTTACTTCTTTCTTAAAAAGTATGGTAGAGGGGATGAGCCTGGTTTCAGGAGGGAGTGAATTCCAGATCCTGGGTGCCATTCCTGAGAAGGAGCGTTTATAGGTTTTTTCCTTGCGGAATCTTCTGGGCTTTAGCAAAAGATTGTTTGTGCCTCTAGTGTTTCTGGAGCCTCCAGAAATCGTCAGCTTCTGAGCGAGGTATCTAGGTGAGCTCAGGTGGACAGCCTTGTGTGTCAAGCAAGCGATTTTCAGTTGTATTCTGGCTTCAAAAGGCAGCCAGTTCAGGGATTTGAAGTCAGGGGAAATGTGTGAGTGTTTTTTTGATCCAGTGATGAGTCTCGCTGCGGCGTTTAGAGAAGCTCTTATGGGTGCCGTAGTAGCTAGGGGGAGACCGCAGAGGGCGATGCTGCCGTATTCTATTCGAGGTATGACTAGTGATTGTACCGCAGTTTGGAAGTCTTTGGCTGGAAGGAAGGGTTTAAGTTTCCTTAGGGTGTTGATTTGGTAGTTTGCTCCCTTAGTTGCTTTGTTGATGTGTTCCTGCATGCTGAGATTTGTGTCAAGTGTTATGCCTAAAGATTTTGCTGAGTCCACGATGGTGGGTTGAACATTGAGTGCCGTTAGGTGTTTAAGTCAAATTTGTGCGGTAGTGATCTTCGCAGGAGGTGAGATCAGAAGGAACTCTGTTTTAAGAGCATTGAGTTTGAGATGATTAGCGGCCAGCCAGGATTGGGTGCTTCTGATCGTAGAATTCAAGAGCATGATGTCTTTGGGTGATTGTAGTTTGAGATAAAGTTGGGTGTCATCAGCGTACATGTGGAAGTGTACATTGGAATCTTGTAGCAAGGTGGTGAGAGGTTCCATAACTAGGTTGAACAAAGTTGGGGATAGGGAGGATCCTTGTGGTACGCCTAGCGATACAGGTATTGGCGAGGACATCAAGTTGTTACTCTTGAATTTCTGCGACCTGTTGTGTAGAAAGGACGTGAACCACTTGAGCACAGTTCCAGATAGACCCATTCTTGTGTTTAATAGTTCGAGTAAATTCTCATGTTTGACGGTGTCAAATGCAGAGGAGAGATCAAGAAGGATGAGGAGGCAGGTATCGTTTTGATCTAGGATTTGAAGGGCGTCGTCAATTATGTGAGTCATAGCAGTTTCTGTACTGTGATTTGCTCGGAAGCCTGATTGATGCGAGTTGAGGAGATCAAACTGATTAATGTGTTTAGTCAATTGTATTTGTGCGCATTTTTCCAACAGTTTGGCAAGAGTCGGAATATTGGTAATGGGACGGTAATTGTTTAGGTCAGAGGGGTCGGCTGTAGGTTTCTTTAGTAAAGGTGTGACTTGTCCAACTTTGAGGGAGTCTGGAATGGTCCCTTGTTGAAGTGAGCTGTTAATGATTTTAGTCCAGAGTGGAAGGAGCGAAGGGGTAAGGTCTTTGACAGCGTTAGCCGGAAGGGGGTCTGTGAGGTGATTGGATGGTTTCAGAGTACTGAGCAGTCTGCCAATTACTTCTTCCGAGTAGGTGACAAAGGATGACCATGTAGCATTGTTTTTTGGTTTAGTGGGTGCTATGCAGTGGGGTTTGGAGTAGATGCTTGCGTCAATAAGGAGGTCATTCTTTATGTTGTCGGTTTTTTGGATAAAGAAAGAGGCGAAGTCTTCGCAGGAGGGTGCTTCGCGCATAGTGCTGAGAGGTCGGGGTTGTTCCTTGGATTGTGTTCTGATAAGCTCAAACAGCTTTCTCGGACGATTTTTGGCTTGGTCGAGCTGAAGACTGAAGAAGTTTGATTTTGAGCGTTTTATTTTCCTGAAGTAGGCATTTCTCTTTTTCTTCAGGATTTTTAGGTTCAGTGCAGAGGGAGCTGATCTCCAGGTGCGTTCTGCCATTCGCATGGCACGTCTATCGTCATTGAGACTCCCGTCGTACCAAGGATTGGAAATTTTTGCGGAGGCTTTTTTTAGCTGCAATGGTGCGGCTTCATTAATTATTGAGGTCATAGTTTTGAGATAGTGATCAGTCAAGGATTGGACGTCCGTAACGCCAGTAGGAGGAAGTAATAGGTTGCAGCTGTTGGGGGGTAGAGAGTTTGAGTTTAGTTTTTTCATGTCTCTTTTCCAGACTTTGGGCCTGGAGGATTGAACAGGGTTAAATTTAACTTTTTCATTAATGAAGAATGTGATAATATGATGATCTGACCAGTCACAGGGTTGGATAGAATCGAGTTGGATAGAGGCCTCTTTGGAGATGATAAGGTCGAGGATAGAGCCTTTCTCGTGAGTCGGACTGTTGCATATTTGAGTGAGGTCAAGGGCGTTGAGGAAATTTTTCAGACCTTTTACCACCGCATCATTGTGATCGTTCCAGTGGAGGTTGAAGTCACCTAGGTATATTTGTGTGAGTTGTCGCCCAGAGTTGGTTGAGATCATATCCATGATTTGTTGGGAGAAGGTAAGGTTGTCGCCGGGTGGGTGGTAAATGCCGTGAAGAGAGCATATCGGTTTGCCCTCACTGATAATATTGAGGCAGATGTATTCACAAGAGGTTGGGGAGGGTAGGGAGGGGGAGGTTACTTTCAAGACAGAGAGGTTGCTCCTCTATATACATGCGATTCCACCACCTTTTTTTTGCCAGACCTGTCAAGTCTAGTGATGTGGTAGTTGGGGGGAACCAGAATGTCCATTATAGGTGTAGAAGATTCTGTTAGCCACGTTTCAGTCATGATGATTAAGTCAAGATCCAATGTTAAAATGAGATCAGCGATTGCGGAGGAGTGTCTAGAGGCTGATCTGCAGTTGATGAGGGTGCATTTGAGACGGGGTGTGTCGAGGGAGGGAGGGGGTTTTAGAGCGAGGGGGACTTTACTCAGGTTACTATGGATAGCGATTCTGTTGTTCAGTGTGGGGGGTCTAAGGGGATTTGAGTGAATCGTAGGAATGGCGAGGAGAGTGTCGGGTGTGTTGCTATGGGGAGCTGGGTCGTAGGAGCGGAGGAGGGTGATTGTGTCGAGGTCCGAGAGAGGGTTGCGGGAGCGATGGGGGCGGTTTTCGCGATTGTGAACAGGGATTGAGGTCCAGTGCGGGGGGAGTTGAGTGTGAGAGTTAGCTGCCCGGGTGGAGGACCAGTTGGGAGGGGTGGTGATGTTGGAGGCACGTGAGGGGTGTCTGGGGTGTGTGCTGAGTAATTGTTTGATGATGTGAATGTCTTGTTTGATCTGGAGGAGGGTGTTGGGTGGGGGGTGACTGGAGTGTGTGCAGAGTAGTTGTTGTTTGATGATGTGAATGTCTTCTTTGAGCTGGTGGAGGGAGGCCGTAATGTAGTCCAGAGTGGGATATGTGTTGGAGGTGGGGATGGGAGGATTGGGCGTGGATGACATAGGGGGGAGGTTGGTGGTATGGATGAGAGTATTGGTGGTAGGCGGAGAGAGCAGGTGGAGGATGGGCGTATGTTGGTGGTGATGGGGTGTAAGTTGGGTAGTGGGGGGTGAGAATGGGGGGGAAGTGGGATTGTAGATGGTTCTTTTTTGAGGGGGTGGAGTTAAGTTAATGTAGGTGGTGTGTTCTGTGTGATTAGTTAATGGGTGGAAGTGGGGGCTGAGGATGGGGGATAAAGGGTGGGGTTTGTCTTTGTGCGTGTCGGTCTGGTGCTGATCTAGGTTAGGCGGGTTGCGGGTGGGAGCAGTGGTGTCAGGGGTAAAAGGAATGGGAATGAGGGCTGGTGTATGAGGGGGAGGGGTGAGGTGGTTGGTGTATGAGGGGGAGACATCTATGTCTGTGCTTGAGGGGTGTGGGGTAACTACAGTAGGTGGGTGAATGACTAAGGTACCGGGGGTAGAGGAGAGGTTCATGTCGTTTTGGGGCTGGGCTAGGTTAGAATGCTTGTGGTTTGAGGCTATGGTGTCAGGGGTGACAGGAATGGGAGTGGTATGAGTGGAGGTCAAGGTGAGGTTGGTGGGGGGGTAGGGGGTGCCGCTGGAGTATGTGGGCAAGGGATCTAAGACTGTGATTGAGGAGTGTGAGGTAGCTACATTAGGTGGGTGAATGTCTAAGGTGCCGGGGGTGGAGGAAGGGTGCGTGTCGTTTTGGGGTTGAGCTATGTTAGAAGGGTTGTGGTTGGGGGCTGTGAAGTCAAGGGTGATAGGACTGAAGGTGCTATGAGCGGGGGTCCGATGATTGGAGAGGTGTTGTTTGAACGTGGGGAACAGGTTGTCTAGTAGTTCCAGGTTCCTGTCTGTGGGTTGAATTAGGATAATCCCGTTATTGTAGATAGTGATGGTGCTTCTGCCCGGGAAGAGTTGGGATGGTGTGATGTCGAGTTTTAGGCCATGCGCGAATTTCCTGGAGGTGGATACGGTGAGTAAGCTGAGGAACGATTTTCTCCATTGGACTCTGCGTGTGGTATGGAAGATGATATCACTGTTCAGTGAACCATTGACTGGTGAGAAGTAGGTGTCTGCAAAGGAAGTTTCAGGGTGGGACCTCAGGAAGTTGTGTTTAAAGCGTTTAGCGGCTTTTTTGGTGAGTGCGGGTGGGTAGTTGATTCTATATGTGTGCTTGCCGATGGATTCCATGTTGGGATGAGAGTGTAGGTAGGTGTGGGAGGGTGCACATTCATAGCCACTAGCAAGGACCAAACAGTGACACTAGTGAGCAGCCAAAGTATATGAGGTAGTAATCGGTGCTTACAGGAATAAGGTTTGAAGTGGGTGCAGGTTGCACAAGTGTAGGGCGCATCAAAATGCTATACTGGAGCCAAATACAGATGCAGACAATAATAGCCGGCTGCATGGAACAGAAGTGACACTAGTGAGCGGCCAAGGTGTATGAGGTAGTAATCAGTGCATACAGGACTAAGACTTGAGATGAGTGTCGGTTGCACAAATGTAAGGCGCACAATAATGATATATGTGAGCAGAATACAATAGTAGTAATCGGTGTTTACAGGAATAACGTTTGAAATGGGTGCAGGTTACACAAGTGTAGGGTGCATAGAAATGCTATACTGGAGCCAAATACAGATGCAGACAATAATAGCCAGTTGCATGGAACAGAAGTGACACTAGTGAGCGGCCAAGGTGTTTGAGGTAGTAATCAGTGCATACAGGACTAAGACTTGCATGGTGTCAGTTGCACAAATGTAAGGTGCACAATAATGATATATATGTGAGCAGAATACAAATGCAGACAGTAAGTTACATGGAGCAGGGGTGACACCAATGGGCAACTAAAATATATGAGGTAGTCATCCGTGTATACGGGAAAGAACAGTGTAATGGGTGCAGGTTACATCATGTGCCAAGTCTATATGAGATATTCGTCGGTACATTACAGGAATAAAAGTGAATTCGATGTGGGTTACAACCAAGTGCAGAATAAAGTAGAAATATTATAATGACCATTTACTGGAATAAAATAACTGTGTAGACAGTAAAATACCTAAGTCGAAAGTGACAATAGTGAATAGTCAAAAATATGTGAGGTATATGAGTCAGTAGCAAAATACAATTGCAAACAAAGATTATATGAAACAAGTGACATTAGTGAGCAGCAAAAAATATGAGGTAGCAATAGGTGCATTACAGGTGACGAAAAAGTGGGACGTGCAAGATACAATTAGGGATATAAAAATAAAAATAAAAATATAATGCCATTGTAAAAGGCAAAAATATATGAGGTAGCAATAGGTGCAGAAAAGTGAAATGTGCTGGATACACTTAGGAATATAGTAGTATAATACCACTGTAAAAAGGCAGACACTCTATCATAGTCCGACGTGAGAACATCAAGCTGTGTAAATTGTGCAGGCGATAAGAATAATCTAAAAGGCCTTAGGTCCGATGGTAGAAATGACTGGTCCATGATGGTCGCCCAAAGATAGGCAGACTAAGATGGCCGAACCGATGGGGAAGATAGAAGTATTAGTCCTCTGTCTGCTGCTATTACTTTGAGCCCAGGGAAGGACAGTTTCACTTTCTATTTGAGCAAGCACTTCTCATAGCTTGCTGGGAGGGAGTCTAATCTCTATTTCTGGTGGTCTTGTGTGGGGGAGTTAGGCTGAGGAGCCTCGTGGACATCAAAGGTACCGGAGGGGGCTTTATTTCTACACATTTATGGCCCCGGCCATTTTGCACAAAGGAGGTAGTTTA
The DNA here is from genome assembly GCF_964261635.1 of Lissotriton helveticus. Classification (NCBI taxonomy): domain Eukaryota; kingdom Metazoa; phylum Chordata; class Amphibia; order Caudata; family Salamandridae; genus Lissotriton; species Lissotriton helveticus. The sequence goes on along the minus strand of NC_136059.1, from coordinate 471,579,825 downwards.
AAAAATGTGAGCAGTTTTATGGCCCCAGCCATTTTGCACAAAGGAGGTAGTCTAAAAATGTGAGCAGGCGGGTGGGGTGAAATAAATACCTTATGCCTCCGTAAGCGTGTTGGGCTTGCCAGCAGAATATTTGAGGCTGCAATGTTTTAATCCAGGTGTGACGCATATCCTTCCGAAAGCAGCTATATGTGCGCTGTGTGTTTGCCTCAGGGCTCCAGATCTTCCAGGCGACGTGAGCTCAAATGTTTACCATAGGGGTTCCAAACCTTCAGATCCCTGAGCTGTGGGGAAACTCATTACCGAGTATCCACTCCCGGTGCCGGTGGGGGCAGGCTCCTGTCGGCTCTCTAGCTCTCGTTGGTCCCAGGGCTCACTTCAGCAGCTCCTCCGGGCAGCGGCGCCACACCTACGGTCGCATCCATCCTCCGGTGCCGCCAGGGGCAGGCTCCACTCAGCCGGCGTCCCTCCTGGTCCCGCATCCAGCCTCCAGTGCTGTGAAGCGGGCGGGAGGGTCCGCCGTCGTGGCCTCGTCCTGGCCAGTTCAGGCACCTTGGCGTTGTCACCTTGGCCAGTCCAGGCAGAACAATCAGCGACCTGCGCCTATGAGCAGGCGGGAGGGGGGGGCCACTCTCAGCCCTCCGACACCGCTGGGACTCCTCTGCTGTGACCAGTGCAGGCAGGCTCCTGGAACCTCAGCCGCTCAGTCCCAGCAGCACGTTGGGGGGGCTTGCCGTGTCCAGCCGCAGCGATGATTCGCGGGGTAGGAGCCAATGCAGGCAGGCTCTCGGAAACCTCATCCGCTCAGCCCAGTATCAGACTGCATTTGCTCCGGTGCAGTGGAGCGGGCGGGCGGATCCGTTGTCGTGGTCTCGTCCCTTTGTAGTCCCGGCATAGCAACCAGCGTCTTCTGCCATGGAACGGACGGGAGGGGGGCCTCTCTCAGCCCTCCGACGCCGCAGGAACTCCTCTGCTGCAGCAATGATCCGTGGGGAAGTGCAGGCTCAGCAGGCTCCTGGAGTTTCAGCCTCACAGTCCCGCCGCGCGATGGGGGTGCCTGAAGGCGAGTGTTCAGTAGCCCTCCTCTGGGCTTTGCAGGTTCAAACCTCCGTCGATCAGGTAAGCGGGCAATCCGGGCAATCCAGTTACTTTTGTTGTTTTCCAGTTACTTTTGTTATTTTTCCAGTTACTTTTAGCGAGGACTGATGGGTGCTAACAGGGATAAAGCCCTAAATGGGATCCCGAGCACTGGGAGCTCTTAACGGGAGCTCCTACCAGGCGGCCATCTTGTCTTTCTTGGTGGGTGGGGCCTCCTGTTATAGAGAAGGAGAAGCCCTGCGTGCCGGCACTGAAAGAGACGGAGCCTTGTGACCGCTCACAGCAGCTGTGTACCGCCGGAGAGTGGCGGCGAGAGGAGGGGCTCGACCGGAGTCTCCACATGCAGCAGGTACAGAGGAGTAACCCACGTCGTGAAGCTGCAGTGCAGGAAGAAGCCGCACATCAGCGTTCTGGGGCCCGACTTGCCAGAATGGGGGTGAGTCTGGCCATTGAGGAATGTTACGATAATATCCCAAAAGGAGCATCAAAATCACAGACCAGACAGACGTACGATACGATCACCAGCTCTGAAGCTGAATCACTAGGATCTGAAACTATAGCCACAACAACCAAAGTAGGGGTTAATTTTTTTAGAGGCGGTCCTAAGGCACCGCTTAGTGTTCCGGAATCAATCTAATCAAGACACCAGAACCCCATCAGAAAATACCCAAGTACATCAACGCCAAGACCAACTGCAGGAATAACGACCAGAGTGTGGAAGAAACAGGACATCGAACAAAGAGGATCGAATAACCTGATGGTCAATATCCCGGGCCATCAAAACACCACCCCACAGGCAGGAATTCTTAACAGGGGCTTATCATTTTGCCTCACAGCATTTTGGGATCTTACCAAAACTATGATAGACTTGTACAAATTCACACGCAAACTGAAGTTGATGGCATTCTTTCACAATAGACCACTTATTCAGAAAGAAGGCAGAGCACCGATTACTAGTCCCCTAGCAGTTCAAGATCTGGAAAATATACACTTACTGACTACCCTAGCCAATGATCCAGATGATCAATCAACTTCCCTCACATTAGCACATGGTTTGGGTATAGATACAACATCCCCCACCACCAGTAAGATTACTCCCAAATCCATTTTCTGCCCTCAAATGCCCCGGGCTACACCATCGATCTGTTCTACACAGCCGTCTCCAAAGTCCTAACAGCCGAACATCAAAAATATCAGAAGAGAAAATGCTTCCTCCCAAAGAACCTGCCAAACGATGAATTAAAAGCCCTCAATGAATTGAGGAACCTCCCAGAAGTGGTAATTAAGGAAGCTGATAAGGGGGTCAAGGAGTACTATTACACGCTGATGACTACATAACAGAAGCACAGAGACAGTTGAAAAATACAACCTGTTACATGGACATAGCCGCCAATCCCGCAATAAAAATGCTCCAGGACCGGAAAATAAACTAGACTCCTGGTATACAAACAATTTACTAACTTTGGAGTAATGCAATGAACTATATATAGAACATCCAACCATGCCAACGCTATACCTCCTGCCGAAAATACACAAATGTAACTCCAACCCACCAGGAAGACCTATTATTGCAGGCATCAACTCTGTCTGCTCTAAATTGGGAGAGTACATTGACTATCAGCTGCAACCCTTTATGAAGGACCTCCCATCCTACATTTGGGATACAAAAGACATCCTACTCAAACTGAATAACACCCCATGGAATGAAGAGTGCTTTCTAGCCACAATTGATGTAGTAAGCCTCTACACTTCAATTTGTCATGAAGATGGAATGGAAGCAGTGCGAAAATCGTTAGCCACCAAACCCGTTCACTTTCTGGAATCTATCAATCAATCATACCATTTGTATCAATCATAGCATTTGTATAGCGCACTACTCACCCGGAGGGTCTCAAGGCGCTTGGGGGAGGGGGGTCCGCTACTGCTCGAACAGCCAGGTCTTGAGTTGCTTCCTGAAGGAGAGGTGGTCTTGGGTCAGGCGGAGGTGGACGGGGAGGGAGTTCCACGTCTTGGCAGCCAGGTAGGAGAAGGATCTTCCTCCCATGGTGGCTCTTCGGATGCGGGGAACGGCGGCGAGGGCGTGGCTGGTAGAGCGTAGCTGGCGGGTGGGAGTGTAGAAGGTCAGGCGGTCGTTGAGGTATCTGGGGCCTTGGTTGTGGAGAGCTTTGTGTGCATGGGTGAGGAGTCTGAACGTGATTCTCTTGTTGACGGGGAGCCAGTGCAGGTCTCTCAGATGTCCGGAGATGTGTCTGTGTCGGGGGATGTCCAGGATGAGTCGTGCTGAGGCGTTCTGAATGCGCTGGAGTCTTTTCTGAAGTTTGGTTGTGGTTCCGGCGTAAAGGGTGTTTCCGTAGTCCAGACGGCTGGTGACTAGTGCCTGGGTGACCATCTTCCTGGTTTCTGTGGGGAGCCACCGGAAGATCTTGCGTAGCATGCGTAGGATGTTGAAGCATGACGAGGAGACGGTGTTGACTTGTCTGGTCATCGAGAGGGAGGAGTCTAGGATGAAGCCCAGGTTATGTGCGTGGTCCGTTGGTTTGGGTGCGATGCCCAGGGCAGGGGGCCACCAGGAGTCGTCCCAGGCGGAGGGTGATGATCCCAGGATGAGGAATTCCGTCTTATCTGAGTTCAGTTTCAGGCGGCTGTTCGTCATCCACTTGGCTACGTCTTTCATCCCTTTGTGTAGGTTGGTTCTGGCGGTGGCGGGGTCGTTGGTGAGGGAGAGGATCAGCTGAGTGTCGTCGGCGTAGGAGATGATGTTGAGGTTGTGTTGGCGTGCGATGGCCGCGAGGGGGCTCATGTAGGCGTTGAAGAGGGTGGGGCTGAGCGATGATCCTTGCGGTACGCCGCAGATGACTTCGGTGGCCTCGGATCTGAACGGGGGGAGGCGGACTCTCTGTGTTCTTCCGGCAAGGAAGGAGATGATCCACTCCAGTGCCTTCTCCTGGATTCCGATGTCGGTGAGGCGCTGCACTAGCGTGCGGTGGCAGACGGTGTCGTACGCTGCGGAGAGGTCCAGGAGGATGAGTGCCGCTCTTTCCCCGTTGTCGAGCAGGGCTCGGATGTCGTCAGTGGCTGCGATGAGGGCGGTCTCGGTGCTGTGGTTGGCTCTGAAACCGGACTGTGAGTGGTCGAGGGATCCATTCGTCTCGAGGAAGGCGGCCAGCTGTCTGTTGACTGTCTTCTCGATGACTTTGGCAGGGAAAGGAAGGAGCGAGATGGGACGGTAGTTTTTGAGGTTGGTGGGGTCCGCTGATGGTTTCTTCAGTAGGGCACTGAGTTCGGCGTGCTTCCAGCTCTCTGGGAAGGTGGCGGTGTCGAAGGAGGTGTTGATGATGTCTCGGAGGTGGGGTGCGATGATGGAGTCGGCCTTGTTGAAGACGTGGTGAGGGCAGGGGTCGGTTGGTGATCCGGAGTGGATGGTGTTCATCGTGCGGATGGCGTCTTCGGTGCTGACCGGGGTCCAGGCGCGGATGGTGGTGGTGGGGGGCGTTGGTGTGGTCGTAGGGTGCGTCAGCTGTGTGCTGAAGCTGTTGTGTATGTCTGCGATCTTGCTGTGGAAGAACGAGGCGAGCGAGTTGCAGAGTTCTTGCGATGGAGTGATGTCGTTGTTTCCGGCGCTAGATAACAATATGATTCTAGATATGGTATACTTTTGTCTCACTAACAATGTATTCACATTCAATTCAAAATACTATCTACAAACACAGGGGAGTGCTGGGAGCAAAATGTGCTCCACCAAATGTATGCATCCTTATGGATTTGTGGAGAAATACTGGCTGTGGGATGATAATTTAGCTGAATACACCCCCTATATAGTCTATTGGGAGCGTTATATTGTCGATATTCTGTGCATCTGGCAGGGACCAGAGATTGCACTTACAGAATTATTATGCAACATCAATACAAAGAGGCGGAACATTTGAACAACTAGCAACGTTTCCTCTACCCAAATATATTTTCTGGATATAGTGATTTACGGATCAAGTAAGCTCTGCTGAATGTCCTTTCGCTGATAATGCTTTTTAATTTTCTTGTTGTTTAGATGCTAACATTGCTTAGGACCTTAGCACTCTCACTTCAGTGTGGTTTTTATCTTGCTCCTTTTAATATTTTAAAACTACTGTCATTGTGTTTTAATACCTGCTGCCATTTGCACATTGTTCATTGCTCTCTTGCATCGTCAATCGATTACGCCCTGGTCCACCGTGGCTGATCGCCGTTTGTGCGGAGGGATTATTCACATGCTTCCGGTTAGGCCATTTTTCCCACTTCCACTGGTGAGCGGTCTAGTTTTCCGACACCATGATACTTAAAAATTCCATGATGAATACGCGCAGCGGGCGCGCCGAAGGCAAGCCCGTCTGCGCCTGTCTGTGCCCAGACGGGACCGGGGCCAATTCTGGCCAAAAGTTTGGTCACTCTAATAACTTTATACAGTATTCTACTGAACAGCTGTTGGAATATCTTTTTACTGCCCATCCTGATTGTAATATATGTCATCCTTTAGATAACTCTTTTATCTGCCCTTGCTGTAACTTCACTTTTTGTGCAACACTCTCTAATGAACAGAGCAGCTTAATTCTGAATTCTGCCCCGCTTCCAAAAGTTAATCTTTCCTCGCTGGGCAGTAATTCTCCTAACAAGGTCTTTACATTCTGGAATATCAATTGTCGCTCCCTTCCAAAACATAAGATGGATATCTTTGATCTTTTAAATAGTGAACATCCAGATGCCATCTTCCTTATCGAAACGTGGCTACATACAAGTTCAGGTCCTGATGTCGTTTCGGCCTTACCACCTAACAATACTATAGTTAGGAGAGATAGAGGTCTTGGCAAGGGTAGAGTCATTGCTATAATTTATGATAAATCTTATCAATGCAAGTTAGAAGATCTACCTTTTTTAAGTAGTGAGGCAGGTCTATTTAAAATCACGATGACACCGCAATTGACTTTTTCAGGCATTCTCGTCTATCGGCCCCCAGGAACATCAGGTTCCTGGGTTTCCTCACTTCCAGATCTAGTCACTCCATATCTTCTTAAAGCGGCAAACTTCACTATTTTGGGTGATTTTAATTTATATCTTGATAAATTTCAATGTGCAGTCAGCAGTACACTGATCGCAGACCTTGCAGCACTAAAACGTTTGCTTTATAACATTGGCCCGGCGCACATTGATGGCCATCTGTTGGATCCCATCTTCTCCAACTTATCTTACCTTCAGTGCTGTCCCACTCTTCCTCCATGTTGGTCAGATCACTTTGCAGTTAAGTTTCACTGTACATTTCCGGTAAATCCGATTGCAGCCGCCGTTGTACTCCTCAAAGATCTCGGAATTGTGGTAAATTAGATATGGAAGCTTTTAATAAGCTCCTTTCTAATAGTGTCCCTACCATCAATCATATGTCAACTACCTCTTTGGGTACAATACATAATTGGACTTCTAACTCAATTGATCATTGTCTCCAACTGTCTACTAAAAAATCTTACAGTCACCATCCTCCAGCCCCTTGGTTTACGGAACAACAAAAAATTGAGAAAAACAAGTGTAAAGCTCTGGAAAGACATTGGGGGAGAAACTACTCGCAGGATTCAAAGCTGAAATATAAGAAAGCTTTACATCATAATGGTCCCACTGTATCCAAAAGATCTTAAAAAGACACTGGAATCTCCTGACTAATAATTCATCACTAATGAACCAGATGGACAACTTCCCACAAATGGGGTTCAGGAGAGTCAAAAATCTTAAACAAATTCTGTGCACATCGTAATTTGTCGACAAACGGAATAAAATACAAACCAATTTCTTGACCAAGCCCTGTGCCTTCTACATTTGCCACGACTGCAATGCGTGCAAACTGTGGGCCAACAAATAAGTGGAATACAAGCATGATTCACATACTACTCTGAAAATTAGGGATAGTATCACTTGCACTTCAACGTACACAATCTACATCTTAACCTGCCCATGTAATAAAATCTATGTAGGCAGTACAATCAGGGCACTCAAAACAAGAATTCTTGAACACTACCGTAACATCAACAAAGAAGATGTGGGACCCCCACTGACCGAACACAACCAGGAATTTCATCCTCATAGAAAGACCTTTACATTTTTTGATCTTGAAGTTGTGAACCCCTCCTCCTGAGGGGGCAACCGAGAAAGATGCAGAAATGCATTATTGGCTGTATTAAAATACACAAACTGTACCTTTTATGCTCTATCATCCATTACAAAGGGTATGGCATTGGGTAACCAATATACCAGCCCCCCTCTAGTGCACTGGTAGCACCCATGGGCACGCATGTTCTTTTTCTTTTTCTTATGATATGACCTATATCTCACACACTGTACTAGGATGTGTTAATACTCCCCATTTAACATCCTCAGTGGATTTGGCCTCTCACTTTTATCTACACTCTTTATCCATTAATCTAGGCTCAACTGCAAAACATGACTTTCGGAAGGGACCTAGTGACCATGCACACAAGATGAGTATGACCTGACTTCATCAATTTCAGATGAAAATCTAATTCTCAAATTTATTTATTCTCCTACATTCCTCTGAAGACAGGAATTAAGTGTTTGTTTGTAATTCAAAGTTAAATATCCTTGACTCTCACATGTTTCTAATAGTAACTCTTCCATTGCCACCTTCCTTATCCCAATGTAATTACTTTATTTACTGAGATTTTGTATCCTCCTTTTTACACTTCAAGCTCGAATACGGCTGCTTTCGATTTTTTGGACCTACATGAATATGCTTTATTCTTCATGATCCTTTGTTTAGTAACTTTTCTGTTTCCCCCGTGCGTCAGCAGCACTCTGTGACAGAAACACTCTGACGTCAATCTGAGAATCATTATATTTGACAGTGGCCTGTCCCAGAACTCTTCCTGTTCCTGGGACCGCAGAGACCGCTTGACTTCACCATTAAGGTAAGGCCGCTCATCAGCCCATCTACTCAACATGCTTCCGAGCGCCCGCATGCCGTCATCTTGCATTTATTTTGGCTTTCCTTTAGTGGGGATATCATGTGCCATTCGTCCACAACACCCCCCCCACCACAAAGACACTTTACAAGTGATTGGTGTTCAATGCGTAGCTTTTATTACTTGTCAAATAACACCATCTTTATTTGTTGATAAACCTTCAACTTTTACCATTTTTATTAACCATAACAAACTTCCATTACTGAACGTAAGGAGGCGCGGTATACATATGCGCCACAGGTTACCATGTATTTAAAATTCGGCATTTCTAGATCCACTCTTGAGGTGTGTTGTACCAGCAGGACACAACCCAATCCCTTACCACTACTTCCATATGAGGTACCATGTTGCTTCCTCCAAGCACCGGCTACTAGGGTACGGCCGGAGAGTCCAGGACCACCAGCAGGACGGCCCCCTCTCCCGCCAGCCCAGAGCCCCAATGACTGCCTCCCTGTTGCATGGTCAGCCAGTTTCTGCCAAAAAGAAGTCCCCAGCCTATTTCTCTTGTCCCGTACCCCGCCAGAGGGCAAGGAGCCCACTGGTGCTCTTGTCCTCCCCCCAAGAGCTGCTACACCTTCCTGTAGTAACGCTCTGGGCTTCACTTTTTATATACAACGCTATGGCCCCCAGTATGGTTTAGACAAACAATTCCAACCCTGCCCTGGACAGATGTAACCCCTCTGCCCGATACAAATCAGAGTTTAATTCTTGCAGCAAACTTTGCCTAATGGAACGTATCTGCGAACCTCTCAACAGTTTTGCTACCTCCCGATTCAGATTTCTCACAGACGTGTTCACTGCGGATGGTGGCAGGTCATCACCCCAAACTCTACGAGTGAGTACCTCTGACCAAAATATGGTGGTGTCTGGTAATACTCTCCTCACCCATGAGAAGGTAGAGAACAGGGCCTCCTTCACTCCCCTCCTGCCCTCTGGAATCATGCCTTCACCTCCCGAGTGAATCACCAGCACATTTGGAATATGCATACCCTTGTCGAGTGCCCTCTGCAAATGGGCTGTTACATCCTACACACATTGCCCATCAATCCCTATCCAATTATGATTGACTCCATTGGCCCTTTGCATTCTCAATTCCCTGGAGTCATTGAACCATTGCCATGCTCTGCGTATGACCAAATCTCCACACCAGCATACTTGCGTCCACTGACTTGCCACCGCTGCATGTGCGTGTGCAAAAATAGAAAGAAAAAGAGATGGGCATAATTACAAAATCGCCAAAACCCCGACTCCTAACTACACCAGCTGTGGTCTGACGTAACGCTCAAAACAAGACGAACTCCATCTGCCCACCCTCTTGATTGTTTCCGATGATAGACCCAATTTAGCTGCTGTAGTAGCCGCCCCAATTCGGAATGAATGTGATGTGAAATGAGCAGTCTCCTCGCCCAACAGTCCCAACGCGTGTTTACACAATCGCGTGAACTGAAATCTTGTCAGAGGCGTGCCATCTGCATGTAAAAGAAGCCTATCTCTGCACCCAGGCCTCATCTGCAGGTACCTCTCTACAACACCACCGGGCAATAACATGCCCCTTGCACTGCTCTTAGCTGGACCCAAATGCCTTTCCCTAGCGGGTCCGTTTTTGACCTCCTTACTCTGACCTGAAGTACGTCAGCGGCCACCACCACATCACCCATGCTGATTCCCTCTTTTCTGTCTGCCTTAGTGCTTGGTACTATCTCAGATATCCGAAATGCCCCGAAAAAGGCTAAGGAATTCGCTAATCTCAGCAGATGCACTTCATATGGTGACAAACAGACCTGTGGTAAAACTCCCAAGATATTTACCAACCTACTGGCGTCTATGGGTCTCCTGTTATCCTTCACCCTTGGAGCCAGTCGTTCCCAACCTTTTATAGCCCGTCTAACTCTAATGTCCTTAGTAGGATCCACTACCCCTTTTAATCCTGCAAAGAAGGCAACTGCCGACAACTGCCTCCTAACCAGAGCCAGCAACCTTCCCTTCTCTCTGATGAACTATGAACAGAAGCCCCCCCTGCGGTGTGAATTCCTCTGCACCCCCATCTCCCTGTACAACTGCTAAGTATACCTGCCATGCCTTCTCATACATACACTTAGTCTTGGGCGCAACCAACGCCGCTATGAGGTCGGGAGCAACGGGGCACCAAGCTTCCACAGGCTTTCCGGGAAGACCGTCATCTGAACCTCCGCTTGTGACCATCACGCTCTGAATTCTGTCAACTTAAAATGAGACAGGGCATCAGCTACTGCATTATCCACACCTGGTACATGTTTGGCAGTAAAATACACATTACGTCTGAGGCAACCCAGCACCAGCTCTTTTAGCAAACGGAGTACCCACAGACATTTTGCCCTTTGACTGTTCACCTCCAGAACTACCGACATACTGTCCGACCAAAACACAATGCGCTTTTTTTCTAGAAAAGCGCCCCATATCTGAAATGCCACAATTATGGGAAACAACTCTAAGAATGTAAAATTGTAGACCAATCCCATCCTGACCCACTCCGCTGTCCAATGCTGCATACACCACCTTGAGCCTAGCACTGCCCCAAAACCGACACTCCCTGCTGCATCTGTGTAAAGCTATAGCTCACCTTTCGCCTGCGCCAGTTGTTGCCAAATTACCGATCCATTGAAACGCTCCAAGAAATCTCTCCACGTGACCAAGTCATCCTTCATCTCCGCTGATAGCCTATTGTGGTGGTGTTTTGCCCTTAAACCTGACATTTCCCTGGCTATATTTCTCGAAAAGACCCTGCCCATGGGTATAACCCGCAGCGCAAATTGAGTTGCCCCACCAACACTTCAATTAGTGACCTTGCGTGCCCTTAAACACTCATCCAATGAAGTTTGAAAAGCCCTTATTTTGCCTTGAGGTAGTCTGCACACTTCTGCAAATGTGTCTATCTCGACGCCCAGGAAGGTTATTCGTGTTTCTGGGCCCTCCGTTTTCTCCTCCGCCAAGGGCACCTCCAATGCCTCCGCTATGCCCTGGAATCCCACCAACGACTCCTGTCAGGCTGACAAGCTAGGTGGCCCCATAAATAGGAAATCATCCAAGTAATGCACCACCTCTTGCGTTCCTACCACATCTCGCACTGTCCATTCCAAAAAACGACTAAATGCTTCAAAAACCACACATGCAATGGAACACCCCATAGGCATACATAGGTCCATAAAGAATTTGCCATCAAACGTGAAACCTAGCAACCTAGTGTCTTCCGGGTGCACTGGCAAAAAGCGAAAAGCCAACTCAATATCTGATTTGGCCATCAGCACGCACTCACCTAGTCTCTGTAATTTTTGAATCGCCGTGTCAAAAGTGGTGTATCGCACTGCACACAAATCTGGATTTAACCCCTGACTGACTGGCCAGGTGGGCTGGAAAAATTATGTATAAGGCGATATTTTCCCAACTCCTTCTTCGGTACCAGTCCCAGTGGTGAACAGACTGAGTCCTGCCTCGTCAATTGTTGAAAAGGCCCCGCCATCCTCCCCAGCGCTATCTCTCATAATTTTCTCCCGAGTCGCCCATGAATTTCTGAGCACTGAGATCTGATTGCGCGGGGGAACTGCAGTGGGCAGGGCACTAGACGGGATACTGAAGCCAAATTTAAAACCTTGATACAAAAATTGAGCTTCTGCCCCCTCTGGTATCTGGCGAGCAGACGGGCCAGCACATGAGGCGTATAGGAGTAGGCAAGCTTCTATGATGATTGGGCAGGGCAGCCCTTGAGTTGCGTATTGGCAGGGGTGCGCTGTTCCTTGGGCTTCCCCACTTTTTTTGAAACACTTATTCTCTGGGTGCCCGAGAATTCCACAGAAGAAACATATGTGCTTGAACGTACATGCTGCTCCTCTATTACATTTGTTCTTGTTGAACTGCCAGTATGCTTGCTTCTTATCCCCTGCTCCCTTGTCTTCCCGAAAGGAATGAGAGGGCTTACTTACTGGCAGGGCTGAATAAAACTCCCCATACAATATATTTATTTCCTGCTGATCCCATGCCACTTCCGGCCTCACCGCTTTCACCTGCCTGAATTTCGTGTCATATTGCAGCCAGGCCGTCCCCTGAAATTCAGAAGCTGCCCCATGAATCAAAGAGAAGTAGCTTATCAACTGGGCCGCCAAAGTAGGGAACTGCTCGACCATGATTGCTGCATAGCTAGCAAAACCAGTCACCCAGTTCTTTAACGACCATTCCACCCAAACTTTCTTCTGTTTCAATTCCCCATCTTTGCCCGCTCTGCTCTTCCCAGGGACCACACCCACATTAATCAGATTGAAAACGTCCACATATTCACCCTTGAAAATCTTCTCCTTGGTTTCCGCCGGCACGTGCCAAGTTATACTTATTGATGGTGACACTGCCAGTGATGCGGAACCGTACAGCACTGGGCTGTGTAAAAGGGGGGCCTGAGCCAACACCATCGTCGCCAGAGATACCGCCGGCGTCACTGCCACTGCCCCTATCCCTGCAACCCCTGTATTACTCACTGGTCCCTGAGCCATTGAAGCCACAACCACGGTTGATTGTAGTACTTCTCCTGACTGGACCCACACCTGTGCCACTCCAGCCCCTTGCTGCGGGACTACTGGCACTGGAGCCTGCATGGTGTCCGTTGTAACCCTTGACACAGCCACCACCTCCCCATAAGTTGTTGAACTTGGTTGACTATTAGCTGCAGCCGGCCCTAGCACTGTGGTTGGCGCCACACTCAGAGTAAGCCCCCCCCCATAGGAGATAACACACCCTCCGCCGAATCCCTCTGCGTGACAGTGTTAGCAACCTGTATATTATCTGTGCATACCAGAGGCTGCCCGCCGCCATCGCCTCACCTGCAATGTTTGTTCGCGATTCTACAACCTGCGTGACCTTCTCCAGATGCATGTCCTTAAAATAATTTGCCGTCCGCCTTATGTGTTTTCGCAAGGAGGACTCTTGCTGCGAGCTCGTTCCAGCATCCTGAGCCAGGGCCTTCAATACCCAATTGATGCCTCCTTTCTTCGCGACCTCCCATAATGCTGCCATTAAATGAAAATCCTCTGCTGACGCCGGGGCATCCTTGCCCCCCCCATGTCCGCTACTAAGAAAATACCGAGAGTTAGAGCTTGAACAAGGCCCTTCATTTCCCCTTTGAAAGGCCTTGAGCCGGCGCGTGTCCCTTCCTACATGCATGCCACACCTCCATGGGCCGAGCACTAGAGATACTTACAACCCTAGTGTCTCCCTACACAATGCTGCATGCACATATAGAAGGAGAAAATGCCCTCCCCCCACCCCCACGGGATGCTCAGCGTACCTACTGGCTGAATACCCCGGGGGTATCATGCGCCACCCCAAGCCATTGTCATTCTCTGCCATGCATCACAAAACACCCCTTCCCTCGGAAGCGCACGGCGTACTCACCAAAAACTTGCGCCCCCATATGTCATGCTTGCATGCTTTGTGCCACTTACTTCTGGGCCCAGGCTTATTATAACCTCTGCCCCCCCTGTGGATTGTGCTTCCACCTCCATACCCCACACCTGTTGCCCCTGCGAACCGCTCCATAGTTTTGCTACCGTCCTGTGCAGTGCGTTTTTTATGTTCAGACCTACCCCCTCATTAGGGCTACCGATACCCCTGTTTCGCACCATCAGTGTGCTCTGGCGCCTAAACCTAACTTCACACGCTACAGAACTTCAAAGGATTTCCTAGCGAGTGAATGCTCCTCCGCTAGCTGAAGGTGCTAAAGACGCGACTTGGGAGGGAGGGCGAGGGGGGGGTAAAAGCAGACCAAAAGAATCTTGAATGTGGAAAAGGCCACTTTATTAGGAACAGGTGCACATCACAAATTAATAAGCCTTGGCAAAGCCTTCCAAAACTGAACCTCACTAAATAAATAAATAAACCTAAACCCCGCCCCCCACACCCTCCCCTAAAATTTCATGGCCCCTCCCCCACCCATACAATACAACAATTCAAACATAACAATCAACATTATAATATAAACATTACGTCATTATTATAAAACATGACGTCATCATTATAAAACATACGTCATCATTATAAAACATTACGTCATCAACAACCCCAATAACATTATGAATACCAGGCCCTCCATAACCAATCACATGCCTGACCCTTCACCCCTGTCAAACCCCCCCCAAAACGTCTAAACGCTCAACCAATGACCAACTCATCCTTTCCCTGACGATAAAACAAACCTGACCATTAATCACCAAAATCTGACACAAACAGCCCTGAAACAACTAGACCCCGCCACCCAGGAAGGTGGGGGGGGGAGGGGAGGAAAACTAACCCCCCCCCCCTTTCTGCCCCCCAGTAGGAAAAAGGAAAGGGAAAAAACCTGCGAAACTCACTGCTGTACTCTGGAAAGGTGGACCCCATCATCCCTGAAGAATTCTACCGACTCAAAACGTATCTCTCTATGAGACACTCTGCCAAAACCAAGGTGACGGCAAAATCTAGAAACCTCAGCATTCACCTTCTTCCTGGCTCGATCAACCGCTCTGGGATTCACCACTCCTCTCCAAATCCTACGTGGAACCAATTCCGTCCAGAAAACATGGCAACCAGCCCAATGCTCCTTAATAAGCGCCAAATCCTTCTTGATGGCCCGCAACAGAACCACACCCTTAGTTGCGCAAAGATCGTTCTCACCCAAATGGATCACTAAGATATCCGGGCAGTAACCCCCACCATACCGTTGTTGAGACATGGAATCAGTTCCCTCCAGAGCATTCCACCTTTACCTTTCCAAACAATATTAAACATTCTAACATTAAAACCCAACGCTTCTCCAACATAACTTTGAGCCGCTTGAACCCGGGCCCATTTCACGAATTAGTGCCCCACAATCCACACCGCCACCACTTGAGATCGGGGCCCAGCAACAGAACCTGAAAAAGAAAAAACAGTAAATACTCATGTAAAGGAAGATGACGCATGCGCCTCCTCCGCGTCACCTCTCACGTATCGCTGAAAGCACCTTGATGACCAGCGCCCCAACCTCATGATGTCCCCCTGTGACCAACCCCTATTAAACGCTTCAGTCGCAGCGCCGATCCTAAAAGAGTGCGTACCGTATAGCTCCCCATCCAAACCAATGCGCTGTAAAGCCTTACGCAAAACCATGCGAAATTGACAGGCTGTAACAGGAGCTTTATTAATATGCTGAAAAACAGGATCATCATCACCACCCCCAGATAAAGAACGCCAGCGGCGAGCCAACAGCAATGGACATGTAACTCTATGGGAACTCACCTCCAACCACACTCCTTTACCCAACCTCCTCTGATCAGTTTTAGAGCTAGCCAGCCACACATGCACACCCTCTTCTGAGCAAAAAACATCTCGCCAACAAATCCCTCCCTTGGATTTAGAACCCAACAACTCAGACACCCCCGAAAAGCACCGAAGAACATAAAGGTCATTAACATGGCAAACAAACAAGCCTCAAAGTCATCTGTACAAACAGAGGGCAAAATCGCCAATAAACGCGCTAGTGTCTGCCAAGATAGTGGAGCCCGAAGCCTTCTATTACTACCCTGTTCTCTGACCCAACCCTCAAGCATTCTCCTGTCAATCTCACCAGCAGAGGGGGAATAACCCCAAAACAATTTACCCATGAAGGAAACACCTGCCAATTTTCCTGAAATAGTCATTCTTGACAGACCCTTGTCCATGAGATCCAAGATGAATTTAACCACATCCTCAGAACAACGCCAAACCTCCTCACGCCTACAGGCTCCAGATTCCAAAAACTCCCTCCAGGCCAATGAATAAGCAGAACGCGTTGACACAGATAAAGAACCTACCACCAGTTGTAAGACCCGACGTTGCCTACGTGCCACAGATGTATCGGCATCGGGGTCGGTGATCTGTCCGCCTCCCTAGCCAGTCCACGGAATCTCCCCCACTGCGAACGAGACAAAGCATCCGCTATGTCATTGTCCACACCAGGTATGTGCAAAGCTCGAAAGTTAATGTCATGTTTCAAGCAGCCCAGCACAAAGACTCTCATGAGTTTCAATACCTGTTCATCTCTGGCAGATTGCCGATTAACAATCTCTACCACAGCCATGTTGTCAACGCGGAAAAGGATTTTTTTGTGAGCCAAATCCTCACCCCAAAGAGTCAAGGCTGCCAGCAAAGGAAAAAGCTCCAGAAAAGTTATACTCCGACCACCATTCAACCAATCCTCTGGCCAGTGCTCCGCACACCATTTCCCATTCCAGTACAGACCAAAACCCTCACTGCCTGCAGCATCAGAAAACATTTGCACATCCCACTGGAAATCAACATCTCTCACCAAAGGTACACCATTAAAAGAAGTGGGAAAAAATTCCCACATTCGCAAATCTTCTTTGACACCCGCTGACAGACGTACACGGTGGTGAAGCAAATGCTGTCCCGCCAGTTCCCTGCCCAATCTGCGACAAAAAGTCCTCCCTGCTCTCACCACCCTGCACGTGAAATTGAGGTGTCCCAGTAGCACTTGAATTTCTTTCACAAACACTTTCCGCTTTGGCAACATAACACCCAACAACTCCAGCATCTTCAGTTTTTGTCCTCTGGCAAGCGAGCCCGCATTGCCACTGAATCGATTTCAATCCCCAAAAATGACAAGACTGTGGCAGGACCCGTTTGTTTTCTCAGGAGCCAAAGGCACCCCCAAATCCTCCATAAGCCCTTGGAAAGTGTCCAAAGCTGTTTGGCACTCCGCTGAGCCCGGGGAACCAACAAAGAAGAAATCATCTAGATAGTGCGTTACCAGTGAATGACCAGACTGGTGTGTAAAATGCCACTGCAAAAAGGTGCTGAAATATTCAAAAAGAGCACATGACATGGAGCAACCCATCGGCAATGCTTTGTCCATGTACCATTTTCCTTCAAAATGGATACCCAGAAGACTCCAATCATCCGGATGGACTGGAAGCAGCCGGAAAGCAGACTTAATGTCACAATTAGCCATCTCAGCAGCTGCGCCCGCGGTCACAACAAGTGACATGGCCACGTCAACTGAGGAATATGAAACCGAAGCAGCATCTGTATCAATAAAATCATTCACAGATGACCCCTCCGGCCATGATAAATGTTGAATAAGTCTAAATTGCCCCAACTCTTTTTTAGAGACCACTCTAATAGGTGAAATTATCAAGTCATGGATCAGCCAGTCATGAAAAGGGCCTGCCATCCTTCCTTCATGCACCTCTTTATTCAATTTTTCTTGCACCACCGCACTATGTTCAGATGCCGACTTCAAGTTGTCAGCCCAACGTCTCTGCCTTGGTCCCAAATAGCCCAAATGAAAACCAAATTGAAAACCCTCCAGCAGTCTCTGTTTAACACCTTCATCTTCATACTCCGAAAGGGCAAGCTGTAACTGCTTCAGCTTAACTGGCGTATGAGCCCTTGGGCCCAGCACCCTGTGCACCTCTACCTCGCTGACCCCCTTGAAAATGTTGGGACGTCCCAGAACCTCCTGCACCTGACTGATTCCCTTGCTGGCCACCCGCTGGTTTGTTGCCCCAACATCTAACCAAGGGGTTTCGTCTACCACAGCCGGAGCATTCATGACTATACCTGCAATATTCTCTGCTGCACGACCCCTTGTTAAATTCCCAGCAAGTGCCATTCCCTGACTGTGTATTGGAAGCATTCCCCACCCCACCACGGGTAGGCTAGCCTTGAAAGGGCCGGTAAATTAAGGGTAGACCATTGGCCGTAAAAATTGTCTTACCCCCTGAGGCAGCCCCCATCGTATGCTGCCATAAATCTGTATCCAACTCCCCCCACTTTGCCTCTGGATCCCAGGCCATCCTAGCCCTAAATTCCTCATCATATTGGGCCCAAGCATACCCCCTCCAGTCAATTGCGCCTTCCGAATGACATCCATGTATTTAAAAATAGACACGCTGCGCTCTGGAAACTTTTCACAGTAAACACTTGCATATATAAGAAAAGGCGCCATCCAAATCTCAATGGTTAACGGAACTCTTGGACGCTTGGCAAGCTCATACTCTTCCTCCTTAGAACCCTCCTTAGATTGTACTTCACGGTGGAGGTGTTTCAGTATTTCCACATACTCACCCTTCCAAATGCGGTCCTTTGTAGACAACATTAAATGAGCGCCCAAAGGTTTGATAACACCCATGTAGGGCAATTTTTTAATCTTCAACTCTTTGCTGTCAAGGGGCTCCTTAATGCCTCCAGCAGCCTCAGTATTTGTACTACTTTCCACCTTGCCCCCTGCAGACCCAAGACCTTCATCCGTGCCCACAGCAGTGTCCTTCACATACCTCCCTTTAAACAACCTCCCTTCCCCAACCCCAGCAACCCCCACCACCGCTGTCCCCACAGACACCATTGTAGGTTTGGCCTGTGTAACTGGGTTCTCACCTGGCAACAGAGATACAGCTCTCACAGATTCCGCCCGTGGTGCTGAAACATCAAACGTAGGCCGTCCACGAGGAGCACTGACTGATGGGCCGCGCTCTCGCCTCTCCTGAACCGGCCTTGTTACTTTCGGATGCTGAAAAACACTACGAGACACATTAGAGTGCTCCCCCCCATCCACCTCACGCAATTCTTCTTCTTCAGGACTATCTTCGTCATAATCCAACACCACCGTCTCCATCTCAGGAGGGAAAGCAACACTTCGGGTCTTACCCAACCCGTCAACAGCAACATTACTTTTAAACTGGTTAGAATATCCTCCTGGCGGGGGAACAGACTGTACCCGCCTGTACCTCCCCGTGCGTTGACTCTGTAGCTCTATAGCCGATGGTAAGGTGGACCACCTAGACCTGCTATTCGGCGGGGCCAGCGAGATCGCGCCAGACCTTCGTGTGCTGACCGCGACGGGCTCCCTCGGTGGAACAGAGAGAGCCGTTGCTAGGCGCTCTCCTCACTTCGCCTCGGCGAAGCTGGGCTGGGCCACGCCCTACCGAGTCTGGACCGCCGCACCGATCCCCCTCCTGTAAAGAAAAAGTTTGGACTGGTGTGCTGGGCTCCCTAAGAATCACACCTGCCCCAGACCCTGGCCGCTGCAATACAGTAGCACCAACTGACCTCCCCTGCAACCTATCAAGAGACAATCCCCTACCGATACTCCTCAAAGGCACCTCCCTCACCAGAGAATCACCTACCACATCCTCATCCTCACTCCAATCCAATCTAGTATCGGAAACCGCCGAAGAAGAACCTACACGCAAAACCCCCCCTGACACCCCCTGCTCCTCATCCTCCCTCTGTACCCCACCCTGAACCACACACACATGTCCAAAACGCTCCAAACCAGAGTGATGTGTCTCAAATTGGGGGCCACCTGCACCCTCCGACCAATGAGGAACAGTCCTCGAAGACCCTTGGAATGCAACACCACCTACCTGTCCCAAACCCACACCATACTGTGAAAGTTTACCCGGTACAAAATCTTCAAAGGCAACCTCATTCAAATTCTGCCAAGCCCCAGCAGACCTAGCAACCCCTAGCCCTCCCACCCCTGCCCTACCCACGCCCTGAAAAGAAAAACATGACTTGCTGGCACCCCTTGATTCCATTAAATCCCCATCCCCCTCTCCACTGGAAGTGCGCAACCCTTGAGCCCGAAAACTACCAATCTGTCCCAAACCGCTGCCATGAAGAGAAAAAGCACCAGGAACCAATTGATGCGCATTACTATGAAAACTTTGGAAACCAGCCTGTGCACCCATAAATGGCCCAACAGCCCCAGATGTCATACCTTCCGACTAAAAACCGACCCCAGAACCAGAACCCCCTTCCCCCATTTGGGCCCACTCCCCTTTGCCCCTAAAGCTCCCCACCACAGATAAAGCAACCCCCTGAGAAGCAGGAGTTGAAAACAACAAGGGACTGCCAACATTCCTCTCCTCATTATAATGAGCAATCATTGCATCAGAACCAGAAAGAACATGACCACCTTGAAAAGCAGGCCCCCCATCCCCTCCTGCCCCACCTGGCCCCTGACTGACAATACCACTCACCTCAACAAACTGTGTGTCAGCTACAATTCTCCCCACAGGATTCGACAACGTCTCTAATGGCTGCAAAATACCCTGCCATACCCCTGCCCATCACCCAGCTGCAAAGATCCTCTGCGTGCCCCACGCTGCGCAAAACCTAAAACCGGCCCAGAAACACGCTCGGTCACCGGGTCAGAGGCGGAGTGCTTCTTGCTTCCTCTGCGCCTCCCCCGCTTGGTGCTAGACTTTTGCAACAACACCTCCGGGCGAGGCGCGAACCCCATCTGCTCCGCTACCGGCACATTAGATGGCCCCCCGCCTCCACCGACACACACAGGGGCACGCCGGGCACCACAAAAACCTCTCCACCCCCGCAGTAGCACGCGCTGCATCAGAAGGGGCCGGCTTCCACGTGCGAGACCGGCCCCTTTCACTCACCTGACCCGTGAACACGCCGCAACCACCGCAGCCACCCTGGCAGAGGCCTGACGCTGGGGACACACCGGCCCCCCGCCTACCAATAAATCCATTCTTCCGGCCTCAGAAAGCAGACGCATCGCTTCAAGCACTCGAAAATCCTCCATAAGACCAGCGGTAAGAAAAAGCTAACACTGTAATCAAAATTTTAACTACAGGTAACCACTCTAAACCAATTAAAAAAAAATTAAACTATCAAACCTCCCAGCCACCAGGTCACCAAACTTAAAATGGTGGCTGGGAGGAGGAGTCAGGGACATATATAGCCGGAGCTACCAAACCTACCAAAAAGAAGCCCAAAACATTCTAGAATGTTCTGCAGCTTCACCCCATGCCCCCCCCGCAGCCCTCCCAAATAGCCCGGGGGGGACCTCCCTACGGTCGGCTGCCCCCCCAAGCCCCCCGTGCCTTCTCCATCATAACATTGCCGCTCAACGCGCTACAGCGCTAAAGACCCCTAATTATTGCCCAGCAACAGTTTAAAACCAAACGCGGTCCTACACCGCTCGCTCCATCATAACATTGCCGCTCAATGCACTACAGCGCTAAAACCCCTAATTATTACCCAGCAACAGTTTAACACCAAACGCGGTCCTACTCGGCTCTTTCGTACATTTGCCGCTCACCACGCTACAGCACTAAAAACCCCTAATTATTACCCAGCAACAGTTTAAAACAAACGCGGTCCTACTTTGCTCTTTCTTAACGTGATTTATCGTTATAGGGCCCCCTGCCTTCCCAAACTGTCTGGCGCTTCAAAGGCTCCTCCATACTCGCGCCCACATGTCTTCCCTCACACGCAATCTTCCGCCTAACCAATATATAATGGACCATTATTGCCCGCAGGCTTTTCCCCGCGCGATCCTGCACTTTAAAGGTGCCACTAATGACGGGGCCCGCAACGCCTCGATAACCCTAATACTTCCTCTTAACAACAAAGTGTTCCTAATGTGCAACCAGTGCGTGCACTAGCTCACTGCTAGGGAACGCGCCCAATCTCTGTTATTCTGATTAATAACAATTATGCAGTTAGGTCCCCATTAATGCCCCGCAGGCTTCCCCGCTACGCCGTGAGGCCCCTCACCTTTGCAAATCACCACAAGCGCCGCCGGGCCCAGGTAGCCCAGACCACGCCAACTGCTCCAGCTGAGCCTTTCCGGCAACCCCCAGAGGCGAGAGGACAAAGAGGGCTGCTCCCTCAAGTCCAGCAGTTTTATTACCTACAGTGAGGGATCTCAAGCGCACCGCCCTCACTTGTCGCATTTCTTTGCAACCCTCCGCTTGCCCACTTCCAGGGAAATGAAACTGTTCCCTCTGCACAAAATCCCACTAAAGGCACCCCTTCCCTAGTCGCGGGGGTGCCTCTCATTCTGTGAGGCCACCACACAGTGTCTATCCGCCACTTCAGCGCGCAGCATTCTTGCGGCGCTTATATCTACGTTGCAATACCTTGACTATATTTCTGTCAGGCAATTTCTGTAATGATTACCCGCTACCCCTGCATGCAGCATCCCTGCGAGCCCCCTACTGGCATTCCAGTTAGTGGGCATTCTTAAGACGGATAGGTATTACTCTTGCAGCCCGCCATAGACCAGAAACATTTTAGACTTACCGTTTGCTCACCATTTTCCTTCAACACCTGAGATTTAACAGTTGTTCGCCTCTGCTCTCACTATCAATACTTCACCCTTTTTTACATAAACGCTGACTGCAGCATAATTTACGTTTCCATGTAAATAATGTGTCTTACACCATGGTATAGAGTAGACCATGTTTTTGTTTTAGGAACATGATTACCAGTCACGACTTTCTGGTAAGCGTTATACCTCAAAGCATGGTAATGAACTTTCAGCCTGATTCATCAAGCCGAATTGCGCTCGCAAAGGGCCAGATTCTGAGAATCTGGCCCTTTGCGAGCGCAATTTTTGCATTTGGGATTCATCATCCCAAATGCAAAAATCGGTAATTGCTAATTCGCTAAATTGCGAGGAATTACATTTAAGGAATCTCTATTTGAGATTCCTTAAATGCAATTCATCGACCATTTTTAAATTGCTAATTCGCAATTTCGGGCCGTTATTTACCGAGAGGTCAGACCTCTCGGTAAATAGCAAAAACTTAGAAAAATGCTTTTAAATGCATTTTTCTAAGTTGCATGTTGCACACACACATGTCCTTTGGACATGTGTGTGCGCAACACCTGTTTCAAATTACATTTAAGGGGTGCTACAGGGTGTCCTTTGGGCACCCCTAGCACCCTTTCAATCGCTATCTTATTTGCGAGTAGCAAATTGCTAATCGCAAATAAGGAATACTCCCCATTCATTCCTATGGGCCAAAAGGCCCATAGGAATGAATGGGGAGTTATTCCTTATTTGCGATTAGCAATTTGCTACTCGCAAATAAGGAATGTGTAGGAATCGCTATTTATTTAGCAATTCCTACATGAATACCGTTTTGCGAGTCCTTAATAGCGATTCGCTATGAATCGCTATTAGGGGCTCGCAAAACGGCCCGTTGATGAATCAGGCTGTTTATTCATTCTCATTGCTAAATCCCTAATTTGGGATTTTGTTACTATTGTACATGGACATTTTTCTCGCCCATGATCTGTTCTCTCC
Organism: Lissotriton helveticus; assembly: GCF_964261635.1. Taxonomy (NCBI): domain Eukaryota; kingdom Metazoa; phylum Chordata; class Amphibia; order Caudata; family Salamandridae; genus Lissotriton; species Lissotriton helveticus. The sequence continues at coordinate 471,556,638 of NC_136059.1, read as the reverse complement.
ATGTAACACTTGGAATGGAATGGAATGGAATGGAATGAGGATTTGTAGAGCGCGTTGGCTACCCAGGGGCGTCCCAGCGCTGCGAAAAAGTTGAGTTGAGCTAGAGGGCTGGAATGAGTGGGGTGAGTGAAGAATTAAACCAAGGTTTTACTGAAAAGCCAAGTTTTAAGCAGCTTACGGAAAGTGAGTAGATTGGGTTCTGATCTTATTCGGAGGGGAAGAGAATTCCAAATCTTGGCGAGGTTGTAAGAAAGCGAGCGGCCTCCACATCTAGCCTTCCTAATGCGTTGAACTAAGGCGAGGTGGGAGGTCGCGGATCTGAGTGGGCGGGAAGGCTGATAGGCTTTCACCAGGGGGGAGTTAATGGATGAGCCTGTTCCCCAGTATGAGCGGTGTGCAATGCACATACTCTTGAATTCGATTCTAGATCTCACCGGGAGCCAGTGGAGGTCCCTCAATCTGGCTCTGACTGAGGTTCGGCGTGGAATATTCAGGAGCATTCTTGCCGCGCAATTTTGAATAACCTGGAGCTTGTTAAGTGTAGACTGTGGGGGCCCAAGATGCAGGGCATTTCCACAGTCCAGACGAGAGAGGATTAGTCCTTTTTTTTTTTTTTTTTTGTAAGACGTTTATTAGTGAATCATTGAGCATTACATATAGCGAAGCCTACAACCCATCGGGCCGGCTGCAATTTTGCGATATTTCGTAAAAGAAACGAAAACAGAGGAAGGCATATACCTCCGGCAATCACCACATCTTGTGAGATATCATTATTACATCAGCAGTATCCCAAATGCTCATTTGTAAGTTGCGCAGTTAATTGACGTCTTGTTTTATCTTTTTATAAGTATATAAAAAAAAGGGGAATATAACTCTGTAAACTCGACAGGTCGTTTCAACGTGTCCCAGCTTGGTGGCTGAGTCATCTAGGAGCAATTCGGCGTCCGCCGTACCGAGACTCATAATGTTCATCGACAGACCCTGTGCGCATGTCATTATGTGGCAGGTGTATGAAGTACTCGTGTTTGGTCTGTCTGTGTCTCTGTGCATGCCACCGGCTCAGAGCGTCGAAACCCCTCCGACCATCAGTACAGCGGGTGTTGCGGTATGTGGACAAGCGGTGTAGCCTGATCTTATGTTGGGTAGACACATCGTGTTTCAAGTCTCACAACTGTCTGGGCATTTAAGCGTGTCTCCCAGGTGTGGTACTCGTGCAAGAAAGAGCCATATTTGAGAAACAGGATCTCGATAAAACTAATGAAACTGGGGAATATGTTCGGGGGGAGTGTAGAGGGAGAGTGCACGCAAGGGGGGGTGCGTCCTGTATGAGAACTAGGTGGTTATCTTTCCTTGTCATAAACACTTGTTGCTTCGTGTGGGCGGGCGCCCGGGCCTGCGGCCCACTCGTCGGGTGTTTGTTACATTCTGTGCGCTGTGCGGCAGGGGGGGGGGGGGGTCATCATCCCACAGCTGTGCAAGCTCCGCATGTTCAGCATTCCGAGCACGTGTGTGTCATGTGAGGGCCGTGTTCCCCGTGTCCTTGGTGTCCCCGCATCTTCTTCGCCTGTGTTTTCCCTCCTGTGGCGGTCCCTAAGCGAGCCCCCTGGCCGTGCCCTCCTTCCGGAGGGAGCTGAGGACGTCATCCCATATCTGTGCGATCGGAAATTTTCGTAAGTTCGCTATCTCCTCCCGGTGTATTGCCATGCTTTCCGCCCTAGCCCAGTTGGTGAAGGAAGAGTACCAGTATTTAGGGATGGGTGGTTCTGCCCTCTTCCAGTGTTTAGTAATTAGTCGCTTGGCGGTGATAAGGCCTAAGTCCCAGAACCTAGCTTCTATCCTATTGAGTTTATTTCTTTTGTACAATCCCAGGATGCAAGCCTCCCATGTGTGTGGCAACCCTGGGCCGGTGCTGCTTGTCAGGAGCGAATATACCTCTCCCCAGTATAAGGCTAGAGAAGGGCAGTGCCACAGCATATGCAAAATATCCACGCCCAGCAGGCTGCATCTGGGCCAGGTGGCAGTGTTGATCCTGAAATACCTGTTGATCTTGTCTGGTGATAGATATGCCTGATGCAGTATGTAGTATTGGATTGTCCGGAAGCGGGAGTTGCGCGGGACATTCACGGGGCTGGCTAGGATCATGGTCCACTCTTTGTCCGTCCATTCCCTCCCTCTGAGGGCCGCCCACGTGTCTCGTATCGGTTGTGTGGACCGCTGCGTGTGCATGAGTAAGGCCTGTGCCAGCCAGTGGACAATATGAGAGCCGTTGCCTATTACATGCAGGTATTGCATTAGGTGGTGTAGTGGCGGTTCTTCCTGGATATCGCCCCAAGATTCCGTATACGTCCGCAGTATGGACGCATGCAGCAGGAACTGCCCCGCCGGCAGACCCGTGCCCTCCGTTACTTCCGCAAATTGTAGCATAACTCCGTCTGCATAGAGGTCACCCATGGTTTCCACCCCAGCTGTGGTCCAGCTCTCTAGAGCTCGCTGTGACACTGTCCCGCTCCTCCTGGGGGTCCCCAGCAGGGGAATCGCGGGAGCGTAGGGTTTGACTTCCCGGGTCAGCCGCAGGCTACGGAGAAAGCACTTTCGGGCCACAGCCATGTGTATAGGCAGCGGGCGGGGTCCCTTAGTTAAGGGGTGGAACAATGCACACACCTGTGTGTGTGTCCATACATAAGTAGCGGTGGCTGTATCATCTAAGTGCGTGCCACTCAGCCAGTGTGTTACCCATTGGAGCTGTGCTGCCAGGTAATACAGTTCTAGGTTCGAGACTGCCATCCCCCCTTCTGCAGTTGGGGAGTAGAGTTTCGCCAGAGCCACTCAGGGGCGCCCTGTGTTCCAGATTAGGTTACATACCATTGATTCCAGGTCGCGGAATATTTTTGTGGGAACATACAATGGGATATTGGCGAAGTGGTAGAGCAGTCTGGGCAGCGCTATCATTTTGACTAGTGCTACCCTACTGGGCACATTGAGAGGCAGTGTCTTCCAGAAGTTCATCTGGGCTCGCAGCGAGGATATAGCGCGCCCCAGGTTGCCCTCCAGTATATTCTGCGTGTCCCTATAAATGTGCACTCCGAGGTATTTAAAAGTCGTGGGATACCATGTGAGTCGGACGCCCCCTAGGTGTACGTCGCATTCCTGCGCGTCCGGGCCGAACGGGTACACTCCGGATTTCACCCAATTCACCTTGAGCCCCGACATATCAGCGAACGTTTGGAAAATGTCGGACAGTGAGCCCGGCACATCTGTGAGGTCTCGCACATATAAAAGTAAATCGTCGGCGTATAGCGAGACTATATGTACACCATCAGCCAGCGGGATCCCCCAGGCCGCTCCCCTCGCCCTCAACAATGCCGCTAGGGGCTCTATGGCCAGGGAGAAAAGAAGGGGCGACAGGGGACAGCCCTGTCGGGTCCCTCTGCGCACCCGCAACGACTCCGAGAGCAAGCCGCCTGTCCGCACTCGTACACTGGGCTGTTGGTAAAGTAGTCCAACCATGTCCGCATATGCATCGCCCAGGCCAAAGCTGTCCAGCACTGCCCCAAGGTAGGGCCACTCCACGGAGTCAAAGGCTTTTTCTAGATCTAGGACCAGACAGCCCGACCTCGGCCATTGTGCTGTGGCGACATCCTGAATTCGGAATAGGCGACGGATATTGCGTGAGGTACTCCTCGCAGGTACAAAACCATTTTTGTCTTGGTGGACCAGGGCTTGGACCTCAGTGGCCAATCGCCGGGTTAGTAGAGAAGTGAAAATGTTGTAATCCGTGTTTAGCATGGCCAAGGGCCTGTAGGAGCCCATGCATGTCTCATCCCTCCCGGGTTTCAAAAGGGAAACCAGGGTAGCCTCATTAAGTGTAACCGGGAGCGCCGAGTCCTCTATAGCGGCATTATACATTTTGAGCAGCTCCGGAGTCAGTATGTCAGAGCATGCCTTAAAAAATTCGGCAGGTATGCCATCCGGGCCAGGCGATTTGCCGTTGGAGAGGGCAAAAATGGCCTCGCGCACTTCCTCTTGTGTGAAAGGCGCCCCCAGCTCCTCCCGCTGCGCGTTCGTAAGGGACGGTAGCTGAATAGTCGCTAGATATACTGCTATAGTTTCAGGTGAGACCCTTAACTGCAACCTATATAAGGCCCGGTAGTGTTGCGTAAAGGCCATGTGTATTTTACCCTGGGTGTACACTATCTCTCCTTCCATCGTTCTGATGGCAGACACTGGCTAGGTACGGCTCTCTTGTTTGACCAGCCAGGCCAACAACCCTCCGGGTTTATCACTGTATTGGTGCACACGCGCCGAATGGGCTGCGTAATTGATGTGTCTCAGTCGTTCCAACAGTGTCGCATGTTCCTCACGGGCCACGCATAATTGGTCACCCGTGCCCATCACTGCTTCCTGTTCCAGGCAGAGCAAGTCAGCTTCCACCCGTCGCAGGTCAGCTTCAAGTGTTTTCCCCATGCTCCCCTGTGTGCCCAGGCAGTGTCCCCTTAACACAACCTTAAAGGCGTCCCATTCGATCAGCGGGGAGGACGCTGTGCCTGAATTGTCTGTGAAGTATTGCGCTGCGCAGGCCTGTAGGGAGTCTCGGAAGGGGGCGTCCAGCAGCAGGGCCGGTTGCAGGCGCCATGTGGGGATGGGCGGGTGGGGGCGTTCCCAAGCTATTTGCAGTGTGTGTGGGTTGTGGTCTGAGTGTGTTCGGCCACGATACTGTGACTCCGTTATGTGTGGCAGTAGCTCCGGCGACACCATATATCTATCCAGGCGAACATGTAGCGCGTGCGCCCCTGAGTAATAGGAGTAAACCTTGGTGTTAGGATTATGTGCTCTCCATGCATCTTTTAGGTCCCACTGTGTCGCCCATTGGGTGAGAGCCTTCGTGGCTCCAAGAGACTGTGCTTCAGACCTGGGTGGGGTCGAGCGGTCCAGCACAGTATCTAATACCGTGTTATAGTCCCCCCCTAAGAATCCACGGGATTCCGTGCCAGGGCACCAATTTCTCTGAGATGCATGCTAGGAAGTTCCCCTGGTCAGTGTTTGGGGCGTATATGGATGCCAACACCACAGGCTGCCCATCTATTCGGCCGTTCACTATCACGTACCTTCCCTCTGGGTCCCCATGTGTAGCTGTCACTGTAAAGGGAGTACCCGGCTTCACCCATAGTAGCGCCCCTCGGGCATACGAGGAGTACTCGGTGGCATACAGTTGTCCTCGCCATCTGCGGTGCAGTGCGGCCACCTCCGCCCTGTTTAAATGAGTCTCCTGTAAGAGTGCAATGTGTATCTGGTGCCTTTTCAGGTAGGAGTATATTTGATAGCGACGCACCGGTGTGTGCATGCCTCTAATGTTCCATGTACATATTTTTACTGCAGACATTGTACCAGTGCATGCATCCCCCCCCCCCAAGCCCACAAACAGCAGCTTTACCCAGGTCCATTATGTCCCGCCACTCGGCTCTCCCATGACCACCCTCCTCAGTGCACTCAGCATAGTACCGGAAACCAGTAAAGGGTAGGCAAACAATTAACAACAAAAACCAACTGTGGGTGTACCCCACTGAAATACCAAAGGGGCAGTGGCGAAACGGGCCACCGTCCATACTCTCATTAATGAGGGACAACCTTTCAAGTCTAGGGGGTAACGTGTGCTAACCACAGTCTCAGCAGTTCAATTGAATAGTCAAAGAAGGAGATCAGTGTCCTTCCCCGGGCCATACATGTCATATATCAGGCAGCCTTAATCTTTGCTTCAAATGAAAACCAATTGCAGCTCCTGGGCCACTGTCTTCAGCAATTCCCAATTTCGCCAGGGCCAGTGGACCGGGGGTGGGACGCGAAGGTGAATAGTTCCCAAGACGCCCCCGCCACCGCCGGTTCCCGCTTGTATCTATGTGGCAGGGGCAATACTCACTGCGTCAGCGTCCACCATCTGGCCCATGTGCAAGTGGGGGGGGGGAGGCAGCACCGGTCACCAGCCGCGCCCCAGCGTTCAGCCAGCCCCGTCGCCTGCTCCCCATCCCAGCCGATTCCGTGTTGATGTCTCATGCATCATCAGTTCAGCAGGTCGGCTGTCTGCGGTGTGATGTCCGGTAGGTCCACCGAGAGCTGTGAGTTTGGAATTCCATAAACGGCTTCGTCGTCACGGAGGACAGCCCTCAGGCTGGTTTCTGGTGCCCCCTCCGATGTCGGCGAGCTGCTCAGTTGTGAGACTCTCCTGAGTGCATCTCGTTGCCCCTGGAGGACTTGATCCGCTGGCGGAGATCGTCGTGTTGCTTCCTCCGGGCGGCGGGCCTGCTGGTCTCTGTTCCTGCGTCGACGTCTCGGACCACGTGTCCTCGGTCTCTGTTCGTACCCCTGTGTCTGCCGGGGCGCTGTGTCAGTGCCACTGTCCAGCCAGGAGCCCACCTCCTCTGGGGCGGTAAAGAAGTATGTCTTATCCTGCGCGACCACTCTCAACTTTGCGGGGAAAAGGAGGGAGTATTTAAGGCCTGCCGTGCGCAGCCTCCGTTTTACTTCCAGGAAAGAGTGTCTTTGGCGTTGGACCTGAATGGTATAGTCCGGGAAAAACATAACTGTGGCATTGTCTATCCATATCTCCCCGAGCCTCCTGGTCTCACGCAGGACCGTGTCCCTGTCTCGGTAGTTCAGTATCCGGATGAGTAGCGGCCTTGGGTTGGAGCCCGTGGGAAGCGGTCTCATAGGCACTCGGTGCGCCCGTTCCACCACAAAGTAGGGCGAGAGTGTATCTTCCGGCAGCGTTTCTCATAGCCAGTCCTCCACCCTCTGGGCCGGGTGGTTGCCCTCCCATTTCTCCGGGATCCCCACAAGCCTGATGTTGTTCCGGGGCGCCCGCCCTTCCGCATCCTCTGCACGGTCTTCCAGGAACTCTACCCTGTTCAGGAGGTCATGTACTTGCTTGTCAGTTTGGGCGACTCGGGGTGCAAGGTCCGTCACCATGCCTTCCAGTGTCTTGGTTCTGTCCGCCAGTTTCTTGTGGTCTTTCCTCAGGTGTGTGAGGTCTATGGCGACTCCGCCTATTTTAGACTCTAGGGATGTTCTGGTCGATTGTAACGACTCCTCCAATCGCTCCATGGCAGCCAGCACACTGTCTAGTCTCATGGCCACCTGGTCGGCAGCTATCTTGTTCAACGTATTTCCAGTCTTCTCTTTCGGCGGGGCGCCTCCAGTGCCGGTGCGCGTTCTGACCCCTCCGGACATGGGCAGTGCCCCTGTAATTTTCAATTCGGCCTGGGGGCTTAGGGGAGGTGGCTGTCCGCCGGCAATTGGCAGGGCCCGTCTGGGGGTCCGGTCAGCCTTACTGGTCCAAGGGAGTGGACCCGGTCCGGCGCGCAGTTCCAGCAGTGTCTAAGAGTGGCAATGCTGCCTATTCTTGTGTAGGTGCCCGAGTGGGGGGGGGCAGCCGGCGCTCCACGTGTCCTGCGCCCTAGATTGCAGAGGTTTTCAGTGTGGCAGAGCGGCAGGGCAGGCGTCAGCCAGCAGCCCGGCGCCACTAGGGATAGCTGGCCACTGGGGAGCAAACGTTCATCTGCCTTCAGGAAGCTCAGGGCCGTCAGGGCGTGTCGGTCAGGCAGTGATCCGCAGTGCGTGTAGCTAGGGAGTCGGGGGTTCCTCCTTCGGAGCTTCGCCAGGCCGCCCTGCGTGGGGGCTCCTCTAGTCGTGAGCAGCCGTCTCCTCCCTTATCGTGCCCCGAGTAGCACAGTCGGACCTGTGAGCGCGCCTGTGTCCCGCCCCCAGTTCCTTCAATGCCTCCTGTCCACGGTCCGCGGGAAGTGGCCTGTGTGGTGGTGCGCCAGGGCAGGCACCCGTTTACAGCGCCGGACAGGTGAGTCCACTGCGGCCATCCGACCGCGTCTCAGCAGAGCGTCTCGTGCACGCGAGAGCTGCGGGGGTGCCTCGGGCAGTTAGAGTGGGCCGGGCACAGCGAGTTGTGGGGAGGGGCGCCCCCAGCGCGCCGATCGCCACGCCAGTTCCTGCAGCAGGGCCCGTCCCCCACTCGAGCGTGGGGCGCCGTCCAGGTCCCAGCGCCGCTGATGTGTGCGCTATGTATTAAGAGGAAGGGGTCCCAGTAAAGACGAACAGGACTTAGGAACAATAAAAGTATAAATCACACAGACAATCAATCAATCCACATTGTTTTAATCACAATGGGGATAAACAATGAATATATAAGAATTGGTACATCGAATACGTAGTTACAGGTAGTGCCCCAAAAGAAAGGGAGGTGGGGGTGAGGGTTGTGGTTGTGTGAGGACGTAGTGCAGGAGAGCAGGAATGGTTTAAAGGTGACAACCAATCAACAAATAGAAATCCTTAAATTGATAAAGTTACACATCATGTACAGAACACAAGACTTGTTAGTCAGTTTTCAAGTAAGACATACTACACATTGTTCAATTTATGAACCATTGGGACGTGAAGTTGACATACAAAAACAAGTGGTTGTCGACGTTTCGACCCTTAAGAATTACGCAGGTTTTAGTTGTACCCTTGCAGTAGGGTCTTCATCAGGACAGGAGGACGGGGCGGACGACCTAGTCGATATATGAATAAATTACAATTAGAAGTGGGACAATATCCCTAGTTTTATCATAACATAACATAGCACACACCTCTAAATGGGATAGGTATAGGGTCGACAGGTAAAAGCTTGAGTCATGATTATGGAAATGCAGTATAGTAATTATATAATGTCAGATTAATATTAATGAGATGAATTACATAATACAATACATTGATAATTTAATGGTAAAGGGGGAGAGCTGATGGATAGAACCGGTCACACGAAGGTGCACAAGGCCAGGGAAAGCAATGTAAGTATCACTAAAAAGGTATTGACATATATCGTGGTTGAAACATCCACTAAAACAAGGGCTTTGATACCTAATTTTACGATAGTTTAACATAGGTCTAAGGGGTTAGCATGAAGAATCAGGTGAGTTACTGAGAGGAGAGACTCACCGTTCTTTTAGGCGTAAAATATTCACCACTTGGAGTTCAGGGGTCAGAGAGACCGGCGATTGAGTTGAATCTGCCGAGATCAATTAAAAAACGGGAGGGGCGGTTACCCAAGAACAAGAAAACTGAATTGAACGGCAGATTACTCTCGACCAAAATGGACTACATTACGCATGGAGGCGGAGGACTCACCCGTTAGTAGCGTTCTAAAGCGCATACAGCTTACGGTGAACCCATCATGGGGATTTAGAACATGAAGTAGTCATAGGCAATCAGGCGTACCGACGGTAGAGTAGAATCTGTCGGGATTGATAGGAGAGGCCGTTGTCAGGGAACACAGTAATGTAATCAACTCATGGCACGGTAATAATGGGATATGAGCAGCAGGGAGAAACTCACCAATGAATTGTATTCAAAACGCGGTGACCGGACGGAAATCTCAGCATCACGGTGTTGAAGGTTGATGGAATCTCACAATATCTGAGGGGCGAGATAGAATAAAAGCCTGTGTGAAAACGTGTACAGGCGACCCTCAGGGATAGTGATATAGGCGGATAATTAATCTGTAATCAAGAGACCGGGGAAAGAAAAGGAGCGCACTTACCCAAAGCAGAATGAATCTCGCTGTCAATGACGCTCGGGTTCGCAATGGCGAGCCACGCTTCCGGATTGGTTAAGTTACCATGGAGATGGATGACACGTGATGCAAAGCACCCGTGTAAGGAGAGTAGAAAGACTTATTCTGTTGCCAAGTAACCGTAAACTTTGGCATTCAGACTTCTAGGAGGACAGGAACAAACGACAAGTCTGATACTGAGATATGGTCCTGATCAATTTTGCCGGGGAGTCCAATGGTAAAAAATTCTCCAATAGTGGATATATTACCAGCGGTCGGACTAATCATTGTGCAGTTTGAAGAAAGGGGGTTATATAGCCAGCCTAGGGTGGTCACAACTCACATACCCTGGACATTCAGAATCCACAATGCATATCAATTCCTTCAATCTCAGAGGGATGGCGTACCTCTCACATGAGGGTAAAGGCCACCGATAAAGGATCTTGATTAACAAATTATCAAACACATGTCGAGTCTATGCAACAGATAAAGCTGAACAAGATAGTGGTTTTAGAAGGTATACCTGTTCACACTAGATTGCACAGTAGAAACAATCAATAAATGATGTAAGTTTGCGATTGTGGCGTACCTCTCACTCGAGGGTAAAGACCTCTTACACGAGGGTAAAGGCCACTCAATTAATCCAGTATGTGATTAATTAAGTTAAACAAGATAATGATTTTGAAAGGATGTAGCTGTTCAAGATGGATGGCACAATAGAGACAATCAAATAAATGGTATGAATTTGCAAAGGTGGCGTACCTCTCACACGAGGGTAAAGGCCCCTCAATTGCTCCAGTATGTGATTGGTTTGCAAAACACAGGAAAACCTATGTATCTGCAAATTTCTTTTAAACAGCGTTACTGAGGGCAAGGCATACATCCTAATGAAGGGGTATATGCCGTGCTCGGGAGTGATCTGTTGAAAATCAGGGCAAAGTAGCTAGTTGGGAGAAAGAGCTATCGTGCTCGTTGAGACCTGTCTCTATAGAGTCAAAAAAGAACATCCATTTGAGCTCTTGTGTGTTCAAAATGGTCGCGATATTACCACCATGAGGGCCAAGTATAGCTTTTTCAATTATTACCCATTTTAGGCTCTCTGGTGGATGTGCTGCCATGGTAAAATGTTCCACCATTGGTGCACCTTGCACTTGACATCTGATTCTGCTCATATGTTGAAGAATTCTTGCCTTCGCTTTTTGTTGTGTTTGGCCTATGTATATCTTCTGGCACGGGCACACAATTGCATAAATGATGTCAGAGGAATTACAATTAGTGTGTGTCTTGAGACGAATCTTATGTTGGCGATGTTCAAACTCTTTGGTTTGGATTGTGCTGTCACAAGCTTTGCAATTGCCGCATCTGAAGTGACCTACCACCGGGGTCAGATTCCATAGACTCGTGATAGTGGGCTCTTCAGGACTTGCTAGGAAGGACCGGACCACATGGTCTTTAACGCTTCTAGCTTTTTTAAAAGCGTGTAGTGGTGTCTCAGATTGCTCAATATCATCCGATACTAATTCCCAATGATGATTAATTATGCGTCTGATTTTGTTGCTCTTGGTATTAAAAGTTGTAACGCATACGATCCTGTTGTCTGGTGATTCCTTATCAGACTTTGGGGAAAGGAGTTCATCAGGAGGGTAAAACCAAGCCCTTTTCTTTGCTCTCTTGACCAATCTTTTGGGATAGCCTCTCTGCAATAGGCGGTTTGATAATTCTTCGGATTCTGCAAAGAAATGATCTTTATTTGAACAGTTTCTACGGATACGTAGAAACTGGCCGAAGGGTAGGTTGTCACGAAGGGCCCTTGGGTGGTGGCTGTCGTAGTGTAGTAATGAGTTCCTGTCTGCTGGTTTACGGTACAATGTCGTGAGTAAACATCCAGAGTTCTCATAGATAGTGAGGTCCAAGAAGTTTATTGTATGGTTGTCGGACTGAATGGTAAATTTGAGAAATTCAGATTGGAGGTTGAGCCACGTGAAAAAGGACGTTAATTCCTCGAGGTCACCGTTCCAGATTAGCAAAATATCGTCGATATATCGCATCCAGAGACCTAGTTGGTCTCTGAATGGATTGACTAGATTGAGTACAGTGTCCTGCTCGAAGGCTGCCATGTACAGAATGGCGACATCAGGGGCAAAAGGTGCGCCCATGGCTACTCCAGATGTTTGAATGTAGAAGTTATCCTTAAACAGAAAAAAATTCTTAGTCATGACTATACGCAGTAGAGCCACGATGAAGTCAGTTGGTACTTGGACTGGTGCAGGTCGTTGTTGTAGACAGCGTGCGATCACAGTTAGTGCTTCTTGTTGAGGAATGCACGTATACAACGATACCACATCACAGGTAGCTAAACGTTGATGACAGGGGTCGAATGCTAGATGCTCAATGATGTTGATGGTGTGCATCGTGTCACGTAGGTAGGCAGGAGTGGATTCTGCTAACGGCTTCAGGAAAAAATCAATATATTTTCCAAGAGGCTCCAGAATAGAGCCGCATCCGGACACGATAGGGCGACCAGGAGGGGCTGTCATACTTTTATGAATTTTGGGTATCGTGTAAATTGTTGCCAGTCGTGGATGTTTTTTGTTCAAAAATTGAAACTCAGCCTCTGACAGGAAACCTTGGTCAAGACCTGCTATGGCGTGCAGCTCAGGCCCCTGCCTGCACCCGTCCCCCCGTGTGTCACCTCCCCTACGTGGGAGCGGGAGGGCCACTTCAGGCAATGTCCAGGGTGCGGGGGCCCTCTCACCTGGTCTCCCGGGTCCGCCGGTGTGTTGGGAATCGTGCCTTCAGGGTCGCGCCGCTCTCAGGCGTGTGTGCAGCAAAATTCGGGCAGCTCCGGTGACGCTCACCGCCTCCGGCGTCACAGCTGTGCTCCGCCGGCCGATCTTTCGCGCCACTCCAGCGCTAGCCTCACACGTCTTTCCAGGAGCAGGGGGGGAAGCAGGGGTCAGAGTGTCCAGACAGCCCCCAGGTCTCGATTCCCGGTATGGCAGGTAGATCGCGGCGATCCGGCTCCTTGTTGCGCAGCAGGGCCTTGTTGTCAGGCCCAAGCCGCGGCCTCCCGTGCTCCCCCACGCCGTCCGGCCGGTAACAAGTCCCGTCAGTGGCCTTCAGGAAAGGCTGGTGCTGCTTCTCCAGGTCTCCGGTTCGGAAATCGGCCAGACTGCCGAGGATACTGCCGCCGTGATCCACCTGCAAATTCAGCCCGTTTCAAGGATTACTGACGGAGAATCGGCCCGGGGAAGGGGAGCTCAGCTCAGCGCTCTACCCTTGTGCGTCCTCCCCCATTGCGTGCTTAGCCACGCCCCCGAGAGAGGATTAGTCCTTGAACCATAATCCGTCTTGAGTTGAACGGGAGGAGAGGAAGAATCTTACGAAGTAGTCTCATCAACCCGAAACAAGTGGCAGCGAGCTTGGTAGCTTGATGGTTGAAGGTGAGACTTTGATCTAGCCAGATCCCTAGACTTTTGATTTGCTCCTTGGGTTGTGGGGGACTTCCTAAACAGGGGGGCCAGATGGGATCAATGGATTTCGTGATGTTATTGCCGAGGAGCATTACCTCTGTTTTGTCCCCGTTGAGTTTTAGACAGGAGCCAGACATCCAAGCAGCAACAGCCTCTAGGCATTTGTGTAGGCTGTGGTTTGAGTTGAGGGGGGGGTCCAGTGCTACCACTAACTGCGTGTCGTCCGCATAGGTGACAATCTTCACACCGAAGGGGCGGACGACATCAGCTAGAGGACGAAGGTAGACATTAAAAAGGGAGGGGCTCAGGGAGGAACCCTGAGGCACTCCACAGTTGAGAGGCTTACTGGAAGAGGTGAAGTCCCTCTCAAAAACTTGGAAAGATCTGTCTGTGAGAAAGGACCTCATCCAATTGAGTGCTGTGCCTGACACTCCTATTTTGTCGAGGCGATGGAGTAGGGTATTATGATTAACAGTGTCGAAGGCGGCACTCAGGTCAAGTAGGACGATGGCAGTGGACACGCCTTCGTCCAAGATCCTTCTTGCCTCCTCCGTCACTGCAATCAGTGCAGTCTCTGTTCTATGACGGGGCCTGAAGCCGGTCTGGGAAAGGTCCAGTATGTTATTGGCTTCCAGAAGTCAGTGAGAACGAAGTTAACATGCTTCTCGAGAAGTTTACTGAGCCATGGCAGGAGGGAAATGGGTCGATAATTAGCGGGGTTAGATTGGTCGAGGCTGTTTTTTTTTAATACAGCTCTGACCATTGCTCTTTTCCATAGAGGTGCAACAGTACCAGTGTGGAGGGAAGAGTTGAGCAGGTCTAGGATGGTAGGCGAGATCTCATGGATTATCTGGGTAAGAGCACTGGGGGGAGCTGGGTCGATAGGTGATCCAGATTTTACTTGTCCCATGAGTCTTTCTAGGTTAACAAGATCTAATAGAGGAAAGCTATTGAGCAAATTAGGAGGGACTGTCGTGCAGCCTATGTTGGCAGAATCTGTGGGCAAAGCAACGGGATGGGGAAAAGAAGAATTGATAATTTCTATTTTCTGATGAAAAAACTCAGCTATTTCCTCACAATGGGTCTGGGTGTTGTTATGATCCCTTGGGGCCTCGGGAAGTTGCGAAAGGGATTTGGCTATCCGGTAAATCTCCTTAGGTTTGGACGCCGCTTTCTCGATCTTATGTTCAAAATATTTAGCCTGAGCTAGATGGATGTCCGCTTTATAGTTTTTAATTGCTGTTCTATAGCTCATTTTGTCGGCTGGAAGGTAATTGAGGCGCCATTTCCTCTCAAGTCGTTTACAGACACGTTTGGCCTCTTGTAGATCATTCGTATACCACGGGGCTGAGGGATTGCCCCGCTTGGGATGGGAATTTTTTAGCGGTAGTACTAGATCCAAGGAGCTAATGATCCATCTGTTATAGTTCTCGTTGTCTTGAGTAGGAATAGAAGTGTTAATGGGTTTGGTACATTGTAGGAGATCCTGCCACTCAGATAAAGGGATTTTAGACCAATTGCGCGATCGTTGAATCGTCGGGGGTTTGGGAGGGGGGTGATGGGGCCGGGTCCAAGTGAACGGGATAAGGATATGGTCAGACCAGGGAAGGGGGGAAGGGTTTTCAGCAAGAAGGTTTTGACAGTTACTGAAAATGGGGTCTAGGAGATGTCCTTTTAAGTGGGTGGGCCCACAGACATGTTGATGTAATTCGAGGGCATTTAAGCTAGAGGATAGTTCTTTGGCTGTGGAATCGTTTGGGTCATCCAGGTGGATGTTAAGGTCACCCAAAATTGTAAAATTGGCAGACTTGCAGCTATCGAAGTAAGATCACAAAGAAACTGCCCTTGTGGTCCTGGCGGACGGTATATGAGCATACCCGAAAAGGTATGTGTGGCGCTAAATTTTATAAAAAAAGGAAGACATTCGCAGTCTGGGAAATTTACGGGGATACTAGTGACAATGTAGTCTGCTTTGTGAATTACTGCTAGACCACCGCCAATGCCTGTTTTGCGGTCACGGCGGAGTATTCTGTAACCGAATGGGAGTGCTTGTACCAGGTCAGGTTCAGAGTGTTCCTGTAACCATGTCTCTGTGACGAAAAGAACGTCTGGGCTTGTCTCCTCTAACAATAGGGAGATTTCCGTAGAATGTTTGGGAAGCGAGCGGCAGTTGAGCAGAAGCATAGAGAATTATGTAGGTTTCTTTTCACCATGGGATGATGTTAGACCTGGCATCATTGGCATGAGTCTCTCCTCCATTTTTTCTGTTTGCCTCCTCTGTTTACGATGTTTTGCTGGTAAATGCTTTGGGCACTGTGCCACTGCTGATCAGTGCCACAGTGCAAGTGCTCCCTATGTGAAATTGCTGTATTGATTGAATTCCATGTTTGGCTTATTTGGTTTACTGTCAGTCCCTAGTAGAGTGCACCAGGAGTGCCAGGGCTTGTAAATACAAATGCTGCTAGTGGGCCTGCAGCACGTGTTGTGCCACCCACAAGAGCGGCCTAGTAAAAGTATGTCTGAAGGTCTACCATTGCTAGACCACGTGCAGTCTGGTACTGTCACGCAGACTGCGCAAGTACACCTACTTGCCAGTCCCTAAACCTTCCCTTAACTTCATGTTAGTCACCCCTATGGTAGGCCCAAGGGCAGGGTGCATTGTAAGCATAAGGTAGGACAAGCCTGACAAGGTTGGCATGTCCTAATAGTGAATTACAGCCATATTCGTTTTTCACTATTGTAAGGTTACCTGCTCTCCATCAGTTAGAATGGGCTGCCAGGATTATTAATGCTATAATCCTAGCGGGCTCGGGGAGCATGGTGCAATGTCGAGTTTGGTATCCCTGAACTCAGGGTTTAATAACGCATCCGTTTGGGTGGATGGTTTTTGGACTCTGTGTTTGAAAATAGCACTTTTAGAAAATAGCTATTTTCTTGTCTAACTGTCTACCGGTCTCTGCTGGTTCTGGTGTGCGTGTGACAGGAGCTGGGTGGCTCCAGAGGTCTGAATGAGTCAGTGTGGGGTAAGTGGGGCATTTGCTTTGAGAGTAGGGGAAGAGTAGCTCCTGATAGCCTGCCCTGCCTGATACAATGCTGGCTCCGCCCCCCTGCCAGGCGACTGATGACTCTGTGCCTGCCTGGGACTTTCCTGGCCCACCTCCTGCCGGGCAACTGATGGCCCTGCCCCTGCCAGTGACAATGCTGGCTCCGCTCCTGCTGGGCGGCTGAAGACTCTGCCCTGCACCGTGAATAGGCCAGGTGCTTCGGCCTGGCAACACCCACAACAAACCCAAGATAGGGGGAAATTCCCCTGCATGGACAAAGGGATCAAAGCCAAAAAGGGGTATAAGAGAAGGACCCCTGAACCAAGAATTTAGATCACTTCTGACAAGGAAACCTGAACCAAGGACAAGAAGCCTGTTGATCTAAGGACTGCCTACCCCTTCTGCCAGAGTGCTGTTTGTTGGGGGAATCCTGCATTGCTTCTTTATTTTTGCCAAGGAACCAGGAGAGAGGAACTGTGTGTGTACTCTCAATCTTTGCTAAGAAAATCTCCAAGGGCTGGAAGAGTGCCAGTCTCCTGTTGAAGTCACAGGGCTAAAGGACTTCATCTGCTTAAAGTGCTGTTTGCTGGAACTTGTGAATCCAGCACCTCTGAAAGAATCCAGCAATCTCGACGCCGACGGACGCCGCCGAATCCAGCTCGACATCGTGAGTAACGGCTCCAGTGTCCCGCTTCCTCGACGCCGGCCGCCGGGCCCGATCGACGCCAGCAACAACGCCAGTGAGTAGTGAGTTCGGCTCCAGCTCCAAGTGACCTCATGTCTGCACCGCTGCTGATCGCATCGACTTCGAGCCCTCTCGACGCCGTGAGCGCTGCTCACTCTTGCAACATCGACATCGACGACGCCGTATCCTGCTTCATCTCGTGAGCGCTGCTCCTGCCTGACTTCGGTCGACGCCGCTGCATATCGCCCCGACTCCGAGGCCCGATCGACGCCGAAGACGCGACGCCGGACATCTCGACGCCGCTGATCATCGAGTGCTTCACTTTTCCAAGGTACTGTGTTGTGGGGGTCTGTGCGACCCCGGGCTCAACGTAGCGCTCCTCGCGGTCGACGCCGAACCTTTGGATTAACTTTGCCTCGACGTAGTGTGACTCCCGTGTGGGTTACATTGTTGCCAAGAACTGTGTTATAAAGAAGAAGAGTTGCTTTTGATACTAAAGACTTTGTGCTAAGAAGAAACCGTGCTTGAACTATTATTTTTCCTTCCAAGAGTATTTATTAAGACTGTGGTATATTTTGTCGTAATTTGGTCTTGTGCTAAGCCTTATATAAAAATCCTTATTTTTATAATACTACTGTGTCGTGTCCATTTGTAGTGTATTCACTTTATTACTGTATGTGGTCATAAATGCTTAACGCACTGCCTCTGAGATAAGCCTGTCTGCTTTGCCAAGCTACCAAGGGGGTGAGCAGGGGTTATCTAAGTGTGTGATCCCCTTGCCCTGACTAGAGGAGGTGTGTCCCTATTTGTCAGAAGTGTATACCTCTGCCAACTAGAGACAGCCGCTTCTAACATTGGTGGGTCAGCGGTGAGGATTTGAACTTTGCATTTATGACCCATGTGCAGTGATTAGTGTGCGCTACATAGTGAAAGCAGACCATAGCGCATTCACAATCTACTTGGTTGGATATTCTATTTTTGTTCTCCGCTTTCCTGGAGCTTGATTTTTGAAACTGCCAGTTTTGACCATGAGTGATGCCGGAGTCACTACCCCTGTTGTTGTTGTGGAGGAATTTGATAGGAGTAAGATCAACGACTATCAGTTAAAGGATCTGAAATCCTTTTGCAAGCAATTTAAAGTTCCTACCACAGGCTGCAAAAACAAACCAGAATATCTCAAAGCATTGCAGGCCTGGGTAGAGGCCAGAGATTCCGCTGATCCGGTGGTGGTACCGACAGTGGAAGGGGAGGAGGCGGTGCCAGTTAATGGGCCCACATCCCCTCCTGGCAGCAGTGTTTCCTCCAAGGGTCTTTCTCCTGAAGAAAGAGAAGAAAGGGAGAAAGAGCGAGCTTACAACATGGAAATGGCAAAACTTAAGATAAATGGGCAGTTGGAAATAGAGAATGCAAGAGGCAGGAGAGAAGCTGATATGAAGATCAAAAGGTTAGAGTTTGAAAGAGAAAAGTTAGCTTTGGAGCATGATACCAAGTTGAGGGAGTTGGAGCTCAAAGCTAAAGAGTTAGAATTGAATCCCTCTGGTGGCAGCATCCCATCTGTGCCTGCAGAAAGTAGGTTTTATTTTCCTAAAGATGTGATCAAAGATTTTCAGAAGAATGAAGATATTGGTCAATGGTTTAAAGCATATGAGTTAGCATTGTTGGCCCACCGGGTCCCTGAGAAGGATTGGGGAGCGGGGTTGTGGGGTCGCTTTGTGAATGAGGGAAGAGATACCCTGTTGGACATGCCTGTTGAGGATAGGATGTCTTATGCTCATATGAAAGATGCTTTAATGTTAAGGTATGGCCTAACCCCAGAAAAGTACAGACAGGCCTTTAGAGAATGTAAGAAATTGCCTGGTACGACGTGGGTGGAATATGTGTCATATTTTTGCAGAGCCATGGATGGTTGGGTAAAGGGCAGCAAAGTGGAAAGTTATGATGCTCTTTATGATTTGTTTGCTTGGGAGCACTTGTCTAATAACTGTTTTCCAGAGCTGCGCCAGCACCTTATTGATAGCAAGATATCTAACCCTAGAAAACTTGCTGAAGAGGCGGACCGCTGGGTCAGTACCAGGGTCCACAAGGGTCCAGTGGGAGACTCAGCCAAAGGTGGGCAGGGTCCCCAGCAGAAGAGTGGGGAGGACAAGGGCCAACAGAGGGAGTTCCAGAAAGGGCCCCAAAGTAATCCCCAAGGGAACCAAGGGAAGGGTTCCCAGCCTCCCCCAGATAAGAAATCAGAGGCCCCAACAGGTAAACCTGTTCGTAGGGGCCCAATGACCTGCTTCGCTTGTAAGCAGGTGGGACACCGTTTTTATGATCCTCAGTGTCCCTTGAAGAACTCTACTGCACCACCACGTGCAGCTCCCCGTCAGTTGGCGAGTGTAGCCCTGGGAGGGGAGGAGATGGTTGCCCATGGTGGGGAGGGTCCCGCAGAGATGTCCCTGGTCTCTCTAGGAGACATGGAATTGGTCCCTCCACCCCCTCTGCCTAGTAACACTAAGAAATATAGGCAGTGGGTGACCATTAATGGCCATAGAGTGGAAGCTCTCAGAGACACCGGAGCAAGTGTGACAGCTTTCAAGTGTCACTTGGTGTCCAGAGAGCAGGTTGTTCCCCACGCATTCTACCCTGTGATAGCTGCTGACAACTCCCAAAGAGAGTGTGAGGTAGCTCAAGTTTCCTTTGAATGGGGGGGAGTTTCAGGTACTCTTCAAGTTGCTGTAAGGCCCGCCATGCCTGTTGATTGTCTCCTGGGCAATGATTTGGAAGACTCCCCTTGGGCTAAGGTGGAGAGGGAGACACATTTGAAAATGTTGGGTGTGCCAGAGTGGGTGTGTGCAACCACTCGATCCATGACAGCAAGTAAGGGTGTTGATGGGGTTCTGGAGCCTGAAAGTATGGCCCAGGACCCAGCGGTGAAGAGAAGAGGCAGGGGGCGCGGGAAACCGTCCCCCGTAGTTCCCGTGGTCCAGGAGGAGGCAGACCTTGAGGGGTATGCCCTGGAACCCACAGGTGAACAAGTTGCTGAACTGGGAGACCTGCCCGAGCTGACCCACTGGCAGCAGGATGGTGGTCCCTCCAGGGAGGAATTCTGTGCAGAACAGAAAGTGTGCCCTTCTCTTGTGGGTATGAGGCAGCAGGCCTCAGCCCAAACCTCAGGTGATCAGTCAGGGTCACATTTTGTTTACTGGGAGAACGACCTCCTGTATAGCGAGCCTAAGGCTGCTGAGCCTGGGTCAGCCCGTGTGCTGGTGGTACCCCAGCGCTTCAGAGCCTTCCTACTGGGTTTGGCTCATGACGTTCCTTTAGCTGGACATCTGGGGCAGGACAAGACCTGTGACAGGCTTGTCACCCATTTGTATTGGCCTCAGATGAGAAGGGATACAGATATACATTGCAAGACCTGTCAAACTTGCCAGGCAAGTGTGAAAAGCGGGCGGAAGCAGAAGGCTCCCCTCCAACCTTTTCCCGTGGTCAGTACCCCCTTTGACCGGGTGGGGATTGACATTGTTGGGCCCCTGGACCCCAAGACAGCCCTGGGCAACAGGTTCATCCTGGTCTTGGTGGACCATGCCACACGGTACCCGGAAGCCATCCCTCTCAGAACAGTGACGGCCCCCGTGGTGGGACGGGCACTGATGGGTGTTTTCTCCTGAATGGGGTTCCCCAGAGAGGTGGTGTCAGACCGGGGCACCAACTTCATTTCCAACTATATGAAGTCTTTGTGGAAGGAGTGTGGGGTAACTTACAAGTTCACCACTCCTTACCACCCTCAAGGTAATGGGTTGGTTGAAAGATTCAACCGTACCCTTAAAGGCATGATTATGGGTCTTGAAGAACCAATGAGGCGTAAATGGGACGTCCTCTTGCCATGCCTGTTGTTTGCTTACCGTGAGGTGCCACAAAAGTCTCTAGGGTTCAGCCCCTTTGAGCTTTTGTATGGTCACCCGGTAAGAGGACCTTTGAGTCTGGTCAAAGAAGGCTGGGAGCAATCTCCCAGGAAACCTCCCCAGGATGTATACAGTTACATGCTGGCCTTTAGGAACCAGACTAGGCGCTTCAGAGATCTTGCTCAGGCAAATCTGGAGGCCAGCCAGGAGGAGATGAAGCGATGGTACGACCAGAAGGCCACTCTGGTAGAGCTTCAGCCTGGACAGAAAGTTTGGGTTATGTCCCCTGTGGAACCTTGTGCGCTCAAGGACAGGTGGACTGGACCATTTGAGGTTGTGGAGAAAAAGAGCGATGTCACCTACATGGTGGACTTGAAGTCTCCCAGGAACCCCTTGCGGGTCCTACATGTCAACCGTTTGAAGCCCCACTTAGAAAGGTCCGAAGTGGGCATGCTCCTAGCTACAGATGCTGGAATGGAGGAGGAGAGTGAGCCTCTTCCTGACCTCCTGTCTGCAAAAGAGCAAGATGGGTCAGTGGATGGTGTTGTCCTCTCTGACACACTGACCCCTGAACAGCAGCAGGATTGTCGCCAATTGTTGGGACAATTCCCTGATCTGTTTTCCTTGATTCCTGGTGTCACTCAGTGGTGTGTCCATGATGTGGACACCGGGGACAGCACTCCTGTCAAGCACAAGGCTTACAGAGTGACTGACAAGGTCAGAGCATACATCAAGGAGGAGGTCTCCAAAATGTTTGCCTTAAGGGTGGTTGAGTCCTCTAGCAGTCCTTGGGCCAGCCCAGTGGTCTTGGTCCCAAAGGCTGCAGCGCCTGGTGCTTCACCGGAACTTCGGTTCTGTGTGGATTACCGAGGACTCAATTCAGTCACCAAGACTGACGCGCACCCCATCCCCAGAGCTGATGAGCTCATAGATCGGTTGGGGGCTGCCCGGTACCTCAGTACGTTTGATCTAACGTCTGGGTATTGGCAGATCGCCTTGACTGATGGGGCGAAGGAGAGGTCAGCATTCTCCACACCAGATGGGCACTACCAGTTCCGGGTTATGCCCTTTGGGATGAAGAATGCCCCTGCCACCTTCCAGAAGTTGGTCAACCAGGTCTTGGCTGGACTGGAGGATTTCAGTGCCGCCTACCTGGACGACATCGCAGTGTTCAGCGCCAGCTGGGAGGAACACTTGCGCCACCTCCAGGAAATGTTGTTGGCCCTGCGTAGAGCAGGCCTCACAATCAAAGCCAGTAAGTGCCAGATTGGGCAGGGTTCAGTGGTGTACTTGGGGCACCAAGTAGGGAGTGGCAAGGTGGCCCCCCTGCAACCCAAGATTGATACCATCCTGGCATGGGCACCGCCCAAAACCCAGACTCAGGTGAGAGCCTTCTTGGGTCTCACGGGTTATTACAGGAGGTTCGTCAAGGATTATGGTAACATTGTGCACCCCTTGACTTCTCTGACTTCCAGGAAGCAGCCACGACTTGTGATCTGGACTGACGCCTGTCAGACGGCCTTTGACACCCTGAAAACTGCAATGTGCACAGCACCCATACTCCAGGCACCCGACTTTTCTAAAGAATTTGTTGTCCAGACGGACGCTTCAGAGCATGGCGTGGGGGCTGTTCTAGCTCAGGTGAATGAAGAGGGCCGAGACTTACCTGTAGCCTTCATCCGTAGGAGGTTACTTCCCAGGGAACAGAGGTGGAGTGCGATAGAGAGAGAAGCATTTGCTGTGGTCTGGGCGCTGAAGAAGCTAAGACCCTACCTGTTTGGGACTCACTTACGGGTTCAGACAGACCACAGGCCCCTCAGATGGTTGATGCAGATGAGGGGTGAGAATCCAAAGCTGTTGAGGTGGTCCATTTCCCTACAGGGGATGGACTTCACGGTGGAACACCGCCCTGGCACAGATCACGCCAATGCTGATCGTCTGTCCAGATTTTTCTGCCTTAGTGATGAGGACTCCCTAGGGTAAGGGTAGTTCTCCCCACATTTCAGCTGGAGGGGACACGTGTTAGACCTGCCATCATTGGCATGAGTCTCTCCTCCATTTTTTTCTGTTTGCCTCCTCTGTTTACGATGTTTTGCTGGTAAATGCTTTGGGCACTGTGCCACTGCTGATCAGTGCCACAGTGCAAGTGCTCCCTATGTGAAATTGCTGTATTGATTGAATTCCATGTTTGGCTTATTTGGTTTACTGTCAGTCCCTAGTAGAGTGCACCAGGAGTGCCAGGGCTTGTAAATACAAATGCTGCTAGTGGGCCTGCAGCACGTGTTGTGCCACCCACAAGAGCGGCCTAATAAAAGTATGTCTGAAGGTCTACCATTGCTAGACCACGTGCAGTCTGGTACTGTCACGCAGACTGCGCAAGTACACCTACTTGCCAGTCCCTAAACCTTCCCTTAACTTCATGTTAGTCACCCCTATGGTAGGCCCAAGGGCAGGGTGCATTGTAAGCATAAGGTAGGACAAGCCTGACAAGGTTGGCATGTCCTAATAGTGAATTACAGCCATATTCGTTTTTCACTATTGTAAGGTTACCTGCTCTCCATCAGTTAGAATGGGCTGCCATGATTATTAATGCTATAATCCTTGCGGGCTCGGGGAGCATGGTGCAATGTCGAGTTTGGTATCCCTGAACTCAGGGTTTAATAACGCATCCGTTTGGGTGGATGGTTTTTGGACTCTGTGTTTGAAAATAGCACTTTTAGAAAGTAGCTATTTTCTTGTCTAACTGTCTACCGGTCTCTGCTGGTTCTGGTGTGCGTGTGACAGGAGCTGGGTGGCTCCAGAGGTCTGAATGAGTCAGTGTGGGGTGAGTGGGGCATTTGCTTTGAGAGTAGGGGAAGAGTAGCTCCTGATAGCCTGCCCTGCCTGATACAATGCTGGCTCCGCCCCCCTGCCAGGCGACTGATGACTCTGTGCCTGCCTGGGACTTTCCTGGCCCACCTCCTGCCGGGCAACTGATGGCCCTGCCCCTGCCAGTGACAATGCTGGCTCCGCTCCTGCTGGGCGGCTGAAGACTCTGCCCTGCACCGTGAATAGGCCAGGTGCTTCGGCCTGGCAACACCCACAACAAACCCATGATAGGGGGAAATTCCCCTGCATGGACAAAGGGATCAAAGCCAAAAAGGGGTATAAGAGAAGGACCCCTGAACCAAGAATTTAGATCACTTCTGACAAGGAAACCTGAACCAAGGACAAGAAGCCTGTTGATCTAAGGACTGCCTACCCCTTCTGCCAGAGTGCTGTTTGTTGGGGGAATCCTGCATTGCTTCTTTATTTTTGCCAAGGAACCAGGAGAGAGGAACTGTGTGTGTACTCTCAATCTTTGCTAAGAAAATCTCCAAGGGCTGGAAGAGTGCCAGTCTCCTGTTGAAGTCACAGGGCTAAAGGACTTCATCTGCTTAAAGTGCTGTTTGCTGGAACTTGTGAATCCAGCACCTCTGAAAGAATCCAGCAATCTCGACGCCGACGGACGCCGCCGAATCCAGCTCGAGATCGTGAGTAACGGCTCCAGTGTCCCGCTTCCTCGACGCCGGCCGCCGGGCCCGATCGACGCCAGCAACAACGCCAGTGAGTAGTGAGTTCGGCTCCAGCTCCAAGTGACCTCGTGTCTGCACCGCTGCTGATCGCATCGACTTCGAGCCCTCTCGAAACCGTGAGCGCTGCTCACTCTTGCAACATCGACATCGACGACGCCGTATCCTGCTTCATCTCGTGAGCGCTGCTCCTGCCTGACTTCGGTCGACGCCGCTGCAGATCGCCCCGACTCCGAGGCCCAATCGACGCCGAAGACGCGACGCCGGACATCTCGACGCCGCTGATCATCGAGTGCTTCACTTTTCCAAGGTACTGTGTTGTGGGGGTCTGTGCGACCCCGGGCTCAACGTAGCGCTCCTCGCGGTCGACGCCGAACCTTTGGATTAACTTTGCCTCGACGTCGTGTGACTCCCGTGTGGGTTACATTGTTGCCAAGAACTGTGTTTTAAAGAAGAAGAGTTGCTTTTGATACTAAAGACTTTGTGCTAAGAAGAAACCGTGCTTGAACTATTATTTTTCCTTCCAAGAGTATTTATTAAGACTGTGGTATATTTTGTCGTTATTTGGTCTTGTGCTAAGCCTTATATAAAAATCCTTATTTTTATAATACTACTGTGTCGTGTCCATTGGTAGAGTATTCACTTTATTACTGTATGTGGTCATAAATGCTTAACGCACTGCCTCTGAGATAAGCCTGTCTGCTTTGCCAAGCTACCAAGGGGGTGAGCAGGGGTTATCTAAGTGTGTGATCCCCTTGCCCTGACTAGAGGAGGTGTGTCCCTATTTGTCAGAAGTGTATACCTCTGCCAACTAGAGACAGCCGCTTCTAACAGATGAGAAATGAAATCCGCACTGGTTGCAGGCGGAATGTTGAGTGGAGGGGTCCCATGTGTGTAAATAGGATGGCGTAACTGTCTGGTTTAGTTGGTGCAAAAACTGCGATTGGTAGGTGATGGTCTGGCATGATGGCTGATCAGGGGGGGTGGCCCCTGGCCCCGGTCGGTCGCGGACGGGCGCAGACGGGCTTACCTTTGGTGCGCCTTAGGCGCGCAAACGTCGCGCCCGCTGCGCGACCGGAAGATGCACATGATTTATACTGCTCCAAAGAGTGAGGATCCTGGGGGCGTGGCCTCGAAAGGGGTGTGGCCTCCGCTCTTGGCGAGATGGCGCCAAAGGATTGTTTGGAAATAAAAGTGCAGCGTCAGCGCTAACTCCGCTACTACTAACCACTTGTTCCCAAAGAAAGTAAGTGCTTTTTAAAATACACAAGTAATAAGTGACAGTTACAATTGTTAAAAAAGTCTCGCTCGCTCCCGGCTTCCGCCTCAGGTCAGCCCGTGTGCTGGTGGTACCCCAGCGCTTCAGAGCCTTCCTACTGGGTTTGGCTCATGACGTTCCTTTAGCTGGACATCTGGGGCAGGACAAGACCTATGACAGGCTTGTCACCCATTTTTATTGGCCTCAGATGAGAAGGGATACAGATATACATTGCAAGACCTGTCAAACTTGCCAGGCAAGTGGGAAAAGCGGGCGGAAGCAGAAGGCTCCCCTCCAACCTTTTCCCGTGGTCAGTACCCCCTTTGACCGGGTGGGGATTGACATTGTTGGGCCCCTGGACCCCAAGACAGCCCTGGGCAACAGGTTCATCCTGGTCTTGGTGGACCATGCCACACGGTACCCGGAAGCCATCCCTCTCAGAACAGTGACGGCCCCCGTGGTGGGACGGGCACTGATGGGTGTTTTCTCCCGAATGGGGTTCCCCAGAGAGGTGGTGTCAGACCGGGGCACCAACTTCATTTCCAACTATATGAAGTCTTTGTGGAAGGAGTGTGGGGTAACTTACAAGTTCACCACTCCTTACCACCCTCAAGGTAATGGGTTGGTTGAAAGATTCAACCGTACCCTTAAAGGCATGATTATGGGTCTTGAAGAACCAATGAGGCGTAAATGGGACGTCCTCTTGCCATGCCTGTTGTTTGCTTACCGTGAGGTGCCACAAAAGTCTCTAGGGTTCAGCCCCTTTGAGCTTTTGTATGGTCACCCGGTAAGAGGACCTTTGAGTCTGGTCAAAGAAGGCTGGGAGCAATCTCCCAGGAAACCTCCCCAGGATGTATACAGTTACATGCTGGCCTTTAGGAACCAGACTAGGCGCTTCAGAGATCTTGCTCAGGCAAATCTGGAGGCCAGCCAGGAGGAGATGAAGCGATGGTACGACCAGAAGGCCACTCTGGTAGAGCTTCAGCCTGGACAGAAAGTTTGGGTTATGTCCCCTGTGGAACCTTGTGCGCTCAAGGACAGGTGGACTGGACCATTTGAGGTTGTGGAGAAAAAGAGCGATGTCACCTACATGGTGGACTTGAAGTCTCCCAGGAACCCCTTGCGGGTCCTACATGTCAACCGTTTGAAGCCCCACTTAGAAAGGTCCGAAGTGGGCATGCTCCTAGCTACAGATGCTGGAATGGAGGAGGAGAGTGAGCCTCTTCCTGACCTCCTGTCTGCAAAAGAGCAAGATGGGTCAGTGGATGGTGTTGTCCTCTCTGACACACTGACCCCTGAACAGCAGCAGGATTGTCGCCAATTGTTGGGACAATTCCCTGATCTGTTTTCCTTGATTCCTGGTGTCACTCAGTGGTGTGTCCATGATGTGGACACCGGGGACAGCACTCCTGTCAAGCACAAGGCTTACAGAGTGACTGACAAGGTCAGAGCATACATCAAGGAGGAGGTCTCCAAAATGTTTGCCTTAAGGGTGGTTGAGTCCTCTAGCAGTCCTTGGGCCAGCCCAGTGGTCTTGGTCCCAAAGGCTGCAGCGCCTGGTGCTTCACCGGAACTTCGGTTCTGTGTGGATTACCGAGGACTCAATTCAGTCACCAAGACTGACGCGCACCCCATCCCCAGAGCTGATGAGCTCATAGATCGGTTGGGGGCTGCCCGGTACCTCAGTACGTTTGATCTAACGTCTGGGTATTGGCAGATCGCCTTGACTGATGGGGCGAAGGAGAGGTCAGCATTCTCCACACCAGATGGGCACTACCAGTTCCGGGTTATGCCCTTTGGGATGAAGAATGCCCCTGCCACCTTCCAGAAGTTGGTCAACCAGGTCTTGGCTGGACTGGAGGATTTCAGTGCCGCCTACCTGGACGACATCGCAGTGTTCAGCGCCAGCTGGGAGGAACACTTGCGCCACCTCCAGGAAGTGTTGTTGGCCCTGCGTAGAGCAGGCCTCACAATCAAAGCCAGTAAGTGCCAGATTGGGCAGGGTTCAGTGGTGTACTTGGGGCACCAAGTAGGGAGTGGCAAGGTGGCCCCCCTGCAACCCAAGATTGATACCATCCTGGCATGGGCACCGCCCAAAACCCAGACTCAGGTGAGAGCCTTCTTGGGTCTCACGGGTTATTACAGGAGGTTCGTCAAGGATTATGGTAACATTGTGCACCCCTTGACTTCTCTGACTTCCAGGAAGCAGCCACGACTTGTGATCTGGACTGACGCCTGTCAGACGGCCTTTGACACCCTGAAAACTGCAATGTGCACAGCACCCATACTCCAGGCACCCGACTTTTCTAAAGAATTTGTTGTCCAGACGGACGCTTCAGAGCATGGCGTGGGGGCTGTTCTAGCTCAGGTGAATGAAGAGGGCTGAGACTTACCTGTAGCCTTCATCAGTAGGAGGTTACTTCCCAGGGAACAGAGGTGGAGTGCGATAGAGAGAGAAGCATTTGCTGTGGTCTGGGCGCTGAAGAAGCTAAGACCCTACCTGTTTGGGACTCACTTACGGGTTCAGACAGACCACAGGCCCCTCAGATGGTTGATGCAGATGAGGGGTGAGAATCCAAAGCTGTTGAGGTGGTCCATTTCCCTACAGGGGATGGACTTCACGGTGGAACACCGCCCTGGCACAGATCACGCCAATGCTGATCGTCTGTCCAGATTTTTCCGCCTTAGTGATGAGGACTCCCTAGGGTAAGGGTAGTTCTCCCCACATTTCAGCTGGAGGGGACACGTGTTAGACCTGGCATCATTGGCATGAGTCTCTCCTCCATTTTTTCTGTTTGCCTCCTCTGTTTACGATGTTTTGCTGGTAAATGCTTTGGGCACTGTGCCACTGCTGATCAGTGCCACAGTGCAAGTGCTCCCTATGTGAAATTGCTGTATTGATTGAATTCCATGTTTGGCTTATTTGGTTTACTGTCAGTCCCTAGTAGAGTGCACCAGGAGTGCCAGGGCTTGTAAATACAAATGCTGCTAGTGGGCCTGCAGCACGTGTTGTGCCACCCACAAGAGCGGCCTAGTAAAAGTATGTCTGAAGGTCTACCATTGCTAGACCACGTGCAGTCTGGTACTGTCACGCAGACTGCGCAAGTACACCTACTTGCCAGTCCCTAAACCTTCCCTTAACTTCATGTTAGTCACCCCTATGGTAGGCCCAAGGGCAGGGTGCATTGTAAGCATAAGGTAGGACAAGCCTGACAAGGTTGGCATGTCCTAATAGTGAATTACAGCCATATTCGTTTTTCACTATTGTAAGGTTACCTGCTCTCCATCAGTTAGAATGGGCTGCCAGGATTATTAATGCTATAATCCTTGCGGGCTCGGGGAGCATGGTGCAATGTCGAGTTTGGTATCCCTGAACTCAGGGTTTAATAACGCATCCGTTTGGGTGGATGGTTTTTGGACTCTGTGTTTGAAAATAGCACTTTTAGAAAGTAGCTATTTTCTTGTCTAACTGTCTGCCGGTCTCTGCTGGTTCTGGTGTGCGTGTGACAGGAGCTGGGTGGCTCCAGAGGTCTGAATGAGTCGGTGAAGGGGTGAGTGGGGCATTTGCTTTGAGAGTAGGGGAAGAGTAGCTCCTGATAGCCTGCCCTGCCTGATACAATGCTGGCTCCGCCCCCCTGCCAGGCGACTGATGACTCTGTGCCTGCCTGGGACTTTCCTGGCCCACCTCCTGCCGGGCAACTGATGGCCCTGCCCCTGCCAGTGACAATGCTGGCTCCGCTCCTGCTGGGCGGCTGAAGACTCTGCCCTGCACCGTGAATAGGCCAGGTGCTTCGGCCTGGCAACACCCACAACAAACCCAAGATAGGGGGAAATTCCCCTGCATGGACAAAGGGATCAAAGCCAAAAAGGGGTATAAGAGAAGGACCCCTGAACCAAGAATTTAGATCACTTCTGACAAGGAAACCTGAACCAAGGACAAGAAGCCTGCTGATCTAAGGACTGCCTACCCCTTCTGCCAGAGTGCTGTTTGTTGGGGGAATCCTGCATTGCTTCTTTATTTTTGCCAAGGAACCAGGAGAGAGGAACTGTGTGTGTACTCTCAATCTTTGCTAAGAAAATCTCCAAGGGCTGGAAGAGTGCCAGTCTCCTGTTGAAGTCGCAGGGCTAAAGGACTTCATCTGCTTAAAGTGCTGTTTGCTGGAACTTGTGAATCCAGCACCTCTGAAAGAATCCAGCAATCTCGACGTCGACGGACGCCGCCGAATCCAGCTCGACATCGTGAGTAACGGCTCCAGTGTCCCGCTTCCTCGACGCCGGCCGCCGGGCCCGATCGACGCCAGCAACAACGCCAGTGAGTAGTGAGTTCGGCTCCAGCTCCAAGTGACCCCGTGTCTGCACCGCTGCTGATCGCATCGACTTCGAGCCCTCTCGACACCGTGAGCGCTGCTCACTCTTGCAACATCGACATCGACGACGCCGTATCCTGCTTCATCTCGTGAGCGCTGCTCCTGCCTGACTTCGGTCGCCGCCGCTGCAGATCGCCCCGACTCCGAGGCCCAATCGACGCCGAAGACGCGACGCCGGACATCTCGACGCCGCTGATCATCGAGTGCTTCACTTTTCCAAGGTACTGTGTTGTGGGGGTCTGTGCGACCCTGGGCTCAACGTAGCGCTCCTCGCGGTCGACGCCGAACCTTTGGATTAACTTTGCCTCGACGTCGTGTGACTCCCGTGTGGGTTACATTGTTGCCAAGAACTGTGTTTTAAAGAAGAAGAGTTGCTTTTGATACTAAAGACTTTGTGCTAAGAAGAAACCGTGCTTGAACTATTATTTTTCCTTCCAAGAGTATTTATTAAGACTGTGGTATATTTTGTCGTTATTTGGTCTTGTGCTAAGCCTTATATAAAAATCCTTATTTTTATAATACTACTGTGTCGTGTCCATTGGTAGAGTATTCACTTTATTACTGTATGTGGTCATAAATGCTTAACGCACTGCCTCTGAGATAAGCCTGTCTGCTTTGCCAAGCTACCAAGGGGGTGAGCAGGGGTTATCTAAGTGTGTGATCCCCTTGCCCTGACTAGAGGAGGTGTGTCCCTATTTGTCAGAAGTGTATACCTCTGCCAACTAGAGACAGCCGCTTCTAACAGATGAGAAATGAAATCCGCACTGGTTGCAGGCGGAATGTTGAGTGGAGGGGTCCCATGTGTGTAAACAGGATGGCATAACTGTCTGGTTTAGTTGGTGCAAAAACTGCGATTGGTAGGTGATGGTCTGGCATGATGGCTGATCAGGGGGGGGGGCCCCTGGCCCCGGTCGGTCGCGGACGGGCGCAGACGGGCTTACCTTTGGTGCGCCTTAGGTGCGCAAACGTCGCGCCCGCTGCGCGACCGGAAGATGCACATGATTTATACTGCTCCAAAGAGTGAGGATCCTGGGGGCGTGGCCTCGAAAGGGGTGTGGCCTCCGCTCTTGGCGAGATGGCACCAAAGGATTGTTTGGAAATAAAAGTGCAGCGTCAGCGCTAACTCCGCTACTACTGACCACTTGTTCCCAAAGAAAGTAAGTGCTTTTTAAAATACACAAGTAATAAGTGACAGTTACAATTGTTAAAAAAGTCTCGCTCGCTCCCGGCTTCCGCCTCAGGAGCACAACTCAGTCTTTCTACTCGGCGCCCTAAATCGGCGTCTTAAGTAGGAGTCGGCGGGGGGGCGTGGCCTCGAAAGGGGCGTTGCCTCCGCTCTTGGTGAGATGGCGCCAAAGGATTGTTTGGAAATAAAAGTGCAGCATCAGCGCTAACTCCGCTGCTACTGACCACTTGTTCCCAAAGAAAGTAAGTGCTTTTTAAAATACACAAGTAATAAGTGACAGTTACAATTGTTAAAAAAGTGTGGCTCGCTCCCGGCTTCCGCCTCAGGAGCACAACTCAGTCTTTCTACTCGGCGCCCTAAATCGGCGTCTTAAGTATTAGTCGACGGGGGGCGTGGCCTCGAAAGGGGCGTGGCCTCCGCTCTTGGCGAGATGGCGCCAAAGGATTGTTTGGAAATAAAAGTGCAGCGTCAGCGCTAACTCCGCTGCTACTGACCACTTGTTCCCACTTGAAATTATTTGTGATGGATTACAGTGCTATTACGCTACAATGTGACTTTAACTTCTTACCTCTGGTACATGTGTGAATGTTCTGTTTTTTCTGTGCAATGCAACACTTGAGATTATTGTCGTGGATTGCAGTACTGTTACACTACAATGTGTCTTTAACTCTTTAACTCTTTACCTCTAGTGCATGTTTGAATGTCCTTCACAGCTTTGTACTATGACAATTCCTCCCTGCCTATACACATGCTCATTTGTATTTACGGGTTTGGCTTTCTCATGATGATGATGCTGGAATTTTCTATATCACTGTTTTTTGTGAATAAGGGAAGATGTAGAATTATGGAACATGAATAATTCCCTGTTATTTTTTTCTTTTGTTTCGTCTCCCACCCTTCCCTTTCCTTTGTTTTTCTTTTCTTTTCCTTCTCCCTTTTTCATTTTCCTTCTTCTACTATACTACAACATATTCTCACTGCCCCTTCACATTCTTACTGTCCCCTTACATTCTCACTGTCCCCTCACTTAGCTTTTTAGGCATATAATAATATACCCTATCACCTGGTTGTAACCATTCGTCCTTTGGTCTTAACCTTTGATCTTATGATGCCTCTGGACCTAATCAGCCTTGAAAAAGCCCTCGGACGATTGGCCAAATGGGGAAAACACATCGGCTATTTTTGTTCTATGCGTAA
This sequence comes from Lissotriton helveticus, assembly GCF_964261635.1. Lineage (NCBI taxonomy): Eukaryota > Metazoa > Chordata > Amphibia > Caudata > Salamandridae > Lissotriton > Lissotriton helveticus. Next base: position 471,524,392 of record NC_136059.1, on the reverse strand, counting down.
AAATATAAAATAAACACATCGTTTTGAAACCAACTAATTAACTTTGGAAATGATTCCACCTATAAGACACTTACTAAGAAGGCACAGCCCTCGGCCCACTACCTAACATTGAGGAAGTTTGCCTACACGGGAGAGACCAAGTGAAGTCCTCCTGGCCTTGCGGGCATTGCGCTACCGGTTGGTAGCAGTGGTGGTCCCCAGTGTATTACGGGCCTGATTTCTGCTACGCCATCAGCTGGGGGCTAATTTGGAAGCCTTGTTTCAAAGGAGGCCTTGTTGTCATTCGGGAAGCTTCGGGTGAACCTCGACGGAGGCCCCCGAGCCAGGGTGGAGGAGGAAACCTTCACCAGACTACCACACAGTCCGGGTAAAGAGCTCAGAGGTTCTGGGACTGCCATTTGGGGGCCAATGGTCTCCTGGGGACATGGGGGCCTCTTGTGAGCAGTGATATTTACACCCAGAAGGGGCTAATGGGTACTGTGGTGTGCTGGGGCTAATTCATAGTTTATGCCTAATGTGATGATGCACAATGTAGTTTATGCCAAATGCTAATACCAGTAATTACTACCTGTGATCCTCATGGTTCTGACAGTGGCCCGATTGGCCCTGTCATGTACATAATCCCTTGTAAAGTATTGCCTAGTGCCAGATGGCACAGTGTACATTTGTGATTATATTCTAATGTGTTTACGATAATACAAAGGCTATTTTTTACATAACCTTGTGTGGAGTTTCTTTTGTGGTGTGCCTAGTGTATCGCTGCTGTGTGTGTTTGTTGTGCAAACGCTTTACACATTGCCTCTGGGATAAGCCTAACTACTCTTGCCAAGCTACCAGGTGGTGAGCAGGGTTTATCTTCAGCATGCAACTCCCTTGCCCTGACTAGAGTGGTGGTTTCTGCCTGGCTTAGGCGCATGCCCTAGCCAACCAGAAATCCCATTACGAACAGTGAGTCTTGCTTGCGAGACACTGTTGTTTACAAAAAAGGGCTTGAAGCTCCCCGATGCTTACCATTTGTTGGCATCAGTGCCCTTCTTCTTTGCAGCCTTCTAATTGGCCAGCGGATTGCAAATGTCACATCAATTCCTTACAGCGGAGCAGGGACCGAGCATAAATTGGTTCAGCAGTGTCCGTCTGCTGTTCCTGATGTGATTGAAACACTATTTTTCTGTCGCCCCCACTTTCCCCCGCCTGCTGCTCTCTTCATAGTGTTGTTTTTCGGGTTTTCTTTCTGGAAGGATTGGCCGCTTTCAGGCCAATCTATAAATCTTTCTGTCACACGCCCTGCCTCCTTTCTTCACTTTCACCCCCTTCCTTGCTTGTTGAAGCCACACAGCTTGGAATACCATGGAACGTTTTAGTATGCTGCCACTGCACCCTGGTGAAAAGAAAGCCCCCAATTCTCAGCCAAGCTTTCAAATGTAAAGGTTTAGCCATCTTACTCTCTGAACAAGATTTATTAACTTCTTCCTTTGAACACAGGATTTGTGGCTTTCATTGCCAGCACAGCTATGAGCTGTGTATGTCAGTGTTGCGGGAATTTTATAGTATTTCCCACTCCAGAAATGTGTGTGGCTGGAATGTCTTAGTTAACTCAGGCTGCTCCTTGTTGCGCTTTTCGAAGAGAGGTAGCCACGCTCAGTAAAAGGCACAGTACAATGGAACTGAAAGAGTGCAAATTAAGAAAAACTGTAGAAGTGCACCATATTTACAAGCACGTTGTATTAGTTTAGTGAACAGTATATAAGAGTGTCGAAATTATAGAGTGAAGGTACATAATAGTGTTTAATTAGGATAGGATACTTATATGGAGTGTGAAAAGCTAAATGTAGATGTGTTAGAGATGTTAGAATGATGTAGAAATCTCATGTTATGTGGCTGTTGTAAGGGAAAATGTAATTCTGCTAAACGTGGAAATGTGTAGGCCACATGGCAGTTCACAAAGAGTACAAGAAACTGATGTATTTCCACATAATCTGGATTTTAATGTTATTATGATTCACGTATTATTGAACCTAGGACTGATATATATGTTTTATAGACGTTTATATAATCATTGTGTGTAATAAGTTAGAATATTGTTTAAACTAAAGAAATTAAATGTTTTGTAGAAGTGCATAGGCCCGTTTCATGGAATCCTATCAGGCCTGAATAGATAAAGTAATTTCGTTTGATCTGCATGTGCTCGTTAGAGAAAGGTCGTGTTAGGCACAGGACGCAGAGCCTGTTACATGGTTTACGACTTAAAGATATGGTGGAGGCCGGAATTTGGGGCCCACAGAGAAAGTGTCTTTTGCAGGTGCTAGGGGGTTTAATCAGGAAAGTGATGAATAGACTTTTGTTCAAGAGAGCCTGGTACAGGCCTGCAGGAGTCTTCAGGAATTTCCTGGGGGTACCGTCTTGCCGGAGAGGAGCCTGGGAAGCAAGGTCAACGCTAACGATGGGCCTAGAAGGAGTACCAGCATGGAAGTTGCCGCCAGAACCAACACCACGTGAGGGGCGTCTTTGGGGGCGTTTCTAATGTAAATGTGATTTTGTATTAGGGACAGCACCCCTGGGTGGAGGCAAGGCAGATGATCTGAGGAACCTAAGAGAGCGGATGGGTAGGCAGATAGGGAACTGCGAGACATCGTTTTGGATCAAAGACTAAGGGAAGTGTGTGTTCTTCTTTGGAAGTCACCACTGCTGACACCTTTTTAGGTTAAGATCTTGTTAAGTAGGGATGTCACTTAGTCTAGTGTAGGGATAGTCTAATCTGATTTCTTTCCTTTCTGTAAATGACTCACAAGCTACAGCTTGTGTTTATCCTCGTAACTTTGATAATTCTAGAATTTGTTTTGGTGATATTCTTCTGCCGACTAAGAGCATTTAGAAAATTCATGTTTGTATTGATACCCGTATATCTTTTGAATCTTATTTTGAGATGTCTGTATCTCCAGTTAAGTTTGGCTTTGTAATAAACTTTTAAACTTTTAAGCTTGAGTGATTCTTTAGAGTGGAGTAAGTCTTTAACTGATTAACTTAGTAGTGGATTGCCTTTTACTCAATGACAGGTACCAACGGTTCAGTCGACCTGAGTTGGGATCTAGATCTATAACTATAGACCAAAAATCCCGCGTTAACAGTTGGTAGCAGAGTGAGGATGGTTACCTTCTTGAGGAAGGTGATCTAGACTAGGTTAAGTTTACCCCAAGGTCCCTAGATCGAGAGGTGGCCTGCCGAAGAAGGTGCTGACGGCGCGAGAGAAAAGCAGCAGAATCGGACGAGAGTGAGTATAACAAGGGTCATGCGTGGACAGATTGCGGTGTTTTGTGTTGTATTTGTATTGTAATGTCATGCGGAGTTGAATGCCTGTAGTGTGATTGTGAGAAGGTTGTGAGCGCGCGCAACCTGGTAAATCTTAAGTTCGGGGTAGAGCTTAAGTGGTTCGGGTGTATCGAACATCCAGAGTAATTGTCGACCAGAGTAAGGGGGTCATGAGGTACCATTGATCGCCCGCAGGACCGAGATAGGGGGAATGCAAGAGTGAGTGTGTGGGTAACGGACGCAGGTCGAAAGTTACCGTGTGCAAGTAACCTATCAGAGAAGGCGAATGTCTGGACGTACACGGAAAGACATTTCGTCAGTTAAGGTGAGAATTACAGTTAGACTGTGGACGTACAGTCAGAGAAAGGTGATCGCTTGGTCGGAAGTAATCATTTTTTTTCAGAGTATGAATGGGATTCATGCATGACCGGGAGACGAGCGGAGAAAGGAGGGGAACTGCTGCAAAGGGGGACGAGTGACGTCAGCGAGAGCCGCGCTGTGATAGGGCGGTCAGTGTGAAGCCGCGCTGGGACGGGAGACGTCAGTGAGAGCCACGCTGTGATAGGGCGGTTGGGGTGACGTCGGCTAGAGCCGCGCTGTGATAGGACGGTTGGTGTGACGTCAGCGAAGAGCCGCGCAGTGATAGGGCAGTTAGCGAGAACCGCGCTGAGATTGGTGGATTGTCATCAGGAAGGAAACGAACGCGGAGAAAATAGAAATTTGTAGAGTTTGAACATGAAGTGTTTTAAATGTTTGAGAGGGATTTTTAAGAGAAAAAGAAGAGAATCTTATTCCGGGCAAGAGGCGCCGCCGGAGGGTACACCCGCTCACTATATGGCAACGAATGTTGGGTTGCATACTATACTGTGGCTTGGGACTTGGAGTAAGATTACAGAAGGGAATGAAGAATTGACCTTTCCGAAATACGGAACGTTTAGACTAGAGGTGTTGCATCAGTTGAAATGATAAGCGTGGCTCAATTCCACCCGAGTGACTTACCACACTCACCCAAAGTTACCAATAATGAATCAGCCGGACAGTGGAGAAGAATAAACAAAAGTATTTATTAGGCCACAAACTCCCATATGAGAGGCCCTATATCGACCTCACCCCTAAGAGTGCGCCGAGAAGGACTGACTCTCCTCATCACAGTAACACATTATAATACGAAAGCAGAATAAGGCACGCCCATTAGTGGAAAAGTACTGAACCCCTGAGATGGTGAACAATTGTCTCATACAGTAGGCATCTGCACCTGAGATTGCAACATTCTCATATCTCGCTCCAAGGACACAGAGCCGAGTCTTACCATCCCCAGCACATGAGAACGAGATAAGGGGTTTCGCTAGTAGTTTCAGTCACAGTGGGCCGAGAAGCAAAAACTGCTGACATGAGGAATATTCTTATTCCTACGGGAGGGGGAAGTGAGCAAGTGCAACTCGCACAGAAAGGAGGATGCTTCAAAATGGTTGCACACAAGCTAAGCTAAGGATAACTGTAATAATGTCACACACATAAATGAATAACTAATAGAAGCATATAAACGTGAATGCATAAATGAATATATCAGTAGTTAGACACATTCTGCTAACTCATAAGCATAATGTATGCAGTGGGCGGGGCATGGAGAAATGAAACCTATCAGACCCTCCTTTTAGCAGACTGTGGCTAACTTTATTAACTAAAAGGAGAGCCTTTACATCAAAAATTCTAAGGGCCAACACAGTATGTTAATCAAGAACATCATCATCAATAAACATCAGCCAGCGGGGATCATAAAGTTCAAGATCATTGGTAGCAAGTAATTGTTTCGTACGTCTTTTAGGAACTCGTATGTTACTGGCGCACATAGAGCAGCAGGGAGGAAGGCAATACACACAAAGGCAACATGTCAAAAGGACACCAACTATACCCACTAAACCCATCAATATTTTCCAACCCCAGGAGGAGAAAATACCCCACAGCCATGTCTTCAAGGACCATGTACCTGTGTCCTGGTGGAGTTCCGCCGCTAACCTATGGAGTTTCTGTACAGCTAAATTGACTGTAGGGGCAGAATCAGGGATATACACGCAGCAAGAGGTCCCGATGACGCGACAAGCCCCACCCCTATCTGCCAGGATGACGTCAAGCACCATTCTGTTCTGGATCGTAAATAATCTCATAGCCTGCATTTCAAGGGACATATTAGCTGCAATATCAGCCTCTGTAGCCACTACCTTTTCCATGACCCTCGACAGACGTCTAATAGCTCTACTATTAAAGATAGGGCCCCAAAATGGTAATAAACCTTTAGAGAAATCAGTAAACTGCTGTCCTGAGGTGTCAGTCTGATCTACGTCCTCAACCTGGAGGTCCCTCCTTTTCCGCTGGCCTGGCATGAGAACAAATCGTCTGTGTGTTTTATGATAATCAGAAGGTGCCACATAAACAGGTGGAAGCAAGTATGCCAAATAACAAGTCCCACCCCAACCCTCGGGTAACCACAAATACCCATTATTTCCACATACGAAATAGATATTCGGGGGTGTAACCAGTGAAGGACTAAGGGGCAGTCGAATCGAGGCAGTCACATTGCAAAGGCTGTCGCCCACTTTAATCGGTCCTCTACCCTGAATACAAAAGTAAGGTGGTGTCATGGTTCTGGTTCTGTATACCCATAACGTTATACTCATATCCCGCAAACTGGTGCTGAGTTTTCCCTCATTGAAACCCACCCCTGTCCCGTGCTCCCCGCACGCATCAAAGTCAGTGTGATTGGGTGTGTTAATACCATTATAATACATGCCTTTCACCTTATAGGTTTTATATTGTATTCAATTTGCTTTAACTTATGCCTGTTCACTTGTGTATTGCCTTGCGAGGGTTTTTGGGTTTGTGAGCGCTGTATGCCTGAGTTTTGACCCTTCGCGTATGGCTCGGTAAACACTTCGCCCCAGTGAAGGTCTCATGGTTCCTTTCCCCGCATCCCTGCATGCTCCTTTTTGGTGCGCATCCAAGGGGATTGCAGGCAACGCCTTCGCGCACGTTCTGAGTACGTAACTGGGAGCGGCTGGGTGCGGTCCAGTATTTAAACCGCACCCAGCCTTCTGGAAAGTGCTTTGCCTTCGGATTTCTTTGGGAGAAGGTCGCGTCTGCTGGAGGAACTCACCTGAAGGAGAAGTCGATCCTGGCAGGTCTTCACGACGCTTCTTCTCATTTCCTGGAACAAGCATCTGGAAAGCCCAGTTTTGAAAGCTAAGTACTTTACTTGATTTAAGGCGCCCTTCGCAAGAAAGGTCAACAGAATTTTTGGAACTTTTATTTGCAGAAGAATATGCAAGGAACGAGACTTGGGACATTTATATGCATCTAGTAATTTGGAAGAATTTATGTCAGTTCATTTACATGTGTGTTAAACTGTGAATAGATTTTACAAAGTGGTTTTAGATTTTGCTTAAAACAAGGTGATTGAAGAAAGACATATAGGATTTGGTGTTCTCTTGGTCTATGTTTATTTTTAGTAGTACTAGTGGAAAAGACACGAACCCCAAGACCAAGAAACAAGAAGTAAATATCAAGTAAGTTATAGGAGTAGATAGGAAGATTTGCAAAGGGTCTTTTAAAGAATTGTAAAGTAATCCTTCCTTTCTTTTGCGTCAACTTCTAGACAAACAAGCCAACATCTCACCAGTTGACCACCAATCCTAGAGGACGTCTGATGACTTCATCATCCCAATCAAACAAAGACATACTGGACGAAGGCCAACAACTTACTGATCGCAGGTAGGGGAACCTCAAAAGCTCGCCACACAGATTTAGGTATTCTCACTAGATAGAGTATTAGCAAGAGGCCTAGAATAGTTAGGAGTTATAACTTTCTGACCTGAATACTAAAGTCTTTGGTCCTTGTTGCTTCGCAGGTCGACAGCGAGATCTAAAGTCTTCTCTCCAACATCCAGTACCGGCCCTCCTCCCTAGTTCCTAGTTTAAAACCTTGCTGTATACTTCTGAGTCAGTAAGTTTTGATTAGAGATTAGGGAAGTTGGTCCCTTGCGTCTCGGCGAAATCATCCACGTCATCCAAGAGGGCTTCAGCCAAGACAAGGTAAGGGACGACGTGGTTAGCTTTGACAGAAGGCAAAGCCCACGTAGATAATTTCACCCGGACGCAATGGACCAAGTAAATATGCAGGATTTGGCCGCAGTTTTAGAAGCAATTAGACAGGATAACGCAGCCTTACGTAGGGATGTATCCTCTCTTCAAGACTCGATTCAGCAGAAGTCAGTCTTGAAACCAACCACTTTTCAGAGTTCATCCTCTAGTTCAGATTCCACGACACAAATCCAAGTGGTAACTCTGTTCCCCATCCCCTTAGCCCCTCCTGAGAGATTTTATGGGGATTGTAATAAATTCTCGGTGTTCTTACAACAATGCCACTTACATTTTATAGCTAAAACCACAGCTTTTCCAGATGATTCCTCCAGAGTAGCATTTATGTTATCCTATTTGGGTGGGGATGCAGCTCTTTGGTCAGTTCCTTTAGTGGAAAATGATGATCGGATTCTATATAACTTTAAAGATTTTGAGAGGGCTTTAAAGAAGATGTTTGCAAAACATCTTTTTGTTCAGTCGGCGGACAATGAGCTTTTAGGTTTAAAGCAAGGATCTTCTGATCTGTTGCATTATATATCTACCTTCAACCATTTGGTTTTAGAGGCGGATTGGCCGTATGACAAAAGAGTCTCTATCTTTTACAGAGGTTTAAGGGAGGAATTAAAAGACATGATAACTCAGATTCTAGAGCCTCCAGAGGACATAAGTGCTTTCATTGACTTAGTGGTTAAGCTTAATCATCGGATTTCAGAGAGAAAAGGGGAGAGAGGGAAGTCTGAGCATAAAGTAGTTTTCTTTAAGGAGAGGTCTGCTTCAATTCGAGACACTGGTGCTAAACCTGATTCGGTTGAACCCATGCAAATAGGTTCAATCCGTGGTCCTTTATCAAAGGAGGAGAAGGAAAAGAGGCGACGTTTAAATCAGTGTCTATATTGTGGAAAGACAGGACATTTTGTAAAGGAATGCCCCACACGACCAAAGAAGTTTAAAACCAAATCTTCTGATTTAGCAATTACACAGGAAAAGTCGGAAAACTAGAAAACTCGGTAAAAGGAGAGGTCAGTTTATCGGGTAGTTTTTCTAGTTTGGCCTCAACTCTTCCTCCTATTGGTTTTAGACACTTTTCTATCCTAGTTGAACTCCGAGGTCTGCTTCCTGAATCTCACACAAGAAAAGTTGAAGCTATTATAGATTCCGGGGCTACAGGAAATTTTATGGATTCCAAATTCTTTCTACAGTTAGGTTTTACTTCTGTGTTTAAGGATCACCCAGAAACTGTCAGCAGTTGATGGCAAAGAGTTGACTTCTGGGCTTGTAAATAGACAGACCGAACCTTTAGAAATGGATTGTTCTCCTATACATCGAGAAAAAATACAATTTGACATAATAGATGCTCCTCAGTTTAAGATGATTCTGGGCATACCTTGGTTAATAAAACATAACCCAAGCATAGATTGAGTAACCAAGCTAATTACCTTTAAGTCATCCACTTGTACTGAACAGTGCTTCCTCATTGATAGATCTAAGGATGTGGTTCAAGGTTTTGATTTTGGACTTGAATCACCCAATGTACTGCTTTTGGATGGGGTTCCATCGGAATATAACGACTTATCTGATGTGTTTGACAAAAAAAGAGCCAATACTCTTCCTCCACATAGAGATTTCGACTGTAGAATTGATCTAATGCCTGGAGCAACCTTGCCCTGCAGTCGCATTTACGCTCTTACCGAAGCTGAAACCACTCATCTGAGAGAATACCTAGATGAGTACCTTGCAAACGGCTTCATTAGACACTCAAAATCTCCAGTCTCTTCAGCTCTTTTTTTTATTCCAAAGAAGGGAGGGGAATTGCGCACGTGCATTGATTATAGGGCAATAAACAATGTCACAATTAAGAACAGGTACCCCTTACCTTTGATTCCTACACTTTTGGACCAAATAAAGAAAGCTAAGATTTATACCAAACTGGACTTGCGAGGAGCTTACCATTTAGTTAGGGTAAGAAAAGGAGACGAATGGAAGACGGCCTTCCGCACTAAGTTTGGTCTCTTTGAATACCAAGTTATGCCTTTTGGTCTATGTAACGCTCCTGCCGCCTTCCAGTTTTTTATAAACGAAGTTTTACATGAATTTATTGACATCTGTTGTGTAGTCTACATTGATGATATTCTCATCTATTCCGATTCAGAGAAAGAACATGTACAACAGGTCCGCGCCATTCTTCAAAAACTGCTCTCGAACTCACTTTATGTGAAATTGGAAAAAAGTCTATTTCATGTTTCCAAGGTGGATTTTCTGGGTTACATTATTAGTCCAGAAGGAATAGAAATGGACCCAAAAAAGGTAGAAGCAGTGACAACTTGGCCAAGTCCCACTACTGTGAAACAAATTCAAAGTTTCCTAGGCTTTGCAAACTTTTATCGTAGATTTATTCAGAACTTTTCTCAAATTATTACACCCATCACCAAGTTGTTGAGAAAAGGAGTAAAATTTTTATGGACCTCAGATGCTGATGAAGCCTTTCAAATTCTGAAGAAGAGGTTTACCATGGCCCCAATTTTATGTCATCCAGACCCCAACCAACCGTTTATCATAGAAGCTGACGCATCTCAATATGCGTTGGGAGGAATCCTTTCACAACGAAACTCTGATACCGGCCAAATGCACCCGATAGCTTACTTTTCTAGAAAGTTATCAGAAGCTGAACAGAATTATGCAATCGCCGATAAGGAGTTATTGGCAATAAAGGCTGTGTTTGAAGAATGGCGCCACTACCTGTTAGGGGCTCGTCATCCAGTAACTATATATACTGACCACAGAAACCTTCAAGCTCTAAGATCTGTAAAGGCTCTGACTGCTAGACAGTTACGTTGGTCTATGTTCTTCAATGACTACAATTTCGTAATAACTTATCGTCCAGGGAAAGAGAACTTGAAAGCGGATGCTTTATCTAGAATTGGAGACAAAGGCCCAGAACTACCTGAAATTGTCCATCCTGTAATCCCAACTTCTTGTTTTCAGGGAAGTATATCCATGAGTGATATTGTCAATAACATCAAAGAGGCTCTGAAAGAAAAGGATGTTGAGATGTGGAAAGAAGATCATCCTTATCTATATAAGAAAGATGATTTGATGATGGTACATGATATGATTTTCGTTCCTACTGAAAAGATTCAAAAATCCATAATCCATCTTCACCACGACACTATGTTATCTGCTCACCCCAGCATTTTGAAAACAATGGAACTTATTAAACGAACCTTTTGGTGGCCTTTAATGGTCAAAGACGTTCAGCAATTTGTAGAAACTTGCAGTATTTGCATTCAACACAAGACTTCTCATCAACCACCTAGTGGGTTGTTAATGCCTCTGCCAATTCCACCTCAACCCTGGCATACAATTTCATTAGATTTTATAGTCGAACTACCTGAAACCAAGAAGGGATTTAATACAATTCTAACAGTTGTAGATCAGTTCACGCGAATGGCCCATTTTATTCCTTTAAAAAAGCTTCCCACAGCCTTAGAACTTGCTCATGTAATCATGTCCCAGGTGATAAGATTGCACGGAATTCCTTCAGTGGTTATTTCAGACAGGGGTTCCCAATTTATTTCAAAGGTTTGGCAAAAGCTGGGTTCATTATTACATATGGATGTTCGTTTATCTTCTAGTTATCATCCCCAAACTGATGGTTTAACTGAACGAACTAATCAAACTATCGAACAATATCTCCGGTGTATGTTGCCTAATGTTCCTGAAGAATGGTCTGATCTTTTAAGCCCCCTAGAGTTCGCCTATAATAATTCTGAACATTCATCTATCAAAATGTCTCCGTTCTTTTGTAATTTTGGATTTCATCCAAAAAGTATTCCCGAAAGTTCTAATAACTATGATTCTGTACCTGCAATTTCTGACTATGTTTCCAAGGTATTCACCATCCAGGAAGAAGCTAAATTCAACTTGGCTAAAGCTAAGGAAACTCAAAAGGAAGCCAAGGATAAACATCGATCTGAACAACCTCAGTATAAAGTTGGTGATAAAGTGTGGTTGAGTACAAAGAATTTGAAACTAAAAGGGAACAGGAAATTCAACCCAAAGTTTATTGGCCCCTTTCCTATTGAGAAGGTAATTAACCCAGTTTGCGTAAAACTGATTCTTCCTCACAAATACTTGATGCACCCGGTTTTTCATGTCTCTCTGGTTAAACCATTCCATCCCCAGACTCGTATTTCTAACTCTCCGCCTTCCATCATGATAGAAGGACACCCTGAGTTTGAGGTTAAGACAATCTTAGACTCCAAAAGAGTTAGAGGAAAACTTTTTTACCTCATTGATTGGAAAGGTTATGGCCCAGAGGAAAGATCATGGGAACCTTTAGAGCATCTAAAAAACTCTCCTAGATTGATCAGATCCTTCCATTTAAGGCACCCTGAGAAACCTAGGCCCATTTCCACTGTTCTTGGGGGGATCTTGAGGAGGGAGTACTGTCATGGTTCTGGTTCTGTATACCCATAACGTTATACTCATATCCCGCAAACTGGTGCTGAGTTTTCCCTCATTGAAACCCACCCCTGTCCCGTGCTCCCCGCACGCATCAAAGTCAGTGTGATTGGGTGTGTTAATACCATTATAATACATGCCTTTCACCTTATAGGTTTTATATTGTATTCAACTTGCTTTAACTTATGCCTGTTCACTTGTGTATTGCCTTGCGAGGGTTTTTGGGTTTGTGAGCGCTGTATGCCTGAGTTTTGACCCTTCGCGTATGGCTCGGTAAACACTTCGCCCCAGTGAAGGTCTCATGGTTCCTTTCCCCGCATCCCTGCACGCTCCTTTTTGGTGCGCATCCAAGGGGATTGCAGGCAACGCCTTCGCGCACGTTCTGAGTGCGTAACTGGGAGCGGCTGGGTGCGGTCCAGTATTTAAACCGCACCCAGCCTTCTGGAAAGTGCTTTGCCTTCGGATTTCTTTGGGAGAAGGTCGCGTCTGCTGGAGGAACTCACCTGAAGGAGAAGTCGATCCTGGCAGGTCTTCACGACGCTTCTTCTCATTTCCTGGAACAAGCATCTGGAAAGCCCAGTTTTGAAAGCTAAGTACTTTACTTGATTTAAGGCGCCCTTCGCAAGAAAGGTCAACAGAATTTTTGGAACTTTTATTTGCAGAAGAATATGCAAGGAAAGAGACTTGGGACATTTATATGCATCTAGTAATTTGGAAGAATTTATGTCAGTTCATTTACATGTGTGTTAAACTGTGAATAGATTTTACAAAGTGGTTTTAGATTTTGCTTAAAACAAGGTGATTGAAGAAAGACATATAGGATTTGGTGTTCTCTTGGTCTATGTTTATTTTTAGTAGTACTAGTGGAAAAGACACGAACCCCAAGACCAAGAAACAAGAAGTAAATATCAAGTAAGTTATAGGAGTAGATAGGAAGATTTGCAAAGGGTCTTTTAAAGAATTGTAAAGTAATCCTTCCTTTCTTTTGCGTCAACTTCTAGACAAACAAGCCGACATCTCACCAGTTGACCACCAATCCTAGAGGACGTCTGATGACTTCATCATCCCAATCAAACAAAGACATACTGGACGAAGGCCAACAACTTACTGATCGCAGGTAGGGGAACCTCAAAAGCTCGCCACACAGATTTAGGTATTCTCACTAGATAGAGTATTAGCAAGAGGCCTAGAATAGTTAGGAGTTATAACTTTCTGACCTGAATACTAAAGTCTTTGGTCCTTGTTGCTTCGCAGGTCGACAGCGAGATCTAAAGTCTTCTCTCCAACGTCCAGTACCGGCCCTCCTCCCTAGTTCCTAGTTTAAAACCTTGCTGTATACTTCTGAGTCAGTAAGTTTTGATTAGAGATTAGGGAAGTTGGTCCCTTGCGTCTCGGCGAAATCATCCACGTCATCCAAGAGGGCTTCAGCCAAGACAAGGTAAGGGACGACGTGGTTAGCTTTGACAGGTGGATGCCCTACTGTTGCTAGGGGTACCAGAGAATGGCCAGTACTATTGTCTGCAGGAGGGTGTCTGTAAGCCAGAGAAGAATTCAACTGTAAAAAACTCTCTCGTACTTTGTCAGTATCATTAGGCAGCATAAATCGTTCAACTCTTTTCGAACAAGTCTCTAAAAATGTTTGGTCAAAACGTCCGTCAGTAAATAACCGTCCAAGGGATGAAGGGGGCAGAGGACGCACTCGCATTGTCAGTGTTGACCCGCTACCAGGGAGTCGTGGGGTCAGAGAATCAGGCTGCTGAAAGAACTTTACCATGCCTATCAGGGTGTACCAGCCCACACAGCTATTCACAGGAGTCAATTGAAGTGCCAGTAACCTGTCCTTCTTATATGCGGCAGAAGGAAGCAACCCACAGACCCAGCAGTCTGTCACATTATACACAGCATGAGCATGATGCAAAGTTTTTATGAAAACATTATCACGATAGCCCTTTCTCATACATTGTTCACCATAATCAACGGTAATCATATTATGCTCTGGTAAGGGAGAGGGAGTAGGGGTCAGTTTGTGGACCGGATAAGCTTCATCCAGAAAGAACAGTATTCCAAGTATTACCAAAAATATAATAATGAACACCACAATAACCACAATTTTTCCTTTTCGTGGGAGAGCATGCCATGGGGAATCGTGTTCAGGTCTGCGAGGAGCAGCAAAAGGCTGTTCCTCCTCAGGGATAGGACGACCAAAGGGATACATTTCACCTAATGAACGGACCAAGGGATATCCTAAAAGTTCCAAACACTAGGGGCTCTACTAAAAGTTCCAGACACTCCAAAACCGGCCAGAGGGGTGCTTCACCCTTCAGAAGGGCTCTTCTTCCCTATGTCCGTTAAAGCCTCATAGGTAGGCTTACAATCTCGCAACCCTAATCCCTCGACGGAGTCGCACAGCTGCAGCAACTCAGGAGCACTAAACTTGGGCCCACACACAACTCTAATGTTCCGTTCAGCAGTGTCTCAAAAATGCACCAGGGCTCCTTCAGCAGTCCATCCCTTTCACTAGGCTAACCTTTTGAATATAGTCCAGACCTGATCCCTATCTCAGCCCTTCTTCTAGTGCTCAGTTCTTTTTCCTCTCTTTCCTGGGCCGCAAGTTATAACGAGTGCTCCCTCGCACTTCGGGGTCTGAAAACAGAATGGGGGGGTCACTTTGAAAAGAGGTGGCTTCCGTCGTTTGAGCACTGTGACCAACAGAAGCCTCGCTACTTGTACTCAGGGCTGGCTCCTCCGCGTTCTCGTTATTTTCCTCCCCAATCAGTAAAGCATCAGAGAAGGGGATATGTCGAGGCACGCATTCCGTCTCATGATCTGCGACGCCACCTCGGACCCAAGCATCGTAGGGCAGAGGAAGAGGTACTCTCTTAACATGGGAGGCGTGTGTCCACGCCTTCCGGCCCTCCACTCGAAGTGCGGTGCGGGTGGTGAGGAGCACCAACCGTGGTTCAGACCATCTAGGCTCCAAGCAGGACTTTCGTTGGTACTTCTTCACCACGACCCAGTCCCCTGGGTTGATGCCGTGGCCGGGCCCCACAGGCAGCGGCTTCAGTGTGTCTGCTACCTGCTGATGAATAGAACGAAGATCTTTAGTCAAAGCATACAGGTAATCTGTCAACAAAGGATATTCAATCTCTGAGAAACATTTAGGTCTAGGAACACCCCACACATTGGCGGGCCTGCCAAACACAACTTCATGAGGGGAAACTCCTGTCTTAGAATTCATTGTTACTCTTGTGGAAAGTAGAGCAAGAGGAAGCGCATCTGGCCAACGTAACCCTGTACTCTCCTGAATCTTGGCCATTTTCAATTTCAATGTACCATTAAATCTTTCAACCAAACCGGCAGCCTGTGGGTGTTGGGCTGCATGGAATTTTTGAGAGATTTGTAATCCCTTACAGATCGTTTTCATCAGTTCAGCATTGAAGGACGTGCCATTATCGCTCCAGATCACCCTAGGTAAACCGTACCTGCGGAAATACTCCTTGATCAACATCTTAGCTGTCGATATGGCTGTACAGTCCTTTGTTGGAAAAGCCTCCACCCACCTACTGAATGAGCACACCACAACAAGGACATATTTAAGGTTATTCACCCTTTCCATTTCAATGTAATCCATTTGTATCACTTCAAAAGGGTAGGATGGGGGTGCAAAATTACCTACAGGGACAGGTGTTCCCTTCCCAGGATTATGTCTTATGCAAAACATACACTGTTGTACCAAATGTGTCGCCACCCTAGAAATATTTTTGTTGCTCCACACCGGGTCTAACAGTTTGCATATGCCTTTTGCACTTATATGGGCTGGTCCATGGGCCATTGTCACTACTGGGAGGACATACGCATTCGGAAGCAACCACCGTCTTTTATCTGACACATCTGTCCAACATTCATCCGAATCCAACCGCCCCCCTCCATCCTTCCATCCTTTCAACTCCTCCTCAGTTGCTTTCTCTTGTATATTCCGTACACTCTGTACCGTGTCTGCAAACATGTTAACATCTGGTACCCATCTAGCTGGTCCTGCCACAAACATTCGTGGAAGTTTTGTCCTAGCAGTTTCTTTAGCTGTTTGATCTGCAAATGCATTTCCTCGTCCTACATCATCCACCACTGTTTTATGCGCACTACACTTAATCACAGCTAACCGTTTGGGAAGTGTCAGGGCTGTCAATAATCGTAATATCAATGGGCCATTTTGAATTTTCTGTCCATGTGATGTCAAAAATCCCCTCTCTGCCCACAGTCTCCCATAACTATGGGCCACGCCAAAGGCGTATTGGCTGTCAGTGTAAATGTTCACGTCCAATCCTTCACTCAATTCACACGCACGCATCAAAGCTATTATTTCTGCAGCTTGAGCTGAGTTGTATGGGACTCTAGAAGTCTCTACCACTGTTTGTAAAGTCGTGACTGCATATGCTGCCGTTGTGGTACCGTCTGCTAATTTAAAACAAGACCCATCAACATACAGCTCCCCATCAGAATCATCAAGGGGTTTATCCGTCAAATCTACTCTTCCTTTAGTTTCCTCCTCCGTCCGAAACAAGCAATCATGGACCTCATCGTCTTTTTCATCTGAAGGGAGAGGTAATAGCGTGGCAGGGTTCAGGGTGGCACATCTTCTTATCGTTACGTGCGGGGCAAATAATGTCATTTCATAACCCGTTAGACGAGCACTAGTTAAATGCTGCGTCTGTGTCCTGTTTAACAAAATGTCCACGGCATGTGGTACCATTACTGTAAGAGCTGAACCCAGTATGAGTCTGCTGATTGTCTGATAGAGACCGCAGCAGCCACTGTAGCCCTTAGACAACTTGGCTGTGCTCTCGCCACATTGTCAAGCATCGCAGAGAAGTAAGCACAAGGTCTCTGTTTCCCACCAAAACTCTGGGTTAGGACAGACAAAGCGCAACCTTCCACCTCATGTACATAGAGTACAAAAGGCTTCTGGTAATCGGGTGTCCCCAAAACAGGCGCTGAACATAAAGCAGTTTTTAGTAACTCAAATGTCTCTTGACATGCAGGGGTCCAGGGTAGGGGTTCGCGCACTTCTTTGGTAGTCAGATACAGAAGGGGTTTTGTTAGTAAAGCATAGTTAGGTATACATTGACAACAGTACGATGTTATGCCCAAGAATGCGCGTACCTCTCGCTGCGTGTTAGGTACTTCCATGTTAGTTATCGCCTTAATGCGCTCCGGCGTCAGCCTTCTCCCCTCCTTCAATAGGAGATGCCCGAGGTAGGTAACCTCCTGTTGGCAGTATTGAAATTTAGGAAGTGACACCTTGTGTCCCTTACAGGCCAAATGGTGCAACAGTTTAACAGTAGACTCTCGGCATCCCTCCTCAGTGTTTGAGGCAATGAGAATATCATCCACATATTGCAACAAGACATTACCCTGTGGGAGCTCCAAGTCATCCAACTGTGCCTTTAAAGCTTGACTATAGATACTAGGACTTTCCGTGTAACCTTGGGGGATTCGACAGAATCTAAAACTGCGTCCAGCCAATGAGAATCCGAAGAGATAACGGCTATCCGGATGCACAGGGATACTAAAGAAGGCATTCTTAAGATCCAGTACAGAAAAATACTTAGCTGAGGGAGGTATCATAGTCAAAATGGTAGTGATATCAGAAACCACCGGATACTGGGGCTCAACCACTCTGTTAACATGGCGCAAATCAATCACAAAACGATAGACATCAGGCGCACCATCGCCAGCATCACATGAGGGCCTCTTAAGGATCGGGAGGATGGGACTATTACAAGCGTTAGAATCTGTTTCCTCGACTACTCCAGACTTAATCAAATCCTGTATTGTTTGCAACAGAGCCCTCTCCCCATCTCTAGATATTTTGTATTGAGGTATCCTGGGCAGCTTCGCTCCCACTTTAACCTTTATAGACACTGGAGCAATGCCCATTTTTCCAACATCAGTATCGCTGCTGGCCCACAAACTGGCAGGAACACCCTCTAACTCAACTAGGAGGGGCTCATCTTTTGAGAAACACTGCTGCGCATGCGTGACAGAAGGACCCAGCGTCAGGTACACACCATCTGGAGAACAATAAATTGTAGCATTCAGTCTTTTCAACAAATCCAAACCCAGTAAATTCTCGCCGCAATTTGAAGTTAAAAGGAAAGGAGAGTCAACAGTAAAAGGGCCAATCGTAAGTGCAAGGGGCTTAGAGATGGGGCTAACTGTGATGTTTCCTCCTCTTCCCCTTTAAGACTCGTGAGCCTTTACTGGGGTTCTTAGAACTCAGAATGTAATGCTTTGAATATTCTGTCCCTGTCAGTTGCTGTTGGCTGTTGCAGGATGAGGTTTTAATAAACCCACCTCCTACTTCACAAAGACTCATTTCTTCCTTCATGATTCATTTTGACAAATTTTACATTGGCAACGAGGGGGAGTCATCACCTCAACTCAACAACTCAGCAAGGAAACCGACCTGATTTCTCCTCCAGCGGCTGCTCACAAAGAAGTGAAGCGTGGTCTTCCCAGCGGCTGCAATTGTCTGGTGAGGAGAGCGGGTGGCAATTGAAGCGGAAGATAATTTAATCTTAAGCGTAATTTAAGGGAGTCTAAAGAAATTCTTATTTATATTTGGTGTAAAGCGAGCGTTATATCGTCCTCGCGCTCGACACCTCTCTGGTCTGCTCGCGACCTACGACGTCACTCATCTCGCGCAGTCCATTTACTCGTGCTGATGAATACGTCACAGTGCGCACACCATACG
Source organism: Lissotriton helveticus (assembly GCF_964261635.1). Classification (NCBI taxonomy): domain Eukaryota; kingdom Metazoa; phylum Chordata; class Amphibia; order Caudata; family Salamandridae; genus Lissotriton; species Lissotriton helveticus. Next base: position 471,505,737 of record NC_136059.1, on the reverse strand, counting down.
CGCTGATTCCTGACTTCCCTGCGTGCGCTTCAAAGAATCGGAGCGATGCGTTCCAGGAGACGTATCTGAACGCTGCGTTCCAAGATACTTGCACAATCTGTTCCCATTGTATTGCTTATTCTAATCAGAACGTTTTCAAGGACATTTCAGCTCCGTGTTCATTGTTTCATTATTGAAACCTTCCAAACAAAAAAAAAAAAAGGAAAAGGAGTGTACATTGTTCATCTGTTTCCCATGTTATAAAAAAAAAAAAAAAAAAAAAAGGAAAATATATGACATAAGTGAGAGAAAGAGTTTACTGGAAAAGCCTTCAAAAAGAATACTTTAAAAGTGAAGAATAATATAAATATAAGTCTATTTACAAAAAAAAAAAAAGGAGAAGATGCAGAATGTAACCCAACCTGCATTTTTTCTAACAAGTCCAGGTGAGCCGAACGTAAAGTGGAAGAAGTGGAAAAAGATTTTTGCAAATTATGCAAGAGTTTGTGGAATGAACCTGAGTGCTGAAAGAAAGCATTCCCTCTTGTTACATTGTCTAGGAGGGGAAGGACAGGATGTACTTGAACATTTACCTGACCTGTCGGCTGCTGAACAAAGAAATCTAAATGAGTATGAGATAGCAATCGTACAACTTGATAGGCATTATTTACCTCGACTTAGTACTATAATGGAGAGATACCATTTTGGCCTAAGAGAACAAAAAAAAGATGAGTCGGTGGAGGAATATGTATCTTCTTTAAGGAAACTTGCTTCGTCCTGTAATTTTGGTCAATCCCTTGATGAAAGGATTCGTGATCAATTTGTGTTAAGATGTGCACATGATGAGATCAGAAAAGAACTTTGGTTGAAAGATGAACCCCCTCTTGAGGAAGTCTTAGAAATCGCTAAACAAGTTGAACATATGACAAAATGTGTTGGAGAACTTAGAAAGGAAAAAGACAAACCTTTGATATCTGAATCGAAAGATGAAACTAAAGTGGAGGAGACTGTCTGTCAAGTTAAAAGAACTGTGGGGGAGAATTTGGATGAAAAACAGATTAGAGCATCAAATCCAACATATAATAGGTTTTCATGTTTTAGGTGTGGTCAATTCACGCATTTAGCTAATGCACCTACTTGCCCTGCTTTAAAAGTAACCTGTAACTTATGCAATAAGAAAGGTCACTATGCAAAGTTTTGCAGGACAAGGACACAAAGTGGTGATAACTATAGGAGAAGATGGTCTCAACCTCAAGTGAGATCTATTTGTTTTGAAGTAAAGGATGATAAGCCAGATCATCCATCGTTCATGGTCAAGGTAGAAAATTCAATGGTGAATTTTAAATTTGATTCTTGTTCAAAGATAACGATAATTGATGAAAAACTGTTTGATGAATTATTTAAAAGAAAGGTGAAAATATTTAAATGTGATATTCTGCCTTTAGGTTATAGTGAGAAACCTATCTCGATGTTAGGATATTTCATGGCCGAGATTGAACTTGGTTCTCACATTATTGTGGGTAAGGTTTATGTGTCAAAAAAGGGAGACGCACTGTTGGGTTGGCTTCATCAACTCCAGTTGGGTGTTACTCTTGATCCTAATGCATCTCCTCAAGTTCAAATTCATGAAATATCTAATACAGTATGTAACATAAGTGATGAAAAGTTGTCTTTAAGTTTGGCTAAACAATTTCCTAATGTTTTTAAAGAAGATTTGGGTTGTTTGCGTGGTTATAAACCTCACATTAAATTGAAAATTAATGCTCTCCCTGTTGTAGCAAAAGTCAGAAGGATCCCTCTTATGGAGCAGCCTAAAGTTCAGGAAGAGTTAAATAAGCTTGTCAAGAATAACATTATTGTACCAGTTGAAGCTACTGAATGGCTTGCTCCAGTAGTTATAGCCAAGAAACCCACTGGCGAGATTCGTCTCTGCGTTGATTTAAGATCTTTAAATAAGGAGGTTGTAGTTGATAGGTTTCCCCTTCCCAATATAGATGAGATGATTTGTACTTTAGAAGGTGCCAAGTATTTTACCACTCTTGATCTTGCTTCCGCTTACCATCAGGTGGAGCTAGATGACTCTTCTCAAGATTTGACTGCGTTTGTAACACCTATGGGTACTTTCAAATTTAAGAGGATGCCCTTTGGCCTTGTATCTGCGGCCTCTGTTTTCCAACGGATTATGTCAAAAGTTTTAAGGGGTTTGATTGGCGTTAAGTGTTACCAAGATGATTTGTTGATCTATGGCAGTAATATTAGTGAGCATGATAAAAGAGTCTCCTTGGTAATGGAACGTTTAGATGGTGCTGGTATGACTTTGAAGAGGTCTAAGTGTAAGTTCAGGATACAAGAAGGTAATTATTTAGGTCATCGGATTATTGGTAATGGTGTTTTTCCTAAGAAGGAGTTAGTTGAGGCCATTGATAAAGTAAAAGAACCAACTTGCAGAGATGAACTTCTCTCATTTTTAGGCATGGTAGAATTCTATGGTAAGTTTATCTTTAATTTTGCCAACAAGACTTGTAATTTGAGGAAATTAACAGTAAAAAATGCTGTCTTTGACTGGACAGGTGAATGTAAGGCGGAATTCTTGTGTATTAAGAATGAGCTAAAAAAAGCACCTTCTCTCCATGTTTTTGTTCCTGGTCTTCCCACTGTCATGTTTACTGATGCAAGTGATAAGGGATTAGGGGCAGTTTTGGTTCAAAAGAAGAATGGTAAAGATGTTCTAATTTGCTGTTCTTCTCGTTGTCTCAGAGGATCGGAGTGTAATTACTCTGTAATAGAGAAGGAATCGTTAGCAATCTTTTGGGCTTTGAGAAAGTTTAAAAATTTGATCTGGGGCACGAAAATTTGTGTTTTGTCTGATCATAAACCCTTGAGAGAAGTGTTTTCAAAAAAAGGGCTAGATGCTATATCTTCCAGGATCAGGAAATGGATTGTTTCATTACAAGAATTTGAGTTTGAGGTGGAGTATATTCCTGGCTTAGCTAATAAATCAGCAGATTGCTTGTCAAGATTAGTTGACTCTGACAACTCTGAAATCGATGACTCAGGTGACTGGGAAGAGTTTACGAATGTGTGTGAGGTGACTGATGGTGCTATTGACGAACCTGAATGGAGAGTAGAATTAGAGAAGGATGAAGAAATTTCTAATGTCATTCAGTCTTTGAAGAATAACACTCGTTTGATTAAGCCTTGGTTACTAGTTTCTGATGAACTTTCTGTTAACAATGGTCTTTTAACTAGAGGGACCAAGCTTGTTCCTCCTAGCATTTTAAGAAAAAAATTATTAGTATATGCTCATTGTGGTCATTTGGGCATTGTAAAAACCAAGGAGATTCTTCACATGCAATTTTGGTGGCCTGGAATGGATCTAGAAATTGAGAGAATGGTCAGAGAATGCCCTGAATGTTGTGCTAGTGATAAGATTTTAAAAACAAGACACATGCCAATGGTAAAAAGGGTTTTGCCGGGTCATCCTTGGGATGAGGTTGCCATCGACATTTTAGGTCCTCTTTCTGGTGTCTCTGATACTCCTTATCTAATTGTGTTAATCGATCTCTACTCCAGGTGGATTGAAGTTTCTGCTGTCAGAGACATCACTTCTGATGCTGTCATTAAATTTCTAGAGCCCCTATTCAATAAGGAAAGCTTTCCTAACAGTTTATTGTCTGACAATGGGCCTCAATTCTGTTCTTCGGTTTTTGTTGATTTTCTAAAAAAATGTGGAATAGTTCATAAAAGATGTTCCTTGTACCATCCCGAAACCAATGGTGCCATTGAGAGAGTTAATAAGACTTTGAAAGAGTCCATACAGCTTGCTCGCTCTTCTAGTCTGAATTGGAAGTCCACTCTTCAGGACAGGATCAATACTTATCGCTTTGCCCCCCATTCTTCTACTGGCAGGTCTCCATTTGAGCTGTTCAAAGGGAGGGTCCCTAACACGTTGTTGTGCCCTGGGTGGATGTGTATGAATAAAGGTCTGGTGGACAATGATATTGGTTCTTGGAGAGCTAAAGAATTACTCAAACAAGATGCTCGCAAGTCTTATTTTGACAAAAAGAAAAATTTCTGTTTTCAGGAAGTCAAGGTGGGAGATTTTGTAAAAGTAAAGACTCCTGTGGGACGCAGACCTTGGTCTAAATACTCTGATATTAGAGCTGTGATCAAAATTTTTAAAAATGCTGTTAAAACTGATGATGGGAGAATCTGGAATAAGAGTCGTGTAGTTGTTGTTGATCCATATTTGTCTTCTCAAAGAGACTTTGCTCATTTTAGTGATTCACGTGATAATTTCCATTTTCTGTCTAACCATTCCTTTGACAGGTCCTCGTCTTCATTCAGAAGGAGTCAAAGAACCCGTAGAGTTCCCATTTATTTGAAAGATTATGTTTAAACATGCTTCATTGTTTTTATGATCTTCTCTACACATGTTTTCTTTGTTTGCCTAGTTTCAATTCTCCTATATTCTCTGAATCATTTTGTATTACTTTCTTTTCATTCAAATGTATTGTAGGGAGATGTGTGATGTTTCCTCCTCTTCCCCTTTAAGACTCGTGAGCCTTTACTGGGGTTCTTAGAACTCAGAATGTAATGCTTTGAATATTCTGTCCCTGTCAGTTGCTGTTGGCTGTTGCAGGATGAGGTTTTAATAAACCCACCTCCTACTTCACAAAGACTCATTTCTTCCTTCATGATTCATTTTGACAAATTTTACACTAACCACTGGAGTACCGGAGAACCCCACGGAAATATTAGTCTTGCCAGACAGAGCCGCCCCTGGGACCTGGGAACGTGCCACAGAACTTTTCGTAGCACCTGTATCCACAAAAAATTTCTGAGGGGATCCCGACAAGTCTGCCATCACATAAGGCCCACGTTGATCAACATCCACAGAAACAGGTCCCGCGCTCTGTCCTACGCTGTCCTAGTTATAAGAGAATCCTGTCAAATCATCCAGTGCATATGCGTCGCTGTAAAACTGTCTATCTGTACAACCGTCACCCTCCTTTTGAAAGTGTTGCCTATCTCTTCCGCCATCAAAATAATTTCCTCCCGGTCTCCTGCCTTCCTCAGACTGCCTAACATCCCTGTGCGCATCACCCGTCCCCGCCCTCTGCCAGGTCCAGTAGCGGACCGGAGCAGCGGGCAGTCTTTCCACCAGTGCCCCTCCTGCTTGCAGTTGGCACACTGGTTCGGTCCCAAACGATCTCTTTTCTCTCCTCTCCCGTAACTATTTCCTCCTCGACCAACCGTCACGGGCGGGGCTCCCCGTCCCCTGCCCTTTGCCACTTGCTGCAACAATACTTTCGTCTTCAAATCCTTTGCCTTCTTTTCTTGCCTGTCCTTATTCTCATTTTCTCTATGCTCATAATACTGGGCCATACTCAAAATCCCAGAGGGGGTGGATGTCGTCCATGTACTTTCAGACGCTTGCAATCGGGCTGATATTTCTGGCAACAAATTAGTTACGAACCTGTTAACAAAAAGGCGCAGCCCGCCATCTTGAGATATATCCTGCCCGCTAAAATCCATAAACGTTTCCTCAAAACGGGTGAAGAAATCTGAAACAGCCTCATCCTTCTTCTGTCTACATGCCGTCAACTTATCCCAGTCCACTTTCTTTGGTGGGATGAGTGAGTGCATGTATTTTATTATGCGTCCTGGTAATGCTAGTATCTCTGCTTTCGGCTTCTCACCTGGTTTTCGCTCCTTATCCCAGTCCTTGAATTCTTCCCAAGTACCACCCAACTCCTCGCTATGGTCCGAACCCTTCACCTGTCTCCATACATCCACAGGAACTAATAATCCGAAAAATAATTCAATATCTGCTAAAGTCATGACCGTCGAGGAAGCTGCCTCTGTTAATTCTTTGTAATAGGCCGTTGGATTTTTTCTCGAGTCAGGCAACTGAGCCTTCAAGGCTAATACCTCGCTCCGTTTCCAGGGCGTATACACCCACTGTTCCTGGAAATGAGCATCGATACGAGCCCGGGTCACAACCTGTGTCATCGGGTCTACTATTTCAGGTACCTCAGGGTGAAACACAGGGTGTACTTCACGCATCGGATGTATCCCAGGGAAATGGGGTTCTCCTGCTGCTGGTAACTCATTTCTGTATTCTAACAAGTACCTCAAACTGCGGAACACCTCTCGTATTCCAGTGTTAGCCCTATAAGCATTATTCTTGATATCACGAAGAATCGCTGGCGCTTCCCCACCATATCCCTGCTCCCATAACGCTATTAGTGTCGTCGACATGTGCCACAAAGCATGCTGTTGCATCAAAGGCTCATAATCTTTCATTGTTGACCAAATATCTTCTAATGAATAAATGTTATTCCTGGCCCATTGACAAGCTTGATTAGCTACCATTGTCTTCTCATCTAGCCCAACATTAGAACGCGTGAGTAACTTCCGTACCTGAGTAAATAATCCGCTTCCCGCTCCTCTAGTGGGAGTTAGCAACGCGCTCTGAGGGGTTGTACTAGCAGAAACAGTGGGGATAGCGGGGCCAGCGGAGAGCGCCGGGGAAAACACAGCAGACGCGATTGGGCTCGCTGCAGAGAAGGAGAGTAGGGGTGCAGTTGCAGAGGGGGAAGAAGCAGGTGTACCGGACGAGGGCGGGGCACTGACTTGGGGAACTGAAAGTACTGCTTGAGAGGCGGAATCCATCAGCGCGGGGTACAAGGGCTGTGGTGCATAGGGGGGAGGGGGTCGAGTGCTCATGATGTCTTCCATTTCATCTTGGTCATCTTTCCTCACCACATAACTCTTATTATCCAATAGCCTAAAACGTCTATCTGCGCGCTCAATACGCAGCTCATTTTCTTTCTTAGTGTGTTCCCTGGCCTTCTGCACCATAGTCTGCGCCGCTCTCTTCTGAGCCACTTTCTCCTCCCTCATTTGACGTTCTCGTACCTCTTTCTGCCACATCCGCAAAGAATCGAACATGCTCTGACGGCTGCGCCTAGCAAACAGTCTGTCTTGCAAATAATCTAATTTTGCTCCATCAAAAGAACCAAGCAAAGGCCACTGCAAATCCACATTATCTTTCGTATACTTGTGCCACAACGTAGAAAACAAAATCGGGGGTAAGCCATGCTTTACGTACATTTCAAAATTTGGAGAGCCCTCCGTTGGTGCAGGTTGGCTCTCGGCCAGTCTAACATCTGAAACCTCACCGCAACACCCGAAACATCGCAATTTACTAAAACACGGCATCTTACTCTCACACAATCACACACCAGAACGCGAATTCACACTTACACACTTACCGGTAAATCACATTCACAACTTCAATGCACGCTACATGAAATTTATACCAAAACACGTGTTCACCAAAATGGGACAAGGCCCGTCGACCAAGTCCTGGGGAACCTGGACCCTACCGCAGACCGAACAGCCCACACCCGCTATTCCGAAACTGGGGAACACATCCGTCTCCTGGGCAACACTACAGATCGGCATGCGCTACACCACACAAGGCTCGGCGCTTTTTCCCGTGAACCACCACCCTAGGTGTTTCGGGCGAGCCCCGAGATTCTCCCGTAGCAAGCCGTCCTCCAACCGCAGTATTATCCAGTCGGATGACAACAAACCATCGTTCACCCAGTCTCCGTCAAGTTTGTCAGAGCGCCACTTGCACTCTGAGTTCCCCGGAGCACACTAGCCCCAGGAGCACACCGGCTCCTCCAATCACCAGAGACACACCGGTCTCACAGAGCACTCCGGCTCTTCCAAGCAACAGTTGGACCACTCACCTTCTATGCGTGGTACCGACCTCTACCGTTCTCCACTTCCGGCTGTCAGGACCAACACGGTCAGCTCCAAGGTTCCGCCTTCTGGACTCCGGCGAAGGATCATGGACCGGGACCTCTCGATCAGCAGGGTGGGGCAGCGCTGCGAGAACCAAGCTCGGCATCAAGTGGGTACCCGGGCCCACCGTGCCGACCAGGGGGCCTCCGGCCTTCTGCTACCCACTTACGGGTGAGAAAGGTCCTAATCGCGGAGTCCCTGTTCGGGCGCCATCTGATAAGCGTGGCTCAATTCCACCCGAGTGACTTACCACACTCACCCAAAGTTACCAATAATGAATCAGCCGGACAGTGGAGAAGAATAAACAAAAGTATTTATTAGGCCACAAACTCCCATATGAGAGGGCCCTATATCGACCTCACCCCTAAGAGTGCGCCGAGAAGGACTGACTCTCCTCATCACAGTAACACATTATAATACGAAAGCAGAATAAGGCACGCCCATTAGTGGAAAAGTACTGAACCCCTGAGATGGTGAACAATTGTCTCATACAGTAGGCATCTGCACCTGAGATTGCAACATTCTCATATCTCGCTCCAAGGACACAGAGCCAAGTCTTACCATCCCCAGCACATGAGAACAAGATAAGGGGTTTCGCTAGTAGTTTCAGTCACAGTGGGACGAGAAGCAAAAACTGCTGACATGAGGAATATTCTTATTCCTACGGGAGGGGGAAGTGAGCAAGTGCAACTCGCACAGAAAGGAGGATGCTTCAAAATGGTGGCACACAAGCTAAGCTAAGGATAACTGTAATAATGTCACACACATAAATGAATAACTAATAGAAGCATATAAACGTGAATGCATAAATGAATATATCAGTAGTTAGACACATTCTGCTAACTCATAAGCATAATGTATGCAGTGGGCGGGGCATGGAGAAATGAAACTTATCAGAAAGCAGTCATGTCCTCACTGAGACCTTTGCCTAGACCAACACAGTTTGAGGCCCTTAATGCGTGGATTAGGGCGGCGCACGACAGGAGTCAGAACAGACGCCAAGAAAGGGTAAGGCGATCAGTAAGGGCAGTGCAAGATGCTAAATGGGATGAAGAAGCCAAGAAGTGGAGGGTACAGGTGATTGAGGTAGATAAGTTGTACCCCATGAGAGAGGTTACAGGTGGAAAGAAACCCATGGAAGAGGATGATGAGAGCGAGTCGGAGGACGGCCTCATAAATAGGTTGTTGATAGATAGACCACCTCCGGACAATAGGGAGACAGAAGGTACGGGGCTCCCAAAAGAAGACAGGGTTGGCATAGAAGGGTATAGGCCACTCCCTTCAGCGGATTGGGTACCTACCAAAGATGAAGGGACACTTCAACATAGTCCTGTACAGAGAGTAGTCGGAAGGTTTGTGGTGCAGAAGACGCCAGCAACAGAGGGGGCTGAGTCTCATGGATTGCCAGAGGCTCTTCAAGTACCTGTTACCATAGGTCCTATACGGTCGATTTATAGCCCAGAGAAAGTGAGAGAGGAAAACCAGGTACAGCTGGACAGGGAAAGAGTTGAGATAGAAGGAAGGAATAACACGACCAATGCCTGGAGGCAATTGCCAGGACCAATAACGTGGAGCACCCCATTGGATTCAGCAGTGGGCCCCGTAACAGAGCAAGGGGGTCAGAGAGGACCGATGGATCTGAGGGGACCACGGCCGAAATCCTACAAAGAGCTGAGGGCTGACTTGAGAGAATGGGATGCGTCGACAGAAGCACAGAGCAACAGGTCAAGAGCAGAAGCAGAATGGGAAAGTCGAGGCAATGGAACATTATCTCATTGCGGGGCTAGCGAAGGCAGTCAGGAGTGGGAAGGTAAAAGTCAGGAGAGTAGAGGAGTTATACGTCATACAGACAGAGGAAATGAGCAGGAGCAAAGAGGCAGAAGTACGGAGTGTGGGGAGACATCTCGTTTCACTCAAAATGAGGGAGGACAAAGGACCCAAGAGTACAGGGATAGGTTTAGGTGCACTCACCATGCACCCAGTGATAATGTACAGCACTGGAGTCGTGGGAGCATAGGGAACAGTGAAGGATCTTGTCAGGTGCCAACTGATCAGAGACCATCGGCAAATGGTGAAGAGATGGGGAATAACGGAATGTCTTACCATGCACCTAGAGAAGCCAGACAAAATGGGAAATGCGGAACTATGGGGAATAGGGGAGTGTTTCACTACCCACCTAGAGAGGATGGAACTGCATGGGACCTGGAGAGATGGGAGCATGGGAGGACTCCCCATAACACGCCTGAGCCCAGACGTAGGACTCAGAGCTGTGATGGGAGAGATACAATTGGACTCTCTAAAGATAGTATACTGAAAGCTGTGATAAAAGCCAAAAGACTCGATGTGACCAGCTTAAGATCTGATCTGAACGATATAATAGACGGTACATTGTCTTTAGAAAGGATCGACATGTACGAACAAGATGAGCTACTGCTTATAGCAAAGGACATCACTCGAAAAGCCAGAGCAACTCATGAGAAACTGTCTGAATTGGCAGACAAGTATATGGTAGATTTGTCCAGAACCAAGGCATTACAGGATAAACACAGGTTGCAGTATTCAGATCAGGACTTAGATGAGAGGAGGACAACTGGACTAAAAACACACATAAGGGAACTGATCACAGGAATAAGAGCATGGAGAGATCTGGACAAATGGGAGGAGAGGTGGTCCAAGAAGGGAACTGTCAGGCGGAGTGCGAATGTGATGTCTCCAGAGGGAAGGCTAATGCAGATGGAGGCATTCCCTTTGCGGGAAATATCGAATGGGAATTATGTACATGTGCCCTGGAGTAGGGGAGATTTGGCTGCATTTACCAACTCATTTCCGAAGTTAAGGGAGAATCCTGTAGAGTCGTACAAGCAGGTAGAGAGGTTTGTCAAGATTTCAAAGGTGTTGTGGATTGATTTGAACACCTTGTTTGATATTGTGGTTCCAGGAGACTTGTGGATAGCATGCAAGGTTAGTATCGATTGGCCAACTGTAGAACCAGAAAGGGATCCTCGTACTAATGGACCGTCAGAAAGTGTAATGTTAAAATATGAAAGGGTGATTACATGGTTGAAGGATAAAGTGCCACCACAAGACATAGATTGGGTAAAAATAGACCGAACTAGACAGGAACCAAAGGAGACAGTTCACGAGTATTATGAGCGATTGCTGAAAGCATTCAAACAATACAGTGGACTAGATATAATGGACCCCAAAGATATAGGACAGTTTGTATCAAAGTTTGTTTTAGGGTTGAAACCTGACATTTGTCTGATGATTCAACAGCATTTAATTTGTTGGCAAAACAAACCATTGGATGAGATTTTGAGATACGCGAGATACTGTAGTGATGAGATAGAGTCCAAAGCAAAGAAATTAAAGGAAAAATTGATGGTGGTGCAGATGCAGTCAGCTGCAAAGGGAGGACAGCAGCAACAGGGAACAGGGACCATGGGACGGAAATCAAACAATCAGAATAGGGATAACGAGGAAAACCCTAGACCTAGGATAGATCTTGCTACATTGAAAAAAACGACAAAGTGCCACCAGTGTCACCAGGTGGGACATTGGAGACGCGAGTGTCCCTATAACCCTGAAAATGGAGAAATAGAAGTGGAGGAGGAAGTTCAGGAAGTTCCAGTTCAAAGGGTGACAGTGTCAAGAAGTAATGCGGCCAAAGGGGGGACTTCGGCTCCACGAGCTCAGTTCCCTCAGCCACCAAAGATTACGACAGGAGGAAAGGTCTATAGACAAATGCCTTTGTTCACAGGTAAAGAAGAGTGTTACTACGTTGATCCATTGACGGGACGACGTGTAAGTAGAGAGGAGGACTGTACCCTCGGGGCAGTTCTAGAAGTGGATCAAAGAGGACCGTTTGTTGAGGCTGAAGTGGCAGGGTGTCCTACAACATTCTTGGTGGATACTGGAGCTACTCGATCAACTCTGAGATCGGCAGTGGTTCCAGATCTACCAATGTCGGGGGAAACGATTCAGGTAGTAGGAGTTGCAAATAAGAGGATGACTAGCCCTTTGACGGAACCAGTGTCAGTGAAAATAGGAAACTACTCGGATGAACATCAGTTTGTGGTGTGTGATTCTAGTCCTGTGTGTTTGTTAGGAAGGGACTTATTGTGCAAACTGAACTGCACTATATACTGCACACCTCAGGGAGTAGAGGTACAGACTACAGACGATGATGCTACCTTCAAAGTTGTAAATTCGAGAACATGCATAGAACTGTACCCTACCCTGACAGTGGAGGAACTCCCATGGGATTTACGAGATGCAGTGTCATCCGAGGTATGGGATTTTACTGGGGAAGAGATAGGACTGATCAAAGGAGTAGAACCAGTGAAGATTATGGTTAAACCAAATGCTGAATATCCAAGAACGCCCCAGTACAAACTGACCCCGGAGACGATAGCAGGAATAAAACCCGTAATCGACTCTATGATTCAACAGGGAATACTGAAGGAAATCGTGGGAAGTCCATGCAACTCCCCGATTATGGGTTTGCAGAAACCTAGTGGGAAATTTAGAATAGTGCAAGATCTTCGAAAAATTAACAACATAGTTGTTTCATGCTGTCCAGTGGTACCGAATCCATCAGTGATATTGTTTCAGATACCATTCCAAGCTGAGTGGTTCACAGTGATAGATCTTTGTCAGGCTTTCTTTTCAATCCCATTGGATGAAGAGAGCCAGTACCTTTTCGCTTTTAAAATGGAAAATCGCGTTTTAACATGGTGTCGAATTCCCCAAGGGTTTACAGATAGCCCATCAATTTTCAACCAGCTGTTGAAGAAAAATCTTGAAAGCCTGGTACTGCCCCAGAACTCGGTTCTGGTCCAGTACATAGACGACCTACTTGTTGCGTCAGAAACGGAAGAGGCTTGTAAGTCAGATACCATTGCCTTGCTGAACCATTTAGCTGAAAATGGACACAAGGTATCTCCGAGCAAGTTGCAGTACTGTCTGACAGAAGTACAGTACTTGGGACACCGGATAGAAAAAGGAAAGCGCAAGGTGTCACCAGATAGGATAGAGGCGATAATGAAAATGAACGCGCCTACGACACAGAGAGAAGTCAGGATGTTCCTAGGAATGGTTGGTTATTGCCGACAGTGGATAGCTAACTTTTCACTGAAAGCAAAACCCTTACAAAAACTGACGCACAAGGAGGTGAGTGATCCGGTACCATGGGACAATGATTGTTTGATGGCGTTCCTCCAGCTGAGAGAAGACTTGTGTCGTGCTCCGGCTTTGGGAATGCCAGATTATGAGAAACCATTTGCACTTTTCTGCTGTGAGAGAGAAGGCTGTGCTTTGTCAGTTTTAGTGCAAATTCATGGAAATGCCCGTAGACCAGTTGCATACTTTTCGGCTACCTTAGATCCAGTAGCCGCAGCGTTGCCCGGATGTCTCAAATCCGTTGCTGCAACAGGTGTCAGCATTGAACAGTGTGAAAATATTGTAATGAGACACCAGTTAGTGGTGTATGTACCGCATTCTGTAGAATTGTTGATGACCAGGACCAAGACACAGCACATGACCAACAGCAGGCTCACGCGCTACGAGCAAGTTATTCTTGCTGCAGAGAACGTGACCCTTAAGAGGTGCTCTGTTTTGAATCCTGCTACATTGATGCCACTTCCTAATGATATTGAAGGCGAAGAATGTGAAGATCACGACTGCCTTGATGTGACTGAACTATGCACGAAACCAAGACCAGATATCGTGGATGAGCCGTTGATCGACCCTGATGAAATTTTCTTTGTAGATGGCTCATGTTTAAGAGACGATACTGGTCGGTTGAGAGCAGCTTATGCTGTTTGCACCATTACTGGAGTTGTGGAAGTCGCTTGCCTGGAAGGAGTACACTCCGCACAGGTGGCAGAAATCATTGCATTGACACGTGCCTGTATAGCAGGAAACAAAATTAGAGTCACCATCTATACAGATAGCCAATATGGTTTCGGTGTAGTTCATGATTTTGGGCAGTTGTGGTCTCAGAGAGGTTACATGACCTCCTCTGGTTCGCCTATTCGAAATGGAGAATTTGTGCGATTACTGTTAGAAGCATTACAAGGTCCAGCTGAAATCGCAATCGTCAAATGTGTAGCCCACACCAAAAATACCGATTTTGTGTCACAAGGTAATAGATATGCAGATGAAGTTGCCCGCTATTGTGCGGAGCAAGGCTATTCTTTCACGGAGGTGGAAGTAGGTGGGTTTCAGGAAAAGACCGAATTAAACATGATGCTAGAAACAGTGGATACTTGGGAGGATTTGAAAAACATGCAAGAAAATGCACCTGATTCTGAGAAAAAGGCATGGGAAACAGCAGGATGTGTGAAAAGTGAAATGGATTTCTGGGTTTCAGCAGATGGAAGAGCAGTGTTACCTGAGGAATTAGTGAGTCCAATGGCACGACAGATACATGGTCCAGTACACCTAGGAAGAGATGCCATGCTGAGGGTATTCAGGCAGACTTGGTATTGCCCTAGGTTTAGGATTGCAGCAGAAGCAGTCTGTAGGAGATGCGTTACTTGTCAGCAACTGAACGTAGGGAAGAGAACACCAGTTACAATGAGTCACATTGGGAGGTCTGGGGGGCCTTTCAACAGAATGCAATTAGATTTTATTGAAATGCCAAAAAGCAACCACCTCAGGTATGTTCTGGTGGTTGTATGCATATTTTCCAGATGGGTCGAAGCATACCCTACACGCAGGTGCGATACACTAACAGTAGCAAAGTTGTTGCTTAGAGAGTTGATCCCGCGCTACGGGGTGCCAAACTCCCTGGAATCAGATCGAGGAACTCATTTTAAGAGTGAAGTTGTGAAGATGCTTTGCTCTGCATTGAAATTTGATCAGAAGTTGCACTGTAGCTATCAACCAGAGGCTTCAGGTATCGTGGAGCAGATTAACAGCACGCTGAAGTCCCGAATAGCCAAAGTATGTTCATCGACTTCCTTAAGTTGGCCTGATGCTCTGCCCTTGGTACTCATGAGTATGCGTAGCACACCAGACAGGAGGACAGGTCTCTCTCCGCATGAGATCCTGATGGGGAGGGCAATGAGACTTCCAACTGTCCCAACCACTGCTTTGTTGAACATTACAGATGACCTAATCCTGGATTACTGCAAGGAACTGTCTGACGCCATTCATTCTGTGTCCTTCCAGGTGCAGGCTGCTGAGGTTCCATCTTCCAGAGACTTGTGTCATGATCTGTGCCCAGGGGATTGGGTTTTACTGAAAAAACATATCCGGAAGAACTGCCTAGACGTGCGCTGGAAGGGGCCCTACCAGGTCATCCTTACCACGAACACCGCTGTGAAGTGTGGAGGGTTGCCGAATTGGATCCATGCTTCCCATACTCGAAGAGTTCCAGCACCCCTAGAAGAAACAGCTCCTCTCGCAGATGAAGATTCAGTTGTGGACGGTGAGCCACTAGAGGGGATCAGTCAAGCTGTGGGGGTGTCTGAAGAAGTTGGGAGCGCTACAGAACCAGAAGAAGAAGGACAGAACGGCAGTGAAACTGAAGTTGCCACAGAAGGAGAAAGCTGCTGTGAAAACAACTCAGACACAGAACAAGTCCAGAGTGATCAAGAACAGAGTGAGAGGACAAGAAATAGGAGAACCAGGTGTGGAGCAGCTACTTGGCCTGAAAGAAAAAAGAGGCCAAGCTTGAAGCCAGCTCGAGAGGAAACTCTTGCTCCTATATCCGAAGACTCGGATCTGGACGAAGGTGTGCAAGAGCAGGAACAGGAAGGTCCAAGGAGATCAAGGAGGGTGCGAGTGCCTTGCAGAAGATACTCTACTCCTGAGTGGACCTACCTCGCTGCAGATGTCAAAAGCACGCAGAACTGGGAGGGTGAGGCAAGTGACCCTAACCAGAATTGACCCCATCATAACAGTGGAAATAGAGTTGCTGATACCAGGATTGGAGGTCGAAGGATTGCTGACTCTCAATATTGTCTATCCTCCTCTCCTGAGTGGAATAAGAGAATTGGTCTTAAACACAGTAGAATTTCCAGTTTGTTGTTCAAGTAGTCCAATACTCGAGGAACTCCTTCTTCGTTTAGAAATATTAGAAGGTGTGATGAGAGTCGTTGGAACACGTATAATTCCAGATTGCTAAAGACTTTGTAAATAAATTAATGAAGAGATAACCTAGCGCCGAGTGGAAGAAGAAACTAGGGACTTCCATTTAGTGGATGGAGAAGGGCTAGGGTTGTCTTGTCTGTTGCTATAGAACACAAAGACTGATCTTGCGGAGAAGATTATCAGCTTCCAGGTGTGGTTCGACAAGAGACATTGTGTGGTGAAAGAAATTTGGATCTACACTGTTTGAGATCATGGAGGCTGGCAACCCGAACCGCAGGGCCAAATGTATAATAGGCACACTTTTAGTGGGAGTGATTTTTCTTATAGCTTTAGTGGTTACAATATCATATGTAGTGGGACATGAAAACGAAGAGAAAGCAACAACAAAACCAAAGATTACATCGACACAGAAACCTACTATTGCTAGTAAAAAGGGGGACAATACAGAGAAAGACAAAGCTTTACTAGCAGCTGAGACTCGTAGGTTACATGTAGATGAATCACAGGGGAACTTTAAATCGAATGCATATGCTAAATTGCTATACGAATATGTTGATGCTATGGAGGCTAAAAACTGTTATGTCTGTATGAAACTGCCAGCCTCTGTAGACGAAGGTATCAGATACCATCATCTTCCATTGACTTATGGAATCACATGTAGTTTGTTGCTGAGCATATTTTATGAACGGGATGGGTTTGAATACTATTTTTCGAACTTTGATTCAGTGTTACCAGAAGTGCCGAATTACAAACATTTAAATAAATGGGATTATTATAAGAGTGAAGACAGATTACAAAAATTTTTTCTTCCTTGGAAAACATTAGATACTTCACATGCCCGGAGAAATAATTTGACTTGTAAAGTGTCAGAAATTGAGAAAAAGTTTATAGGGCAGGTGGATGATCGATACAGGAGACAAAAGATTTTAAAATCTTCAGGTCAATGGAAAACAGATTGGACCGAGGAAGAAAGGGCACACCAAAGAAAGGGTAGCAATGGTCCAATAGCTCTAGATAGAGAGAAAAGGGGGAAACTGTGCATACACAGAAGTGAAACTTATTACGAGAATGTGTTTGTGGGAAAAGTCAGTTGTGAACATGCTTTCCAATTAGAGTACTATTCTAAAGATTTCTTGAAGGAAATGCAGGTGATCCCAAATGTATATTTTGTCTGTGGGAGAAATGCATACGTGAAACTACCAGATAATTGGTATGGATCATGTTATTTGGCAATTGTCTTCCCCAAAATATACCATGCTAAGGATTTAGAAATCATAGAGGGGAAAACACAGGCTAGAGGAAGAAGAGATGTAAGCGCTGAGGAGATAGTTGGAGACTTATTTGGTGCTATGTTTCCTATTCTAGGGATAGCACTAAATGATGTCAAGATTAAGCATGGGCGGATTTTGCGGATTGGCAATCCGCGAACTTGCGTATTTACGGATTCGCAATCCGCGAAGATCCGCGAACTCTAGCGGATTTGCGGATTTTTCCGTTTTTTGTGTTGGCGCGTGTTCGCGCCGATTTTGGGACAAGTTCGCAATTGCGAACTTACTTTTCGGCTTGCAACGGCCGCGACTATGTTGTTTCTACGTCTGGTTTATCATCACAGGTTCACAGCACCCTCTGTTTCACCACTGCCACCCTCTGGGACACCCATGCCACCCTCTAGTACATCCTCACAGGCACCTATTAGGTTTATTTATTACTGTAGATTATGGTGGTTGAAAAAAGCTAGCACACCTGCCCTTCTTCAACTGCCATCAATTAATTTGTGTTTCATTAATGTGTCAGTAATTTTGAAAGTTCCAGTCTGGCTGGCACCTGCTTCCTTCCTTATCTGTAATTTGCTTTTTGTTGCAGTGAAATTTTTTTTTTACAGGACCTTTATGGTGCTATTCTATGAGCCTGCTGTTTGGGTCATAGCAGGGTCATAGAATTGTTGCAAACTCTGGAGGGGCCCATCAGGAAGCACTACCTTGAATGTTACTAATGTTAAGTTTGAACTTTTGCACCTGCTCATTGCTTTCATTTTAGCTAAAATCGTTTTTTTTGCAATTTCGCGCGTTATTTGGGGCGCGAATCCGTGCGAGATCGATTTCAGAAGCCGGGAATACGTGCGAATACAAAATTGTTTTTGTTGCGACGTGTATGTTCGCGTGATCTTGCGCGTGTTCGCGAGGCGCTTCTAGCTATTCGTTTGCCAAGTTACCCTATCGGTCGTACACGGGCGCGGCCATCTTGTTGGCGTGACGTAATTCCGTTTCCGCCCGCTATGTGTAATCTCGCAAAGTGTGCTGCTCGCTAGTACAATTTCGCGCGTACTCGCAAGGAAAATCTCGCGCGAACTTACCCACGCGGTCGTGAACGGGCGCGGCCATCTTGTTTCTCATTCATTGCTATGGTTCTGGGCATGCTTTCTGTATCCTCTCTCAATCTCTGCCATCCTTTGCTTGTTTGAAGTTTTTTTGATCTAATTTTACTTATTATCTAACCCTCTATTTTTCTAGCTCTATATTTTTGTGTTTTCTGCAGCTTTTATTTACTTTTAAACTACTTTTTTAAACTCTTTTCTTTTCTTCTTCACTATTCTATTTCTTCTTTATCATTTAAGTTTATTTCTGCCCAGACCATGGTAAAGGGAGCCGGGAAGCACCCTGAGAAGGGGAAGGGTCCCGCACCCCGTGCCCGGCTCCCGTGCGGGCGTTTAAGGGGGGTGCAAGTGGTCCCGAGGGAGATCTTCAGCGCGGAGGAAGTGGCGGCACTGATCTTCCATGTCCAGCGCCGCCTCCCCAAGACGATCCTGGGAGGCGGCAAGATCGCGACCGGCTATGGCATCCGGGAGCGCCGCCAGCGGTGGGAGAAGGTGTGCCGGGCCATGTACAAGATCTCTGGGGTCCGGCGCACATATAACCAGGCCACCCACCGCTGGACCGATGTCATGGACCGGGAGCGGGACTTGCTGGACGCGCTCGGCGTAGAGGTCCCCGGGCTTGGTGAGTAGTAGTAGTAGTACATTTACTACTCTGTTTTATCCTGCTCTGTTATTTGCAAATCTTTGTTCTTTACCAAGAGCAATAATGCTGCCGATTACATTGAGGTAAATTATATTTCAAAATCTTCTATGCATTTCATTTTCAGGTGCACTGCTCTCCTTCTCAGTAGCCTTGCTTGCTACTATGCTTCTTTGTTTTGTATGTTGTGTTCAGAAGCATTTCATTGGCCTGAGAAATTATGTATGAGTGTACTGTAAAGAAAAGAACTGCGTAATGCTAGACAGTAAGGGTCATATTTTCAATTACCGGCGCATCCCTGCAAAGTAGCAGGGATGCGGCAGTAATTGTGTGCCATGCCACCACCACCCATTGGCCCAAAACGTCACAGAAGCCTTACGCATCTGTGCCGTAAAGGCAGCGCATTGCTGGAGTTGCGTGCCAACGATGGCGCAGCTCCAGCAATGCTCTGGGGTACCCTATCTCCCCAATGCTGCATCAAGCCGTACGTCGGCTTCAAGCGCGCAGGGTTTGAGTCATGCATCATTGTCCTAAAAATGACTGATTGACATCTTGTAGATTTCCCTCAGCCACTTTTAGGATTCGTTCCTGCGCAGGTACGCCCTCCCTTGCGCCGGAACGCCCCCTGATGGCGCAGGGCTTTACAACGTGATGCATCGCCCATATGCCCATATGTGTTTTTTTTTTTAATATATACGCCGCACCAACACCATGGCGAGTCTTTTGTTCTGCCGCTGCGTCAGAAAAGGCACGCAACAATGGAGGAAAATCAGCCGCAACTTCCGCAAGGGACTTATAAATCAGCCCCAACAGACTGAAGTCCAGTGTCCTTCCTTTAGACAGTCACATGGCTATCAGAAGAAATAGTGGCGGTGGTGGCGGGTGGATTGATAGTTTGAGTATTCACTGATCTGCAAGCAGGATGGACTTTGTCTGTCACGTGTTGCGCACTGCTGCCTGCAGTGCCAGGCCTAGGCAAACCTCTTTAGTAGTCTGTTTATTGAGTTACATAGGAACTTTCTAAGTCAACGTTCCGCAAATCAGGCAATACGAATAACGTAGTATACCACATGAGATAGATCCCGTGGAATAGTTGTCTATCTATTTGCTATTTTTCCAAAATATGTTGTTATTGTTCTTTTGAAATGTTTGATTTGGTTGAAAAATCTCATCCATGTTTTATGGTTTTTCTTTCTTTCATGTTGTACATCAGCTCCCCCCAAGGGCAAGAGGACACAGGAGGAGGGTGCTGAGGATGCAGGCCAGGATCGGGCAGGCGAGGGCTCCTTTGCTGGCCCCAGTAAGTTTACATTTTAATAAACAGTACCTATTTTTTCCTAGCGTTCCTCATTCGATTTTTTCTAAATCGTCTTTGATCTTCTTGTAGACTGGATATAAATTCTTATCCTGCCTCGAATATGACTCCCTGTGGTATTACTAGACTATTCTTATTAGTCTGTCTGTGTAGCTAACTAAGATTGGACATTTGGCAATTCCATTGGACTCCCATTATATTCAGCAATACCTCTATGCACTGTCTCCTTACTGACTAGATAGTGTGGCAGAGTCATTCAGCTCCCGAAGTCACCGATTATAGATCCCCAATGATCTCTAGATTATCGTACGCAGGACAAGAGAGTAGTACGGAGTCACAGCACAGTCAAGAAGTGTCAGAGGCACTCATGCTTGCAAAAATTCCAAAACCTTTAGCTCATCCACTCTAGTCTAGAGGAACAAAAACCACAGAGTCTATTTAAGTGTAAAAGCTTTATTAAAAGTAAACACATTTATTAAAATCTACTTTGTCATAAAACTATTTAACTGTAAACGGAAAAGTGGTTAGTGCTGACGATTAATTGGACACATTTCTTGTGGTCGAGCCGAACTCTCACCTAGTTTGAACTTGATCCTGGTCGTGTTCTTAGGACTCAGGAGTCAAGCTTCTGTCTGTTAGGAGAAAAAGTGGTGCGTGTTAAAAATCAAAAGCAAGCATTCATCAGTTGTGCATAAAAGTGCAGCAAGACAACAGCCTTCCCTGGAAAATGGGACATTTTTACTATGGAGTAGACAGTCACAAATTATTACATTGTATTCTGTTTTTTTAACATTTCTCCTAGACCAAATATTATATAGTAGTGAGTGGTGTATTCTAACTTTCTTAAATGTACTTTGTAGGTGTAACATCTGGTGACGGGGCCAGCGTGGAGGTGGCTGTGTTGGACTTGGACTCGGAGGCCTCTGGGGAGGAGGCGGCGTTAGAAGAGCTGGTGGCCGTTCCTGTGGGGGATCAAACGGTGGTGGCGGAAACAGGTAAGCTATATATTCCTTACTTATTGAGATTGAAGACTGCATAGTGTGCTTTCTGCACGGGTGTATTACAATTACAAATCAACCAGGTAGTAGCCTCCTCGAAATGTACTTCGACTTAGCTGTGAAGTTTTTGGTGAGAAGAATCCCAATAAGTTCTTAGACGAACGTGATGGATGGGATGAACGAAAAGCGAAAGAAGGGTGTAAGTAAGTGGGACGCGAACTTGTATGATGGCTGGCAAAGAAGAACGATATGTGTTTGCTTGGACCCAGAGGTGGCTGGGAAGGAAAGAATATGGTATGGTGCATGGCTGGGTCAATGATGAAGCAAGGATGGGTGGAAGGACAGCAGCCTGGGTGGGTGAAACAGAAACTGTATGTGTGCGTATACTTTGAATGAATGGATGCCTGGAGCATGGTATTCTCTGACTCTTACATAGCAAATGTGTATCTAGAGAGAGTAGATGGTCGCCAGGTGAAGTAAGTGTTACCTTGAAGAGCATGTACCACCGCACCCGCACGTCCGTCCCAGTGCAGGGAAGGCAAGGAAAAGAAATTGTAAATGTGTCCAATACTACCATGAATAGTAGCAGTACTTTGTATTGCGTTTGCATTCACAGCATATATCTGGTTATTACGGTGGACACTCCGTACCTCTCTTAATAACTTTAGTTTACTTGTAGTACGTCATTCATGTGTGGGTGTATCACTGTGTTCACTCAATATTAAGCAAAGCACCTAAAGTCATCTCATCTGTCATTAAATACGTCCCATGTGAAGTGATAGATAATCAAATTAGTTAGCTTCTTCAGTTTCCTTTTCTAGTACTCATTTGCACTGTAGGGTGAAAGGTAAATTAATTAAGCAGTAGCCCTTGTAACAGAGTATTCTCAGTGCCACCCGTAATAGAAAAGTAATAGCTTCACCACCTGCATGTACTGGACCGGTACAGTAACGCAAGTCTGTCTCCATCATCATGGTGTGCAACTTTTTTTCTCGGGTGCAACTTCACTGTGCTGTGTCCATGTCATTCTGCCGGCTTGCATAAGATAACGTACCCATTTCCCTAAACAAGAGAGAAGAAGAAGAATAAGACTGGTGTACTGTCATAGTCGACTGTAATGGAAGTCCATAGTGGTCGTAGAATTAGTTCATTAAACTACCACTACTGTTAGAGCAAGGATGCAGAAGTGGGAGGTTACATAGATACTGTCCTCAATAGTTATGTACTGTGCTTTCAATTTGCTACTTGTACTCTGTGACCCAACTTTCGGCTCAATCACTTTGTGTTATTAATAAGGAGCATTGGTTACAGACTATGTCTTTCTTTCTTCATATAGTTGCTCCTTCCAAATCAACAACAAGGAGGGAGCAGGCTAGATTGGCCCGGCAACGGAGGCTGGAGGCCACAGTCGCCGAGTATCGGCGGCTGGTGGCCCTGGAGGAGGAGGAGGACACGCAGTCGAGCGGGGCAACATCTTCGACTGTGACCACTGCATCCTCCTCCGTGACTAAACCAGCGGGACCGAGCCGGGCTAAGAAAGCCGACCGCCACCGCCAAGCACCCGAAATACCAGCTGCCCCCCACAGGAGCTGCAAGGAACGCCAACGCCGCCTACGAGTCCGCATGTCCAACCTGGAGCAGGAGGTCCTGAGGTATAAGACCTTGGTTAAGGGCCTCCGCTCCGAGCTTGCCACCCTCCGCAAGGAGTATGATGCCCATGCCGCATCATGCACCAGCACCAGCACCCTCCAGTAGTGGAGTGTCCCTTGCCCTTTTTTTATAGACTTTTGGGGGGTGGGATTTGGGAGTTGGGATCGTTTTGGGACGTTTCAGAGACAATCGTTGGGGTTAGGGTGGGTGAGGGAGATTATTTTGTTAGGGATAAATAAATATATTTTTCAACTTTATCTGACCATACCTGTTTTTTACTGCTTTTCAGTCTGGTGGGTGGGGGGCGGGGGTGTAACAGTAACTTTGTTTTCCTGAACAGTCGTAGGACTTTAGTAGTACAACCGTCAATCTCTTGTCTACTCCGAAATAATACTCCATTATACTACCTCCCACCAAACGCTTATCTTACCTGTAATTTGTGTTAGAAATTAGGGCTAGGCCCAGGGCTGGCTCCAGGTGAAATGGGGATTAACGTTGTCATTCCTGGGCGGGTGACATTTCCTCATTGCGGTGTTACTAGTGGTGTGACACAGTGGCAGTTGCATGCCTATGGAAAAAAAGAAAACGAAACCTTGTTTGTACTCCTTACTGTAGCATTACAACGGTTACGGTACGATCGAGAAAATAGCAGGTGACAGTACACTAGAACAGTGCCATAATGTAGCCTAACAAATGGTAAAGTATTGCAAGTATAACTAGTACTTGCGTTGAATTTATTTGACATTGGCTACTACTACTAGAAGATATAGTACTGAAGCTGAGTAAGTCTAGAAGATATCCTCGTATTCCTTCACCAGCCTGTTGCTGCTATCACCTTATCCTCCCCAGCAAGTGTGTGGAATTATTGATGTCATTTTAGTCAGACATCAAGCAAAACAACACAGCCCGGGGGAAGAGGGTTAGGGTTTGTAAAATGGATGGGAATGGGGGTTTCTTTTTGGGTAGGTTTTGTTGAGAGAAGAAAAAAAAAGCAGAGCATGGACAAACAATAATTGAAGATACAGAGTTTACAGACAATCTTTGGTTACAAACTAAAGGTAAGCACATGCAGTCACACTCATAGAATAAAAGACAACAATGGATACTGTATCTGTATTGCGTATGTTGTTGGAGTTGTCCTGTTGAAATTGTTAAGTAAGTTGCATGCAGCAAACAATTCCTCTTATTGGCGGCACTCCTCCATTCCAGCTGACGCTTCGTCCATCAATGTGGTGGTGACCACTGACAGAAGAGACACCCTGTCCACTGCCTGCCTGGCGGATGTTGACTGAAACCCGGCCTGTAATTATTGAACGGAAAACAGGAAGTGCTATTACAATACCACTGATAAATAAATAAAAGGTATGTACGCTGTGTGGTTCAAAAAGTGACACTTTGATTTCCCTAATAGACAGTACAATATTTTTGAAATTGCGTGCTCTGTCTGAGTCACCTTTTTAAGGATCAATAAGTATGGCCAAAATATTATAGCGGATCTTTCCCCTCAAGGTGGGTGTACTACTGTGTTTTAGAACAAAATTTGACCTTCCCAGCAA
This sequence comes from Lissotriton helveticus, assembly GCF_964261635.1. Taxonomy (NCBI): domain Eukaryota; kingdom Metazoa; phylum Chordata; class Amphibia; order Caudata; family Salamandridae; genus Lissotriton; species Lissotriton helveticus. The sequence continues at coordinate 471,481,304 of NC_136059.1, read as the reverse complement.
TGCTCCCACCAAGACCCTTACTAAAGCCAGTCGCAAAAATGTAGAAGAACCCAATCATATCTCCAAAAACGATGCCTAGCAGAAAAATGGTTACAAAACGTACTTTGAAAGTAACAGTAGACCCAAATACAGACCGTGGATTGTATTCAAACCACTTGCCTGCAAGCAAAAGTATCCATAGCCAGCATCGCTCCAACAGTGCTCTACAACAACAGAACCGCGTTGCAATCGAACCCCCCTAAACACATGCAATCCTGCTGCTAGGGCTAACCCTAACGAACCCTAACTTACAAAAAGTGCCAAAACTGGTGTTTCCTTATGGATTTTGTCCAACTAACTTCTAGCCGGTATTAGACCTTCCCAGGAATGCCCCAGGCAAGACCCGCCAACCCACCCGCAAAAAAACACCCGACACAACACCACCAAACAGCGAAAAAGCTAAATCTCATACTTACAATGTCTCTCGGCCTTCGGTCCAAACGCGGCGCTGTGCAGCTAGGTCGTCATCATCATCAATCATCATAACTCCTGTTTTCCACCACGGATTTCCTGAAAAGCAAATGCAATCAAGATTAGACTGTCGCAGCAGTGCTTCGACAGAGACCCCGGCCGCAACCCACCCACGAACAGCAGGAAGCCCCCCAAAACGCTACATTGAGCAAGATGTCTGAAGAAATGGCAAAAAAAAGGCTGTTCCTTATGGATTTTGTCCAAAACACTTGTATCCGGTATTAGACCTTCCCAGGAATGCCCCAGGCAAGACCCGCCGGCGCCAACCCACCCGGAAAAAAACACCCGACACAACACCACCAAACAGCGAAAAAGCTAAATCTCATACTTACAATGTCTCTCGGCCTTCGGTCCAAACGCGGCGCTGTGCAGCTAGGTCGTCATCATCATCAATCATCATAACTCCTGTTTTCCACCACGGATTTCCTGAAAAGCAAATGCAATCAAGATTAGACTGTCGCAGCAGTGCTTCGACAGAGACCCCGGCCGCAACCCACCCACGAACAGCAGGAAGCCCCCCAAAACGCTACATTGAGCAAGATGTCTGAAGAAATGGCAAAAAAAAGGCTGTTCCTTATGGATTTTGTCCAAAACACTTGTATCCGGTATTAGACCTTCCCAGGAATGCCCCAGGCAAGACCCGCCGGCGCCAACCCACCCGGAAAAAAACACCCGACACAACACCACCAAACAGCGAAAAAGCTAAATCTCATACTTACAATGTCTCTCGGCCTTCGGTCCAAACGCGGCGCTGTGCAGCTAGGTCGTCATCATCATCAATCATCATAACTCCTGTTTTCCACCACGGATTTCCTGAAAAGCAAATGCAATCAAGATTAGACTGTCGCAGCAGTGCTTCGACAGAGACCCCGGCCGCAACCCACCCACGAACAGCAGGAAGCCCCCCAAAACGCTACATTGAGCAAGATGTCTGAAGAAATGGCAAAAAAAAGGCTGTTCCTTATGGATTTTGTCCAAAACACTTGTATCCGGTATTAGACCTTCCCAGGAATGCCCCAGGCAAGACCCGCCGGCGCCAACCCACCCGCAAAAAAACACCCGACAACACCCCCAAACAGCGAAAAAGCTAAATCTCATACTTACAAGTTACAATATCTCTCGGCCTTCGTTCCAAATGCCGCGCTGTTCAGCTAGGTCATCATCATCAATCATCATAACTCCTGTTTTCCACCACGGATTTCCTGAAAAGCAAATGCAATCAAGATTAGACTGTCGCAGCAGTGCTTCGACAGACACCAAAAATTACACACAAACCCCCGGAACCCCGCCAAAGAGCACCTCAAAGGCAAGCAAGTCAGCAAAAATGGCAAGAAATTTCCACCTCATATTTGGTCCAAAACACTTTTGTCCATTATTAGAGCTTCACAGCAATGGGCCCAAAACCGTCAACTCACCCGCAAAGAAGTACAACACCCCCACAAGTGCTGAGTCTTTCTTCATTGTGCGTAATCCAGCACTCTGCTTGGAGGTAAATCGCAGTCTGGAGGAGGAGGATAGAGGAGCATGTTCTTCAGAACTTGTGAACCTGAGGAATGTAGACTGCGGCACCTTCAAATCAATAAGCAAACAAGTGAAGACAGTTCTGATGATGGTCTTGTTTTTGGGATTAGGTGATTAAAGTTTGAATTAAATTAACTGTGCAAAACAAAGAAAGAGAGACACAAAGCACACAGGAATAAAAGTGAATAAGGACGAAAAAGAAAGTTCTTGATTGATTGTCTCATTTTCAGGGCTCGGTGTCAGGGAATAAGAACAAGATTTCGTCATCATACTATGCGAATTCAGGCTGGATGAGGTCAGTGGCACCGAACAGAGAAAAAATCCCCTCATCTACGTTGCTGTCCTCCTCGTCTTCATGTGGCGTGCTTTCTCGCACTTTGTAATCTGGTGGTATGAGGTGCTGATTCATCTTGATCATTGTCAGCCGCTCCACATTTTTGGGCGATAGGCGGCTCCGTTTGGGAGTTACAATGCCACCAGCAGCACTGAAAACACGTTCAGAAGACACACTTGCGAGTGGGCAAGACAAATAGTTTATAGCCAGGTTGTAGAGCTGTGGCCACAATTGTTTTTTGCCATGCCAATACTGCAATGGCTCCTCATTAAGAAAGACCACTGTTGAGTCATTCAGATAGTCCTGCACCATCGACTCAAGGTCATCAACTGTTCCTCCACTTTGCTTACTTTTTGCTGTGCCTGTGACATTTTTTCGAGAACCATACCCCATCAAACTTAGCCAATCCTCCTCCCCAGCCACTGTTAGTGTTGTCATTGTGTGTGGTGCAGATGATCCAGTTGCCGGTGTCTTTAACGGCTGAGAGGTCACTTGTGCCCCAGCCACAGGTGCAGAAGTGGATTCTTGTGACTGCGGATGGCCTGCTGATGCTGATGTACTGGCTTCTCCTTCAATAACCTGCCGTTCTTTTTCAAACCTCTTGGCTGACCAGGCTAACCAATGTTTGTACTTTTGAACATCTGCATCAGCGAAAGGAAAGAATGCGTTGTCTGCCAGCGCCTTTTTGTAGCGTGGATCCAGAATAGTAGCACAAATGTAATGCTGATCTGAGTTGATGTTTTTAAGACGTTCATCACCACGTAGGCGATGTAATAATTTCTCAGACAAAATGAAATGTTTTTTTTTTTTCATCTTTTTCAAACTCAGAAGAAACCGCCATCAGTTGGTGCTCCAGTATGCACAACAATGGGATAGCTTTTCCCAAATTACAGTCCTCCTGGCTGACTGCACGCGTGAAGAACTCAAAAGGACGAAGCATGTCTGTCAGGCTTTTAACTATGGCCCATTGCGCCTTACTCATCCGCAGGTCCTCCTTCTGAGATGTAGCCTCTGTCAAGAAATAGTGATCGAGTACCGTATACTGCTCATGCAGACGCTCAAGCATGTAGAAGGTTGAGTTCCAACGTGTTGCCACCTCCTGGATGAGTGCTTTCACTGGCATTCCACGTTGAAGTAGCAGTCTCCGCAGATGCTTCCGGGCCTTAAAAGAATGGCTGAAATGGTTGCACATTTTGCGGCAGGTGGCCATTACCTCGAACGCTGGACTCTCTTTATCACTCAAGAATTTTTGAACTACCAGGTTGATACAGTGCGCCAAACACGGCACTCTAACATGGTCACCCTGTAACATGGCCTTAACTACATTGGCGCCATTATCCGTGGAAACATAACCAATCTTGCGTTTTAGGGGGGATAGCATTGTCAAGACCTTTTTGTTAAACTCTTGCAAAAGGTTTTCTGCTGTGTGACTTTTCTCCAAGCCAAACATGGCTAGTGTTGCATGTTTCCGAGCAGCTTTGAAAACTTGGTCCGGGTCAACACCTGCGTTTAGCTTTGCTATAACACCTGAAAAAGAGACCCAGTGTGCAGTGATGCACATGTAATCATCGCCTGGGCCACTGGTCCACATGTCTGTTGTCAGATGTATTGTGTGAACAGCACTCTTCTGCAAAGCTGCCCCAATCGCCTGCAGCACATCTTCATGTAGTGCTGGAACCGCAACTCTGGCAAAATAGAACCGGCTCGGAACCTTCCATTTAGGGCAGAGCGTTGCAACTAATTCAAGAAAACCTACCGCTTCTACAAAAGAAAAAGGTAGAAGGTCCACAGCTAGCATTTTAGCCAGCTTAGTGTTATACACACGCGTCAGTGGGTGGTTGCGTTCATATGGCACCTCTGAAGTAAGCATTGTTCTAATGTTGCCCTGGACCAAGCATTTACGGGCTGATAATGACTTCATTGACCCAATTTTGCTCGCTGGTGAACTTTTGTGCGTTGGTGTCTCACTCGCTCCAACACTCTTAGTGTGCCTCACATTGGGTGTGCTGCTGAGAGGGGTACTGGGTGTAAGGGAAGTGTTTGACACGTCTTCTTCCTGCTCGTCAACATCAGATGAAACATCAACGTTTCCTTGATTTTGGCCTTTCTTGATCGCAGCTAGGTGCGCAAACCATTTGACAGCGTGCTTTCTCTCAAGATGACCACTCTGGCCGCCGGTACCATAGTTGCTACCTGGCTTACCACGACTAACTGCAAGCTTACAAAGGGTACAAATGGCAAACTTTGGATTTTTGGGACAAACAGTAAAGAAGTCCCAAACTGGGGACTTGAAGTGTCTGTGGGACCTGGAGGAGGCGGCGATACTGGTGGTGGTGGTCATGAAGCTAATGCCAGATGAAGTGGAGGATCTGGATTGGCCAACTTTTGTACGTTTTCCACTTTCACCGCCACTAATTAAGGTCGAGGTTGACGCAGGTCTCTTCTTGCCAGAAAGAAATATGGAAGCGGGACGAGTTGGTGTACTACTTAACTCCAATGATTGTGGTGTTTCCACTGCCTCCTCATCGACAACATCATCATCATCATCATCACGCGCAGCAGCTCTTCGGGCTAGGGTCAAAATGTCTGTTTGCTGCATGCCCGCTGGGGCTGCAGTGACCTTTATGATGACTGGGTCGTCGTTGGCAGAGTCTTCATCAGCAGCAGTATCCGCCACTTCTTGTTGAGCCTCATCACACTCCATAAGTCTGAGACTTTGGACGAGCTTCCTTTTACGCTTAAGTACCTTTGTTGGATCATGGTGTGCCTCACTCTCAGACGGCTGTGGTGCTGGTTCCCAAGTTTGATCCGTATCATCAGAAGGAGGTGTGCTTGAAGAAGATGTAGACACCACCCTTGATCTCTTCCTTGCTAGGGGTGTGGAAGACAATGAAGGATCATCAGGAGGAGTGGCTTCCTCAAATGATACCTCGCCTTGATTGTCGATTTCCTGATGTGCCCCTACTTCGGGAGGAACAACTATTGTGGGCACTTGTGACCCTCCATGCACCTCTGCTTGCGCATCTCCTTGCGCTGCCTCTCCTTCCACATGTACTTGGGCTTGTACTTGCACATGTGATTGTTGTTGCGGCTGTGGTTGTTCAACACTCGTCAGATGAGCTACAACAACCTGTGTTGATTGAGGGACATTGCTGCTGCTTTCTTGCGATGAGCCAACATCACTGGTCGATGGTGATTGAAGAACTATACTGGCTGCCTCTGCAGCACTCAAGGGCTTGGACTTAAGTTGGCGTGGTGGTGGTGGTGGCACTGAGCCCAATGGAGCGGGGGTGCTGCTGCCAGCTTGGTCCCCAGCAGATCCCGCTGCTGCTGCAGGCATACTTTTTTTTTTACTCCCAAAAAAAGGGGCGGGCGGCACACCAGTGTCCTTGGTAACTTGCTTCTTCTGCTCCTTACTGGCACCTTTCTTGCTAGAGGAGCTACGGGTTACTTTTTTTGGGGCCATCTTCTTCAGAGCAGGTCAGCAGGCAGCAGTTGCACGAGTTGCAGAGGGTTCTGTGTCCAGACGTGACGTCGCGTGACGTTATGCTGCACACACACACCGCTGCAGGACTTCTTCCTGGCACTGGTGGTTCTCTTGAGTCTTCTTGTGCACCTAAAAGCAATGGAAGACAGAGGAACATCAGTTCAGTTATACACCCCAAAAAATCGACAAAACACAGAAAAATGAGCACAATCCCATGCCATCCATGATGTTTACATTGAAGACACCCCACAGAAAGACTACGGACATGCAAGTATGCAACACTCACTACCCCTGGGCATAATGGATGAAAAGTAGGCAAAATAAGTGCAGGCCTCAGACACTGCCTCTCCTCAAAATGGCCCCTTACACCCCAGGCACATGTTGCCTGTACCAGCCAGCACTCAAGATGGCCACCACCACCACCCACATGACCAGTCCACATCAACAGTACACCCCCAAAAAACAGAAAAACAGCCAGAAATCACCACAATCCAACGCCATCCATGATGTTTACATTAAAGAGAGTGAGACCACACCACAGGCACACTCAGTCCATGCACCACCACCCCTGGGCAAAAGGCCACACCAGCAGCCCCCCAAAAACGACAAAAACAATAAAATAAGCACAATCCCAGCCCATCCATGGCCTCTATTATGTTTAAATTCAAGAAGACACCCCACAGAAAGACTAGGCCCATGCAACACTCACCACCCCTGGGCAAAGGGCCCCACCAGCAGGCCCAAAAAAACGACAAAAAACAATAAAATCAGCACAATCCCAGCCCATCCATGGCCTCAATGGTGTTTAAATTCAAGAAGACACCCCTCAGAAACACTAGGCCCATGCAACACTCACTACCCCTGGGCATAATGGATGAAAAGTAGGCAAAATAAGTGCAGGCCTCAGACACTGCCTCTCCTCAAAATGGCCCCTTACACCCCAGGCACATGTTGCCTGTACCAGCCAGCACTCAAGATGGCCACCACCACCACCCACATGACCAGTCCACATCAACAGTACACCCCCAAAAAACAGAAAAACAGCCAGAAATCACCACAATCCAATGCCATCCATGATGTTTACATTAAAGAGAGTGAGACCACACCACAGGCACACTCAGTCCATGCACCACCCACCACCCCTGGGCAAAAGGCCACACCAGCAGCCGCCCAAAAACGACAAAAAACAATAAAATAAGCACAATCCCAGCCCATCCATGGCCTCTATTATGTTTAAATTCAAGAAGACACCCCACAGAAAGACTAGGCCCATGCAACACTCACCACCCCTGGGCAAAGGGCCCCACCAGCAGGCCCAAAAAAACTACAAAAAACAATAAAATCAGCACAATCCCAGCCCATCCATGGCCTCAATGGTGTTTAAATTCAAGAAGACACCCCTCAGAAACACTAGGCCCATGCAACACTCACTACCCCTGGGCATAATGGATGAAAAGTAGGCAAAATAAGTGCAGGCCTCAGACACTGCCTCTCCTCAAAATGGCCCCTTACACCCCAGGCACATGTTGCCTGTACCAGCCAGCACTCAAGATGGCCACCACCACCACCCACATGACCAGTCCACATCAACAGTACACCCCCAAAAAACAGAAAAACAGCCAGAAATCACCACAATCCAATGCCATCCATGATGTTTACATTAAAGAGAGTGAGACCACACCACAGGCACACTCAGTCCATGCACCACCCACCACCCCTGGGCAAAAGGCCACACCAGCAGCCCCCCAAAAACGACAAAAAACAATAAAATAAGCACAATCCCAGCCCATCCATGGCCTCAATTATGTTTAAATTTAAGAAGACACCCCACAGAAAGACTAGGCCCATGCAACACTCACCACCCCTGGGCAAAGGGCCCCACCAGCAGTCCCAAAAAAAAGACAAAAATCAGCACAATCCCAGCCCATCCATGGCCTCAATGGTGTTTAAATTCAACAAAACAGTTGTATCATACACCCCTAACCAACCCTGGTCCTACTGGATACTGTGGCTACCCACAATATAATTTATTTAATGTTCTGAAAAAGTTCCAAATTTTTACTTGCAGCAACTGTAATGCCCCAAACAAACTTACTTGTGAAAGTTGATTTCTAATCCAAAAGTGATCCAAAGACAGTCAAAAAGGCCTCAAATCCAAATATCCAGCAGCACCCACAAAAAGTAATCCTTCCAGCTCCAGATCCAAATGAAAGTGACCAGGAGATGGACAAAGCACTGGGAGGAGCCTGCTGGACAGGAACAGGAAGTTGGAGACTGTGGGGCACTTCCTTCCTCCCCCCCCCCAAAATGGACTCCTTGCAACAAAAAAAAAGCCATGCAAATGTCAACCTGAGGAGTGATTCTGATAAAAATCATAATTTTCTGAAGGTTTATCCTGTTTGCTGGTGATTTTCTTGTGCGAAATTGCAAAATCTCTATTTCGCAAGTGCGAGATTGTTCCTTTCCGCCGCAACTACGTGTTCGCAATTGCGAACTCTCGCGAGGTGTGCTGTGCAAGGTGGCAAGCCGCGAGTACGTATTCGCGGGCGACAAACTCCCGCGGGAACACGCAGCAAGATCTAAAATGGCGCGTCACTCGCAAAGAAAAACAACTCGGCAAACGCTAAAATGACGGAAAGTGAACGCCGTGCACCACGCCGCGCGCCGCAACCAAGCAAAAAATCCGCCGCGAGCGGATTCACGGATTTTCGACAAATTCGCGAGCGTTCGCGGATTGCGGATTTGCCGAAAATTCGAAAAATCTGCGAGCGGAGCGGATTTTACGCCCATGCTTAGTCAAGATTAGAAGATTGGCAACAGTTGTAGATAGGTTGTCCGCCAGTACTGCTAGATCACTAATGCTGGTGGAAGCAGAAATGCAATCGATAAGGGCAATGGTTCTTCAGAACCGACTTGCTCTAGATGTTCTGTTAGCCAAAGAGGGAGGAGTCTGTAAGGCTTTGAAGGTCCAGGAATGTTGCACTTACATTCCAGACAATTCAAAACCGTTAGAGAAGTACATTCGAAACATTACTGAAATACATCATGAGATAGAGGATTTGACAAAGGTAACCGTGTGGGAAAAAGTAGGTCAAGGAATGGGTAAAGTTGGAGGTTGGTTTGCCAACCTAGGAAAGAATATCATTTGGTACATACTGAAACCTATTATCATAATAGTGATTTGTATAATCACTTTGTGGGGATTGGTGTGGCTGTAGCAATGGTATAGATCAAACAAGTTGCAAAGAACCATGAGAAGGCAAGAGAGGAGATTGACTGCGATGCAGGATAATCAGTACAGGAGTCTAAAGGCTCTAGAGATGATGAAACGAGGGGGTACTGAAACGACTTCAGTTTGACTCAGTCCATACCTCAGGGATGGTGTTTTGAGGGTAATGACTACTGAAAGTCATCAAAGGGGGGATTGAGAGAGTGCAAATTAAGAAAAACTGTAGAAGTGCACCATATTTACAAGCACGTTGTATTAGTTTAGTGAACAGTATATAAGAGTGGCGAAATTATAGAGTGACGGTACATAATAGTGTTTAATTAGGATAGGATACTTATATGGAGTGTGAAAAGCTAAATGTAGATGTGTTAGAGATGTTAGAATGATGTTGAAATCTCATGTTATGTGGCTGTTGTAAGGGAAAATGTAATTCTGCTAAACGTGGAAATGTGTAGGCCACATGGCAGTTCACAAAGAGTACAAGAAACTGATGTATTTCCACATAATCTGGATTTTAATGTTATTATGATTCACGTATTATTGAACCTAGGACTGATATATATGTTTTATAGACGTTTATATAATCATTGTGTGTAATAAGTTAGAATATTGTTTAAACTAAAGAAATTAAATGTTTTGTAGAAGTGCATAGGCCCGTTTCATGGAATCCTATCAGGCCTGAATAGATAAAGTCATTTAGTTTGATCTGCATGTGCTCGTTAGAGAAAGGTCGTGTTAGGCACAGGACGCAGAGCCTGTTACATGGTTTACGACTTAAAGATATCGTGGAGGCCGGAATTTGGGGCCCACAGAGAAAGTGTCTTTTGCAGGTGCGAGGGGGTTTAATCAGGAAAGTGATGAATAGACTTTTGTTCAAGAGAGCCTGGTACAGGCCTGGAGGAGTCTTCAGGAATTTCCTGGGGGTACCGTCTTGCCGCAGAGGAGCCTGGGAAGCAAGGTCAACGCTAACGATGGGCCTAGAAGGAGTACCAGCATGGAAGTTGCCGCCAGAACCAACACCACGTGAGGGGCGTCTTTGGGGGCGTTTCTAATGTAAATGTGATTTTGTATTAGGGACAGCACCCCTGGGTGGAGGCAAGGCAGATGATCTGAGGAACCTAAGAGAGCGGATGGGTAGGCAGATAGGGAACTGCGAGACATCGTTTTGGAACAAAGACTAAGGGAAGTGTGTGTTCTTCTTTGGAAGTCACCACTGCTGACACCTTTTTAGGTTAAGATCTTGTTAAGTAGGGATGTCACTTAGTCTAGTGTAGGGATAGTCTAATCTGATTTCTTTCCTTTCTGTAAATGACTCACAAGCTACAGCTTGTGTTTATCCTCGTAACTTTGATAATTCTAGAATTTGTTTTGGTGATATTCTTCTGCCGACTAAGAGCATTTAGAAAATTCATGTTTGTATTGATACCCGTATATCTTTTGAATCTTATTTTGAGATGTCTGTATCTCCAGTTACGTTTGGCTTTGTAATAAACTTTTAAACTTTTAAGCTTGAGTGATTCTTTAGAGTGGAGTAAGTCTTTAACTGATTAACTTAGTAGTGGATTGCCTTTTACTCAATGACAGGTACCAACGGTTCAGTCGACCTGAGTTGGGATCTAGATCTATAACTATAGACCAAAAATCCCGCGTTAACAGAACATTAAGGTGGTCATGTGCAAACCCATGCAAAGGAGCATTCCAACTCTCACATAAACCCGGGCGGAGCAAGACGTACAACGTAGGGGTTTCCACTCGACAAGGACGACGAGGACGAGGAAGGGGAGCATCCATGGCGAGGAGGAGGCAGCCACAGCAGGTTAGTGTCTTTTAAAGAAATTATAATTAATTAGGGAGGGTGGAGGGGCCGGCAAACTCCGCTCATCCATGGAATCGGAGTTTTGCCTAAACTACGCGTTCACAACGGAGCGCGGAGTAGGCAAAACTCTGTAAACTCTGCTGGCAGAGCGGAGTTACCCGCCCGGGATTACTCTCACACAGAGTTTTGCATTGTTTCTACACTATCGGCATTTGTAGAGGCAAAATGCACTTATAGCCAGAAATGTTTCTCAGTTAATGCAGTTTTGGATAATGAGTTAACAGGCTGATCATGATATGAATCATGCATGAACCAGTCTCTTTGGGAGGTGTTTTCAATGAACTCATTCGGCCAAACCGGCTTGAATATGTTACAATGGAATACTTTGATTTCAGACTACAGTACTCGCAAAACCCATCGCCTTTTATCACCAGCGATGTACTTGCTAGAATGATTCTGTGCATGTCTGATATTAATAATAACTTGTTTGTATAGTGCTACAATTGCTCTTCACGGTTTGCAAGCACTGTAAATAGTACATGCTACAATTATCAGGTTTATGGTGGTAAATCTACTAATCCCCGAAGGATTGCCTCACAAAACTACATTTGTCAGCGGTGAACACTTACCTCACTGAACCATCTTCCAGACCAATAAAAGGAAAATTGCGTTTTTCCAAAAGAGTAGCAAGTGTTGAGCCTTTTTAATTTTTTTGAAGTTTAGTCCTACGAATCCAATGCAATTTCCTTTGTACCAGTGCCGCACCTTTTTATGCAATAAAGGGCTGACCTGGCATGTGTTGAGATGGCCTTTTCATCCAAACTACGCCATTCCAGCGATACTTAGGTACTGAAGCAGCCCATTACATGGCCAACTCTAGGGTTTGCAAAATGGCACCGCCAGAGATGAAATAAATGGTGCTTTCGTCATGAAGAGATTTGGTGAAAGGAGAGTAGGTTTTTTTTTGATGAAGAATAGGCTTTAAAAAGCATGCAGATTTATAATGTTCTAATATTTTTTTTTTAACTCGACACTATGATTTGACTCCTCATATCATTTATTTACATTCTTCATGATGTTCTTCCCCTTCCTTGAGCCCATTTTAAATGAAATATTTCTCGCCCCAGGAAAATAGGAGTAGCTCTTTGTTAAATCACATTACTTAAAGGAAGTCTCTCAACTTGTATAACTTTTTAAAATACTTAGGAAGGAAGGGATTTGCCTAGGGATGAGATAAGGCAATTCTATTGAAAAAGTGCATTGAAGGGTAAACCAGGCAAAGACCATTCCTTGCTCTTTCTTGATGTTAGTAAGAAAAGCGGCTTCTCCCAAGACTATGTCATAGTCCATACCAAAGGCAGAGATTCTTTTTGTATTTCAAAATAATTTTGGGTTGTGTGCTTTTTATTTGATTTTATTTATTCAATCAAAAAGCTGAACTGAGCCTCTTAACATTACTTTCAGATTTAAATACAAATAGGGGTGATTTAAAGTACTCCAGTACAAGTTTATTTGTAAGAAAATTGTAATTTAAATGCAGTTGTTATCACAGGAGTTCTTGGCCAATGTAGATTGTGTCCATACGTGGTTTTGCTTAAACTTTGCAACCAAAGTATCCATCTAAAATGTTCTGCAACATCTTTGTCTGCTCCACCAGCTGTGTTCCTGAAATCACCGCCTCCATTCAATAAGGCCGAAAAGTAGAATATTGGCACCAGAAGGACTGCCTGGAATGAAACGTTTGACTTCATAGACGCTAATAGAAGAAGCAGATGACAAAAAGATAATCAAATACTTCAAGAAACTGGCAGGTGACGGAGTTAAAGAGATGATAAAGAAGTTGCCACAAGCTGAAGAAGTATCATACCGTCAAATCAAGAAGACATTGGAGGCCATGTTCAATCCAATGCTAAATGTCGACGATGAAAGGTACACTTTCAACCAAGCAAGACAGCAACGTGGTGAGATGATTGATGAGTTTGTTGAGAGAATTGATGCGCTTTTAAAGCACTGCAAGTTCAATGAGTTCAATGATGAAGAAGCCATTATTATTAGAGTTATTGTTGCTGCAAGAAACACTTTGTTCGGAGAAAGTGCTCATGGCTGCAACATCGGAGAAATGTGCCAATCGGCAAGCTGCTGATATGGCAACCAGAACAATTAAAAAATGAAGAGTAAGCAGAAACACAAGGCAGTTGCCCACAGAGTGACGTCTCGAAGAAAAAGAAATTGTGTTTTTGCTATGGATTCTCTTTTCCACATGAAGATAAATGTCCTACCATCGTACTGATACGCAAAGGAAGTGGGAAAGAAAATCATTTCATACCGGTTTGCAAAGCAATAGAGAAACTAAGTGTGTCACGAAGAGGCGAGAAGATGGATGCCAGAAAGTTCCAGAGGCACTCTAGCCACTCCCACAAGGCCAAACTGCAACATCGACTAAGGCAAGTGGAAACAAAACAAAGGCAATTCTTATCAAATTAATCTTCCAACAGTTTGTGGACTTCTTCATCGAGTGACAGAGAGGAAGATGGACGTGCAGTGGTGATATCAGTCACCGACTGGCATGGGCATGTAGGATTGGCCGCTTGCTAGGAGAGAGACAAATTTTAAAAGAATTGCCATATGAGGCATCAAGGTTCATTTGGATATTGTCCTTAGATCATGCCCAAGGTGACTGAGTGCCCTACAACTTTCATTATAGACACTCATGTGTCGATAAACATCATGCCGGCAGAAAAGTACAAAGAGCTATCTTCGATACAATGTCTCACAACGCAGAGAACAAAGTTGAACAATTGGGCAGCTTTAACACCCTTGCAGAGCTAAGGATCCTTTGTGGCGACCATGCGGCACAAAACAATGACAGTGCAAGCATCAAAGCATGTCCTCCCAGGTACTTTGTCGAGTGCATGCTTATTAATTTTTAATACTGCTGCTGATATGGGACGGATCGCTATCAACTACAACGTGAATGTTCATTCTAAAGTATGACCTTATTGAGCATTCTACTGATCTGACACTATGGGTTTCATCCATTGTGGTAATGCCAAAATAAGACAGTGGAGGTTCAGTGCTCATTTGTGCTGATATGCAACAGGCCAACAAAGCAATTGAACAAGAAAGACATCCAGTTCCACACATTATGGACATAATTCCGCAGCTGAATAGTACCAATGTCTTCTCCCGCCTTGATCTGAACGAAGACTAACATCAACTTGTACTGGAAGAAAACTGTAAACACATTACTACTTTTTCAACTCATGATGGTTTGTTCAGATAGAAAAGACTCAGTTTTGGTGTGTCACCAGCTGCAGAAATCATTCAAGATGAAATTTGTCCACTAATTCAGTCTGTCACACATACTTTTAACTACAGTGATGATGTACTGGTGTTTGGGGCTACATGACAAAGCACTCACACAAGTATGCCTTCTGGTAGCTGATGTTGGTCTCATACTAAATGCAGAGATGTGTGAATTTCACAAAAACACACTTCAATTCTTTGGGCATATTTTCTCTGAATGGAATAACTCCTGACCCCGAAAAGGTAAAAGCATTGACATATACTTGTCCTCCAGAAGATGTGGCCGTGCTGCAATCCTTATTAGGTATGACCAGCTACTGCTCTAGGTATATTTGTGATTTTGCCACTGTGACCAGCCCTCTAAGAGAACTAACAAAGCAAGATGTTCAGTCTGAATGATCATCTGCATGTGACTTGAGTTTCAAGAAACGTGCAATTGAATTTGCAAATGAAATGGCTTACTTTTATCCGAAATAGCATACAGAGATTGTGGCGGATGCAAGCTTGGTTGGGTAAGAACAATCCTTGCCCAACACAATGGACAGTCCATAGCTCACAGACACATTGTGGCCTATGCTAGCCGGAGTCTATCTCAAACTGAACGTGCTTATTCTCAACCGGAGAAAGAAAGCTTAACTATAGTGTAGACGTGTGAACGCTTGCATGTGTTTCTGTACAGAAAACTTTTCTCCCTTGTCACGGATCATCGGGGTTTGCTCACCATCTACGGAAATCTGCAGGCCAGGATGTCCCCTAGCTTCGAGAGGGTGGGGTTGCATCTGCATGAGTATGATTATACTATTGTGCACCAACGGGAGAAGGTTCAAAACCCCACAGACTACTTTTCATGAGTGCCGCTACAGCATCCTAGTACCACATCCACAGTGGTTGAGGCCTATATCAATTTCATAGTAAAGTCAAGTGCTCTTTCTATTGAACATATTCTGACAGCTACTAATACTGACAAAGACATGCTTAAACTCAAGGAAAGCATTACAACACAGTCATGGAGGAAACATACTTCATCTCTTACATGACGCGCTTGACTCACAAGGCGCTAGGCTGTTGGTGAAGTGTGCGCTCGTGTTCGCACTGTTTTTAAATTTAGAATTGCTGCCTGTGTATAAATAGGGTGTATTTTAAACTTCACTTGAATTTTAATGGCATTACTTGCTCCTTACCTGTTCCTTCCGGTCGGTGCCTTGTTCCACCGCGGCAAGTGCCGTTTGTTGTGGAGGGCGGTCACGACCTTGGGCACGCCCCCTGAGGGTGTTCTCTCTGCCAGAGGCGGGGACGGTGCCTATTTAGGCTAATTGACTTCTTCCCACGCAGCGGACGCGCGCGGCGGGTAGCCGGCGGGGCGCCGCCAGACCGTTGTCCGTTGCCAGAACCCCTGGTCAGTTTTTTAGGACATGGCCTCCTACGCCAGGGAGGAGCTACTGGCTCTTCGTCGTGTGGCTGCATGTGCGACCCATGTACTGTACCCAGGCACGCTCTGCCTAAGATGTCCACATTGTGGTTACACGGCCACGGAAGTTCCACTGGCTTCACCATCTAGTAAGACTATGAATTTAAAGGTGCAGAGCCTGAATTGTAGGTCTTTAGTCAGGCATCATGAGGATGTTCATGACCTTCTGGTAGATCAACCTCCTGATCTACTATTTTTAACAGAAACATGGCTCACAAATGATTCCTCGGCCATTCTGACCCTGACACTGCCTCCTGGCTAATTGATACAGACCCAGAATAGACCCAAGAAAAGAGGGGGCGGATTGGCTGTGATTTTTAAATGCATTTATTCCTGCTCGCTCTCCCCTGTGAACATAATTAACTGTGAATGTGCTCTTTTTAAGATAAAGGTATCAGATATTTCTACCCTTACAGGGCTTTTGATCTATCGCCCCCTGGCCCTGCTAGCACTTTCCAGGAATCTCTGGTTTCTCTTATTTCTACGCTAGCGCTGCAGTCTGCAAACTTCAGCATACATGGGGATTTGAATCTCCATCTCGAGTGCTGTGAGTCTCCTACTGTACGAGAGCTTCTGGGTGATCTCGAAGCCTGCCAACTCATTCAGCTAGTCAAAGGGCCATCACACCTAGCTGGTCATTTGCTCGACCCGGTATTTTCAAACATTCCTGGTGTTTCGGCCTCCATCCCGAGTCCCCTTAGCTGGTCGGACCATTTCCTGGTTCAAATTTTTATTAAGATCCCAGCTAGCTCCAGAAAGCAGTCCCCCCCGCCTCTCTGGAGGCGTCCTTGGCACAAATTAGATGGTGCCTTGTTTGAGACTAGTCTGCTTAATTCCCACCCAGATTGGCCAGAAAGCCCGGAGGAAGCCGACATAGCTTATAGAGACTGGATTAACTCGTCTCTTGACAACTTTATCCCTAAGAAACTGTCTAGACCCAAGCGAGAACAATCCCATCCCTGGTATTCTGTGGCATTGGCTGATCAGAAAAAGCAATGCAAGTTACTAGAGCGTACTTGGAGGCGATCTTATGATCCCCTGGCAAAAGCCAACTTCAGATCAGCTACTAAAGCCTATCATAAACTTATAAAGAAAGTTAAGGCTAACTACTATACTGAACTGATCAGTTCTAGTACTAACTGTTCTAAGACCATCTTCTCCTTGGTAAAGGACATGAGTAGGTCACCGGGGGGATGTAACTGGACACGGTCTCCCATAGGATTTTACTCAGAAGACTATGGGAGATCGGAGTTCGAGATGGAGCCCTGGGTTGGTTCGCGTCTTTTCTATCAGACCGTTCCTTTCAGGTCCATGCCCCACCGTTCTCATCCAGCAGGCTTCCACTGAGTTGCGGTGTTCCGCAGGGGTCAGCCCTCAGTCCCACGTTATTTAACGTATACGTCCGCCCTCTGGCAGTGCTGGCCAGAGAACGTAATATCAAATTAACTTCGTACGCGGACGATACGCAGCTTATCTTTGCCTTTTCCAACGACATCGAAACAGACCAAATTAAATTTCAAGATGATATTCTGGCTATCTCTAATTGGATGAACGCGAACTGCCTGCAGTTGAATACATCAAAAACTGAGGTACTCCTGATCGGCAAGGAAACATACAAGTGGGATGATCATTGGTGGCCCTCCATCGTAGGTCCTTCCCCCATCCCTAAGACGGAAGTAAAAAACCTGGGCGTGACTATGGACAACTCCCTCACTCTAGAGTCACACGCAAAAAGAGTGGCTGGCGTGTGCTATGGTCGCCTTCGGTCGCTTAAACCCATTTTTTTTTTTTTACCCCTCTGTACGTCAAACAATAGTCCAAGCCCTTGTTCTATCACATATAGACTATTGTAACGTACTAATGTTGGGTTCCAATCGGACAGCTATCAACAGACTTCAAAGGGCCCAAAATACAGCTGCTCGTATTTTGTTTGCTCTGCCCAAACACTGTCATGTGTCTCACATTTTGCGGCGTCTACACTGGCTTCCGGTGACACAACGCATTCAATTTAAAGCCCTCTGTCTACTTCATAAAATCCTCCATTTCTCTGGCCCCCCAATCTTGCAGGGTCTGTGTTCCTCCTATGTTCCCACACGTGCTCTCCATTCAGCGGATCTCCATCTTGCCTGTACCATCAAAATCAGAAGGAACAGAGCTGATGGCCGTTCCTTCAGGTATCTGGCTACGAAACTGTGGAATTCAATCCCCCTGGAGATGTGAGCCACTAACAACTACCTGTCATTTAGAAAGCAAATTAAAACATGGTTGTTTCCGCTTACTTAAGGTCCCGAATTATTGTCACACGCTCTCTCCTCTGGCCAAGTTGTTTTGTTTCAAACTGTCCGCAAGCGCTGGGACGACCTGTTGCTGGGGTAGCCATGCGCTATATAAGCGTTTTTAACATTAACATTAACAGATGATTTTCAGTACTGGAAGTGCAAATGTTCAGTAAGAACTATCTGTTACATATGAGGGTGTCAAACTAAGATGAGCAGGAATAGTCATCCCTGAAATCCTGAGGCAAAAAGTTATTGAACTGGCTCACGAAGAACATCGTGGCATTGCGCAACTAAAAGAGCCCCCAGGGATCGTGTGTGGTTCCTTCTGTCTCAATGAACGAGTTGAAAATGAGCTTAAAGCTTGTCATCTGTACAACTGTCTCCCAAAAGGACTCAGCACTCGCTGAACCTGTCTTATATTCCTAGACAGTCCAGTGAAATAATTGCAGTTGACTTCTTCAGACCCCTCAATAATGGACATCATCTCATGGTAGTTGTTGATGAGTTCTCACCTTTTCCTCTAGTGGAAGCCTTATCAACCACCACACATGACCGAGTCATCAAGAAGCTGAATGGCATTTTCACAACATAGGGTGTTTCCTTCATTTTAAAATCTGACAATGGTCCACCCTTCAATATCAGTGAGTTCAGAGACTTTCTTAATCGCTTGAGCATCAAACATCTGAAAAGTACACCTCTCTTGCCACAGTCAAGTGGCTTTGTTGAACAATTTGAGTACTTTGAAAAGGGTGGTTCCACATGCTGCACTGGAAGGCATTGACCTCAAATTAGCTTTGTGCCCAGCCCTCGTGCCTACCGTTCCACTCCTCATGCCACAACAGGAGAAATTCCTGCCACATTGCTGTTCGGGAGAACTCTTGGAATGAAAATACCACAGTGTACCACCAGCCTGTCAATAGACCCTGATGAGATTCTTGTCACTGACACCTCCCACAAATGCAAAATGAAGGCTTCAGCTGATAAAGGAAATGACCCAATTAGGGCCACCCGAATCACTCACGACCACGTCTTAGCCTTCCATACAAATGAAGAGTCGGTTAGACAGTAGAGAATACAAACCAAGTATATTTTATTCAGGTACACTCAAGCGGAGTCCAGTCTGACTAACCTCCTGGTATTTCTGAAGAAGGACTGACCAGCCAACATAGAGATAAGTTATGCACAGTTTCTGAACCAGGAAAATCCCACCCCTAATGGACTACTACTGGCAAGTGCAGCTAAAACAAAGGAGTACAGAAAGATGAGTTTCAACTCGGGCCAGGCAAACATTATCTTTAGACTAAGGTCATACTGTTCATGTCTGCTGCTGGACTAGTAGGAGAAAGCCTCTATCTAATGGAAAGGAATGCGTTAACAAGAACAGTGTATTCGGAGCTAGGCCTAACCTTGGAGAAAGGAAAATTGCCAGAGCCTGCTTTTCGAGTCAGGGAATACATAGCTCGCGACATGATTCAAAGTGGCGGCCAAACATAAAATGGTGCCGCAAATGCTAACTTAACACAAGAACAAAGCATAAACAGAATAGCAAAACATTTTAATTCCATCAGACCCTCCTTTTAGCATTCGCTAAATCATTTGGTGTTGTGAAGGAAAAAGGCGTAATATTCTAAGGAGCAAAAGGATATCAATACTTGGAACAATCCATATACTCAGTAACGGGAATAGAAATAGCAAGTGATGATGCAGAACCAAAAATGCCTTCATCTATCTCCATCATGTTATGAATGTCCTTTTGCAACATGATGGCAGCACTAGTGTCATGAACTGGCTTCTTCGGCTCAGGGGTGAGAACACTTATACAGTAAGTGTAGCAGGTCCGGAGACAGTGTATGCAAAGGCAACATGTGAAGAAAATACCAGCAATCACAGCTAGAAAGATAAGGATCTTCCAACCCCAGGACATGAGCATTCTCCAGACCCGCACAGATAGTCCAAGTATCATTTTCTTGGTGTATGTCAGATGAGTCTATGCAATTTCTTTATGGCAGCATACACATTAGGGGTGTGCTCCGGTCTGTATACACCACAGCTACTGCCAATGACGCGACAGGCCCCACCCCTATCTGCAAGTATCACGTCTAACACCATCCGGTTCTGCAAGGTAACTAACCTCGTAGCCTGAAGCTCAGCAGTGATGGTTGTCAGTATACCAGCCGTTGCATTAATAACCCCTTCAACAACTCTTGTTAAACGACGAATACTAAGGCTTTTAGTTGGGGCCCCAAAAGGGTACAATACCCTTCATGGCATCATCAAACCATTGGAAGGTAGTATCTGTCTGATCTATATCATTTGTGTCAATGTCCCTTCTGATTCGGGGCAAGTATACACTCCTACGCTGCAGCTGGTGATCTTTATGATAATTGGGCGGTGCTATATACACAGGGGGAAGGAGAAAAGAGAGATAACATCTGCCAGACCATCCCGCCAGGAGCCAGACATTAGCTTGGGATCCACAGACAAAATAGACATTAGGGGATGGGATTAAGGGTGCACTATCGGTCCTTCTCAATCTGGATGTGGAATTGCATCTGCTCTCCCCCACCCTTATCTTTCTGGTCTCCTGGACACAGAAACTTGCTGTCGTGTTGACAACTGACACTGGTATTGGCTCATCCTTGGTAACATTACGAGTCTGGAAAGATTGGAAATACTCAGACGTGTTAAACCCTTGGAAATCAACCATTTCCATTCAAAACCATGTCCTGTTCTTTACTCTTTTATATGCGTTCATGCAGGACTTTAAAAATAATTTACTGAACATCTCTTGTCCTGTCTGTCCTATGGGAGGAACCCTGTGATGTAAATGTCTGTATCATAGTGCAAGAATCAGCAGGTGTCCTATCCAGAATAGAGAATTGGGGAAGGGGACGCACTATACTGAGCAATTCTAACCAACCCTCGCAACTACTGATGTCAGTGGCATGGACAACAACTTATCACTTTTATGAGTAACTGAGGGAAGCAAGCCACAAATCCAGCAATTAGTTGTATTAGACACCTCATGGGCCTGATGCAACATTTGTATAGATACATTATCTGTATAAGTCTTTCGGTACTCCCTTTTGTGAGGGGCCAAAGTAACAAACGTGTTCAGGGGGAATGGGTGTTGTACCAACCAAGAGTGTACAGGATACATCTCCTCTAAAAACCAAGATATTCCAGGTATTACTATCAGGGTAATCACAACTATTGACTAACCCTGGGCGTAGTTCCCGTAGTAGCGCTACGTGTAGCTATGCGAAGTGTACTTCGCACCACGTGAGATACGCGTAGCGCTACGCGAACTGCTGGTGGTTGAGCTGCTCAAACCTAGCTCTAGAGGAATCCCACGTCACACAAGATAATGTACTCCTCTCCAAGGGAGCACAATCAATATATACTGTTCAATGTCAGAACAGTGCACCAACTTCGGCTTTCCCTCAACTAACTCAGTTGGTACTATAGCAAAGTACACCCTGATTTGCACATTCCATCCCTAACTAATCTGACTTTGGTGCACCGTCCTTCTGCTGAGGTTGCAAATTGTACCTCGTGACTCCAGGCACAGAGGGGTCAATGAAAAGGGGGGACCGCTGCATTTAGCACATCGTTGTTTTCAGCATCTGTATGGGTCCATATAAGCTGCGCATCACTAAAGGGGACAAATTGAGGTATCTTCTCACTCTCAGCATCCCCGATACCATCCCTCACCCATTCGTCATAGGGTAAGGGCAAGGGTACTCTGCAGCAATGGCTGGAGTGGATCCAGTTCTTTCGGCCAGCGACTTTCACAGCTGTCACGGTAGCGAGGAGGACCAACTCGGGCTCCTTCCAACGGGGCTCCAAGCTCTTTTTCCGCTGAATGTTCCACACCACCACCCAGTCCCCCGGCTGGGTGTTCTGGCCAGACCCCTCTGGTATGGGTGGAAGGGATTCATGAATCTGTTGGTAAATAGAACACAGACTTTCAGTTAAATCACACGGGTAATCTGTCAACAAAGGATACTCAATTTCCGAAAACCTACGCGAACGTGGGACGCCCCAGATATTCCGAATACGACCTCGTAGGGTGCCAATCCTGTCCTAGGCAGTGCTGTTCTTGTGGACAAAAGAGCTAACAGTAAAGCATCTGGCCATCCCATCGCAACCCTGTGGTCTCCTGAATCTTTACAAATTTCAATTTGAGAGTACCGTTGTACTTCTCAACCAAACCTGCTGACTGGGGGGATTCGCAGCATGGAACTCCTGTCTGATGTGTAGTCCCTCACAAACTAACTGAATAACCTTGGCATTGAAATTACTTCCGTTATTACTCCTGATCAAACGGGGCAAGCCGAAGCAAGGAAAGAACTCCTTCAAGAGTACCTGCAGTCAAAATGGCTGTATTTTCTTTAGTGGGGTAGGCCTCAACCCATCTACCGAACACACAAACAACCACCAACATGTATTTCAAATTATTAACTGTCCATTTCGATATAGTCCATTTGAAGGACCTCGAAAGGGAAAGTGGGAGGTGCAAAATTACCAGGTGGTGTAGGGGTACCCTTGCCAGGATTGTGCATCATGCAGACCACGCAGTATTTCACTAACTGTGTAGCTGTCTTTGGGATGTTGTCATTTTACCACATGGGGTTTAACAACTTACAAATACCTTTAGCACTGATATGAGCTGGCCCCTGAGCCATAGTGACTACAGGAAGAACATATGCATCTGGCAACATCCATCTCTGCTTCCCTGACTTGTCAATCCAACATCCTCATCATTCAAATTTGCAGTACTTTCTTGCCACACTGCTAACGCATCCACCAAGGCCTCACTCTGTATTTCCTTAACGTCCTCTATTGTATCCTCAAACATGGTGACCTCTGGCACCCACCTAGCCGGACCTGCTACAAACATTCTTTTCATCTTTGTTCAGGCTGTCTCTTTGGCTGTCTGATCTGAAAAGGCATTCCCCTTACCCACATCATCAGTAACTTTCTTGTGGGCGCTACACTCCCCTATTGCCAATTTCTTAGGGAGTTTCAAAGTGGACAAAAGCCTATGTATAAGAGGGCTGTTTTGAATTCTCGTCCCATGGTAAGTAAGGAACCCTCTCTCTACCCAGAGGTGCCCAAAATTATGGGCGACTCCAAAGGCATGCTTACTGTCAGTATATATATTGACAACTAATTCCTCACTCAAGTCACAGGCTCGAATAAGGGCAACAAGCTCTGCAGCTTGGGCTGACTGATAGGGAACTCCTGATGTCTCAACTACATTGTACAGTGTTGTAATAGCGTATGCAGCAGTTGTAGTGCCATATGGTAACTTAAAGCATGAGCCATCGACATATAGTTACGCTTGGGTGTCAGAAAAGGGAACATCATTCAGGTCTACCCGTCCTTTTGTCTCTTCTTCCATCCGGAAGATACAGTCATGTATGTCAATCTCCTCATGCTCTGAAAGGAGGGGTAGTAATGTGGCTGTATTCAGAGTGGCACAGCGTTTGATCGTGATGTGCTTCACGAAGAGTGTTAGCTCATATCCTGTCAGACGTGCACTGCTGAGGTGCTGTGTCCTTGGCTTATTTAAAAGTGTATCCACAGCATGGGGTAGCATAACTGTGAGGTCAGTATCAAGTATGAGTCCAGCCGATTGTCTTATTGAAACAGCCACAGCCACGACCACTCATAGACAGCTGGGGAGGGCTCGCGTAACAGGGTCAAGCACAGCAGAGAAATAAACACATCGTCATTGCTTATTCCTAAACTTTTGTGTTAAAACAGAAAGTGCACAACCACTGATCTCTTGGACATATAATGCAAACCATTTTGCGTAATTAGGAATTCCAAGCACTGTAGCAGAGCAAAGTGCAGTTTTTAATTGCTCAAAAAGACTGCCGACACTCTGGCGTCCAAGGCAGGGGTTCATGCACTTCTTTTAGTGTCAACACAAGCAGAGGCTTAATAGACAGCGAGCAGCCAGGTATCTACTTCCTGCAATAAGAAGTGATACCTATGAAAGCACCACCTCTTTCTGAGTTTGCGGAGCAGGTATTTTAACAATGGTACTGATGCGCTCAGGGGTCAATCTCGTACCCTCCTTTGACAGTAGGTGACCTAAGTAGGTGACCTCCTGTCGACAATACTGAAATTTGTAAAGAGATACTTGTTGGCCATGTTGAGCTAAATGCAGCAACAACGTAACTGTACTGTCTCTGCAGCCTGGTTCCGTATCCGAGGCGATGAGCAAGTCATCGACATATTGGAGCAATACATTACCTGTAGGGAGCGACAAGGAATCCAGCTGACTTTTCAATGCCTGACTGTAAATACTCTGACTCTCTGTATAGCCTTGAGGTGCACGACAGAATCTGAAAAGTCTACCAGCTAGGGTGAAACCGAACAGATATATGCTATCAGGATGAATTGGAATACTGAAGAATGCATTGTTTAAGTCAATGACAGAGAAGAATTTAGTAGAAGAAGGAATTATTGTCAAGAGAGTTGTAATGTCAAGGACCACGGGAACTGGGGATTCACTATTTTGTTAATTTCACGCAAATCAATCTCAAAACACTAAACATCTTCCTAATACTCAGAGGAACCCGAAGGCATCTGAGGATGGGAAGAATAAGTCTGTTACAAACATTAGCAGTCATCTCCTCAACCACTCCTTTCTCAAGTAAGTCTCGCACAATTTGTATTGAAGCTCGCTCACCTGCCTGCGTAATTGTATGCTGAGGGATGCGGGGTAAAATAGCACCCTTCTTCACACGTATCGAAACAGGTGATATCTGCAACAATCCCACATCTGTGTCGCCTGTTGCCCACAGTGTAGGTGGCACATATTTAAATTCAGCAGGAAGGGGCACATCCTTGGACACACACTGCTTAACGCTTACCACACCAGGACCCATGGTCATATAAATGCCTGCTGGGGAGCAAGAAATCTTAGCATTAAGTATGGGCGAAATTTGCGGATTTTATTTTTTTGCGAGTTCGCGGGGTTTTTTGCGTATTCGCGAGCCGCTTGCAGCGCACCGACCACGAAGTTACCCATGCGGTCGTACATGGGCGCGGCCATCTTGTGCGCATTGTGTATTTCCGTTTCCGGGCGCTATTGGCAATCTTGCGTTGTGTGTGGCGTGCTATCACAAGTTCGTGTGTGTTTTTGCGTGCTCGTGGGAAAAATATCGCGCAAACTTACCCACACGGTCCTCAACGGGCGCGGCCATCTTGTTTTTCATTCATTGCTATGGTGCTGGGCATGCTTTCTCTATCCAGCTTCAATCTTTTCCATCCTTTGCTTGTTTGAAGTTTTTTTTAATCTATTTTACTTATTATCTATCCCTCTATTTTTCTAGCTCTATATTTTGTGTTTTCTTCTACTTTTGGTTAATTTAAAACTACTTTTTTAAACTCCTTTCTTTTCTTTACTTTTTCTCTATTCTCTTTCCTATTTATTATTTATCTTCCTGTCCAGACCATGGCAAAGGGAGCCGGGAAGCAGCCTGACAAGGGGAAGGGTCCCGCACCCCGTTCCCGGCTCCCATGCGGGCGATTGAGGGGGGAGCAAGTCACAGCCCGGGAGATATTCAGCACGGAGGAGGTGGCCGCACTGGTTTATTATGTGCAGCGCCGCCTCCCCAAGACCATCGCAGCAGGCAGCAGGATCGCTAGCGGGTACGGGCTCCGGGAGCGTCAGAAGCTGTGGGAGAAGATGTGCCGGGTCCGGCGCACCTACAGCCAGGCCTCGCACCGGTGGTCCGACCTCCTGGACCGTGAACACGACCGGCTCGACCTGCTAGGCGTCGAGATCCCCGGGCTTGGTGAGTAGTAGAAGCTATTTAATCACTACTCTGTTTTCTCCTGCTCTATGTGTTATCATATTGCAAATTTTAGTTTTTTCCGAAGAGCAATAATGCTGCCGATTACATTGTAGGTAAATTATGTTTCAAAATCGTCTGTGATTGCTTTTCAGGTGCACTGCTCTCCTGCTCAGTGGCGGTGCTACTATGCTTATTTATTTTCGATTTTGTGCTCATTTCATTGGCCTGAGTAATTATGTATGAGTGTACTTTACAGAACTGCGTAATGCTAGACACTAAGGGGCAGATTTACAATTACTGGCGCATCCCATCACCCATGGTGCGCCGCATTTACAATGCGGCGCACCATGGGGAAAAAACGACACGCGGCGCACCAGGGTGCAGAAGCGTCACGCATCTGTGCCCTAAAGGCGGCGCATTGCTGGAGTTGCATCACAACCACGACGCAGCTCCAGCAATGCTCTAGGGTGCCCTATCTCCCCAATGCTGCGTCAAGCCGTATGTCTGCTTCAAGCAGGCGCAGGGTTTTGAGTGACCCAGCATTGGCCTTAAAGTGACTGAGTGAAATCTTGTAGATTTCACTCAGGGCATAAATGCCCTCCCTTGCGCCGGAACGCCCCCTGATGGCGCAGGGCTTTACAACGTGGTGCATCTCCCAGATGCGTCACGTTGTTAATATGCCCCGCACCATGGTGCCTCTTTTGCGCTGCAGCTGCATCACAAAAGTCACGCAACGACGGAGCAAAAGAGCCGCAAGGGGCTTGTAAATCCGCCCCTAGAGACTCAAGTCCAGTCCTTCCTTTGTACACCTGCCACTAAGAAGAGATAGTGGTGGTGGATTGATAGTTTGAGTATTTTAATGACTGGTTATGTAGTAGGAAACTTACTTTTTAGTGTTCTCACAGGTCTGCAATCACGATGGACTTTGTCACTTCGCGTGCTGCGGAGTGCTGCCTGCCAGTCCTAATCGAACCTTTTTGTAGTTGGTTTAGTGAGTTACATAACTTTCCAAGTCGACGGTCCGCGAATCCAGCAATACTAATATCCTAGTAGACCACATCAGATAGGTCAATAAATGTAGTGCAATTGTTGTCTATTTGCTATTTCCCCGAAATTATTTGGTATTGTTATTTTGAAATGTTTGATTTGGTTGACAACAATCATCCATGTTTGGGTCTTTCTTTCATGTTGTACATCAGCTCCCCCCAGGGGCAAGAGGACAGAGGAGGAGGTAGCGGCGCCGGCGGAGCAGGAACAGGAAGGCCAGGATCGGTCCGGCGAGGGCTCCTATGCTGGCCCCAGTAATTTTTCATGTTAATATTAATAATTATACTTCCCTATCTTTTAGAGTACCTATTTTTTACTAACGTTCCTCATTCGATTTTTTCTAAATCGTCTTTGATCGTCTTGTAGACTGTTTCTAAATTCTTATCCTGCCTCTACTATGACTCCCTGTGGTACTACTAGATTATTATTATTAGTCTGTCTGTGTAGCTAACTAAGCTTGCACAGTTGGCAAAAGGTGTTAAACGAAACTCCCATTCTATTCAGCAATAGCTCTATGCACCGAGTGCAGTCCTCTGGGTTGTCCATAATGTCTTTTGAAGTCTTCTAAATGTTTATGCTTTGACAATTCCCAACAATAAAATGTCAATGACCACCAAGAAAGAATAAGATACTAGTTTACTTTTTGATTGGATAGGAGGACAATCCATACTACTATTGTTGCAGGGACAATTCTGCACAAACAGAACTATGGACACTAAATAGGGCATTGTTTATCAATTATAATAGGCGCAGTTAGACTTTCCACATACCTCAGTCATAACAGAATTTGAACCCCCAATCTCCTTACTGACTAGCTAGTGTGGCAGAGTAATTTAGCTCCCTAATTCATCGATGATTGATCCCCAATGATGGTTATCCAACCCAGGACATAAGACTATGGAGTCAAAATCCAGAACTGTCAGAGCCATGGACTCATGCTTGCAAATTGCAAACCCTTTCGCTCACTCACTCATGACCAAAAACCACAGAATCGTTTTAAAGCTTTATTAAAAGTAAAAACATTTATTAAAATCAAGTTCATCATACAACATAAACGGTGGATTGAAAATGGAAAAGTGCTTAGTGATTTCACACGTTAATTGTGGGCGAGCCCTCACCTGGTTGGAACTTCAAATCTTCTGTGTGGTGCTGAATCATTGCTGACTCCGTCCTAGTGATGATGATCTGATCTTGCTCTTGTTCTTAGAAGGGAAGCTTCTGTCTGTTATGAGAAAAATGGTGCATGTTAAAAAGCAAGCATTCATCAGTTGTGCCAAAAAGTGTAGCAAGACAACACCCTTCCCTGAAAAAAGGGCAATTTTTAGTTTTGACTAGACAGTCACAAATTATTAAATTTGTTTGTGTAGTTGTAGTGACATTTTTTCATTCCTAGACAAAATACTAGGGAGTGGTGTATATGGCATCTAAGAATCTGAAATATATTTTCTAGGGGGAACATCAGCACAACCATCCACCGGTGCCGGGGACAGCGCGGAGGTGGGCACTACTGGGGCGGAGGCAGTGCAACAGCCAGCCGAAACTGCTGTGGGGGATGCCACGGTAGTGGCGAACAGTGGTAAGCTATTATATTCCTTTCTTATTGAGATTGCAGACTGCAGAGTGTGCTCTCTGCACGGGTGCATATGTTGTACAGTACAAGTATACTATACTGTTAAGAAGACTTCCAAATTTAGAACTAAGGGGCATATTACCAAGCAATAGCGATAATTATCGCTATTGCTTGGTCAGAGAGAAAATGTTACCGCTAAGCTGCGGCGATTTTTACCGCAGATAAACCTTGGTATTACCAAGGTTTATCGCAAATGCGATAAAAAACGGCCGCAATGCATGAATATCGCTGAAAAGTCCGCGATATTCATGCATTATCGAGCTAATGCTCTTAGCCATGTTATCCACCTCTCATTGGATAACATGCCTAAGAACTGCTCAGGGGCAGGTGTTAGCTTTTGGAGATATTCGCGCTTAGCGCGAATATCTCCAAAAGTTGGTAATAGGAGATAGCGATGTTAGCGACTGTTTCCAGTCGCTAACATCTTGGCACGCCCACTTTGCATGTCATTAGTGATAAATATCACTGACATGCAAAGTGGGGCCCAAGATAGTCGCTATCTCCTACTAGCTGTCGCTAACTGGTGTTAGCGACAGCTAGGTAATTGGGAGCTAATTTTATCACCGCTTTCTTGGCTTTTAAAGCCAAAAAAGCAGAGATAAACCCCCTTGATAATATGCCCCTAAGTTTTTATCAACCAGGTAGTAGGCTCCTCTAAATTGACTTCAACTCAGCTGTGAAAGTTTTTTCGAGAATCCAAGTCAGATCAGAGATGAACTTGATGGATGGGATGAACGAAAAGGGAAAGAAGGGTGTAAGTAAGTGTGGAAGGATGAGCGAGTTAAAAGTAATGATGACTGGCAAAGAATGATACATGTTTGATTGCTGCCCGAGGTGGCTGGGAATATGATGCATGGCCGGTTGAAGGATGAAGCAAGGATGGGTGGAAGGAGAAAGGGAAGAGAAGAGGACTGCCTGGGTGGGTGAAACAGAAACTGTATGTGTGCACAATATATCCTTTGGTTGAAATTCAAATGCAAGTCAAGCACGGATGCATGGCTTGCGGTTTCCAAAATAAAATGAAAATGTTGTTTTCCCGTGAGAAAAAGTAAGGTTTGTCCAGTTGAGACATTAAGAAGAATGATTGACATTTACTTTGAATGGATGGATGCCTGGATCATGGTACTATCTGACTCATAGATAGCATATGTATATGTAGAGAGAGTAGACGGTCACTGGATGAACTAAGTGTTACTTTGAAGAGCATGTAACACCGCACCCGCACGTCAGTTCCAGTGTAGGAAAGGCAAGGAAAAGAAGTTGTAATTTTTCCGAATACTACCATGAATAGTAGCAGTAGTTTGTATTGCAAGCACAGCATATATCCGGCGATTACGGGGGCCACTCACTACCTCTGGTAATAATTTTAGTACAACTCTGTCATTCATGTGTAGACTATCAGTGTTCACTCAATAAAAAACAAAGCACCTAAAGTCATCCCATATGAAAGCAAATACATATCCTGTGAAGTGATAGATAATCATATTATTTCTCTTCTTCATTTTCCTTTTCTAGTAGTCATTGGCACTGTAGGGTGAAAGTTAAATTAATTAAGCAGTAGCCCTTGTAACAGAGTATTCTCAGTGCCACCCGTAATAGAAAAGTAAGAGCTTCACCACCTGCATGTACTGGACTGGTACAGTAACGCAAGCCTGTGTCATCATGGCGTGCGTCTGTTTTTCTCGGGTGCAAGTTGACTGCGCTGGCATTATGCCGGCTTCCAGAAGTTTACGTACCAATTTTGCTAAACAAGAGAGAAGAAGAATAAGACTGGTGTACTGTCATAGTCGACTCTAATGTAGTGAGTCCATAGTGCTCGTAGAATTGATTCCTGAAACTCCCACTAATGTTAGAGCAAGGCTGAAGAAGTGGGAGGTTAGATAGATACAGGCCACAAATGTTATGTACTGTGCTTGCAAGTTGCTAGTTCTACTGTGACACAACTTTCTGCTGAATTATTTTGTGTTTGTTAATCTTAAAGAGCATTGGTTACATACTATGTCTTTCTTTCTTCATATAGATGCTCCTTCAAAACTATCACGGAAGGAGCTGGCTAGACGGGCCCGGCAACGGAAGCTGGAGGCGACTGTCGCCGAATATCGGCGGCTGGTGGCCCAGGAGGAGGAGGATACGCAGTCAACCTCCACAACATCCACTGCGACAGCTGCATCCTCCTCCGCGCTCCCTGGGTCAGCCACCCGCCGTGGTACCGCAGCCACCCGCCTCCGCCAAGCAGCCAAAAAATCAGCTGCCCCCCACAGCACTTCAAAGGCACGTGTGCGACGCCTAACCCTCAGGGTGTCCTACCTTGAGCAGGAGCAGAGGAAAATGAAAATCCTGCTCAAGAACCTCCGCAAGGAGCATGACCACCTGGCCAAAAAAGTACACCGCCGGCGGCATTAGAGGAGGAGAGACTGTCCCTTGCCCCTTTTTTAAAGACTTTTGGGGGGTGGGAATTGGGAGTTGGGTTTTTTGGACATTGGGGACTTTTTATTTCACGGAAATTCTTTGGGGATAGGGAGGGGGTTGGGTCGGGTCTTGCGGGATAGTTTATTTTTGTTAGGGATATAAATAATTATTACTTTCAACTTAAACATAGCATACGTGTTTTTACTGCAGTTGAGGCTGGGGGGAGGGGTTAACTGTAAGTTTGTTTTCCTGAAACTTAAGTGGCTTCTTGATTCAAATTGTGTAAGTAATTGGCCAAATGTTTACAAAACTAAGTGCCTCTCACAGAGTTAGTGAATTCAATTGTCCTAGGACTTTACTAGTACTACCGTCAGTCTCTCGTCCCTCCTACTACTCCATTATTCTTCCTCCCCCCAAACGCTTATCTTACCTGTAATTCGTGTTTGAAAATAGGGCTAGGCACAGGACTGGCTGCATGGCAAATGGCGATTAAGGTTGGCAATCCTGAGCGGATGAAATGGCATCTTTGCAGTGGTACTAGTGGTGGTACACAGTGGCAATTGCAGCATATGAAAAAAAAGAAAATGAAACCTTGATTGGCCTGAGCGGAGCATTAGAACGGTACGATAGATACTATAGCACGTGACAGTACACTAGAACAGTGCCATAATGTAGCCTTACAAATGATAAAGTATTGAAAGTATAACTACTACTTGCGTGGAATTTGACATTGGCTACTACTACAAGAAATAGTACTGAAGGTGAAGAACACAGCAGCGTAATCATTTGCCACGTGTAGGAGGAGGATGTTCTTGATGATCAATCCAGTTGATGGCGCCCATGAAAATCTGCTTTGATTTGCCAATAGTCATGAGTCTGTGTCAAGCTGAGTAAGAATATATCCTCAGATTCCTTCACCAGCCTTGAAATGTAATTCATTTTCTGTTGCTATAACCTTATCCTCCCCAGCAAGTGTGTGGAATTATTGCTGTCATTTACTCACACATCAATGAAAACCACACAGCCTGGGGGAAGAGGGTTAGGGTTTGGAAATTGGATGGGAATAGGGTTTTCTGGGAAAGTTTTGTTGAGAGAAGAAAAGAAAAGCACAGCATGGACAAACCACAAATGAAGATAAACAAATCTTTGGATACGAAGCTATCCATAAATCTTTTAAGTGATATAAAGGAAGTGCATGCACTACTGCATTCATCAAGTTGTTTGCTACATGGATAGGTTACTGAAAAGTAAGTACTACTTTCTACAACGTACTAACTATGAATGAAAGAATGCGACAGTACAGGGCTGCAGTAATTATGCGTTTTCACTTGCCTATCTCTGCACTCAGAGAAACACTTCGTACATTAAATTAGTTTTAAAAATAGCAAAGGAAAACATAAACAATGGCTGGAGGGATAAATTTAGAAGCAGAGAGCAAAGAAATGCAGAGTCACACTCATAGAAGTTCACAGCAATCACATTACTTAAAAGATAAGTTGAAATGAATGGATACTGTTGCTGTATGTTGTTGTAGTTGTCCTGTTGAATTTGGGAAGTTGCATGCATCAAGCCATTCCTCTTATTTGCGGTACTCCTCCATTCCATCTGACGCTCCGTTGATCAATGTTGGTGACCAGAAGACACCCTGTCCACTGCCTGCCTGGCGGATGCTGAATTGCGGCTCGCTAATGATCCTTTTTCCCATTGCACAGGGTGAAAGCCGCCCTGTATATGTTGATGGAAAAACAGGAAGTGATATTAAAACACCCCTGAGAAAAAAATATAAGGTACGTACGCTGTGTAGTGCAAAAAGTCACACTTTCAGTTTCAGAATCGACAGTACAATAGTTTCGAAAGGGCGTACTCTGAGTCTCCTTTTGAAGGATAAATAAGTATGGGCAAATTTTGCGGATCTTTCCCCTCAAGCTAGGTGTACTGTAAACTGCGATTTTAGAACAAAATTAGACCTCCCAGCAGTGCTCCCAGACCCTTAAACCCAGTCGCAAAAATGTAGAAGACCCCCCAATCAGACCCCAAAAACGTGCAAAACTGCTACCTGTCTGAGGCCTAGTGGAAAATTGTGACAAAACGTACTTTGAAAGATAAGTAGGCCCAAATCCCCCCTTTTCCACCATGGATTTTCTTCAAACCACTTGCAACCAAAATTAGACATTTCTTGACAAGTGCTCCAAGAGTAGACCCCAGTACCCAGTTGCCAAAATCTCGAACCCCCCCAAACACATGCAATACTGCTAACCCTAACGAGCCCTAAGTTAAAAATAGTGTCAAACGCTTTCTTCAACTAGGCCAAATCGCCCCTTTCCCACCATGGATTTTCTTCAAACCACTTGCAGCCAAAACTAGGCCTGCCCAGCATTGCTCCAAGACCCCCCAAATCCCCCAAACACCAGGACCCCCCCAAGCAGCCCCCCGAAAACACGAAAGTGAGCAAAATCGCAGAAAAGTGGAAAACTTTTTCACCATGGATTTTCTCCAAAATACTTTTATCCGGTATTAGACCTTCCCAGCAATGCCCCCAGTCCCGTTAACCCAGGCGAAAACAAGTTTAACACCCCCAAACAGCCAAAAAGCAAAACCGGAAAAATTGACACTTAGAAAAATGTAGGCCTCATTCCCAAATCACTCCATGCGCGCTCTGCAGCATGGCCCTAACTCCCCTTTGCCACCATGGATTTTCTTCAAACCACTTGCAATCAAAACTATCCATACCCAGAATTGCTCCAAGACCCCCCAACCCACCCCCAAACACCAGGAACCCCCCAAGCAGGCCCCCGAAAGCACGAAAGTGAGCGAAAACTCTGAAAAGTGAAAAACGTTTTCACCATAGATTTTCTCCAAAACACTTTTATCCGTTATTAGACCTTCCCAGCAATGCCCCCAGACCCGTCAACCCAGGCGAAAACAAGTTTAACACCCCCAAACAGCCAAAAAGCAAAACCGGGAAAACTCAGACTCAGAAAAATTAAGGCCTCATTCCAAAATCACTCCAAGCGCGCTCTGCAGCTAGGCCCTAACTCCCCTTTTCCACCATGGATTTTCTTCAAACCACTTGCAACCAACATTAGGCATGCCCAGCATTGCTCAAAGACCCCCCAACCCCCCCAAACACCAGGAACCCCCCCAAACAGCACCCCAAAAACAGGCAAGTGAGCAAAAACGGAAAAAAAATTCACCATGGATGTTGTCCAAACCACTTGAATCCGATATTAGACCTTCCCAGCAATGCCCCAAGACCCGCCAACCCACCCGCAAAAAAACAGAACCCCCCCAAACAGGCAAAAAGCAAAAATGGAAAATCTCATACTTAGAATATTTTCGGCCTTCCTTCAATTCTGTCCAAGCGCGCTCTGCAGCTAGGCCATAACCCCCCTTTTCCACCATGGATTTTCTTCAAACCACTTGCAATCAAAATTAGACCTTCCCAGCAGTGCTCCAAGACCCCACCGACCCAGCACCGCAAATCTAGAACACCCCCAAAGAAACCCCCAAAAACCTGCAATACTGGTATATTCAAAACATGGCAAATTGCGCTGTTCACAAAAAACACAAAACACAAACAGCAATTGGTTTCAACAGAGACAGACAGCCATTGCTGTCCACTGCATGCCATCTTCTCATTATTCATTACCTGTTCTACTTTTTTTCCGCATCTTCTTTGGAAAGTGAGGGCCCACAGGGCAGCCTCTCCTGTCAATTTCAGAAGTAAGTCTGTCAATAATCAGCAAGCATGTAGTCAGTCAGTAATTTCAGTCCCACTTGAGGGGACCCGTCTACGAAGACAAAGTTTATTTATTCTCCATAATCCATCCATCTGCTTTGAGGAAATGGATAGGGGGAGTCTGGAGGAGGAGGATAGAGGAGCATGATTGAGTTGTGAACTTGTGAACATCAGGAATGCAGACTGCGGCACTTTCAAATCAATAAGGAAAATAAGATGAAGACAGTGCTGATGATGGACTTGTTGTGATTAGGTGATTAGAGTTTTGTTGTGGTAAAAGTTGCAAAACAAAGAAAGACACACAGGAATAAAAGTGAATAACGACGAAAAAAAAGGAAGTCATTTTCAGGCCTCGGTGTCAGGGAAGTAGAGCTCGTCCTCAAAGTCTATGAATTGAGACGGGAGTAGGTCAGGTGACAGAGAAGAACTTCCGTCGGCGTCACCTAAGTCGGTGTCCTCTTCTTCCTGCGTGCATTCACGTATTTTGTAATCGGGTGGTATGAAGTGCTTATTCATCTTGATTATTGTTCACCTCTCCACATTTTTGGGCGAGAGGCGGGTCCTTTTTGAAGTTACAATGGCACCAGCAGCACTGAAAACATGTTCAGAAGACACACTTGCGAGTGGGCAAGACAAATAATTTAGAGCCAGGTTGGTGATCAGTTGCCATACAGAGCTTTTCCTATACCAATAAACCAATGGGTTCTCATTAAGACAGACCTCTGTTGGGTCATCCAGATAGGCCTGCACCACAGACTCAAGGTTCTCCAGGGTTGCTCCACTTTGCGTACCATTTGTGACCTTTGCAGCAGTGGACCGAGCAAACCCTTGCTGAGTTAGCCAATCCGCTTCCGACAATATTTTTTCTGGGCCTGGTGAAGGTGAGGATGATGATACGGTTGCAGGTGTCGTTAACGGCTGTGAGGGAAAGTGACTCCCTTCGGCCACGGATTCAGAAGTGGAATTTGACGTCGGATGGCCTGCTGATTCAGTTGTACTTGTGCTGCCTCCTTGAAGGTTCTGCCGCTCTTTTTCGAACCGAGTAGCTGACACAGCTAGCCAATGTTTGTACTTTGAAACATCTGCTTCATCAAAAGGAATGAATGCTTTGCTGGCCACTGCCTTTTTGTACCGTGGATCCAGAATAGTGGCACAAATGTAATGTTGTTCTGTATGTTCTTCGGCGCTGATATCAGTTTCTGGAGCCCCAAATGGTGGCCACATGATATGGGAGCCCCACCCATTCCGGCAACGAAGGTAAAGAACCTGGGAGTTCTTATTGACAACCAACTCTCTTTTAAACCCCAAGTCAGTGCATTAACCTCCTCCATCTACTGGATTATGAAAACTATTAGGAAAGGTCTCCCCTTCCTATCTGACAGTAGCAGGAAAACGGTGGTGACAGCACTTGTGCTGACCCACATTGATTACTGCAATAGTCTCTTCCTCCAAGCCCAGCAGGGGCTGCTTAATAGACTACAGATGCTGCAAAATGCGGCTGCTCGACTGGTTATTGGTCTTCCTAAGTTTGCACCGGTGGCACATGAATTGAGAAAATTGCACTGGCTCCCGGTACGCAAGCGGATAATGTTTAAATCATTGTGTATGATATACAAGGCAGTGAATGGACTGGGTCCATCCTTTCTCCAACAGCACTTTCAACTGTACACGCCAGCCAGACAGTTAAGGTCGGCCAATCAAGGGCTAGTTAAGATTTCTCAAATTAGGAAAGCACGGTGGGGAGGCCGTAGTTTCATCTCAGGAGCCTCCACCGTTTGGAATACACTGCCTTTGGCTTTGAAACAAAGCACTAATGTGATGGCCTTTAGGAAAAATATTAAAACCTGGCTCTTTGGCCTATAGAAACCGATGAACATCTAAAGGGAGATTTCATATCATTTCAGCGCCAGGACACCGTGCGGTAACAGCGCGCTTTATAAATGGTATAAATAAAATAAATAAATAAATATGTATGTTTTTAAGCCTTTCATTGTGAAGTAGGCGCCTTAATAACTTCTCCGCCAAATCATATGCTTCTCGCTTTTCAGCATCATCTCTGAACGTTGAAGACACGTCCTTCAGTTGGTGCTCTAGCATGACCAACAATGGGATAGCTTTGCCGAAAGAAAAGTCCTCCCTGCTGACTTCACGCGTGAAGATCTCAAAAGGACGAAGCATGTCTGTCAGGCTTGCAATTAGGTTCCATTCCTCCAACTCTAGCCTCATGTCTTTCTGAGTAGAACCCAGTTTATAGACATACTCATGTATTACCCCCCACTGCTCAGACAGATGCTCAAGCATGTAAAAGGTTGAGTTCCAATGTGTTGCCAACTCCTAGATTAGTCCTTTGACTGGCAGTTTACGTTCATGTTGAATGCTCCTCAGCTGCTTCCGGGCCTTAAAAGAATGGCTGAAATGTGTGCAGATTCTTCGGCAGATGGTCAGTAATTTGATGACTGTGGCTTCTTTTTTCAAGAATTCTTGCACCACGATGTTAATACTGTGCGCCAAACACGGCACTCTGAAATATTCACCATCAGTCATGGCCCTAACTATATTACTGCCATTATCCGTGGAAACATAACCAACTATGTGATTTTATTGGATGCAGCCATTCATTGGCCTTCCTGTTAAACTCCTCCAAAAGGTTAGCTGCAGTGTGAGATTTCTCCATGGCAAACATGCCTACTGTTGCATGTTTGCGAGTAGCTTGAAAAACTGTGTCCCTGTCAACACCTGCTTTTTCTAACTGTTGTTTGATCCCTGCAAAAGAGACCCAGTGTGCAGTGATGCACATGTAATCAAGGGCTTGGCAACTGGTCCACATGTCTGTTGTCATGTGGATAGTGTGAACAGCACTCTTCCGAATAGCTGCGCCAATCACCTCCAGCACATCTTGATGTAGTGCTGGAACAGCAACCCTGGCAAAATAGGACCGGCTAGGAACCTTTCATTTAGGGCAGACTGTTGCCACAAATTCAAGAAAACCCACCCCTTCCACGAAAGAGAAAGGGAGAAGGTCCAGCGCTAGCATTTTAGCCAGCTTTGCGTTATACAGACGTACCGTTGGGTGGTTGCGTTCAAATGGCGTATCCGACCAAAACATGCTGCTAATGGTGGGCTGGACCGTTTTACGTGATGATGATGATGATGATGATGATGCAGACTTCATGCCAGTTAGGCTCATTGATTTAGTTTTTTGCATTGGTGTCTGTCCCAGACTCTTAGTGTGCCTCATACATGTTGCAGGGGTAGAGGGTGTGGGCGCTACCACTGCAGTGCTGCTGCCAGGGGTACTGGGTGTACTAGAAAAAATGTTGGTCGGTTCTTGACTTCCCCCCTGCACAATCAGCCCCTCGTCAGCATCAGATGCAATGTGAATGGATACATTTGGATCAGTTCTACTTTGGTTTTCCCGGATCTTCCTTAGGTGCGCCTTTTGGGTGATTTTGGAGATGACCTCTCTGGCCTCCGGTACCATAGTTGGTACCAAGCTTACCCCGACTAACTAATACTTTACAAATCGAACAAACAACCATGTTTTCCGCCCTTTGGCTAACAGTAAAGAAGTCCCAAACTGGGGACTGGAAATGTCTGCTGGTGGTGGTGGAGGTGCTACTTTGACTTTCAATGCCAGATGAAGTGGAGGATGGGTGTGGCTGAATTTGTTTCTGTTGTTCACTTACAGCACCACTACTTGAGGTAATTGAGGTCGAACTGGATGGAGGTCCCTGCCGGCCCTTCTGACTAAAAAATATGGAAGCTGTAGGTCATGTTGTTGTTGTAGTTAACTGCGTTGGTGGTGGTACCAGTGCCACGCCGCCCACATCCTGCTCAGCAGCCATTCGGGATAGGGTGAAAATGTCTGTCTGCTGCAGGCCCGCTGGGGCTGGAGTGACATCTGTGATGACTGGGTTGTCGTCAGACTGTTCATCAGCAGCAGAAGACACCACTTCTTGTTCGTCGTCATCACCCATAAGTCGAAGCCTTGCGGGAACCTTCCTTTTAGGCTTAGCTACCTTTGTCGGCTCATGGCATGCCTCACTGTCAGACTGCATTGCTGGGTTCCAATCAAGATCAAGGTCATCAGAATAAAGGGGGCTTGAAGAAGAACTTGTAGTAGTAGTAGTAGCAGCCCTCCTTGACCTTTTTCTTGCTGGGGATCTGGAAGACAATGGATCATCCTCAGGAGGAGTGGCTTCCTCGGATGATACCTCCACTTGAATATCAATTTCCTGATGTGCCCCTACTTCTGGAGGAACAAGCGTTGTAGGCAGTTGTACCGCTCCATGAACCTCTAGTTGCACCTCTCCATGCACCTCTACTTGCACCTCTCCTTAGTGCATGTACTTGCAACTCTCCTTACCCATGTACTTGCGCCTCTCCTTGCCCATGTACTTGCGCCTCTCCTTGCCCATGTACTTGCGCCTCTCCTTGCCCATGTACTTGCGCTTGTACTAGTTGCACTTGTGGTTGTCGTTGCGGCTGTGATTGTTGAACACTCGCCAGCTGATTTACACCCGGCGTTGATTGGATGGTACTTTCTTGTGATGAGCCAACATCACTGGTCGATGGTGATTGAGAAAGTAAAGTGACTGCCTCAGCAGCACTCATGGTCTTGGACCTAACTTGGCGTGGTGGCACTGAGCCCAATGAGGCAGAGGTGCTGCTTCCAGCTTGGTCCCCGGCGGACACCGCTGCTGCTGCAGGCATAGTTTTTTTCTCCCAAAAAAGGTGTCAGTGGGCACACCAGTCTCCTTGGTAGGTGGTGCCACTTGCTTCTTCTGCTCCTTCTTACGGGCAGTGGCACTGGCAACTTTTATCACTGAGGCGTTAACGCCACCTTTCTTTAGGGCCCTCTTCTTCAGATGTCAGAACAGCAGGCCGCAGTTGCACGAGTTGCAGAGTTGTCTTGTCTGTGGCCACATGTGACGTCACGTGAGGTTGTGCTGCACACACCGCTGCAGGACTTCTTCCTTGCACTGGTGGTTCTCTTGTGCACCTAAAAACAATGGAAGCAAGAGGGACATCAGTTAAACACCCCAAAAAGTCGAAAAACACACACAGGCCTCAAAATGGCCCCCACACACATGGCCAGGCCCCAACACCACCTCAAAAAGTCGAAAAACACACACAAATCACCACAATCCAATTCCATCCATGCCCTCAATGATGTTTAAATTCAAGGCACCCCACAGAAAGACTTGGTCCATGCACCACTGAGTACCCCTGGGCCTAATGGATGAAAGCAAGGCAACCTGGTGCAGGCCTGAGCACACTGCCTGGCTTCAAAATGGCCCCTTGACCCCCACAACATGGCCAGGCCCTGCCTGGACCAGGCCTCAAAATGGCCCCCACACAAATGGCCAGGCCCCAACACCACCCCCAAAAAGTCGAAAAACACACACAAATCACCACAGTCCGATGTCATCCATGCCCTCAATGATGTTTAAATTCAAGACACCCCACAGAAAGACTTGGTCCATGCACCACTGAGTACCCCTGGGCCTAATGGAAGAAAGCAAGGCAAACTGGGTGCAGGCCTGAGCACACTGCCTGCCTTCAAAATGGGCCCTTGACCCCCAGTTACATGGCCAGGCCCTGCCTGGACCAGGCCTCAAAATGGCCCCCACCCACATGGCCAGGCTCCAACACCACCCCAAAAAGTCAAAAAACAAACAAAAATCACCACAATCCAATGCCGTCCATGCCCTCAATGATGTTTAAATTCAAGGCACCCCACAGAAAGTCTTGGTCCATGCACCACCGAGTACCCTTGGGCCTAATGGAAGAAAGCAAGGCAAACTGGGTGCAGGCCTGAGCACACTGTCTGCCTTCAAAATGGCCCCTTGACCCCCATCACATGGACAGGCCCTGCCTGGACCAGGCCTCAAAATGGTCCCCACACACATGGCCAGGCCCCAACACCACCCCCAAAAAGTCAAAAAACATACACAAATCACCACAATCCAATGCCATCCATGCCCTCAATGATGTTTAAATTCAAGACACCCCACAGAAAGACTTGGTCCATGCACCATTGAGTACCCCTGGGCCTAATGGAAGAAAGCAAGGCAAACTGGGTGCAGACCTGAGCACACTGCCTGCCTTCAAAATGGCCCCTTGACCCCACCACATGGCCAGGCCCTGCCTGAACCAGGCCTCAAAATGGCCCACACACACATGGCCAGGCCCCAACACCACCCCAAAAACGTATTTTTCAAGTGCGACCAAGCAAAATAATTCGCAACTTGCGAATTTGCGGATTTTTGGGCAAATTTGCGCGATTCGCGGACCGTGAAATTGCCCAAAATCCGCAAATTCGCCCGCGAAATGGATTTTACACCCATGCAATTCTTTCAACAAGTCCAAACCCATCAAATTTTCTCCACAATTAGAAGTCAACTAGAATAGCAAATCCGCATCGAAAGAACCGACAGTCAATGCAAGGGGTTTCGAAATGG
The DNA here is from genome assembly GCF_964261635.1 of Lissotriton helveticus. Lineage (NCBI taxonomy): Eukaryota > Metazoa > Chordata > Amphibia > Caudata > Salamandridae > Lissotriton > Lissotriton helveticus. The sequence continues at coordinate 471,440,248 of NC_136059.1, read as the reverse complement.
GGCTCACAACTGGTACACCAGAAAAACTTCCTGACACATTATTATGGCCAGACAGAGCCACCCCAGGGACCAAGGAACGAGAAATAGAACTGTTTGTTGCACCTGTATTCACTAAAAACACCTGAGCCGAACCATGCACATCCGCACTAACATACAGACCGCGTTGATCCACTGGTATCAGACTGGTCCCTCACTCTGTCCCTGGCTTACCGAGCTGTAAGACATTCCTGTCACCTCATCTGTATCATACATGTCATGATAATACTGTCCACCCTGAGCGTCATCAACATTGTTCTGACCTGAACTACCCTGAGAGTCCACCGCATTCGGAGTCCTGTCCTGTCCACCAGCTCCCCGACCCTATCCACGAGAACCTCGTCCCCTCTGAGCCACGATCTTCTGTAACAACACTGGACACTCGCTGCGCCAGTGTCCCCCTTCCCTACAGTACGCACACTGATTCGGCCCTCCCGGCACAGTATTTCTACTAGTACGGGGAAGCTGTCTGGCTAAACCACCAGGTCCTCTACCATTCCCTCGAGAAGCCTGCTGCAACAACACCTTTGTCTTCAAATCCTTCTACTTCTTTTCTTCCTTCTCCTTATCCTAATTGTCCCTGCGCTCATAATACTGCGCCATATTCTAGATAACAGAGGGAGAAGATGTGGACCAGGTACTCTTGGAAACCTGTGATTGAGTTGCAATCTTGAGGAGCATGTTTGAAACAAATCTATTAACAAACAAACGCCCACCACCTTTGATTGCCAAGTCCTGCCTCTATAATCAAGTAAATCACCTTCAAACCGAGTGAAGAAATCAGATACTCTTGTCTTTCTTCTGAATACAAGCCGAGAGCTTGTCCCAATCAACTTTTCTAGGCGTCGTGAGAGAAGGAATATACGTGATAATGCGTCCTGGCAAGGAAAGTATCTCTGCTTTAGGCTTCTCACCAGGCTTCCTCTCCTGGTCCCATACTTTTATCTGATCCCAGGTACCACCCAATGATCCTGTGTGTGCACTTGTCTCCAAATATCAACCAGAACCAACAAACCAAAGAACATTTCAATATCTGCAAGCATCATTACTGTTGAAGAGGCTGCCTCAGTCAATTATTTGTAATAATGCAGTAGGTGTTTTCCTAGGGTCAGATAACTGAGACTTAAGAGACAAAACCTCACTGCTTTTCCATTGAGTATAAACCCACTGTTTTTGGAAACGGGGCGCTACCCCTGGTCTGGTAACAACATTATGGTGATCCCGCAGCTCTGGTATTTCAGGGTGATATATGGGGTGGACCTCCCTCATCGGAAACTGAGATACTGTCTTCGGGCTCTACTCATGCAGCCTACTCCGATAAGCAACCAACATTGCAACATTACTAAAAAAGGACCATTTGCCATATCAGCAACGTATACATGATCCTTAATATCATAGATAATCTGCGGTGCTGCATCATTGAAACACTGCTCCCAAAGTCCGATCAAAGCAGCTGACATATGCTTAAGGGTATGTTGCTGTACAAAAGGCTCATAATCTTTCAACACACTCCACATGTCTTCCACACTGTAAAAGGGGTAATGAGGCCCCTGTGCAACCTGATTAGCCACCACCTGTTTCTCTGCATCACCCACACAAGATTGGACCAGTGTCCGCCCTATGCGCTCCGTAAATTTCGTCCAGTCTCTATTCTCAGGGTCACATACTGGACTCCTACCACTCTGTAATGTCGGGGAATGAAGGAACACAGTGAGAGTGATAACAGAGGTAGTGGGCATTAACGTCACTACTGGCTGGATCGTGGGTGTAAGGGCTGGCGAAAGGGAAGCTGAAGCAATGGGCATTGCAGGAATGCTAACAGTCAGGGGCGGTTGGTACTGTGCATTCCCCTTTCCCAGTCCACAGAGTGATCTCTGTGGACTGTGAAAGGGGAGAAAAAAAACATCCCACAGAGGGCACTGAGACAGACAAATGAAAGCAGGTTCACTGGGCGGCCGTAAAGCGATTATCAGCTGTGGCCTCTCCTTCACCCCCTGCCCTGCAAAGCAATCATGCTGTGGGTGGGCTGGGGAGGGGTGATTGTGTGCCAGAATCGGCCTTCCTGGGGGCCAGGTGTTGCTCAGGCCTTTAAGCCATTTTCACCTCCCTAGTGCCCACGCAGCCCAGGAACAATGCCCAGAAACAATGTTTGTCTTAACACCTCGCCCACAGCCCTTCACATTCATGGCATAGTGGGCGAGGAAGAATGAGACTTGCTGTGGATGCCAGGCGATGTTTGCAACTCGCACCATCTTCACCTCAGCCTCCTCCGGGCTACCATGGATGACCCAGCAGTTTTGTGCTCCCTGCCAGGACGTTGCCCTGAGGCAGTGGAGGGCTGATTAATTTATTAATAGCAGGGGCCTCACTGCTTTTCAGGTGCTCCAGTGCTGGAGGGCTCAAATAATTTTGTAACAGAAAGGGGCCTTGCTGTTGTTTTAATTGCTCAGCTTGTAGGCCATTGTCAACTTGTCCCTGTCTCCTTTTCAAGAACAGTATCCTCCCACTTTCATTCATTGTGTGTGTATAGGCATATATGGCCTGATGCCAGATTTGCAGAGATGGGGAATCAGGTTTGAGTCCCAGCATCTGCTCAACACAAGCGATTCACATGGCATTCTGTGGTTTTCTATTGAATGCCTTATAATGGTGGGCCAGAGAGCACTAATGCTGCAGCTGGTAACTTCATTAGACACCTGTCCCTACCTAGAGTACCTCCGAGTTGATGGAGGAGATTGACATACCCATTATAGTCCAGAACATTGCGAAGGCCATACAGGATTTAGCTTCTGGCCCAAATTTGCCCCCATGGACGATACAGTAATGACCAAAGGATCATTGCTGCCATCACTCAGAGAGTCCTTAACCGCATGCGTGCGGGCGGAATTCCGCCCGTACGCTGGGTTTTGCGAAAGCGCATGTTACGTGACGAGCTGGGCTCGTCATGAGCGTGCGAGGAGGCTACGCCATGACGAGCCCAGCTCGTCATGAGCGTCGAAGGGGTTAACAATCTCAATGCTGAAGCCGTGGCATTTCCCTACTGACGCTGCCTCATATAGGCCAATACCTATCTTTAATTCTGAGTATAAAAACCTTGATAAAATCTTGGCGGGTCAAATACTCCGGTACTTACTCAACTGATCCACTCTGATTACAATGGCTTCATTCCTCTGAGAAAATGTATCTGAATATAAGTAGACTGTACAAATTCATGGAATTAGCCCTGCTAGTGTGACCTCATTCTGCCTGTCTGGTCCTTGACATGGAAAAGGCATTGAGTAATTTGGCATGGGAATACCTTTAAAAAAAGCTGACTAAATTTCGTTTTGTGAAGCACACCATAGGGCTGATCAGGTTGCTCTACATGGACCGATGTCAGAGTCCAACTGGACAAATTAATGTTAGTCACCTTTGCAATCAGTATGGGGACCTGACCGGCCGTGCTTTTCTCCCGTTTCTTTTTGCGCTAGATATAGAGCCATTCAACCTTTAAACTAAGACAGGAGAGAAGGGTATAGGGCATCCCCCAAATGACAGGACTAGTGGTGTCCTTGTACTCTGATGACATTCTGCATTATGTCAGAGACTCTAGGGGAGCCCATACTGGCATAGCGCAGATCCTTAAGGAGTTCAGGCTGCTTCTTGGCTATATCTCAATTGGCCAAAGTCTTGCTTAGGCTCAACACGACCTAGTACCAGTCACCCTAATGCTACTTTGTTCATTCAGGACTTGGATGGGGTTAAGGAGGGGAGCCGTAGCATTAACTGGGAGTGTGTCTACTTCCAATATTTGGGGATCAGAATATGACATGCCGACAAGACCTTCTCAACCAAATAATCACTAAAACAATGAGTGCTCTTAGGGTACAAACAGCATTTTGGAGAATACTCCAACTTATGGGCACGTGTTGCATCACTTTATCTATACTGGTGATGCTGCCCCACCTCCTTTACTGATTTGCCCATCTCCGTCTTTGTAGCAAGAATGTTCTTTCGTGAGGTAAACCTATTACTCTGAGAGCTCATATAGAATAATGGCTGGCCCAGAGTCGCACTAGATAATTTGCACCTTATGTTTGAGCATTGGGCGGGTGACCCCGAATTTTGAACATTATTATCTGCCAGCTAAGCTCCAGTGGCTTAAGTAACCTCTGGGTCTTGGGTCTCTCTCTCTCTCTGGAGGAGACCTGCGTTGATGGACAGCCCTTGAGCCTTGAAGAAATACACAGTTTGCTGCGAAGCACCAAACTTGTATTAAATGTGATAGGGATGTTAATTGCAAAAAGCAATTACCATCCTATTTAAATTATGCTAATAGCATCCACTGCCTTGGTCAAGCATTTTTAACTAGACAAAATAAAAGTATGGATTCCCTCTGGCAAAACACCTTAATACACAATCGTACTCATCATACTTCCACTCATACACACATGTAATCTCACAAGGAAATATATATATATTCCTCCCAAGGAATGTCCATGATGCTCTTAATGAAATGTGTGGAGTCCCGTATATAGGAGGGCAACATTTGTACAAAGTCTGCTAAAAAGTGGTCCTCGAATTGGGACTTTGCCTCAGATAAAGAACCAATAGAAGAGACTATAGGACGGCCTGGTGGTCTAGTGGCGTCCTTATGCAGTTTCGGCAAGTGATAAAAAGTAGCTGTAACTGGGTGAGGGCATGTCAAAAATTTAAACTTATTGTTGTTAATCATGTTTTTATCTGCCCACTTTTGAATAAGTTCATGGTATTTGTAAATGCTTGCAATATATTCATCTTTGGTTATCTTGGCACAGCATGTAGTGTCTGATAATTGCCGAATCGCTTCTCTAGTATACATTTCTCAAGACATTAAAACAAGGATTCCGCCCTTATCTGAGGGCTTACATACCAAGTCAGGATCACTCTTCAGATGTTGTATCGCTTCACGTTGCCCTTTTGTCAAATTCATTGCCATAGACAATGGCTGTCTCGTCCTCATTGCAATATATATATATATAGTGTGCTACTACACAAACACCTACATGTATAATGTTTTATTAAAAATATTGTTAATAATGTTCAATACAAATCAAAGTTACCCTGCCCTAGTCCATTGGTTTTAAAGCAATTTCATCTAGCAATTACAAAATATTACAATATTATTACATCAATTGTATCAAAAAGACATTAAAAATTAAAACAGAAGAGGGAGGGAGAGAGGGTGTATACACAAGAGAATGTACTTTGCATAAAAACAGCCAATCTGTGTAGAAATTCAATCAGAGAGGGCCCGCAATAAATTCGTGATTTGTCATCTATTGTGCCAACACGTTCCCCAAACTAGGCTTTTAATGCGTCGACGCGTTTCGATAGTCTCACATTAATTTACACCATCTTTTTCAAGCCCACAGCAATAACGTTCATTTTTATTTTACATTTAAAGCATTGGACATCAAGACTTTTATATCATTTCAGATTTCCTTCTCTGTGCTGTAGCTGAGACGTATATTAGCAAACACTTTGTGTGCTTGAGTTGCCTTCTTTTAACTACGATAATTGTTTGCTATTAAACGGCCAAAATATAGCACAGAAGAGGTCATCTTGAATCTGAAATATTACATCTCTTTTGTTTTGCAAAGCGTCTGTGAAATTTCATGTCACTTGCTGTTTTCCATTAAAGTGTGGTACTGATTATGTTATATCACACAAGAGTATTAAATAAATGAATTCCCAGAAATAATAGCGGTATTTGTATATGGTAATTTCAAATTGATTGCACCCATATATTGAATAAAGTGTCTTACGGGTGTGTAGATAGCATTCGAAAATAAAATGATTTCATTTTCTTCACTCACGACACCCCTTCTTGGTCCTCCAGCTTATTTAATTCCCTTAACGTCACCTCCTCCTCCTCTATCCCTCATGGGAAACAACTAAAGATTTCCCCCTCTGCGTATTTCAACGGCTCCCTCACCATCTCAATCTATAACAACGGTACTGTCTTGATCCAAGGCAAAGACACCTATCTCTCTCTCTTTGACCACCTCTTCCCCTCCCTACTCCCCCCCTCTGCGACCAGGTTTTCCCCTGACTCTCCATCTAGCTCCACCCTTTACTCCCTTTCTCCTCCCCTGACCCTCTTACACTCCAATAGCCTGCACCCTCGAGAGGCTCAGGTCAGCCCTCTTCCCTCCCCCTCCCTTGTGCCCTCCTCTCCCTTTCCTCCCACTTCACAGTATGCCCCCCCCCTTCGTCACGTCAGCCTTACCACTAGGTAATTTATTTATTTATTTATTTATTTGCGAGTTTGTAACGCGCTAGGATAATACGCTCCTTGTCCAATCTGCACCGTCCCGGTACCCCAATATCATCTCGTCTCCCCTATTCCTATCTGCTACTCCATTTTTTAGTCCACCCCTCCGCCAACCTCCTCCCCCAGCTAACTTTCCTTATGCTCCCCTCATTCCTCCCTCTCCCCCTCTTCTCTACCCCCTCCTCCCCTCACTTCTTTCCCCGATTTCTTCACAATCCCATTGCATCTCTCTCCTTCCCCCCACTCCGCCAGCTATGCTGTGCTGCCCCCTTTACCCCCCTGGTAACCATTTCCATCTCCCCCATCAGGCCCAGCAGAACCATTTCCTTTCATCAACTTCCCCTTCTCCCAACCCCCCCACTCTACCAGATACCGGTTCCCTCAGAGCCACCTCTCCTAGCCAACAGTACCTCTCCAACCACCTCCCCTCTTTTCCTCCCAAACCTCCTACACTCCTATGACACCTCACAGTCCTCCCCTCTCCTTCTTCCCCACCGTCTTGTTCCGCACCCATCTCACCCTAAACATGTCCTAAATTCCTTTCCTTCGTGCAATGCCAACAAAGACAACTCTCCCTTCACCTCTGATACACCAACCCCCGCTCTCAACCTCCACCTTTCCTAACCTATGAACCCTATACCTCAACTCTCCTCCTGTCCTCCCACCTCTCCCTGGCTCCCACCACCTATATCACCCCCTCCTTTTGCCATCGGGACACCCAACCTTCCGTGCTCTGCCCTACCCTCTCTTGAAAATAAGCTATGCTCTCTTATCACCTCCATCTCCCAGCTTGTAGCTTCCATTTCACTTTTAAGCTCTAAGATTTCAACTTTCCATTCACCTCAACTCCTTTGGAAAACTCTCACCTTCCCACAAGATGCACTTCGCCCCCTCACTCCATCATAGCCAAGCATACCCTGTCGTCTGCAAACATCGCTCACTCACAAACCCATGAACACCACCCTTCTTCAACCAGCATCTCTGAGTAACCCAACTACCTACTCTATTCCAACCATCTCCTCTGTCAGAACCAAGCATCCACCTAAACCCTCCCGTGCACCCCCATATAGGTATAATATCACTATCACCCTTCTTAGCCCAAGTGCCCCCGTCACCAAAATAGTCTCGACAGAACTGCGCTGCCTGCACCACAAATGCAGTTCTGCAATAAAACACAAACTCAAAATCTCTGATACCATCACCCTTCACAATATTGACCTGTTCTTCCTAACAGAGACCTGGTTCAACGATACCTCTCACTCTATGTTTGATCTCCTTCTACCCACAGGCTATTCTATTTTCAGGAATGACAGACCTATCAAAATTGGGGGAGGTGTTGCAGTCATCTTTAGAAACTCCCTTCAACTCAAAGCTTTTCCCATCAGCGCCTTCCGCACATTTGAATGTCTATCTCTTGAGCTTCAACTACACCACCACTCACCCCTCAGATTCCATGTCATATACCGCCCACCTGGCAGGGGCCCTTCGTTTATGGAGGAACTCACTGACTTCATCAGCGACCAATATGCACAAAGTGACAATCAGACCTTTGTGGGTGACTTCAATCTCCACTGGGGCTCCCTGCAAGACTCTTCCGCGAACTTGCTGACCACCTTCCTCTCTACAAACGATCTTATCCAACACTGCACAGAATCAACACACTCTAAGGGCTCAATCCTGGACCTTGTTATTGCTAAAGCAGGCATGCTTTCTATCACTACCCCTATTCACGTAGACTGGTCTGACCACCTCCTCATTCCATTCTCTCTTCACCTAGCACACTCTATAACTCTTGGCCAACCTAAGAGGGTTACCTCCTGGTTCCGTGACGCTAAAAATATTGACACTGTTTCCCTCTGTGAATCAGCTTTGCTGTCACTTCCAAGGCTAGACCCGAACCTAGATGTTGACGATCTCACCTCACAATGCCTCTCAGTCCTTGCAGTCGAAATCAATAGCGTCGCTCCTCTCCAAAGCAAAAAGAAAAGGCCCATTCCCTCAGCACCCTGGTTCAACAAATCCCTATATGAAGAAAGGAAGCACCTAAGACTCCTGGAGAAACAATGGAGGCAAGCACCCTCCACCGATAATTTGGCTACGCTTAGTTCAGCAAGATCCAAGTACAACAAGCACATCTTCCTTGGGAAAGCATCACACTTCAGAACCCTCCTTGACTCAGCCAAAAATAGACCCAAAAAACTATTTGATCTCATCAAGAATACTAACTACTCTCCCCCAACCTCCAAATTGGAGGATTCTACAAAGAAAGCTGCTGATTTCGCTGTATTCTTTGACGAAAAAGTGAAATCACTTGTGGTTCAGGTCGCTCATCCTACTCCTCCAGAGGAGCGCAAATCACTAGCCATTTGGCACAACTTCGACCCCATCTCTGAAGATGTGCTCCTCAAGTGCATCCTCGAAACAAAGCTCTCCAACCACTCACTCGACCCCATCCCTAGTGCCATTGCCATTGACTTCTATACCCATTCTCTTCCCTATTGGACCACTTTGGTCAACCTCTCCCTCTGTGAAGGCTCCCATCCTGTTCCCTTCAAAACTGGGCAGGTCACCCCTCTACTTAAAAAAAACCACTGCGTATGCGAATGACCTCAACAACTTCCGCCCCATCACTAACCTACCCTTTCTTGCGAAGATCACAGAAAGATGTGGTGCGAAACAACTCTCTCGTCATATCAAGGACAATGATCTTCTTGACAATTTTCAGTCCGGCTTCATCCAAAACTGCAGCACTGAAACTGCCCTGCTGCAAGTGATCGATGACACGCTGCGAATACTAGACTCGGGGGGTCTTGTCTTCTAATTCTCCTTGACCTTTCGGCAGCCTTTGACACTGTCAATCACAACACCCTCCTCAACACTCTTCAATAGAGAATGGGCATTGAGGACACTGTGCTTAAATGGTTTGCTTCTTTCCTTTCTGATAGATCCCAAATGATCAAAATAGCGGACAGTTTTTCATCTCCTTTGGCGGTGGGTCAAGGTGTTCCCCAAGGCTCTATTCTTGCACCCACATTTTTCAATCTCTATTTGGAACCTCTGGGAAATCTCCTAAGTAAATCTGGGGTCAACTTTCATCTCTACGCAGACGACACTCAAATCTACCTCAAGGTTGCCTCCACTCATGATCTCTCCATCCTAAGCTCTACCCTCGACTCCATTCAAAACTGGATGTCAACACATCAACTGATTCTGAATCCCTCCAAAACTGAATTCCTCCTCCTCTCCTCCTCACTTTCTCCTCCCCCGGTTCAATCATGGATGGACCAGATGAAGCTGCTGAACAATAAACCCATCATTGTCGACAGCGCAAAATCCCTTGGTGTCATACTCAAAATAAAACTCAATCTACTCTCCCACATTAATTCAATTGCAAAGTCTGCCCGATACCAACTGCGCCTTCTTTGGGGGATTTGTCGCTTCTTCCCGGAGCATGACCTTAAAACCTTGGTCCAATCGCTGGTCCTCTCTAGACTGAACTACTGCAATTCTCTTCTGACTGGCTTCCCCAAATCCCACCTGTCCCGCCTTAAGTCTGTTCTCCATTCAGCAGGTCGTTTCATTTGTGGGGCCAAAATAAGCGACCACATCACTACCATGTTATCCACCCTTCGCTGGCTTCCCATCGAGGCTAGAGCTATCTACAAGACTGCCTGCATCACCCACAAAGCCTTGCCCTCCTCCTCTCCGTGCTACCTGGCGAATAAACTGAAACTCTCTGGAGGCTCTAGACCTTCACGAAATGCAAAAAATCTACTGCTTGAACCTCCCACTTTCAAGAAGGAAAGATCGATGGCCCAATCCTTTTCAGGCAGCGTAGTGAGAATCTGGAACTCACTTCCACCTCAGATCCGGACCACCACCTCCTCCCAGGCCTTCAAAACTGACTTCAAAGTTCTCCTCCTTCAAAGACACTTCCAAATGTAATCCATGCCCTCTCTATTATCTGAAGGAAGCCCTTCCATTATAGAAAAATCTACTTTACATGACTATGGAAGTGTCTTCCCAGTGTGTTCTTGTGGTTTCAGAGTCTGCCATTTATTGCAGTATTATCCTTCTACCTGTGTTTGGTACTCGTGTGTAACATGCACCCGTCACTTTCTCTTGTAACACACTGTTTTCTACCTCTTACATGTTGTTTGGTTTCGATATCTGCACAAGTGCCACCAGTGCCTACGTAACGTTTGTTCTTGTGCTTGAGTGTCCTCCAAATATTGCAGTATTATACCTCTATTTACTTTGTACGCTTTTGTAACCTGCACACGTCACTTTTTCCTCCTGTAATGCACCGTTTGCTACCTCTTGTATTTTGTTGGCTCACGATTGTCACTTTTGTAATGCACCGTTTGCTACCTCTTGTATTTTGTTGGCTCACGATTGTCATTTTTGCTTCATTTAATGTAACGTTTGCTTTTGTATTTTGCTCACTTGTAATGTTCTCATGTATCAGTTCTGTTCCTAATGTGAAGCGCTCTGACACCTTCGGGTAAAGCCCGCGCTATATAAAAACGCATAAATAAATAAATAAATAAAATCATCCTCTTGAGTCTTGAAGAATATAATTTTTCTTTACCCTGTAATTCTCATAATGTCCACACTGTGGCGCAGCGATACAACAAACCTAATTAAGGTGGAACGAAACTCACTCTGGTTCTAGGCTGATGTGCCCCTTAATTGTGGAGGTTTTGTATTTCGCTATAATCACTTGCTATAGTTGTTTTTAACAAGCACAATGGATGTATAATCTTAGAAAATCTGCAATAAACTCTTGCCATTTTCTTGGCATATTTGATAGTATAAATTATTGAAATGTCCAGTCTCTAACAATATTCTGAACAGGGAGCACTGTGCGCGAAGATGTTTTCCATGACAGGCAATTCAAAGTATTATTATGAAATCACAATGCAACAGACAACTTTGGCAATATGGGCTTCTCGTTAAAATACCAAAACAGTGTGCACGTGTATCTGTTACACAGGTGATGTATCCAGTGCTTCTTAGTGACGTATATCGTATACGTAGATAGGGGCAGATTTATGAGGCACTTGCGCCACGTTTACGCCGCTGTTGCGTCACGCAAGGCGGCGTAAACGTGGCGCATCCCTACGAACGATTTACAACGTGACGCATCTAGGCAGATGCGTCACGTTGTAAAGCCCTGCGCCGCTTGTGGGCGTTCCGGCGCAGGGTGGGCGTTCCGGGGCAGGTGCGCCTCGCAAAAGTGGCTGAGTGAAATCTATAAGATTTCACTCAGTCACTTTCAGGCCAATGCTGCGTCAAAAGCCTGCGCCTGCTTGAAGCAGGCGTAGGTCTTGACGCAGCATTGTGGAGATGGGGCACCCCCGAGCCTTGCTGGAGCTGCGTCGCGCTTGCGACGCAACTCCAGCAATGCGTCACCTTTACGGCACAGATGCGTCACGCATCTGTGCCGTTTTTGCCCCATGGTGCGCCGCATCATAAATGCGGCGCACCATGGGTGGCGCAGCTGTGGCGCACTGTGGCGCATGTTAACTGGCGCATCCCTGGGGATGCGCCAGTTAACATAAATCTGCCCCATAGTCTTTATGATGTATATTGTATACTTCGATATTCTGTCATGTGTATTATATACTTCGATATTCTTTGTGGTGTATATTGTACACCTGGATACTCTTTGTGATGTACATTGTACACCTGGATACTCTTTCTGATGTTTATTGGATGTTTAGATATTCCTTGGGATTTAATCAATCAATCAATCATGCCATTTGTATAGCGCACTACTCACCCGGGAGGGTCTCAAGGCGCTTGGGGGGAGGGGTATGCTACTGCTCGAACAGCCAGGTCTTGAGTTGTTTCCTGAAGGCGAGATGGTCCTGGGTCAGCCGAAGGTGGATGGGTAGGGAGTTCCAAGTCTTGGCAGCCAGGTAAGAGAAGGATCTTCCTCCGGCAGTGGCTCTTCGGATGCGTGGTACGGCTGCGAGGGCGAGGCTGGTGGACCGTAGCTGGCGGGTGGGCGTGTAGAAGGTCAGGCAGTCGTTGAGGTACTTGGGGCCCAGGTCGTGTAGAGACTTGTGTGCGTGGGTGAGGAGCCGGAACGTGATCCTCTTGTCGACGGGGAGCCAGTGCAGGTTCCTCAGGTGGCTGGAGATGTGGCTGCATCGGGGGACATCCAGGATGAGTCGGGCGGAGGCGTTCTGGATGCGCTGGAGTCTTTTCTGTAGCTTGGCTGTGGTTCCGGCGTAGAGGGCGTTTCCGTAGTCCAGTCGGCTGGTGACGAGTGCCTGGGTGACAGTCTTCCTGGTCTCGGTCGGGATCCAGTGGAAGATCTTGCGAAGCATACGCAGGGTGTTGAAGCACGATGAGGACACGGCGTTGACTTGTCTGGTCATCGAGAGGGAGGGGTCCAGGATGAAGCCCAGGTTGCGTGCGTGGTCGGTTGGCTTGGGTGCGGTGCCCAGGGCTGGGGGCCACCAGGAGTCGTCCCAGGCGGAGGGCGAAGATCCCAGGATGAGGACTTCCGTCTTGTCCGAGTTCAGTTTCAGGCGGCTTTCCTTCATCCACTCGGCGACGTCTTTCATCCCTTTGTGTAGGCAGGTTCTGGCGGTGTCGGGGTCTCTGGTGAGGGAGAGGATCAGCTGGGTGTCGTCGGCGTAAGAGATGATGTTGAGGTTGTGCTGGCGTGCGATGGCTGCGAGAGGTTTCATGTAGATGTTGAAGAGGGTGGGGCTGAGTGAAGATCCTTGCGGGACGCCGCAGATGACTTCGGTGGCCTCGGAGCGAAACGGGGGGAGGCGGACTCTTTGTGTTCTTCCGGCGAGGAACGAGATGATCCACTCCAGTGCCTTCTCTTGGATACCGATGTTGCTGAGGCGCTGGACTAGGGTGCGGTGGCAGACCGTGTCGAACGCAGCGGAGAGGTCCAGGAGGATGAGGGCCACTGTTTCCCCCTCGTCGAGCAGGGTCCGGATGTCGTCGATGGCTGCGATGAGGGCGGTCTCGGTGCTGTGGTTGGCTCTGAAGCCGGACTGCGAGGGGTCGAGGGATCCGTTCGTCTCGAGGAAGGCGGTCAGCTGTCTGTTGACGATCTTCTCGATGACTTTAGCAGGAAAAGGGAGGAGCGAGATGGGGCGGAAGTTTTTGAGATCAGTGGGGTCCGCTGTAGGTTTCTTCAGGAGGGCGCTGATCTCGGCGTGCTTCCAGCTCTCCGGGAAGGTGGCGGTGTTGAAGGAGGCGTTGATGATGTTCCGGAGTTGGGGTGCGATGGTGGAGTCGGCCTTGTTGAAGATGTGGTGTGGGCAGGGGTCGGTCGGTGATCTGGAGTGGATGGTGTTCATCGTGCGGGCTGTGTCTTCGGTGGTCACCGTGGTCCAGGTGCGAAGGGTGGCGGTGGGGGGCGTTGGTTCGACGGTTGGGTGCGTGGGTGGGGCGCCGAAGCTGTTGTGGATGTCGGCGATCTTGCGGTGGAAGAACGAGGCGAGGGAGTCGCAGAGGTCTTGTGACGGAGTGATGTCGTTGGTGCCGGTGCTGAGGTTGGAGAACTCCTTGACGATAGTGAAGAGCTCTTTGCTGTCGTGGGCGTTGTTGTCCAGTCGTTCCTTCAGGGATTTCTTCTTGGTGGTGTGGATGAGCTGGTGGTGCTTGCGGGTAGCGTGTTTGAGGGCGGTCATGTTGTCGGTGGTCTGGTCGAGGAGCCCGGCTTTCTCGAGGGTGCGGCAGGTCTTCTTGGAGTCCTTGAGGTCGTCGGTGAACCAGGATGCCTTCTTGCTTCTGGGTCTGCTGGGAGGGTTCTTTAGTGGCGCGAGGTCATCGGCGCAGGCGGTCAGCCACTGTGTGAAGTTGCGGGCTGCTTCGTTGGGGTCCGTTGTGTTGGTGGGTGGGCTCTGGCTGAGGGAGGTGGTGAGCTGGTCTGCGGTGATCTTGCTCCAATTCCTGTGAGGTACCTGTTGCGGGTGGTGGTGGGTCGTGGATCTTTTGAAGCTGAAGTGGACGCAGCTGTGGTCGGTCCAGTGGAGTCCGGTGGCATGGCTGAAGGTGATGTACATGCTGGAAGAGAAGACGGGATCAAGCGTGTGGCCGGCGTAGTGGGTGGGGGTGTTGACCAGTTGCTTGAGTCCGAGGTTGGCGAGGTTTTCCAGCAGGGCGGTGGTGTTGCGGTCCTTGTTGTTCTCCAGGTGGAAGTTGAGGTCCCCGAGGAGGATGTAGTCAGTGGAGGGGAGGGCGTGCGGGCTGATGAAGTCTGTGATGTCTTTGCTGAATTGTGTGTGTGGTCCCGGGGGTCTGTAGACGAGGGTGCCTCTGAGGGTCATCTTAGGGTCAGTGTGAATGTGGAAGTGGAGATGTTCGGCTACGGCGAAGGAGTCGTTGGCGTCGGTCGTGATGCGGATGGTGTTCCTGTGGACGATGGCGATGCCACCTCCGGTCTGGTTGATGCGGTCCCTCCTGATGATCTTGTACCCGTCCGGGATGGCGATGGCGATGTCGGGTGCAGAGGAGGCGTTCATCCAGGTTTCCATGAGGAAGGCGACGTCCGGTGATGTAGCGTCGAGGAGGTTCCAGAGTTCCATGGCGTGTCTGTGGACGGAGCGGGTGTTGATCAGGATGCACTTGAGGTGGTTGCTGCTGGTGTTTGTCTTGGCGGGTGCAGGGCAGGTTCGGAGGCAGGTGAACTTGCAGGTGCAGCAGGTGAAGGGTCCATGGGTGCGTCTTGGGGTGGCTCGGCAGCAGGCATGGGTCCGGCCGGCATTGAGAGCGTTGAGAGTGGCGGCGTCGTAGGTCAGTCGGGTCGTCTTGCCTCGGCGGGGAGGGCCAGGGGTCCTGGCGCTGGGCGCGGGCCAGGCGCGGACGGGCGCAGCCGGGCTTACCTTTGGCGCACCTTCGGCGCTCAATCGGCGCTCCCGCTGCGCGCGTCTGCTGCGCGGTCGCTCTGGGGGCGTCATAAGTAAGGAGCCGGGAGGGAGGAGCATCTGGGTGGCGGGAGCGGGCGGCGAATGGCATCACAGGGGGGCGGGGCCGCAGGGAGGCAGCGGCGGGAAATTCCAAGAAGCAGCGGGCAGCGGGAAATTCCAAGGAGCAGCGGGAAATTCCCAGGAGCAGCGGGCAGCGAGCGAAGGAATCTGCAGGCAGGAGGCGGCTAAGGCAGGCAGGAGCGGCAGCAGGATAATGTATATATAGATATTCTTTGTGATGTAATGTATAGTGCATACTTGGATATTCTTTGTGATGTATATTGTATACTTAGATATTCAATGTGATGTTTATTGTATACAACTATATTCGTTGTGCTGTATATTGTATGCTTAGATATTCTTTGTGATACCTATTGTATACTTGGATATTCTTAGTGATGTGTAGTGTATACGTAGATATTCCTCCTGAGAGCAGCCCTCTGCTGGGAATAAAGTGGAGTCCGATAGACCCCCAGACATCCCCTTGCAGGCAGGTGCGGTCTGTGACTGCACCCGCCTGCAAGGGGATCTCTATTCTCCTTTAAAAGTTCAGGCGGGTGTCGCCTGCACTGTGTAAACACGGAGCAGCTGCTCGATGTTTTCACATGAATGCGCTGTCCCCAGGACAGCGCGAGCTCGGGGCTGCCCTGGGGGTAGTGTATACATCATAATTGGGCAAATTTTTATTGGTTGTGCCCGGCGCACCTTTTAAAAGGTGCACCAGGTGCAAACAATGACAATGGGTAATACGGCACAAGATGTATTGGCTTTGCTAATGCTTGTTGCTGCTGTTCTCGTTCTAATTGACTCTGCCTGTGTTTTATATCTTGCCTTACTGATTTATAATGCTCCCTCATCCTCTTGAAAAATACTTCTCCTTAAGTCAAACCCTATTTTTTAACCCTATTTTTGCATGCACCTTCTACTCTTTGGATTTTTGGTTTTCAATCATTTTTCCTAATTGACCAGCCATAATCTTCCCTTGGATGAAACCCCACTCATATGGACTGATGTATTTCCGGAGTGTTCATCCAGTGTTGTATGAAGTGCAGAAGTAGCTGATCCAACATTGTGCTACAGGTGTAGACCTTTCAAGAAGTATACTAGTAAGGTGTTTGTGAGATAACCTTGAAATAGGACTATGCAGGCTCACAGACATAATTCTAGCTCTTTGAAATTTCTAAAAAAACAGATACGTGGAAGGCGGCGCAGGTGCGAAACAGGGAAATGAACATTAAGAAATCAATGTGTAGGGACAGAGCACACCAACTTGCCATCATAAAATCATTGCACAAGGGCGTGGCTTGCGCGCCGCGACGTGATGGCGGCCCGTGAGTAGCTCCAGGGCTTCGGTGGCTGTCGGGACGATTTAGGTCCCCTTCCAGTGCTGCCTACCAGTTCCAAAGTGGATTCTCGGAGGTCGGAAATTGCCGGGCATGGAATACGCCACTTTCCGACATTTGGAGCGTCAGGAGAGCTGTGTTTTGGCTTTTTGAGGAGTCCTCAGTCTCGGAGACTGGGAGCTGCCGCCATTTTATGGTGTGACGACGCTTGGTTTCTCTCCCTCATGAGCCAGTGCCGACTCCTTCCATATACAGGCACAAGTTGATTAAGGTGACTTTTTTTCAGATATTTATTGCTGCCTATGACCCAGCTATCTTCTGTTTGCTGCATAACCACTCCAGAGTGCTGTGAATGTTTTTGACGTCTCTGGAAATATTAGCTGCTCCTTACTGGATTTTTGAACTACGCTTTTGACCTGCATGTCTCAAATGCTTCAGTGCTATTTTCTTCAATAACTATTTTTCTTCCTGCTTGTGTGCTGTGCCTACTTTACAGGCTGCGCTTTTTTTTTTTTTAAAATCTTTTTTGGAGTCCCTACTGCGATTTAGTGCTCTTTTAATATTGGGATACCCAACCTCTTTTGCTTCTTCTCTGCTACTTTATCGCAGTGGCGGATATCTCTTATAGCTGATATCATGGGTCCCCCCTCTACTAATAAGGACTCTAAAGGTGCGCTTAAGAGGCTGAAGCAAACTTCTCCTACCCCAGAGTCCTCTCAGAAGGAGGCAAGCACTACTTTGGACACCATTTTGGCACGTCTGAATGCTGTTCATGATATTGCGCAATCCACTAAAACTAACACTGACTTGCTGCAAGTTGAAGTGGCGGCTATTAGAAATGATTTCAAAGCATTGTCTGTGCGTGTTTCGACTGCGGAGACACGGATTAGTGATGTAGAGGACTCTGCACGGCAGCATTCCAAACATTTTCAACAAATGGAACGCTCAATGGCGGCGTTGCGGAGGGATCTCACGGAGCAGGAAGACCGCAATCGTAGAAGTAACCTGCGTATTTTTGGCCTGCCTGAGGAAGTGGAGAAGTCGGCTCCTTCAATGGTTGATTTTTTACATCAGTGGCTTCCCTCTACGCTACAAATTTCCTTTCAAAGAGACTTTGAAATTGAACGGGCTCATCGAGTGCCAACGTTTAGGCCCAAGTCTTCCACACAACGAGGGCGGTAATTTTTAAGCCACTGCGTCACCAACGCTCGGAACAAATTCTGGCACAAATGAGGAAGATTAAGACGGTGTCTTGGGAGGGTCATCGGATTTCTCTTTCACAGGATTTTGCTAGAGATACAGTGATTCGTCGCAAAGGTTTTCTCAATCTACGGAAGCGCCTGTCAGACATGAATATTCCTTTTTCTTTTGCTGGTCCCTCCAGATTTCGTATTACCTTCAAGGGGCGGTCGAGAATTTTTGATGAGCCTGCTGAGCTCTCTGCCTTTCTTGACAATCAGTCTGAAACTCAGATGGATTCCTCTTCTTCTCCGGGTACCTCAGTCACTTGACTCTAATGCTTCTGGATTGTTTTGATAACCTTAATTCTGAAATGGCGTTGCTTCCAGTTTTTCTGGACATATGCTATTTGTTCTTTGTTGGTTTGTCTCATTTTGTGTTCTTTTGTGCTTTATATATTTCCATTATTTCAGTGATCCGTTTGTGCAGCTGATTCTTCTTCTCTCTCACTTCGCTTCTTCTTCTTGCGTTGTTTGCTGCGTATATCTACTCTTTTGTTGGTAACTACGTGGCTTGGCTTTTGTCTAGTCAGCTCTTTTTTCTCATCTTTTATGATGTTTTTATTCCTTCATGCATTTCTGCTAGTCTAATGTTGTTAGTGTTGTCGGCTTGATGGTTTTTTTTTTTTTTTTTTTTTTTCTCTTTGTAGTATTTTAGGTGCTGGTTGTTTCTTCCGTTTTCTCTTAGACCTTGGATATTTTGTCTCTCGTTGATTATATTTTTCCTGTTCGTATATTTACCCCTGTCTTCTCTTTTACGTGACTTCCATGTAGTTTTTGAGTATAGTCTCTACACCTAATTGTATGTTTCGTTTTCCACTATTGGGAGTCTCTTTGTTGTTCTATATTTCTCGTACTTATATATATATATATATATATATATATATATATATATATATTTTTTTTTTTTTTTTTGTATATAGGATCTATTGTATAGTGTTTTTTGCTTATTTATTAAGTGGGATTGTTTATGAGGGTTCTTTTTTCCTTCTACGCATAGCGTTATACCTTTTTCTCTTTTTGATAATGTTCTATTTATTCCTACTCCTAATTCATACGTATTTATGATGTTCTTGTTACAGTATTTAGCATGATTCTATTTTGCCTAACTCATTAAGCATATTTAGTTTATACCATATGTCTATGCTTCTAGCAAATAGTCAACTGTTTTTCTCAGTAGGTAGTTCTTCATTTCTTAATATTACTTGCTTGCATTTCTTCATAATGTTTTTTGTCTCAGTATGTAATGTGCTTTTTAGGCCTTTATTTACCTAACTTGGAGATGTCACGTTACCTTTTATCCTCCAATTTACGAGGTATTTAATATTACAGGGCATATTTTCTCTGCTGCTGTACCTTTTTGTATATTCCCCTGGCTAATATGAGGTGGGTGGTCTTACTCTTCCATGGTTAGTTCCCAGGCGGCCCCACTGTTTACCTCCTCCATGTCCCCCCTGGCATAATGGTGGTCCTTTCTCGACCTCCCCTTGTGGATCTTTCTCTTTTTCTCTTCTCTCTCCTTTCTCTTCTTTCTTTTTTTCTTTTCTTTTCCTATCCTTTTCTTTTCTCTTGCTATCTTGTGCCTCTTGGATCTTCTGTGGGTGCGTTATTTTTTGTATTTTTTTATTGTATTATTATTATTATTATTGTTGCCATTGTGATTGTTTCATTTGCAATATTTTTATGTTTGAATGATGCCTGGTTTGAATGTGGTTTCACTTAATGTTAAGGGATTGAATCATCCGGTCAAGAGGGCTAAAATTCTAGATTATTGTAAATCTTTATCGGCGGACTTGGTTCTGTTGCAGGAGACTAAAGTTTCCCGTACAGAGGCTCTGTGGTTGAAGAAGGACTGGGCTCTGGCTGTGGCTTGTTCGGATGCCCTTGGCAAAAAGAATGATGTGATAACACTTATATCTAGAAAGTCCGGGTTATCGATTCTTTCTACTGAACAGGATTCTGAAGGCCGATGGCTTCTATCTAAGCTATCTGATGGGGTTTCAGATCTTTATGCTATGAATATTTACGCGCCGAACAATGATGATCCTGTTTTTTGGCAAGAGATTATTAAAGTACTTGCCCGCACGCAACATAATGGCAATCTAATAGTTGGTGGTGATTTTAACTTGCCTTTAGACCCCATCTTGGATAGAAACTCGGCTTTTACCTTTCGTCCCCCTAGATCCCACAAGCAATTGTTGAATATGTGCTCTTCTGCTAATCTTCAAGATGACTGGCGTCTTCATAACCCTACGGGTAGTGAATTTTCCTTCTTCTCTTCTCCTCATTCTAGCTTTTCTCGTATTGATTATCTCTTAGTACATTCGTTTTTAGTGCAATCCTCGTCTTCACAGTACATTCATCCTATTCTTGTTTCAGACCATGCGGCGGTTTCTTTTTTTTTGTCACGTTTTGCTCCTAGGAAAAAGCATTCCTCTTGGAAATTGAATACTGAGATTTTGCATGATGCTTCTCAGGTTCAGGCCATACAATCGGAAATTGAGCAGTTCTTTTCTGAAAATGAAGGTTCCGTTAGCTCCCCAGTGGTCTTATGGGATGCATTTAAATGTACGCTTTGAGGCCAACTCATTAAAATTATATCGAAGAGAAATGCTGATATTAAGAAGGAACTTACTGTGTTGTCAGACAGTATTAAACATCATGAACGTCTTTTTCGAAGATCTAGAGATAAGCAACTGTTGCAATCCATTAAAAACATGAAATATTCTTATAATTCTATTGTTACTAAGAGGGCGCATATTGGGGTTCAGACCCGGAAATCGAAACGGCTTCTTTTGAAAAATCGGGCTGGTAGGATTCTAGCGACCACATTAAAGTTTCAAGAGTCTTGTTCTAGGTCCTCTCAAATTTCTTCTATTACTGATAGTTCTGGGAGTAAGAAATTTTAATCTAAAGAGATTCTTGAGGTCTTTCGTGATTTTTATAATACCTTATATACCCCAACTAATCAGACGTCTTTTGAGGATTGTCAGGAGTTCTTAAAATCTATTCCTCTTAAATCTGTATCAATAGAAGATGGGGAGAAATTGGGTACCCCGATTACACATAATGAGATTTTCCAGGCAATTAAATCTACTCGATCTGGCAAGGCCCCTGGTCCGGATGGTTTTCCCATTTTGTTCTATAAAACTTTTCTTCCCTCTATGGTTCCTCGCTTCAAGGATGTCTCTGACTTATTTATTCAACAGAGTGCGGTCTCGGGAACGGCGGTGGATGCTACCATTGTAGTAATCCCAAAAGAAGGGAAGGATCCTTCTGATCCTAAAAAATTTCGGCCTATATCCCTCCTTAATATGGAGGCTAAAATCTTTGCTAAGATTCTGGCTAAGAGGTTGAAATCTTATATTCCCTCGCTGGTCCATCCATCTCAGGTTTTGTCAAGGGTCGGCTTGCTATGAATAATATCCATACCTTTTCCCATATTTTAGGTACAACCAAACGCTCCACACTTCCGGTCGCAGCCTTAGCCTTAGACGCCGAAAAGGCTTTTGATAAGGTCTCTTGGCCTTTTCTTCATGCTGTCCTTCGGGCACATAACCTTGGGGATTCTTTTATTAACATGGTGATGTCCCTTTATGCCCACCCTAGGGCGAATATCAGAGTTAATGGTGGTACTTCAGACTTTTTTAGTCTTCGCCAGGGTACTCGTCAGGGGTGTCCGCTATCCCCGCTCTTGTTTTTATTATCTATTGATCCGCTTCTGAGATTAATTGATCTCAACCCAGCCATTAAGGGTTTTACTTTTGGCTCGCATTGCCTGAAAACAGCGGCATATGCGGACGATGTCCTTATTTTTTCTGATGATATCGTTTCGGCTATCCCTGCAATTACCGATACTATTGCTCTTTTTTCTAGGGTCTCTGGGTATACTCTTAACAGAGACAAGACAGAGATGTTTCCTCTCAACGCGTATTGCTTCCCATCACATATGGGATCAGCGGGTTTTAAATGGCAATCAAAACATCTCAAATATTTGGGGATCTGGTTCTGCGGTACTCTTTATGATACTGTGGCTTATAATGAGGCTCAGACCCTAATTAAGGTACGGCGTCTTTTAGATACTTTGTCCCCTAAACATATTTCTTGGTGGGGGTGGGTACAAACCTTAAAAATGATGATCACCCCTATCATTAATTTTGTATCTTCAATGGTCCCGGTGAAGTTGTCCTATTCCTTTTTTTGGGAGATTGATTCTATTTCTTCTAAATTTCTCTGGAGTGATAAAAGGGCCCGAATCGCGTATAAGTCTTTACGGAAGCCTTACGATATGGGTGGATGTAACTTCCCAGACTGGGAGAAATACCAATTGGCTTTTTTAGCCTCTCAGGGAGCTTTGTGGTTTTCTTCACTCCCTGGTCACACACCTTCTTGGATGTTCATTGAGCAACATCTTTCTTCTCCTCTACCAGTCTCTTCCTTTTTAACCACCTCTACACTAGCTATTCCGTTTTCTCGTACTATCATATTAGATACTATTGCTGCTGTCAGAGCTGTTGACAAGAAAGTGGGTACTCCGATTCATAAATCAAGATGGTCTTCCTTGTGGCATAACCCTAGAATAAAGTTTATTATTGACCCTCCGTTAATACAATATTGGTCTTCCAAGGGAGTTACGTTGGTTCGTCATTTATACGACGCCAATAATGACCCACTACCCTTTTCTTCCTTAGCTCACCAGTTCTCGCTCTCGAACTTAGATTTTTACACCTTCCTAAAAATTAAAGTTACCCTCGCCAAAGTTAATTTGGTGCCCAACTCTCCCACTATTGCGTTATTCTCTTTGTGGCTCAAGGCTGGTCATATTGCTTCACGAATTTATACATTTTTGATATCAACTTCTTCTGATTCAGGTACTCTTGCTCAGCAGAAGTGGATACATCACTTTGATAAGGAACTTATTGACCATATCTCTCCGGAAACATGGCAGTTGATTGGTAAGCTCTCTCTTCGTGATAAAATTGCTCCTTCTTTGTTTCAATCTAAATTTTCTGTTAATCTTCTTCATTGGACTCCTGTGCGATTGCATACTCTACACTTAAAAGATGATGATCTTTGTTGGAGCTGTGGCTTGTTGGCTGGGGATTATCCGCATATGTTTTTCCACTGCTCGCTTCTGCAACCCTTTTGGGATCTTATACATAAGCATCTTATGTTAATCTTTCAAATCAATTTCCAGCTTTCCTTGCCCATGATTTTGTTGGGGCCATTGGCTTCCCGTGATCCTGTGCCATTGGATGCTGTAGATATGCAGTTATTGGATCTGTTATTGACGTTGGCTGTTAAGGTGATTCTTATGGAGTGGAAGTCTTTCTCTTCAGTATCATATCATACATGGTGGGCATGGGTCTCTTTCTTAAGAAGTGCACACACTTCTGTTGATGTGGCTCATCTATCTCCCGCTATTTCCAGTAATGTATGGAGAGCTTTAGACATGTATATGGATTTGGCCTCAAAGGGGTTGTGTTGTAACTTGGAACGTTCCTTCTATCCTCTTCCCCGTTTTCCCCCCACCTCTCCCCTCACCTTGGTTCAGTCCACTCTGACAGCTCGGCGCTCGCTATGGAATGTTGACATAGCAGCCGAGTTTCATTTGACAAGCTGACGGCATTATAAGGCTTTGACTTTATAAATAAAGAGTTTAATTACCCACATCGTTTCTTCATTACAACATTTCATGGCGACGAGGTGAGGAGACTGTGCCAGGGACAGTGGATGCCGTCCCCCTGGAGTGAAATAATTGCTTGTCAACGGAAGTTTCACGAGCTCCGTGGTGATCAGCAGAAAGAGATAAGTGATTTACTGCTGTGGAGTGACGCGTGTAACATCGGTGAGAAAAGGAAATTCGTGAAAGGGATGTTGGAAAATGATTGATAATTGAGCCTGAACAGGACTTTAGCAAGTCAACGTGTGAAGCTGCTATCAGTTCAGGTCAGGTTTGGAGAGCATTTCATTCGTGTGCCAGGTCGGGCACAGGGGATATGGTTTAATTGTTGTGGTAGCGAGTCCGTGTGGGGAGCAGCGCTCGCACTTTAGGATTTAGTACGCAAGGAGGTTGGCTCGTGTGTCAGGTCGGGCACAGGGGGCGGAGGGTGGCTCGTGTGTCAGGTCGGGCACAGGGGGCATCCGGTTACCTACTGGAGAGTGACGTCGAGGGAACGCTGTAAGCGAACTGAAGTAGCGCATTTAAAAAAAAGAAAAGAGAAAATATAGGTGCGAGAAGAAGGGGCAATCAGCGGACTTATTGAAGGGTCTGGCACTCGCACGGCGCGTCTGTTACCTCAGAGCAGTTCTCCGTGCTCGTTTAGGACATACGTCATTTGGTAATGAAGGGGAGCGCAGAGCAGCGCGATTGAGAACAGAGTCTCACACGGAGAAATCGCATTTCTTTCAAACGTATTTTCCCAGAATTTAAGCGGCAACGCCATCCCAGCTGAGAGTAACTATACAGTAGAGAATAACATTAAGAGTCAGCAGTACATTTTTACCTCAGCAGCTCACTCTGTCTTCAAGCGGCTCCGTCCTGACAGGATCTTCCACAAGAAAATACTTCTCCACAGGAAGTTCCTGCCGCTAGGGGAGGGGGTTTGCAATACCATCGGTTACTCTGTCTGTGGAAAAAGAAAGGGGACTGGAAAAAACAATTTTGATTATTGCTGTTTTCACTTTGGGAAGTAGGTTACTGTATTTTGAGGGCAAAAGTGGCATTTCTAGCTTATTCCCTGTGGAAGTGTTATCTTTTTTACACTTTTCAGTTTCTCCACCATACGTCGTTGTTCCTTTTCACTCAAAGGTTAATTAGGAATTTTAAGCCAATATATGGCAATGGCCGGTGCAGAAATGAGTCAGCCTCCACCTTTCCTGAATGAGTTAGGAGAACCCGTTATTCCATGGAGGAGGTGGAAAGGCATATTTAAATCATATCTGATAGCCATAGGTGGTAGCAATTATTCAAATATAAGGAAACAACATATATTACTTCACAATTTAGGCACACATGGGAGGAAGATCTATGAAGATATTACAGGGAGGTTGGTGGAGGATGATCAAGAGGAAGTTGTAGAGGGTATCAATGTCTATGAGAGCACATTAAGGGAGTTGGAAGCTCATTTCAAAGAAAAAATAAATGTGGTGATGGAAAGACATAAGTTTTTAAGAGGGTGCAGAAGAGAGAGGAGAAGGTGAGCGCTTACATAGCAGTGTTGAGAGGGTTATCAGCCACATGTGAATTTGGGCAACTCACAGACTCATTGATTAGAGACCAACTCGTGAGATGCACCAATGATACCAAAACTCAAGAGGAACTACTCACCAAGAACCCCAACTTAGAGGAAGCCATAAATATAGCTAAGGGCCTAGAGCACACCGCGCGATGTATGAGAGAAATGAAATCACAGGAGGGGACAAACAAGGAGAGGGCAGAAATCAAGTCCCACACTGAGGGTGAAATTGTGTGTAAAGTAGGGGACAAGAGTAAAGAGGTGATTCGCAGTAAGACCAGTACTATGGTGTGTTTCAAATGTGGTAGCCCCAATCACTTGGCCAACAATTGGAAGTGCCCGGCGAGAAATGTACAATGTAGGAAATGCAACAGGTGGGGGCACTACTCTAAGGTGTGTAAGGCTCCAAGTAAAGCGGTGCATGCTATAGAGGAGTCACCCCTGGAGGAGGAGGGGGAGAAATCTTATATCTTCCAAGTGGGGGATGAAGATGAAAATAATGATGACAGTTATCCTAAATGTGATGTATTACTTGACGGGGTAAAGTTCAGTATGTATGCTGATTCATATTCACCCTACACATTAGTAGACAAGAGTGTGTTTGAGGATAAATTTGCAAACCATCCGGTCAAAATGATGCAAGCTGATATCAGTCCCAAGGGGTACAACAAAGGAAGGATCCCGTTAGAGGGCATGGTGATAATGAGAATCACATTTAAGGACAGACACACAGTGGGTAAAGTGTATGTATCCACTAGTGGCTCGACTCTATTGGGTCGGAAACACCAGAAGGAGTTGGGAATGAAGCTAGACCCAAACAATAAAGAGCAGGTGCTACTGATTGACCCTGTAGGCATAGCGGGGGACCTCACCGAGGAGTTTAGGGAGGTATTCAGTGAAAGTTTGGGAGTATTTAAGAACTATATGCATAGGATCATTCTAAAGGAGGGGGCAGTACCTGTAGTGCACAAGACCAGATCCATACCATTGCGCATGAGAGAACCTCTCCAGCAAGAACTTCAAAGGTTAGTTAGCCAAGGAGTCATCACTGAAATAGAGAGTTCAGCCTGGTTGGCCCCAATTGTGATCACGGCAAAAGATGGAGGGAACAACATAAGACTCTGTGTGGACCTGAGAGATCTTAATGCAAATATTCTGGTGGACAGGTTTCCTCTTCCCAGAATTGGTGAAATGTTAAGCACGATCCGGGGGGCCAGGTATTTCAGTGTTTTAGACCTGTCCTCTGCATATTACCAAATCAAACTTCACCCCGATTCACAAATACTAACGGCATTTACCACACCTTTTGGCAACTTCAAGTTTCAGCGAATGCCCTTTGGTTTGGCGTCAGCGGCTGCGGCCTTCCAGAGAGTCATGCAACACGTGCTGAAAGACTGCAGGAACACGATCTGTTTCCAAGATGACATACTGATTTATGGTGGCAGCGAGGGAGAACACAATGAGATGGCAAGGAAGGTGTTGGTGAAGTTGAAAGAAGTGGGATTCACCACCAAACCATCCAAATGCAAGCTAGGTGTAAGCTCGGTGGATTACCTTGGACACACCCTATCAGAAGATGGCATCAAGCCTAAGCACGATTTGGTCAGAGCAGTGAGAGATGCTCCCACTCCCAACATCAAAGAGGACATATTATCGTTCTTGGGTCTTGCTGAATACATGGCCAAGTTCATCAAGGACTTTGCCATGGTGTCTCAGCCTCTTAGAGAATTGATTAAGAAAGACAGTGTCTTTGCTTGGGGGAAAGAACAAGAGATGTCCATGGAGAGCATAAAGAAAGCAATCATTGAAGCTCCGTTTATTGGGAAGTTTGACCCGAATGCAGCCACCATCATTTCGACTGATGCCAGCAACAGAGGAATTGGGGCGACATTGGCGCAAAGAGAGAGGAGTAAAGTCAAGGTCGTGGCTTTTGCTTCCAGAACCCTCACTTCATCAGAGAAAAACTACTCGACCATAGAGAAAGAGGCACTAGCGGTCTATTGGGCCGTTTGTCACTACAAGTTTTTCATCTGGGGTATTCCATTTGAAGTACAGACTGACCATAAACCTTTGGTCTCACTCTTCACTAAGAAGGACATGGAAAGCATGACGCCCCGCATAGCTAAATGGACTGTGGGTCTGCAAGCTTATAATTTCAGAGTGTCTTACATTCCAGGGCAACAAAATAAGGTTGCAGATTTCCTTTCGAGAGCACCAACGGGCGGAGAAGAGGAAGAAGAGTTGAAGGGTGACTCAATATTGGAGTTGCGTTTAGCTGCGGTGGAAAAAGATGCATGGGAAACCCAGATGGAGCAAGATGAAGTACTGAAAAAGGTGAAGAGATTTATACTCATGGGATGGCCGAAGAAGTGCAAGGACATGGAGACTGAGATCCAACCGTACTGGAACGTGCGGGAAGATCTATCAGTTGAAGGAAATTTCATACTCAAGTCCGGAAGACTGGTCCCGCCGGAAGCTTTAAGAAGCCAGATAGTGGAACTGGCCCATGAAGGACACCTGGGCCGTAGTCTGTGCAAAGCCAGACTACGTACAGACTACTGGTTTCCAGCGATGGACAGTGAGATGGAGGACAAGGTGCGGGACTGCTACGCATGCAGCTTGAGTGACAAGTCAAAAGTCACTAGAAGGGCACCTTTGTCACCGGTAGAAGTTCCTGAGGTTCAATGGGACAAGTTAGGCTTCGACATTGCCGGACCTATCCATGGCAAGGGACCCCAGGATTGGTACTTACTAGTTCTGGTGGATTACTATTCCAGCTGGATAACCTGCAAGATTGTCCACAACGTGAACACCAAAGCGATAATTGAATTCCTGAAAGAGGTATTTTCGAGAGAAGGAATCCCCTTAACACTAGTGACGGACAATGGGGTGCAGCTGATCTCAGAAGAGATGAAGGAATTTCTTAAAGACTGCTCCATAGCCCATATCCGTACGCCACTGTATTGCCCCAAAGCAAATGGCAAGGTGGAAAGAGTAAACCGCATGTTGAAAGAGTGCATGCAGCTGGCAAATCAGGCTGGGGAGAACATCGAGGAGGCCATAAGAGACATGTTATGGGCATATCACACCACGCCAAAGTCTACTACAGGATGCACACCTTTCGAGCTTTTGAGAGGGAGGAAAGCAGGAACTAAGCTGACCCCCAATTGGATGGGAAGAAAACAAATAGAAGAGACAGATCCCAAAGAGATCAAGCAGAGGATTGAAAACAATCAAAGGAAATACAAGGAATGGTACGACAAGAAGTGGGGAGTCAAGGAGAGAGAATTTCTGCGAGGACAAAATGTCTACGTCAGGAAACCGGAGAAATTAAGCAAAGGGGGTAACAAGTTTTATGCCCCCAATACCATCAGAATGCAAAAAAAGAACACAGTGGTCATTGAGGATGGTAGACTATGGAGCCATGATCGGGTGGTGCCCACAGAGAGGGAGGAACTTAGGTCAGGCACAAGAAGAATGGAGGGTTGTGACATCAATGGAGGGATCAGGCAAGATAGGAAAAGTGACAGACCTAGGAACTCTCCTCATTGGCACAAACAATACATAATGAGATAGTGTTCTGCAGGTGAGCATCTAGAGCCACTTAGGGTCTTCTGCGAAAGACCGTGGGTCAGGACTATGGAGCCACGTTGGGTCTTCTGCGAAAGACCGTGGGGCAGGACTATGGCGGGTTAGGCCTTTCTTTCCCCCCGCTATGGCTCCTCGGGTACTTCATTCTCCTTTGTTCTCCTTTCCCTCCTTCGTTCATTTCCCTTAGGGAGGATGATGTGTTGTAACTTGGAACGTTCCTTCTATCCTCTTCCCCGTTTTCCCCCCACCTCTCCCCTCACCTTGGTTCAGTCCACTCTGACAGCTCGGCGCTCGCTATGGAATGTTGACATAGCAGCCGAGTTTCATTTGACAAGCTGACGGCATTATAAGGCTTTGACTTTATAAATAAAGAGTTTAATTACCCACATCGTTTCTTCATTACATCAGGTTGGTTGACCAGTATCCCTTTATGTCGTCTACCTGATTGTTGTTTGTCCTTTTTGTGTATATGTAGCACCATAGTAGATCCTTTCCTTTCCTCTCTTTCTTCTTCTTCTTGTTCATCTCTTTCTCCTTCTTTCTAGTTCTTGTTTCATTCTCTTCTCTCTATATTTCTTGCCTTTATGATAATGATACCTTTGAAGGTCTGTACGGTTCATTAATGTGATTCTGTTATTTTTACTCCGTTTTTGATCTGAATATTAACTGCAATGTTCTATTTATTATTTGATCGATTACTATAATGAACTTCTGTATTTCTTTTCTTTTCCTCCATCAATTGTATCATTATGTATTGTATTTTAATTATTTTTACCCTTTTAAAACTTTAATAAATTTATTGAACTATAAAAAAAAAAAAAAAAATAATAATAAATCATTGCACAAACCATGGGCCTCACATTTTCCTATTTTGCTAATAAACTCCAAGATATCCATCATCAACCAGCTACTGAGAAGGAGGTCATGGAACACCTTACCAATGAGGCCACAGTACTCCATACTCACCACTTACGTTTTTCTTTGCTACGTTCTCCCTGCTTTCCTCCTTCCAGCAGGTGCCTACATCTCAATGTAAGCTTTGGGGGATCAAGTGCCTGAGTGCATGACAAACTGGCAGCAATCGAAATCCATAGCTGGTAAAGGTTGCTCTGCTTGTTTACCCCACCAGTCACTGAAAAACATACTGCAGCCCTTCACCACAGTGTGAATGTGAAACTTGCACTCTGTAGAGAGCCACAGTTCCTGTACAATAGAAGCCATGGTATTTGTAAAATTGTCACAAGTCTGCAGCCAGTCGCTCTGTTGTGTAGACTTCTGTTGTAAAGAAATAACATAGATCGCGACCTGTAGGAAAAGTGAGAGTACTTTACATCATTCTAAGTTCTGTATTTAATAAGTATTATCGCTTTTCCAAACAGTGTTCACTTTTTTAGATGATGTATAATTATCTGTTAATAGAGCCATGGATTGAACATGACCACCTTTCAGGAAATGTTAACCAGTCATCCGCTAATCTGATGTTGAAGTTTGGGTCTGAACATCATGATCCGTGGACACCTTATTCACAGATTTAATTACCATTGCCTTTAAACAGGCATAGGACCATTAGTGATGTGAAACTTCACCATGTCAAAGTTAGAGTAAACTCTAACTGTATGACTTACTTGCATCAGTTCTTTTTATTGGTCATTCAGTCAGTCAAGGCAATTGAGCACTAATCTCAATGGAAATCAACATTTTGGGACTTTCACTTAGACTTTTAACTGTTTTCCCTGTGTTCCATCGTCACCAAACTTGGCAATATTTGAAGTACGCTAAACATGTTTTTTTAACATTAAATTAAAACACTTGAATATACTTATTTTACCTCTAAATCTTCTTCCATTTTACATGAACTAATTACACCTAAATCTAATCTAAATAAACTTGCTACTACTGATGCATGTGACATCTTACTTAAGGATAAATCTAAATTTCACGGGGGTCAAAATAAGGTGGGTAAAATGCTGGCTAGTTACTTGAAAATTAAATCGGAGCATAAGAATATGGACCCATTCACTATGAATTTAATAACACCATTGCAACCCCTGACTCTGATATCTCTAATATTTTCCAATCCCACTACAATTTATTATATGCAGAAGATACCATTCCCTCAGAACCTGATATGGAAAATAATTGTAATGGTGTCCCCAACTCTCCTTGTATTCCTGACACCTACAAAGCATTGGAAGGTGACACATCCCTTCAAAACATCATTGATTCCATGAAATCCCTACAAACCGCTAAAGCTCCTGGCCCTGATTGATTTTCTATTGAATTAATTTCCTCTTTTTCATCTGTTTTTTGCCCCCTAATTGTTAGAGCTTCACAGCTCTTTTCTTTCAAATTCAAAGGCCAGTGTTTCCTTTCTGGAAGCCTTGATTGTTATCATCCCTAAGCCTGATAAAGACCCTACCCATTGTAAAAAGTATCGACCCATCTTATTAATTAATCAGGATTGCAAAATATTTGCTAAGATCCTAGCTTCTTGCCTAGAAACCATTGCACCCCATCTTTTCAAACCTGATCAGACTGGTTTCATTAAGGATAGACTTGCTGTGGATAATGCCAGAATGTTTTCTAATATTCTTACATTGGCTAAGAAATCACATACTCCCCCATTGATGCTGAGAAAGCATTTGATCGCAACAATTGGCAATTTATGCTTACCTCTCTTCATTGGCTTGGCTTTGGTCCCAAATTTATTTCATTCATACAATTATTATATTATGAGCCTCGAGAAAGTGGTTTGGTTAATGGCCATTTCTCCCTTTACTTTAATTTGCATAGAGGGACCAGGCATGGTTGTCACCTCTTCCCTTTTCTTTTCATTCTTCGTCTAGAACCCTTTCTTGAATGTATCCGTTGTAGCACGCTTATCTCCGGATATAAAACATGCCTCCTTTGAGACTAAGCTATCAGCTTATATTGATGATGTTCTTATTTATAAGTCCAAACCCTTGTCCTCTTAATACCCTTGTTTTTATTTTTATTTTGCAAGAGATCAATTTATACATTTCAGGATACAAACTAAACTTTTCCAAGGCTGAAATTTTACCATTGAATTTTTTGTGTTCCTAGATCATGGTGGGGCCGGTTAGACACCCTTAAAATGATGTTTGTACCACATGTCCTTTACACACTCTCAATGTTACTATGGCCAAGTTCTTTAGTGGCTGTGGAAGGGGCTACCAACTGCACCAACCCTATTCCAGCTAGAGGGCCCACAAGTTCAGCAATCTCTGCTAGGCTGAGGACATGGTTCACCCTGATCCTGGGGTTCGAGAGGCCAGAAGTTGAGCCAAGCTTCGATCCCCTCCTCCACCACAAAACCCTCCTAGCCAGATCCCTCAGGATCATTCATGGCCAGTTGGTGCCAGAATACGCCATCATCTACACCCCTGGCAAAACATTACCTCGGACAGGTAGGTGTTGCAAATAGTCCGAAGGTGCAACTCCCTCCTCTTCGAGACTACCCCTCCATCCATGCTTCCAGTGTATGACCTGCTGATGAAGGATCCGCGTGCCTTACTCCATGAGGAAGTCAGAACTTTTTTCGCCAAGGTAGCTATCGAGAGGGTTTCCGGGAGAGAAATAGGCTGCCGTTTTTATTCCTGCTATTTTCTGATCCCAAAGAAGGATGGAGGCCTTTGTCCTATCAGCGAACTCAGAGCCCTCAACTACTTCCTCAAAAAGAAGAAGTTCAAGATGCTCACCATAGCTCAGGTCCTGTCTGCCCTGGACCCGGGAGACTGGATGGTAGCGCCCTGCCTACCCATCGTCGCTACCTGCGGTTTATGGTGGTCTACGAGCACTTTCAGTTTGCTGTGCTCCCTTTCGGCCTCACCAGTGCCCCTCGGGTGTTCACAAAGGTGATGTCTGTGTTCGCAGCCCATCTGCGGAGATCAACGGTTCCATTCTTCCCCTATCTTGATGACTGGTTGTTGAAGGCAGGCTCGTTCCAATCTGTCTTCTCCCACCTCCAGAATACGGCAAATCTCCTGCACTGACTGGAATTCACTATCAATGTGCCTAAGTCGCACCGGATTTCCTTTGAACCTCCCTTTCATTGGAGCGGTTCTGGACATGTTGTAGTTTCGGGCCTATACTCTCAAACGGCGAGTGCAGGATATTCAGGCTAACATACAGATGTTTCAGGCTCTATCCTGGATTTCGGTGAGAATGACTCTGATCCTGTTGGGCCTCATGGCCTCCTGCATCCGGCTGGTCCACCATGCCAGGTGGTGCATGCATCTCAGCAGTGGGACCTAAAGGTCCAATGGGTACAGCATCAAGGAAATCTCACCGACCTGGTTCAGATATCAGAGGGCGTGATTGACAGATATCACAGGGTGACTGACAAACCGCGATTGGGTCAGAGGCAGACCCCTCTTCCTTTCCCACCCAGATATCACAGTAGTAATGTATACATCTCTTCTGGGATGGGGTGGCCTTCTGGGAGAGGTGGAGATCAGGTGACCCTGCTCTCCAGCGGAAACCAGGCTCCATATCAACCTTTGGAGCATCGGGCAATCCGATTGGCATTGAAAGCCTTCATACCATCCTTCAAGGGAAGGCTGGTTCAGGTGCTCTCGGACAACACTACCACCATGTGGTACTGCAGCAAACTGGGCGGTGTGGGGTCGTGGACTGTGTGTGAAGAGTCCCTGCTTCTCTGGACTTGGCAGGAACCACAGGGCATTTCCCTGGTGGGTCAACATCTGGCCCGTTCTATGAACGTCAGAGCAGACGAACTCAGCCGAAGGTGCCTTGCGGATCATGAGTGGCGTCTCTATCCGGAGGTGGTACAAGGTTTCTTTCAGTGGTGGGGAGAGCCTTGGTTAGATCTGTTCGACTCCGAAGAGAAAGTGCAATGTCAGCAGTTTTGAGCGATGGAGTTTACAAGGTGGCTCCCGCTCGGTGACACTTTTCGGAGCGAGTGGGGCTCAGGCCTCGTGTACGCCTTTCTGCCCATACCACTCCTGTCAGAGTCCTCAAGGAGTTCAAGAGAGACCGGGCACAAGTTATTCTGTGACTCTGGATTGGGCACGGATAGTTTGGTATCCTGAGCTACTGGATATGAGCATTGATCCTCCATTCAGGCTGCTCCTTCGGGAGGATCTTCTGTCGCAGCAGTAGGGGACGGTCCTCCACCTGAGCCTGTCTACTCTCCACCTCCTTGCGTGGAGATTGAGTGACGAAAGTTAACAGCTTTCAGCCCTCTCAGCTTTTCTTCGGCTACCAAATCAGCCTTTGCTTTTTAAGTCCCCTCTGGTGCAGAGGTTTTTGAAGGGGTTATCCCACTTGTTTTCCGCTTCTCCTTTTCGTATGCCACAGTGGGACCTTCATTTGGTCCTTACCTTCTGGATTTGCGCACCATTTGAGCCGCTGCATAACTGCCTTCTACGGTTGCTCACTATCAAAACAGTCTTTTTGGTGGCAACTGGCTTTGTCAGGAGGGTGAGCAAACTTCAGGCACTGTCATCACAGCCTTCTTACCTGACAGTATTTCCGGACAAAGTGGTGCTAAGAACTAGAGCATTCTTTTTGCCCAGGGTCGTAACTCCCTTCCATCTGGGAAAGTCTGTTACTCTTCCCACTTTCTATGCACCTCCGCACCCTTCCAAAGAAGACTAGCGTCTACACCATCTGGACCCAAAAAGGGCATTATCGTTCTACTTTGATCACGCTAAAGAGTTCCGGGTGGATAAACAACTCTTTATAGGGTACACAGGAGCAAAGAATGGGCTTGCTGTTCGAAAGAGGACCATCTCTCATTGGGTTATCCTCTGTATAAAAATCTGTTACGCCTTGGCAAAGAAGCAGACTCCTGAAGGCCTCAGAGCTCATTTCACCAGGGTGAAGGCAGCCACCACAGCCTTCAGCGTGGTGTTCCAATTGCTGATATCTGCCAAATGGCCATGTGGGCGTCTCTGCACATGTTTGCCAGACACTATTGCCTGGATTCTCAGGTTCGCAGGGAGGCCCTGTTTGGCCGCTCTGTTCTGCAGGATTTTCTGGTCTAAAACTTACCAGTCCCTCCTCATGGGGGAGGTATTGCTTGGGTATCTGTTCAAAGGTAAGAAATCTGCGGCTAGATAGGCTAGATATCTCTATCAGATGGAAAAGTTACTTACCTTCGGTAATGCCTTATTTGGTAGAGACATGATCTAGCTGCAGATTCCTTTCCGACCCCCCCATCCTCCCTGCACTGCAGAATTGTTTTTAGTGTCAGGACTGTTCCCCTTTAGAGCCCTAGCTGTTCTTTTTTAACACACCATTGTCAGTCACTTCATGGCTTTGCGCTTCTGCCGTGGAAAGTCGTGAAAAGTACTGACGTCAGCGCGCTGGTGTGGTGGTTATATTGACGATTCAGACGCAACAATGAATATGAACACGACACCTACGATGTCACGCGCAGTCGACCGATGCCACCTACGAACCCGCAGGAGTACTGCTAAGAAAAAATCTTCTGGATCCCGCTTAATGCCTGTAAATTTTAAGGTAAGGAATCTACGGCTACATCATGTATCTACCAGATAAGGCATTACCGAAGGTAAGTAGCTTTTCCTTCTTGTTGTCTTACATTGCTATTAAAACATGATGTTGACATTAAGGGCCATATGTATAAAAAGTAGAAATTGCGGTATCCAAATTGCGATTCTTGCAGAATCGCAATTAGGAAATCACAATTAGGAAATTGCAATTCCTAATGTAGCCACTTACCACTTTAAAATAGCAATTCCTAGTGAACAGCAAATCGACATACCTCATGAACTAGGTAGGTTGCAGTTTTACAGAACCATTAGGAATCGCAGCCATTTCAGGTATGGTGGCCTACTGAGGTCAGCAGACAACCATGTCTGTGATTATTTTTAGTAAAGCAATCTTTTTTTCTTTTTGAAATGCAGCACATTTTTCGTAAAGAGAAACAGGATAGGTTTATAAAGTAAAAAATATATGTTTTCCATTTTCAAAGGAGCAGGGATCTGGGTGGGATCCCTTCCCGTGTGTGAATATGTTACAATCTCCTTCAAGAGAGTCGGTATCGTATTAATGTTTTGTGATCGGAATTTGGTTACAAACCATTAATACATCCCATTCAGATTAGGTATTTGGAAGCGACGCCCTTAGCAGGCCAATTCCAAATACTGAATTGCAAATACAAATTGTGATGCTGTAAATTTGACTAAATCCTAATTTGTACATATGTAAAAGCACTTCGACCTCAAAACATATTTGCACAAATGGACCTTAGTACTGTATTTCTCATCTATATTTTTCTGGCTAAGTTGGTTTGTTCATTTGCATGACTTGTGCACGGTTCCCTGAGAGTTTTCCTACTGCTGCAGTCAAGCTGCTCAATGAGAGAAAAACGCATACGTATTGAAAACGAATTAAAAACCTACTATTGAAACATGCATCTGTTAGTGCATCTGCATGGCAGTGTGGGAACTCGCTTGCATTTCACATGAAAACTGCTTTTAATACACATTTTAATAAAGAACATATAGGCTTTATATCTACTGATCCATTTCATACACAGTACTTATGCCACAATAATATAATTCAAGATACTTTATGGGCATGACATGTTGAACAATTATTGCCAAAGTAAGCACTTAAAGTACATTAAATATTAGCCTCTTCACTAGAGGTTGTTTAGTTTCCCATGCGATTTCAAAGTCCCTGCTTTATTCACTATGTCTTTTTTGGTGACAAGCATCAACATATTTTGCTGCTCTGTCTGCTTTTTTATGGCAAGTCTTCGAGGGTGTACGTTTTGTTCCCTTTGACTTCACAAGCAAATACTTAGATTTTCTTGCAGTAATATCCTGAAGTGCTTGTAATGACTTTGCAAGAGGCTCACTGGGGAAAAACGAGACTCCCAACTGTGAGAGTCTGGCTAAGTATATGGTGCTCACTTTGGTAAGTGTAGTACCCTGCACTAATACAGACAATCCTTATGGTGATTTTAGTGGTCTTAGACAAACTTAGAAAGCTCTCTAAGTGGCAGCTGTGGCGAGCAGCCTTCAGGCTTACTCCAGAAGGAGTGTAAAGCAGATTGTTTTACCAGCACTTAATCTTATGGTATGAGTTAAGTAAAAAAGATCCACACAGTGTAGTTATAATTTTTTAAAAAGTATTATCAACACTCACTAACACAATGTATTATCTCCTACCCGTAGATATAAACACAATACACGCTATACTTTGTCAATAGACAATGTAAATAGCACAGACTACACAGTGGTCTCCAGGGGGAGGCCAAGCCATATACTAAAATAGTGGAATGAGAATCACAACTTAAGTCAAGAATGGGCCCAGAAGAGTTGGGGACCCAAGGAACCAACCAAGGTGAGTATCTAGGAACCTCGTGTGCAGTGTAGAAACACGACTGCATACTTATGGAAGTCTATGTGTAAGTTGTGGTTGCAATTTTAACAAAGGACCTTTCCCAGCAGACCCTAAAAAAACTCTGTGGAAAATCGAAGGCTGGGGAGTCACCCCATCCGTGAATACTCCAGGAACCAGGATACCTACACCAGGGAAGCCGGGTGAAAAGGTGCAAATTGATGTCAGAAACCCCAGTAGACCACAATGGAGGACTTCAGAAAAGATGCCACTGGTGAAGAAGTTGAAAGTATCCAGTGGAACCCAAAGGTGGATTCAAGATGAAAGGTACCTGCAAGCAGAGGGGACAGAGTCCATGCCACTCAGGATTGACCAGGAGGTACGGAAGACGAATGCCCACCGACCGATGTCAGGGATGCAGGAAAGTTGACAGTACCCTTGAAGTTGCAGATGTATGGACCAGGTGACTCAGAGGATGACCGGGAGCGGTTCACCAGCTTTCCCTCGTCGGATGTCGAGAGCCAAGTGGCCAGTGTCTGGCAGGGGCACCAACAAGCCTTGGCAGCAGCAAACAACATAGTAGTCGGAAAAAAGTCCAGTGTCGGGACTCACCATGAGCAGGTAAGTCAGAGCAGGCCCGAGCAAGCAGGGGAGCCAAAGAAGACCCTCAAGAGGACCCACAGGCCGGAGGTACAGGAGTCACAGGATGACCTCGAGCAGCTTGCAAAAGGATGAAGGCCCACGGTGAAAATGATGTGGTGCAGACAAAGATCTTTGCTGCAGGAGAAGCTTGAGGCTGAAGGTTCTTGGAGCCCGAAGATTTCAGGAGGAGAGTCAGCAAACCTTGGCAACGGCAAGTTGACATGGTGCACAAGGGTACTGCTCCAGTGGTTCCGATGAGGGATAGTGACCTCCATCTTGCCACGAGGACAGTGCAGGCCTCAAAGGAATTGCAGAACTCCCACCTGTGTTGCTGAACCTTTTGGAGTTCATAGGAGCTCAGCAACAGCAGACCAGTCAGCTTCATTGCAATGCCTGCAGATGCAGGGAATTGACTCCTTCACTCCAAAAGAGATTCCTTCGGGTGTCTTGGATGTCCACATGCATTGTGAAGAACCTTTATGGATACAGGCACAGACTTTGCAGCAGACTTGCAGGATGACGAGGTCAGGAGCAGCAGGAGTCTTCACAAGTGCAGTCTCGGTTCCCAAAGCGCTGTCCAGCAATGTCCAGAGCACCCAGACGGTCGAAGTTGAAAAGGTGTTGGGTCTGAATCCTGTCCCATGACGAATCTAGGAACCCACCCACAGGTAAGCTCTTAAGTACCCAAAAGGAAAGGGTTGGAACGATTCAGGGGTCCCTCCCAGAGGATGGGCTGGACGGTGGGAGGATACTCCCATGTCCTTTGTCCAATTTTGCGCCAGAGCGGGAGAACAGGTTTAAACTGGAGTATGCAAGGAGGGCACCAAATCTGCCCTTCAAGCAGTCTTATTGGCACTGGCAGGTGCCCCCACCCTGTCCCAATACACTAAGTCCTGTCTGGGAGGTGGTCACACCTCCCTGTGACAGAATACCTACTGTCCTACATTCCTCTGCTCGAGCTTGGCTCAGTAGCAGGAGGGCAGAATCATGTCTCTGCGCGGCAGCATCCATGGTTTGCAGTCCGTGTCTACAAGACTGGTACCAGGAGCACTGCGGGCCTCCCAGAGGAGCTTTACGGTGCATGGAATCATGAATCATCCCTCCCACACCATTTACAGTTTGGGGGTATGATTCCAACATGTTTGATACCAAACACAACAGGGTTCGTTATAGTCAGTTTAGAGATAGACATCGAGTAATGACGCATGGCCACTCTATGTATCTTAATGACTGGTGCACTTACAACCTGGGAGAATGAACTTCGAAGGTTGTAGGGCTGCCTTGCTCATGCAGGGGCACCTTCACACTTAGAACAGGGCACCCTGTCTTTAGGCCTGCTTTAGGGGTGACGTATAGGTTTTAAGTGCTCTGACCTAAAATATAAGAAAACCTATATCTGTCGTAAGTGGTACTAGCACCAGCTTACACTGGCTGCAATGACAGGCCCGTAGTCACACTTTGAGTGGTCTCTCATGGGTGGCATAATACATGCATCAGCCCATGAGAGACCCCTTGTGTACCTATGCCCTGGGTACCTTAGTACCAAATACTAGGGACTTACAAGGTTACACCAGTAGCCAATATGGAGTGTACCTAAGTACTTACCATGTCCAATTTAGGGATGAAGCACAGAGACTGGGGTCCTGGTTAGCAGGATCCCAGTCAGACTATTCAGTAAAATATAATGACACTAGCTAAAAGTGTGGGGTGACCATGAAACCAGATCCTACTTTCCTACATCAACCTTGCCTTTTCCTAGAATACAATGGTGGCAGATTTGATCCTCGCTGTGTTAGTGGTTTGGTCAGTGTCGGGCAGTCTATGTTTCCAACCTGCTGTTTAGTGAGCATTTGCATGTCCTCTTTTACCACAGTGAGATGGTATGCAAGATTAATGTATATTTCCAATCATCTGCATCATTGAAACTCTTGGGTGTTTCCCCAGATCTGTTTCTAAATCCTTTAGTACATCTTTTGGGCTCATTCTAAAGGCCTGATTATGAGTTTTCCGGTTTTACCTGTATGCCACGGTGGCGGTCCCAAGTACAACGCCAATTTGGCGGTCTCCTGCCTGACCCATTATGATTTTTCCCGATGGGCTGGTTGTCTCTTGATGGCAGAGTCCCAATGAAGTGACATTTCACTGCTGGAAATATAGGTAAGTACAACGTGTGTATATCTGAAACACATGTTTATTGTGTATGGGCCTTAATGTATTTGTAGGCCATGTGTACTGTATGTTTTGTTGCAGGTTAAACATTAAGAACTGTTATATTGCACTATATAGGAGATGTGACCTTAAAGCTTACCTTCGTATCCGGCGACAGTGGGGTTGCAGAGCTTAGTGATCTAGTGGCAGCAGCACAGGAAGGACCTGGACAATGATGTCCGACACAGATTCCAAAGTGGGACCCTGAAAAAAGGTGCATTTTCACCTCTTTTTGTGCCTTTCCGCTGACTTACGCATGGCGGTGCCCCTGCCAGGAAAAGCTCGATGAAAAGGCAGATCGTCATATGGATGGAGGGACAGCCTCCAGGACCCGCTTCTGGTTTTCCTACCTTCGATGCGGTAGCCGGAATCTTGGCGGTGGCAGCGGTCCAGTGGCGGTCTTGTAGCAGAGTTCTCAACATGAGCATAATTGGCCGTCGGACTGCCTTAGCAACGAGCGGAAAGACCGCCAAAAAAGCAACAGTGATGCCTTTCCACTAAACTTGTATTCTGGCCATAACTTCCAATGGCAATCTGCCATCCAGAGTGCAGTTTCCCTTGTTAATGTTCTTTAGAAAGGCTGCTCAAAAGTTATTGCAGTCCTCTTAGATAGTCGTCTGTCTGTTCACTGCGTGGTAGTGAAGAGAAGTTTGTTACTTTTCTTGATGTTACACCAGAATGTAAAGATGTATATGTGGCTGTTACTCAGCAGTGGAAATATCTCTGTTCTGTTCTGCATCCTTGGTTTGTGACTTGTTTGTGCTCACAGAGTATTTTGTTTGCAGAATTAATGTGCAGAGTTGCTGTCAGTGATGTGTGGCATTTTCCATACCTGATTTTTGCTTTTAAACCCCAAACTTCACTCCCAACCGGATTTGGTAGATTACCCTTCCAAGCATTTCTAGCATTACTCCTCATGGTATATTGAAATATGATGATCAATCCTTTATGGTGTTGCAAACACAGCGATGTTTTTCTTCAGGTGTTTTATAACCAGTTTATAATGTCTAAAGATGTTTTTTTTTTTGCAGAACCAGGACAGTGTAGTGTGTGGCGTGCTCAGATTGTGACGTATTAAGAAGTAAGTTTAACTTGTTACTGTTGTTCCTTGATTTTTAGGTCTCACCTAGGCAGTGCACATGCACGGTCTCTCTGAGACATCTAGTAATATATATGCGTGGTGAAATTCCGCCTAATGCTTGGTTATTTTTTGCGGCATGACATTAGTTAACTTTTTCTTTGTTAGCGGGCTTATTATTGGCTCTTCAGCTGATGGGTAACTTCTGGTTATTCCGGAAGCAGCACCGCCTAGCTATAGTATCATTACGCTTACACAGCGAAATTGTCTTTTTTTTAAATAGTGCGCATTGACATGCACACACGCATATTTTTAATCAGCGCTTTGCCCATTTCAGGAGCGCTGCGCTTTATCTACTTGTTTTTGTTTCCTAACTAAATGCTGCAATTGTCCTGAATACACTTACTTTCTGTTCAGTGAAGTCGGAGTGACCTCATCTGAGCCTCAGGCTCTCCTTAAACACGTCTAGTGTTCAGCACTTCGCGGGTGCCAGTCTCCTCCTATGCAACTTGATAATCCTCTATATTATGCAAATAATGTTTTCTTAGAAATATTTATTAATTCATGACTTCATGCAAGAATAAACTCCTCGTATGATGCTCCATAATGCATGTGTCTTCTTTCCAATATACTGTACCTTCGAGAGAAACCCCCCTCCCACCGCAAAATGTGCGGTTCCGTTGGGGGTCTCTCTCACTCACTGACTCCCACTCTCACACACACACACACACACACACACATTCTCTCTCTCTCATTTTGAGCCTGTTGATTATCGCTATACTACCTTTATTAATCCCGTCTTGTAGGACTTGATTCTAGCAGCCGGCGCAAGCGAACGTAAGCACATATACCACTGCCCTTGAGTGCATTCCCCCTTTGAAGTAAAATCATGTGATTTTAGAAGCCCAAGCAGTGAGCCAAGCGCCATCTGATCACACAGCTGACTCGGGAGAAAAAAATGGACTTAATGAATCGGCCGTCTTAAAGGGCCGTTGTGGTGCTCTAGAGCCAACCCTCCCCTCCCCGTTCTTCATAATAAGCCGAGCGAGCACAGAAGCCTGTAACCCTGCAAAAGAAGCTTTATGGAAGCAGTTCTTAAGGACCGGCCGTGTCAGCTACACACTTGCCTGCTGCAAACCTATGAACTCCCTGCGAGTGAACGGCAATAAGGGCCTGAGGCTGTAAACTGTTTCCCACCTTCACCCCATGCACGTATCCTAATTGTTGGTGCTCCAGCTTGCTAGGACACCCACTACATAAATATTTCAGCCTGCAGGTACTAACAATTTTTTTTTCTGCCAGTCA
Source organism: Lissotriton helveticus (assembly GCF_964261635.1). Classification (NCBI taxonomy): domain Eukaryota; kingdom Metazoa; phylum Chordata; class Amphibia; order Caudata; family Salamandridae; genus Lissotriton; species Lissotriton helveticus. The sequence continues at coordinate 471,397,971 of NC_136059.1, read as the reverse complement.
GTCGCAGTAAAACATGCAGTGTATTTTGTGACTGAGTACTTTCTGTATTTAATTTGTATTCAGACAATACGTTGCTGGGAAGAGAGGCCTAGTATAGTTATCTTTTGTTGTCTTTGACCACTGACCTAATTGTTTACACCAAAAATGCAATACCGTATGTACATCTTTGTAGTTAGTCATGTTATAGTAGCTGCTTTTTAGCTTTGGCAAACGGATAGTTTTAGCTGTTTTTTATCAAATACCTGTTGTGCATAGTATCATTATTTGCAGGGTGCTTTAGATCTGCCATGTACTTACAGTTTATTGGGGTTCTAGTCACTCATTTGCTTGCTTTTGTTTAATGGCTGTAAACAGGAGGATTTCAAATATTGTGTGCATAAGTGGGTTTAGCATGCTTAATCCCTTCGCTGCTGGGCAAATTCCCCCACGGTGCGGGGGCGGGGGGTTGAGCGCGGTGCTTGTGACGAGACCAGGCCATCATGAGTCACGGTGGAGCTGTGCTCGTGACGGCCTGGTCTCGTCACGACCCCGCTCACTGATTAATTTGCCCGCACAGGTGGGGAATTAACCGCGCGTGGGTGGAGCGGCGCAGTTATGACAAGACCAGGCTGTCTTGAGCACAACTCAACTGTGACTCATGACTGCCTGGTCTCCTCATGAGCACACAAGGGGTTAATACATGGGTCAAACACTTTGTTTTCACTGGAATATATATATGGTGGGCATATTACGTGCTACTCGCCCCTGAAACCTTGACCTCATTACAAACCCCCCTTTTTGCCCCCCTTTTTCCCACCACAAAGGTACCGTACAAGTGGTCGATCTTCACCGCATAGTCTTTATTACTTCTTCCATAACGCCATCTTTATTTGTTGGCGCACTATCAACATTAGACCAACTCTATTAAATGTATTTAAACAAATCCAATACACATTGATAAACAAAGGGTTACACAGTATTCATTTCGGCCACCGGTTACAATTGTATTTACAATTCTGTATCTCCAGCACCACACCTGATGCATGTTGTGCCAGCAGGCAGCAACACCCATCTCCACTGCTTCCATTTGGAGGTGTAACTACCTGTCGTCTACCCCCTAGACTCGGCCACCCAGGGCACTGCTTTGCGCTTTACACGCACACCAGCTCTCACACAAATTGCTTCATCCAAGCACTGGCATCTTGGGTTGGGCCGGAGAGTCGAGGACCACTAGCAGGACGGCTCCCTCTCCCGCCAGCCTGGAGCCCCATAGACTGCCCTCCCTGGTCCAGCATCAGACAGTCCCTGCCAAAAAGGAGCCCCGCCATTCCTCTTACCCGGGACCCCGCCCCGCCAGATCTACCTTTAAACTCCAGGGTGGGTGGGTGGGCAACTAGCTTCAGGCTAGGACCTGCTGGGCACCCGAGGCGAGAGAAAAAAGAGGGCTTCTTCCTCGTTTCCAGGGGTTTTCAACACTTTCCCTGGAGGGTCGCCTGCGCACCTCAGTGACGCCACTTAATGCCTGCCCTGCATGTCACATTTCCTGTCGGCGACTCCTCCCACTCCTCTCCCCTTACACCGGACACTCATCTGCCTCGCGGCGGAAATTCCACCAAAGGCACCCCACCCCTAGGTGCGGGGGTGCCTCTTATTAGTAAGCTCTAGACATAAATTGTAGAGATCAGTTCTTAGTGACAGAAATACACTTCACGAAAGCGCATAAGACACGCACTTCATTTACATTACAGTGAATAAGATTTGATATACAGAGGAAACATGCAGATTTCACGAAGATAAGATGCCTTTTATACATGAGTGAGAAGCAGGTGATACATAAATGAGGAAACACTAAATTTATATTTGCTTCCTCCATGTTTAGAGCTACAGATCGCTTTTGACATTGCATTTTTTTTGACCAGCACATGACCTTAAAATGGCTAATGTTTAACATTTTAATGTCTCATCACTCAGACCCCAAAATCTACTAAAACACACACACTCTTAGAATTTGGCCTAATTGCTTGTTATAGTCCCAGATGCGTCCTTCTATGCAACTCCCTATTCTACCACCTCCTCAATCAGATCCCATGTGTTTATCCAATGCTTCTTTTAGTTGTAGTGTCTTCTGCACACATCTCCAAACCCGTGCCTTTGGGTCATTTGCGAGCGTTTTACCTATTTGCATTGTAAATGACAATTCCTTTTATTTATGTGTTGTTTTTCTAAACAGATAATTAAATGGCATTGTTATTTACAGTGTCATTAGCTTAAACTCTCGCAAATGGGAGACCTATTGCATTGTAAATGCTTTTTAATACCATACTTTTAGTCTGTTCAGGTTTACCTGTCTGGCCATTTTTATGAAGTAAAAGATCTAGATTGCATAGGAACCCTTCCTGAAGAAGACATGGTGGCTAGGTGATCTAGCTACATTATACATTTTGTTTTTGAGCCATTTATTATCGGACCTGAAGAAGATTCTTCTGTGAATATAGAGGTTTAACATGGGAGGGCATATTGTGATATCCTATACTGAATCAGTATCTCAAAAGGGATAACTTGTGATTTTTTGTAATATTGTTACTGCTGCCAGACAAAAAAGAAGAGCTGTCTATCAGGATATATATAATAAGATCTCAGAGATCCTTTCCCACAACTTATCTTAAACAAAAGTTATTCCTGGTTAATTTCTTGTCTGGTGTACCACCTCCTGTGAAAACCGGGTACGGAAACAACTGGCACACTCATGATCAGGTGGACCTATATTCCATATGGTAATTCTACTCCTCCTGACTCATAATAAGGGCATTAGCCTGAAACAACAAAAAAACACATACGGGGAAAGCAAAGTACAATTTGAAGTTAAGACAACCACAAATGTAAGCTACTCATCACTGTGTTTGAAGTTGGGACTGTCATGCTCCAATTTCATGTTGTGAACTTCATATCGTAACCGCAATGCTTATTGATCTCACAGAGTATCCTGGCATGCCTTGGGTTGTGATCACAAATGCAATATCTACTGTGGCAAATTTGCCTTTTCTCCATGGTCACCCAAGATTGTTCACTTTTTTCTGATTTTTTTTGTTTTAGTTTTTTTGCTGGCTTTAGGACTGTGCACTTTACCACATCTAAACAGTAGTAAAGTGCATTTGCTCCTCTTCTACATTGGAATTCCCTATTTGGCATATTTACCGGTCCTATAAGTCCTTTGGAAATGGTGCCTTGAGCGCCCCATGGCATGGAAAATTAACTGTTTTGTCAATTCAGTTGAGTATTATGCTCTCTATTACATATCCTTTTCGGTTTATCTATTATATTTTATACAGTATCTCATTACTGATGCCCCGGTCAGTCATACTGTTCTGGATGCCAGCCCTGTTTTGACCCCTGTCTTTTATATGTACTCATTTGATTTTTAGTTTTCTAGGCCCAGTGATTAATGATTTAGAATAACTATATGATGTAACCAGGTTCTTATTAAGATTAAACTAAATTCTCTCTTTGAAATATGGCCTTGGAGTAAACTCCTATGTGTGATGTATTACTAATGAAAAAAATATTCAAACAGGATTGTTAAATGTCATATGGGCTGTAGTTTGTTTTTGCACCATCCGCATATATGGCAAAAATATATTTCTGCCAGGAGCACCACTGTGCTCTGGATAAACTGCAGTTTGAGTGTGCTACAGTTACACATGGCAGGGGAACGCCTCTGTCTTGAAGGAAAAGCCTATTGATATATTCATGTCACCCTTAAAATTGCCTTGGAAGCCCACGGGGCAGTCTGCTAATATATAAAAAAGGAGGACATTACTTATTGAACACAGTGTGCCCTCACAATAAAAATAAAATCCAAAAGCAATTTTACTTAGTAGGTCTGTCCTCTTCTTCCCTAATAGGCCTAGGTGGAATGGAAATCCTTATTTTCCACATGTGCTTGTGAAAGGGCTAAGAAAATGCTTCAGACGTATTTTATGATTAGTTTTTTAAATCTGACAATAGTGAAATTAGAGTTTTGTTTTCCTATGCTGTACAATGGCTTTCCTCTGGGCCCAGGAAATGGCAATGGGTGTCAGCCCACTTAGCAGTGATTATCTATCTGAGAGTGGACATGAACAGTTGACACCACCTCTTTTGATTTTCAGTTGCTAGGAACGGTTTCTCTAATTCATGACCCACCTAGACAGCCCTATTCCAGTCACTGTAGGAGGGAAAATCAGTTCTGCCACCTATGGAGCTTTCAGAGCTAAAATGCACACCTTTAGGTGGAAGAGGTAATGACTCTGGCTCAGTGTACAATGGTTTGCCTATGGGCACAGGAATGGATGGCTAATGGGTGTTAACTATTGACCCCTTAGCAGGCATTACCTATTTGGGAGGGGACAGGAACACTTGACTCAATAAAGGGTAGCTTTAGCACTACCTCTTTTGACTCATGGGTAATTTTACAGTAAGGCGAAAAGAAAGTTTTACAAAATTCTAGTGCGCAGGATAAATCGGGTACCTCTACAACCACAGCCCCAGAACATTCATAGACCTCGAAAGACTCCTTCGGAAAAAGAGCACGCTACTGGAAGAAGATTCCTTACTTCTGGCGGGTAAGGACTCACACAAGGACTCAAGGGCCCCTGAATACTGCTGGTTGGCCTCCAGTTTACTTATTTCAGGGACACAAAAAGCAGAAGGAGTCCTGAGTCTAAGAGGTCCTGCTGTCTAGAGAGGACCAGACTTTGTGAGAGATCTAGCTGGAGACTGGCCTGTGACCTGAGTTTCGAAGCCTGCCCTGAGGATGTAGGGGCTGCACGACCAACTGCAAAAAGCTTTCCCTGAAGTTGGAGAGTAAGTCTCAAAGTAAATTCTATGACCTAGACAACCCGCTTGGAGTGTCGGACCCCTGCTCTTGTGGTGGGCCTGATATTGCGACTAGGTCCTGGTCTACTGTAAACTTTATCGTAGTGCTTGACTTTTTCTTGCCACTTTATTGCCTTAAACAATTTACAATTCAAATCTCTGCTTCCTCTTAACCTATTTTGTTGTTCTTTGTGACGTTTTGTTCATTAAATGTTTCTCTATTTTTCTAAATGGGTTTGGGAATTTAATTGTGTTGTATTCTTTACTCTAATAGTGTTGGTACTGTTTTCACTTAGCATAAACTTCTCTGGAGTGTGTCAGCTGCTTTGCCACAGCTACCAGGGGTTGAGCATAGATTATCTCAGAAGTGCATTTTTAAGTAACCAAAGTTTTCATTAAGTCAGGAGGGGTACCCTTTCCACATTAATAACTCCACTTCTGACACCTACTATCTACAATGACTACATATCATTAGGCCACCCTCGTCCATATTAACATTATCAGCCATAAACCCATAGGGAGATCAAAATAGACAGCTTAATACCAGCATGATCCCTGGGACTAAAATGTGGAACAAAGCTACTCCTTTATAGACAAACAATGTCAAGGACAAAAGCCACAGCCCTTCTGGTAGCCTTTGACAGCACTTTATATGGCCTACATGTCTTTGTCTATCCCCCAGTCCAGCAATATCAAAACAACAGTACACAAACTTATTCTCCATGGAATGATTCAACCACCCTTAAGCATGATTTACATGAGACATGTGGTTATTCTGTAGGTATTTAATTACAGTCATTGGCTACTGACTTTAGCACAAATCTCTTCTTCACTGCCCAAAATGATCTTCCTGCCTTCAAACTGAAGCTGACTCACCTGCATGTGATGATACAGCGTCTGAACCACACCTTCCGTCTCCCACAAGCACTTTCCTCCCAGTGATTACTTGACTGCTCCTCTTTACATCTCACTCCACTCAACTACTTCTGAAAAGCCCAATCCACATTCCATCCTCAATGCTTCATGCCCCAAAGGCGCGCCTAAGGCAAGCCCGTCTGCGCTCCGTTCGTGCCTAGTGCCAGCCACCCTGCCGGTTATAATACAGGCACAGACAAATCTACCCATATTAAATACTCCAGCATGATCCTACACAAATATAATTCCACTGCCCCAAAAGCAAACTGCTTGTGCATGTCATTTAACAACAAGACCACACATAAACTTACAACCTGCCCAGGATGCTTAACTAAACTACCGGACCTTATATCCCAGAAGATAAAAGGCAGTCAGAACACATGCAAAACCAATAAACAATACGAGAAAGCTAAGATTAATAAATATGCCTTGTTAAATGCCAGCTCCCTAGTCAAGCTTAGTGTGGAATGTGCCTCCCTGATCGAAGAAGAAGGTATAACAATCGCATTTATAACAACCACTCCAACAGACTACCTCTCTTTCACATTAAATGGACCACACAGAAAGGGAGGGGGTCTAGCCAAAATTTACCACAAATCTCTAACAGCATTATTCAAACCCGCATCAAATGAGGAATGCAAAGCTTTGGAATTTAACTTCTATACCTCCGATCACCACACATTCAAAGGTACCCTTATTTACAGACCCCCTGGCCCCAGAAGCCCATTCTCAACAAAAGCATCATCCATGTTCGAAAATATCCTCAGTGCCAGTTCATACACTATTTTGGGAGATTTCAACTTCTACCTAGAAACACAATCGGACTCAGAAACCTCTAACTTGATAGATTTTATGAGTAGCCTTTAGTCAACAGTTCAACCCATAAAGCAGGACACACCCTAGACGGAATATTTTCCAATAACAAGCATCTATCTGTTATGGGTCTTCATCCCGTGACATGGTCAGACCGTAAGGTACTGTTGTTTACAATAACTACACCCAAGCGACAAGTTGTGAAACCAATCTCTAAACTGATATCTAGTAGAGCATGGAACAAGGTAGCCGAAGATGAATTACTAACGTCCACATCTTTCAGCACTTCAATAGACCCAAACGAGGCCACGATCCAATATACAAACTGGCTGGAATCAGCCAGAAATATACTTGCCCCAAAGAAAATCCGTTAATCTAACGGAACACAACCTTCCTCCCCATGGTACACCAAAGAGCTTAGAGACCAAAAATTGGTCTGTAAGCATCTAGAGAGAGCCTGGAGAAGGGAATACAAGGACAAAGAAAAAAATTAATACAAAGCAGGTCTAGCCAAGTATAAAAAAATGTTACAAGACACAAAACAAGATTTCTATATGATTAAAATCGACTCAGCCAAAAACAAAAGAACTTTTTAAAACAGTATCTGCCTTACCATACCCAGCCCCTCTGCCCATCCCGGCCAATCAGGAACTGTGTGACAAAATCGCAAACTTCTTTGAAAAAGTTGATGCCATCTTCTTATCCTTCAATAAGACTAAGATCAATATGTTAACCACACTCCCCCCTGAGATGGAAAGAGGACTCAATCCTGGAGCATTTCTAACCGAATTTGCCAAAATCACCACAACAGACATCTCTAACGCTCTGTTTAAAGTGAAAACCGTTTCGCCAGCTGACCCATGCCCATTCTCATTCTTAAAACGTATAGCTGAACCTGTAGTATCCACTCTGACCACCATTGTCATTCATATGTTTGTGGAAGGATACTTTCCCAAACCATGGAAGGAGGCATCAATACTACCCTTGCTCAAAAAGCCAAGTCTGGACCCTAAAAACGTGAATAACTATTGACCTATTTCCTGATTCCCCCTTCCAGCAAAAATTGCAGAGAAGGTCATGAATGAACAACTCAGTTCCTTCATAGAAAAAGCTCAGGTACTAGACCCTACACAATACGGCTTTCGTAGTGGCCATAGTACAGAGACCGCACTGCTCAAATCGACAGAGGAAATCAGAGCCATTATGAATCAAGTAGCAAAAGCTGCCATGATTATGCTGGATTCGACACGGTCCATTACGTCTTACTGATGGACCGGCTGCGGGAGATTGGAGTACATGGTCGGGCATAGAAACCACTCAAATAATTCATCAGACAGACGACAGACAGTTACCCCGGGAGAATTTGCCACTAAACCTTACTCTCTCCCGTGTGGGGTCCCACAGGGGTCATCATTAAGCCCTACACTTTTTAACATATATGTTTCACTTCTTGCTCCCCTTATTCAATCATTCGGTTTTAATTTGACCTCATATGCAGTCGACACCCAAATGGTGGTGTCATTAAGGCCAGGAGAATTGTAAGGAACAGCATCCAGATTTCATGATTACATGATAGCAGTGGGAAACTGGATGGCCCAAAACTGTCTTAAATTGAATTCCAGCAAGACAGAGGTGGTGTTATTCAGTAATGATGCTAACTTCTGGACCCCGGAATGGGGGCCAGACACACTAGGCCCCCTACCCACACCCGTCAAAAGGGCTAACAACTTGGGAGTCTGGATAGATAACAAACTTTACCTCAAGGATCAGGTAGAACGTAGTAGTCTCCTCTACCGCATACATTTTAAAAGCCTGTAAAAAACTTTTGACAGTCCTGCCCTAAAATAGTCATCAGACAATCATCACAGCTTTAGTAATGGCCAGACTGGACTATTGCAACAGTTTATATGTTAACATCCAGTAAGGACTAATAAATACACTACAATTCCTGCAGAATGCTGCAGCCAGACTGCTGTCTGGCACACCCAAACATGCCTCCATATCAGCAGAAGTCAGAAGGCTCCATTAGCTGCCAGTGTGAAAACGGGTACAATTTAAGGCTCTGTTTATAGTACCCAAGGCACTTTACCAAACTGGACCCAACCACCTCAAAAAGCAATTCCAATGGTACAATCCAACCAGATGCTTACGCTCTTCTGACGCTAAACTAGGGGCGGTTCCTTTTGTAAAAAAAAAACAACTGGGGGGGGGGGAAGAAGCTTCGCGGCCGGGGCAGCCAGAGCATGGAATGGACTCTCAATGCATCTCAGAGCCCTGCCAAGCCTACTGGCCTTTAGAAACACCTTGAAGACTTGGCTCTTTACTAGCTAGGTGTAATTTCTGGTTTACCTCCCCTCCCTCACACTCTGACCCAGGTAGGACGTCATCCAGCACAAGGACACCCTTGGGTAACAGTTCACGCTTTAGAAATATCTATAACATAACATAACACATTACCTTTGTCGCTCACTACACAATTCGCGAACTCTGTGATCACAGATCACACAACATATTCCATTACTACAGTCTCCAAAGCACCATAACAGAATTAAAGATCTGCCCAAGCAACTTCACAGGCAATCTGCCCACCTCCTCTCAGCCAAGTGGCACAACCTGTGACTGTGATGCTAATGCACTGACAGAAACCTGGGTCGGCCCACTCTCCAGACAACGATTGTATTGTATTGCCTATTTATTTCTATAACTTCATAAACTCCTTATTGCAGTGCCTCACTGTGAAGATTATAAACATGACAGGTAAGCCCCTGAGGCTGTACATCTTACACTACCATTTATCAAAACAGAGGGAGAGTGATCTATCGATCAACGGACACTAATTACCACTCAAAGGGGTGGAAGGTCCAGTAACAGCATGTGCCCGTGTCAAGTACAAGTAATGCAACAAAGGGGTTGCTGAACTGTTCCTAAAGAAAGAGGGAAGTTAGGTAAAGCTGGCGTGACCGAAGGTGTGGATATTACACCTTTGGGCATCCATTTTGTTGGATGTATTTGCCTCACACACCCAGAAGGGTGTCATGCTTCATCATTGGCGGTTGCTCCTCGTCGGGGAGGCGGTGCAATCCCCGACGGGCTCACCTCAAGGAGGGGCTCTTTGGCGGAGATCTTTTGTATCCAACTGCCTTATGGTGAAGTGCGGGTGTGTGGGCGGGATAGCTAGTTGCCTAGTGAAGTGATTAAAATGTAGCAGGGGGTGCCGGAAACCACTTTATTCTGGAGGTCCCCCTACTGCAATTAAAACCGTGAAGATAGCTCGCTAGGTGTCAATCCCTTAGGTAGAGTGACTCTAGAAGAGACTAGCAGAATAATTGGTCGACATGTTTCTCGCAATGGGGTATATTCACCTGCGATTCATCAGGACCTTATAAAAGTGCATGAACTAAACAACATGCTAGTGTCATGTGTGTAGTGTGGGTCAAAATTACCTCTGCCCGTGTCCACGTGGAAGCACCTACCCATCTCCTCCGAGCTCGGCGGAGATGGGTAGGTGCTTCCACGCGTACACGGGCAGATTGAGCTACACCTGAAGGTTCAACCCCGATGTACTGACCCGCCGACCACTCATGCTTTACCTAACTTCCCTCTTTCTTTAGGAACAGTTCAGCAACCCCTTTGTTGCATCTTACACTACCCACATGGAAGTAAATCGTTTTATTGATGGTTTCATTGACACTGGTCCACTGACCTCCTCTCATAATCATATTTTCCAGGGAATTTTAACGTCTACCTGGGAAAAGATACTCTCAAACCCGTCTTCAAACCCTTCCTCTTGGGCAAAAACCTACATGCCCGCAATAAAGACGCTATTGTGTTTCTGATTATCATAAAGAAACACCATATACAAATCTGTATTCCCATCCTCACTTCTACATTCATTTCAAAACCCTGACCTTATGGAACCCTACTTTACTGAAAACAGAAATGGTAAAGTCTAGAGACGTTAATGTTCTAATGGTGCAAACATAGGGAGGTGGGAATATGCACAGAAGTTGTGCCCCCTGAATATCGACTGAACAACTTCCATGCAGCAGAATATCAAGGACAGAAAACTGAAAATAAAATATCGACAGGTTAGTAAGTCTATTTCTATATCCAACTCCACATATGTGTACCTAAGCGGTACATTAATCTTCAAGGTACGTTGATGTGGAGTTAGGAATAGTACATCTATATTTCTCTATATGCACTTACTTTTCGATATTTTGTCCCCTGATATACTGTCATCCATATGAGTATGCCACAATATTGTTAGTGTTGATATTCACTGGAACAATATGCACAAACTGTTTGTGCCATGTCTTTGTGCAGCCTGTCACTTTATGTACCCGTTGTGTCTCTGCATTGTTTCTATTTGCGAAGCTTGTGGCGCTTAGGGAATTTAAAAAACAAAAACCAGGACACCGAAATCGGAGGCACAGAAAGAGGCAGGGTGCACTTAAGCACAGCATGATCATGCGTGCATTTGTGCATGCCTATGTTAGAATGTGTTATCACGGTAAAGCCTGTTTTTCTGGGAGTTCCCAGTGTTTGTTCTCAAATTGTGCACGAGGCTCTTTCATTTAGCATGAGAGAAATACTCCTCCCTTCAGCACTGCACAATTGCATTTGCCAATTTGATTGCATCGCAAATGGATTCAGATTCCATTTCATTTAGCTACAGACAGGATGTGCGGCGTTGTCCTGTCATGTTGCCAGTCTGTGGGTACAGTACAGGCTGTGAATGCTATTCAAACAACCACGCTTGCCAACATTTGAAGCCTCGATGCAAAAGGGAATGTTTAACTTAACCTCCTCTGAATTATGTTATGAAATAGTTGCAATTTTTCAATGCTGAAATGTTTTAAAAGGGTTACTAAAAGGGTTACTAAAAGGGTGTAGTGGGAATTTATGTACAACTACAACAAATAATGTTTCTCAATAGGTACTATAAATGTTCGAGAATACTTTTCTTTCCATTTACAATCGGTTTTCTTTTAGTTTTGAAAAACGTGCAAATCCTGAATTCAATTCAGAAAGGACAAGGCGCGATTTGGTATTTGATGTTGTGTAAATCTAGAGATGATTCGTGAGACCCTTCTTTCTGTAATCAACAATCTTAATTCACACATATCCAGGTTTAGTGACAGAGAAATTATTAGTCTACAATATATTTAGTATACATTCCTATAACACATTTAGGATTACCAAGATCTCACTAGAGTAAGCCAACCCCTGGGACTGTATATTCTACTTTGTGGTATGGTGGCGTGGCGAGGCCAGTTATTTTGGTGTACGGTTAGAAAAACTCTTTCCATGGAGCTCTCATCTAAAGTCCAAAATAACAGGTCTTGGTGCTCTCCAGATAAAAACCTAGACAACTTTCAAATTTAAGGGAGCGTACAGAAAGCTTCATACTGTGCTGCCATATAATCTGAACCCTTTTGTTTAGCTCTGTTTGTGAGTAAGAAAAGAGATGCCACTTCCCATACCATGTGACTGTTAGTGCCTCCAACAAAGGCAGTGGATGGAAGGCTGAGGGAGTGAGGCTGCACAACTAGTCTGAATTCACTGCAACTTGTCCTTCCTCCACCCTCAGATTGCATTGTCACTTTCTTGAGACCCTCCAACAGAAATCTGTCGGTTTAGCGCTCTTAATCCCCTGTTCACTTCTACCATAGGTCTCCTTTCAATCCCTACATTTGTTCAGTATTGACCATTTTCCTACTGCAAGGCTGCAGCCATGATATTTTCACTCATTACACTCCTTCCAACTGGTCTTTCCACAAGTACCTGGAGCTCTAGGGAATGCACTTAGTAGCATTGTAGCCAACCCTGAATAGCCCTCAACCTCTGATATTCTGATACATAGTTTCCGCCTTCATCTCAAATCCAGAGCTACTTTATCAACAGAAAGTTTCTATTCATTTGAGCCTGCACCGCCGGTCACCTGAACAGAGTTATTTCTACCCACATGTACAAAGACCTTCGCTACTCTAAGCGCCTTCTCTTATGAGGCCCTCTGCTTTTACAGTGCCTTTTTGGTTGACTACTAAAGCAGTGGCATATATTCCCTCTTGTTCTTTGTCAATCAATCAGGCAGTACTTATATACTGCAGCTTATCACCCAGGAGGGTATCCAGGTGAGGTGCTGCGGGTATAAGTCGAAGAGCCGGGTCTTGATTCCCTTCCTGAAGTCAGTCCACAAGGGTGCCGTATGAAGGTGGAGAGGAATGGCTTTCCAGGTCTTGGCGGCAAGGTGGGAGAAGGAGCGTTCTCTGGTGCGGCAGCGGCAGATTTGTGCTATCTGAACGAGCTAAGCGGAGGTTCCTTGGAGTCAGGTGGAAATTCAGGTAGAGATCGCGGGTCACCCAACCAATAATTTCGCCACTTCTGGCTTCGGGCCCATATAATTTACTTTATCATATACATTGATCAGATGACCACACAATCTACTACCAATAATTGTGAGTTCCCTTTCAATTATTTCCAGTGTACCCAACTTACCATCCACTGTTATGGGTACCTATGACCACGATGGGTCAGGGAGCTAGCTGTAAAAGGAAAGGCAGCAAGATACAAACCCCAACTTTTTGCACTTTATTTCATGAAATGACCACGGACAACTGAGAAGTTTTAAAAGTTTATCTTAGATTTCAGATTCTGCAATCATACAGTTTATAGTAATGAGGCAATCTATAATCAAAATAACGAAGAGCACACAACCATATAGGAAGAGTATACAGGTAACCATCTAACCCTATAATGAGGGAAAATCCCGAAATAACGGAAATGAAATTCGAGGGAGAGTACTTAATGCTAGGAATTTTATGCACGTATTAGGATTTTATCATTGGGTCATATTTCGAGAGAAAAGACACTAGGGAAACCTATACATCTATGGAAGGGTAGAAAATTTGCAACACGCTATAATTCTAACGTTATTACTTCGATTCAGTATTTAAGAGAAATTTGTAAAACATATTTAATTCATAAACAGTATGGAAAGATTTATACTAACAAGGCAGGGGAACATAGGAACATGCTATGAAATGCAAACTGTAAATGACTTCAATGAGATGCAATGATTTGCAGAGAAAAACATGGAAAATTAACATATGCAAAGGGTATGTCTTTATTGAAGCAAAGACAGAAAAATAGAAAGGTGCAGTTTAAGAACTCAGAGCGATATTTACCTAGACTGGTGTGAAAACCAACCCTGGCCACGGGTCAGTTAAGGACAGGAAAACCCTCAAGGAAAGATAACCCTCAGTGGGACAGCAGGTGCAGAATGGACACCCCAGGACAGGACAGGAAACCCAGATTAGGATCAGGACAGGACCACCAGGATACGACCAGCACCCGCAGTTCGGAAGCAACGCCTGCGCTCCACCCTCTCTGCAGCTATCAGTCAGGACCCCGATTGGGTCAGCAAACTCCCAGCAAAAGTGCTCCGCCAGCACTTAAGGTTCAGTAAAACCTTCAGAGTCTATGGTCAAATTTCGGACAGAGAGCTCCGCAGCACCTCTGTATCAAGTCACCTATTGAGTGCGTTGGGTCAGTGACAGGTCAGCTATTCAGACAAGTCGGACAATTTCTCTAGCTAAACCTAGGCTAGATATACTGTTTTGGGACAGGGTACCACCCCCCAAATGTTGCAAAGTGTCAGAATCCCCAATTTGGATTGGTCCTAAGGTAGGATTTGGTTAACACACCAATCAGAACAGACTATTCTAAGGCCTACTTTGCATCCTAAGGTGCCGCCTAGCAAGAATTTGGGTTCCCACGAAAAGTCGCAGGGAATACAATGGAAATAAATACAATGTATTCAAATAGGGTACAAGTTAGGCTTTCTCGCTGGGTGAAGGTGCATCTTCCCATGCAGGCTCTGGCATCAACCTTCTTTGGCTTGGTTTCAATGCCACCGCACCATCGACTGATTCTGCGCAGAAGTGCCCTCCAAGATGGACTCCCAAGCCCCCATCACCCCTCCGTGCCGAGGATACATGAAAAGTAAGCGAAAACAAATTAGCGCATGGAAATAAATGAAGGCATTACATGTCATAATTTCGTACTTCACGTTTATCATCATAAAAATATACTATGCAATTTAGATATTAGTGCAATATATAACGACACGAGAGCAACAGCACAAGCTTCACCACGTTAATACAGGGAAATGCCATCTTGTGGCTATTACGCATGCGCACCCTTTCCCTCCAAAACTATCTCTACGTGTAGTCACGTGAGTGTGACTGACGCATGCGCAGAAGAGGAAAGTCAAGCAGCGGCCATGTTAGGAACAAGAATTAATCGTATTAGTAAAACACATAAGCAAGCATCTCTATGATACCCACGCACATTCAAAATACATAAAATTAGTAAAACAAACACTTGAAGTTACGAGATTATAATAGATTTTCGAGGTTCTTGACTCGAGCAAGTCGCGATGCGAAATCTTGCTCTATCAATCCCCTCTTTGATGATATTTACTATCATCACAAAAAATGGAACCAGATGCCAACTTTCTTTCACACCTTGTACATTTCTATCTCTTCCAACAGGCGATTCAGTTTCTCTTTCTCATTTTTGGTAGGGTGCGAATTTTTCACCTTTTTATAAATCTGATTATTCATTTCTTCCAATTCAAGTTCATCCGCACTCCGTTTCACTCCTCTCGCATTCACTTGGTATTTCTTTGTGTGTTTGCGACATTTGCAACAGACGAATATGAGAAATAGGATAAGACCTATCACTCCAATTGGCATCAGTACCTTAAGTAATAATCTTTTACCTAAACTAGCAAACCAATGACCTACATTGGAGAGACCATCAACCAGTCTCTTCCAGGCACTGTCAACCTCGAGTGGTTTGAGTTCCTTTTCCAAATTAGTAATGTTTTTCACATATCTTTTGAGCTGTACGCTTTTGTCCGGAATGTAAGTGCAACAATGTTGCGTCTTCAACATCCGGCAGACTCCGCCCTCCTTTGCTAATAAGGTGTCAAGAGCAAGTCTGTTCTGCAAAACCATTGATCTGATCGCAACCATTTCGGTATTGACCAGCAGAAATCCATGAGCTGTGTCAGTAGACAACACATCCACTATTGTGGACAATTTGCAAATTCTGTGAGTGTTCAGAACCACTCCCACTCCAGGTATCAGTGCACTAAAAATACTACCCATTATTTCACCTACGCTTTCTCTTTTGCTACGCACTAAGCCATTAGTGTTTTCACTGCTTCCAGCAATTTCATTCACATGGTATATTCTCGGGAAAACAATGCCAAAATAGCAGCTTCCATACCAGTGATCCGGCAATTTGAAATAAGCCTTGTCTCCACATATATAATAAATTCCAGGAAACACAGGCTCTGACCCATTTTTGAATCCCCAAACTCCAATTACCTTGTAATTGTGCTCACATTGACTGGAACCAATGAAAATGTTATTATAATAACTAGTCTTCTCGCGATGAAGACAGAGTTTCCCTTTCTTCTCGAAATCCAGCAACAAAGCAGGCCCTGCCCCGCCATTTGAGGTGCTTTCCATGTTCTCAGCCCATTTAGGTGTTTTCTGCCTTTTGTCATTTGCCTTCCTTTGGAAACTCTCCCTTCTCTTCTCTGCCATGTTCAAAAATATCTTTTCTTGTTCATGTAATGAACAGGTCAAGTTGTCTCTGTGTGCTTCATTTAAATCTATTGTACCTATAGTCAGAAAGTATTCTCCCATATAACGTGTAACGTCACTTTTGGTAT
Organism: Lissotriton helveticus; assembly: GCF_964261635.1. Classification (NCBI taxonomy): domain Eukaryota; kingdom Metazoa; phylum Chordata; class Amphibia; order Caudata; family Salamandridae; genus Lissotriton; species Lissotriton helveticus. The sequence goes on along the minus strand of NC_136059.1, from coordinate 471,381,659 downwards.
GTACAGGATTCAGATTTCCACGTATAGGAAGTTCAGAAAAGATCACGTCATTGTTAGAGTAATAGTACTGTAACGGTCCTCTTTTGTAAAATAAGCTTGCTAAAATACTACAGGAGATTCCATAGGTCAGAGGTAGGTGATGATATGTCACGCCTTCAGCCACAGAAGTAGGTAGCTTCATGCAGACATAGCAATCTTCTATTTCCATAGTTTCTACATAATGCACTAACAGGTTTGCGAAAACATTTAAGTGTGTCTGGTTTCTAACTCCGTGGTAATGTAGTCCTTCCTCATCTGATGCTTCTAAGTCTCGTTTTGTGTGTCTGAGTGCTTTTTCACGTCTTTCTACACTTCGTGTTGTCAGTTCTTCAGTGTCGGTAATCTGAGTAGGGTCAATATTAGTATTTTTGCTTACCATAAAAGGAATGAAAACTGTTAGTCCTATCCAAACTAATATTACTATAACTATACTACAGATACACACCTTGCAGCATGTTTTGCAACAACTGCGGCTAGGTCTACCACTCACGTTTGAATCAGACATTTTGGCTCAGAAGAAAATTTCAACCCCTCTTTGTAGCTTTTCCCAGGTATTTTTATTGCTGAGCAATTTCACGGCGGTTCTTCCTCTTCCTCTGCAGAGTAATCAGTAATCTGTTCTCCGTCGCTTTCGTCAGTAATATCAAGATCCTCAAAGTTTTCCAAGATTAAGTAGGTCCACTCCGGATCCTTGTATTTTTCGTTTTGTCTTTTTATTCTTTCACTCCTTCTCTTGGAGCTATCTTCAGGTATTTCTGCAATTCGGGGACTTCTTCTTATATCTGCAAGTTTCTCTTGGACTGTTTTTATTCTTATTTTTAGTCTCTTAATATACCTTGGCTCAATGTGCTTCTTTTTCTTGAGTCTTTTAGCTGGCACTGTTATTTGGCTTTCTTCTAATGTCCTTTTATTTTCACTTGTTTGGGGCACTTCAATTTCTGCCTTCTCCCTTTCTGTCTGACTAGTCCCAGGTCTTATATCTATTTCTTCTGCCTGGTTACTAAGCTGGCCTTGTTCAGGTATATTTTGCGTTTCGCTTTCAAATGTCTCTGTTTCTATGTCCTGAACATGTTCTCCTAGTTCTGCCTGATCCTGCTCGAGCACTTCGATCCCTTGATTTTCTTCTGCTCGAACTATTACACTATGTCTAGTCTGTCCCTTTTCGATATCAGGAGTCAGTGGAGGAGTATCGATCACTTGTTCTGTCCCTGTCTGACCTTCTTCTTCGTCCTCAGATTTGATGTGAATCTCAATGATCTGAGGGTCTTCGCCTGTGCCTTGCTCGACCTCTCTATTCCACTCTCTGTCTTCTCTTATTCGCTCTCTTGTTCTGAGTGGGTCTCCAGGAAGGTCGATTATGGGTATCCAATCTTCTGGCCAAATCCTCTGCAGCTCGTCATCAGCTACTTTCGGACCAACATCTGTGGGATCCTCAGCAGTACTGGTGCTTGGCCATACGTCATCGGCTACCTCTGGACAAACGCCTACAGGACCCTCAACGGGACTGGTGCTCGGCCGTCTGATATCAGCTACTTCAGGACCAACGTCTGTAGACCCCTCAGCTGGACAACCTTCGGCTCCAGGTTCCTCGTCAGGTATCACCTTCTGGGTATGGCTGGCATGGATCCACTTGGGCACGCCTGCACACTTCACAGCGGTCGTTGTTACCAGGATTACTTGGCGCTTTTTCCCCCCCCTTGGCTCAAGGCAACTTGAACGAGTATGCTTCTTTATCTTAACCCAGTCACCAGGAACCAATTTGTGAACTGGGGTTGTCGGGTTGGCGACGGCGTCTGCCCCAATCTGGCGAGAGATAGAACGCACTTGGTCACCCAGTTGCTTGCAGTATTCAAGTACCAAATCATCAGAAATGCTTAACAGTTTGTATCCTGGTACCCACGCTTGTCTCATCACTCTTCCCATCAATATCTCATGGGGGCTCAGGCCTGTTCTTCGATCTGGAATGCTTCTGAGTCCCATCAGAACAAGAGGCAAGGCATTTATCCAGTTCAAGCCAGTAGAATCACACATTTTTGCCAATCTATTTTTTATAGTGCCATTTATTTGTTCTACCACTCCAGAAGCCTCTGGATGATATGCACAGTGCAGCTTTTGTGTGATCCCGAATGCTTTGCAAAGCTGGGCCAAAATTTCATTCTGAAAATGTCCGCCTCTATCTGAGTCAATAAAGACTGGAACCCCGAATCTAGGTATCAATTCTTTTAGTAGGAGCTTAGCTACTGTTATGGCGTCATTCTGTGTGGCAGGGTAAGCTTCCACCCACTTTGAAAATAGGCAGACAATGACAAGGACATACCTTTTTCCCTCACAACGAGGCATGGTAATGAAATCAATTTGTATTCTCACAAAGGGACCCCCTGATCTCCCAATTTTCATCAGTTCAACTACTGTTCTTTTGCCAGCGTTGAACTGCTGACAGGTCAAGCACCTCTGGCAGAGAGATTATGCTACCTTCCTGAATTTCTTGTTGTACCAAGTCTGTTGAAATACCAGAACCATGGCGTCCCTCCCAATGTGTGATCCCTCATGTATCAATCGAGCCATTGGGGCAAGCAGGTGTCTGGGTAACACAGGCATACCATTTGGGCCCACAATGACACCATCCTCACGTCTTGGTTTACAACCTTGTTCTTTCCATTTCTCTTTCTCTTCCCAGGGCGTCACATGCTGCCATTCTCTCACTTCATCCCATGTAGGCACTTCTTCAAACATTCTAAGTTGGCAGCTGTTTCCAACCCCACCCCGCCTGGGATTTATTCTCATTTGTTCCATAGCACATTGTTTTGCCACCGATCAGCAAAATCATTTCCCAAAGATACAGGGTCAAGGCCCTTTTTATGAGCAACACATTTGACCACTGCCAATTCTTTTGGTAATTGGATTGCCTCTAAAAGGTCTTGGACAACTTTTCCATTCCGAATGGGGGTACCTGAAGAAGTCAGGAATTCTCTTTGTAGCCATAATTGGCCAAAGTCATGCACAACCCCGTAACAGTACTGACTATCAGTATACACTGTTACCTTTTTGTCTTTTCCCAATTTGCAAGCTCTTATCAGGGCGATCAATTCGGCTACTTGTGCAGACTTTACTCCAAATAGATAAGATGCTTCTTCAATTTTGTTTAACGTGACCACAGCATAGGCAGCACTTAGGCCTCCTAGTTCATGCCTCAGGCATGAACCATCCACGAACCATTCCTCATCATGTACAGGCAAAGGAGTTTCTTTAATGTCTGGGCGAGGTTTAGTACGGAACTCTGTCAGGTCGATGCAGTCATGCTCATTATCTCCCTTATCTTCCATTACCATTGAGTCAGGGAGTAGAGTGGCAGGGTTTAAAATGTTACATCGGGTAATAACTATATTTGCAGCACCCATGAGAATCCTCTCATATTTAGTCAGCCGACTAGGGGTGAGATACTGAGTTTTTGTACGAGTCAATAGGATCACAACTGCATGTGGAACATATACAGTTACAGGATGTCCCATAATAATAGACTCACTTTGTTCTAAACTGGTGCAAGTTGCAGCTACTGCTTTTAGACATCCAGGTAGTCCAGCAGCCACTGGATCCAAAGTGGCAGAAAAATATGCCACAGGCCTTCTGGTCAAACAATGCTCCTGGGTCAGGACTGACAATGCACAATTGTCACGAGTGTCACAGAATAAGCCAAACTCCTTGTAGTAAACTCCTTGCGCTATAGAAGAACCCAATTAACATAACATAACAATTAACATAACAGTAGTCAGGCATTCCCAGAGCAGGGGCTGTACACAGGCAATTTCGCAACTGTGTGAAAGCTGTTAAGCTCTCGTCATTCCATTCAACTGGGTCCTTTGCTCCTTTCTTTGTCATTTGTATCAAAGGCTTTGCAAGAACTGCGAATCCCACAATCCATTGCCTGCAATAACCTACAACTCCGAGGAACATTCTGATTTCTTTTTGAGTACGGGGTAACTGCATATTTTGAATTATTCTGACTCTCTCTGAGGTGACTTTTCTGATACCTTTTTCTATCTGGTGTCCCAGATATTTCACTGATTTCGAACAGAACTGTAATTTCTCAGGGGCCACTTTATGTCCCTTTTCACTCAGGTGATTCAGTAGGGCAATGGTGTCAACCACGCAATCCTTATGGCTTTTAGACGCCACCAATAGGTCGTCAATGTACTGTACCAAAACAGATTTTCCAGGTAAGACTAAAGTTTCAAGGCATTTTTTCAAGATCTGATTAAAGATAGAGGGGCTTTCTGTGTACCCCTGGGGGACCCTGTTCCAGACATACACGTTACTGTTGAAAGCAAATGAGAAAATAAATTTGCTATCTGGATGCAATGGGATCGAAAAGAAAGCATGACATAGGTCTATCACAGTGAACCATTCAGCATCCCAGGGGATCTGATACAGAATCACTGCTGGGTTCGGGACAATAGGGCAGCAAGGGACCACTATCTTGTTTACCTTTCTCAGGTCCTGCACTACTCTGTACTTGCCATTAGGCTTTTTGATGCCCATAATGGGTGAGTTGCACGGGCTACTCATTACTTCCTGTATGATGTTTGCTTCTAGCAATTTCTGTATTTCAATGGCAACACCTGCTCTCACTTCTGCACTCATTCTGTAAGGCTTGGTATTGGGGTATACTGCATTTTCCCTCATAGCTATTTGTATGGGGTCTATGTTTTTCATTAATCCCACATCCTTTCCTGTAAAGTCCCACACTTCTGACTTCACGGTCTGCTGGAGTTCTTCAGGTAAGTCCTGTATAGTCATTCGTTTTATTTCTGAGTCAGGTCTAATTAACATTAGCTTGTAGATACCGTCTTCATCTGGGGTTTGAATTTCGACGCCCTTTGGTGTGCAAAAGATGGTACAATTCATTTTACACAGCAAATCACGTCCCAGTAAATTTACCGGACTGGTATCGCAGACAACAAATCTGTGCATTTGTTTAAAATTTCCAATTGAGATCTCCATGGGCTCGGTAACAGGTGTACTAATTAATTGATTAGATACTCCTACTACTTGGATTGCTTCTCCCGAGAGGGGTAGGTTTGGAACGTCCACTGTTCTCACAGTAGAACGGGTAGCACCAGTGTCCAATAAAAAGGTGACATCGTTTCCATCAACCTTTCCTTCAATGTATGGCCCTGACTGGTCTACCGGCAAAGAGGCGCCAAGTACGCACTCCTCGTCCTCCCCTCTCAGGCCCCGTCAGTATTGGTCATCACAGAAAAAGGTGTCGTTCAACAAATACTGCGAAGTTGCTGTATTTCTATCCTCATTGCCTCCCCAGATTTCTACATTATCACCCTGTGGTGACTTCCCTTTAAAAATAGGTTTTGGCGCTCGGGGCACTTGAATCGTTTTTACCTGCTGCTGGGTCTTTCTTTGTTTTTCATTCTGCGTCTGTGGAATTAAATCAGGTGTTTGGGCATTATCAGACTGCAAATAGGGACACTCGTCTCTCCAATGTCCAATTTCTCCGCACTGGTGGCAGGGAAATTTCTTTTTTGCTTCCTCTCTACTCATTTTAGCTCTAGGTTTTCCTCCACCCCCACCCCCAGGGCCTTGGTTCTGAGTAGTTTTGTTTAACTTACTCAATTGCTTTTCCTGCTGCTCTGCGAGCTTTACTTGAGCCCACATCACCTTCTCCTTCAGGGCTTTTTTCTTTTCTGCCATTTCATCCTCACAGTACTTTGCGTACCGTAGGACCTCATCCATCTTTTTGGTATGCCAACAGATTTTATTATCCTTTATCCACTGACAAATTTCGGGTCTTAAACCGTTTACAAACCTGTAAATGAAGTGGGTCATGTCCTTCATCTCGATGTTATCTATACCACTGTATGTTTTAAATACCTGCAACAGCCTTTCATAAAAGGAGTGCACTGTCTCGTCCCTTTCTTGCGTGGTTCTATCTATCTTGGTCCAATCAGTTTCCTTTGCAGGCACTTTTAATTTCAAATGTTGAATTACTTGTTCATACTTCCTCATCACTTCCTTCGATGGCTCCCCTGTTTTTTCATCTCTTGGGTATTCCTCACTAGGCCAGGCTATGGCTATTTTACACTCAGTCCACAGATCTACAGGGACCACTATGTCGAAGAACCCATCCAGGTCTTTCCATAGGCATTTCTGCACTTTTACGAATCTTTCTACCTGCCGGTACCAATCGACTGGCTTTTCTCGTAATTTTGGGAAGTCATTGGTAAAGGACACAATATCCTGCCGGGACCATGGAACGTGTACATACCTTCCACCTGGGACTTCGCGCATAGGGCATAACTGTTCTGGTTTGTCTGCTTCCTTTAGGACAAATTCGGGAGTTACTTGCTTAGACCTGGCCTCATCTTTCTTTCGGGCCCACCTGGCTTTCCACCTTTCTACATCTCCCCATTTCTGTAACACTGTCAATAATTCCTTGACCTGCGCCTTTTTCCCTGACACATTCAGGTTTTCCAAATCTCTGTCTGAAAATTCTGCTCGGTATGGTTTCTGCAAGGGTTTCGATTTTGAAATGTCTATTCCCATACTAGCAGCAATATCTTTCAATTTTTCATGAAGTACTCGGACATTGCGGGTAAGACTTTTCCACATAAACAAGAGCTCTTCTTCAGAGTAGGTATTTAATCTGTCTAATCCTACGTTTCCTGCCATTAATTCTTCTATTTCTACTCTCAGTTTGTAGAGGTCTAAAGTTTTCGTTTGCGAAGTTTGTTTCTCTAATTCTTGACTCCATCTTTCAATTTCCTCAGGTGTAACCAAAGTGACACTTCTAGTACCTGGAGTCGATTCCATTTGAATCTCCCTCGCATTGAAAGGATTATGTCTTTTCTGCATCCTTTTCCCTGTATTTCTATGGGGTAGATCCATTAGTGAGACTTCAGATTCACACTCACTTGTCTGTTCATCTACAATTAAGGGTTCTGGTCTGGGCTGTGCTATGACGGGAGTAATGACAGGAGGTTTTGGACTTTCATGCCGATCCCCGTACAATGGAACCATGGGTCCGATTGTTACTGGGATTGTCAATGCTTCAGGACTGGTATTTAACTGGGAGATTTTCTGAATTATTTCAGCCCTTTGTTTTGCTAGAATTTCTCGCTCCTTTTCTTCCAGTAATCTCTCTACTGATTTGTCATGTAACACCTGCGGGGTCAGTGTGGGAGCATAATTTGGGGCAGTGGGATGAGTCTCACTAGGTCCTTCACCATAATTTGGTCTTGGGAACAAACTTCCTGTACCTAGGGATCTTCGTTCTTCCTCATACTGTGGCTGTAATAACGGCATTCCTGAACTTGAGGGTCTCATCTCGCCTCCGTAGGGAGGTTGAGAACAAAAATCTCCTTCACAGGAATATCCTGTCTCCCCACTAGCTGACATTCTGGGGTAAATGTTTCTGGTATCTACTGGTCCTAAACTCTCAATATAGGGAGGAATTTGGAACCCCCCTCCTACGCTTGCGGACCTGATCTCTTCTTGTGGTGGAGGTCTTCCGGAAATATCTCCCGTACTTGAAGGTCGGTGTCCTTCATTATAAGGAGGCGGACTTCTCATACACATGTCATCTAATAATTTATCATCCGACTCTCCGATGGGTACACAATGTTTAGATTTTTCCAACCGTTTCTTCCCCCCAGAAGGATCATCTGCTGGCATCATGGGAAACAATCCCTCCACTATCATGTTCTGCCTCCACTGTTTCATCTTTTTGGCTCGGGCTTCCTGCTTCAATTTTGAATAAAATTTAGTTAACCCTTTATCCATTCGGGGCTTATCCCTTTCAAAAGCCTCGATTTCCCATTCCTCTAGTGCTTCATACTGCGTTAACCTAGGTCTGGGATGTAAGTCATTCATTCGGGTTCTAAGATTGAATAGAATCCTACTGTTAAAGGTACCTTCTAACGGAAAAGCCAATACTCCGTCATCCTTCGTGTATTCCACCCAATTCTCCAACCATACACATGTGTTGCACCCTTTATCGAACATCATGAAAGATGCGGGAGTGTTGGGTTGCGGTATGACAACACCTTCTCTAGTTTTAATCGGCTTGTCCTTTTTGAAATAATTTTTCACTTTGTTTACAAGAGACACTTTTCTCTTATTTCCGTACATAATGTCGTTTTTAACTCCTTTCCACTGATCGTTCTCAAATCCCATATGCCGTGGATCAGGTCTGGTATGCGGTCTATACGAATGCCACATACGATTTTTACGAGTGACTTGTTTACAAATCACTTCCAATCCGAGTGCGTCTTTTATTTTCGTGCGACCAATGAAATGCACGAGTTCAAATAATCTCGACCAATAGGTGCGCGGCCCTTTCGCGAGACAGTTCTCACGCTCCGGCGCTCACCCCTCCTTTACAATTTCAGCTCTGCTACCAGCTCGCTACGCCTACCAATCCCAGCGCGTTACAGAGTGACGTCAGAGCAGCTTCGCGACTGACTCCCTCCTTCACAAGGTAACGGAAACTTTCTTTCTTTCTAAAGTGTTCAGTGCTAGGTTATTTAACAACGAATACACATTCGCCACTGTGCTCAAGTGTCTAGACAGGAAAGAATTAGTTTCGCTGCAAGTAAACTACTTCCATTTACTTTTCACTCACCACGAGTAGATCTCTTCTGCATACCCTTCACACTAGCATTGGGGCACCTGCTACTTCCCTAGACTCATCCACCTTTCCGGGATATATCCAAGTCTAAAGTTTCACCAGCGAGCCCTTTTGCTTTCACTCAAGCTCCAATGAACCTGCTACTCTTCCAGTGTGACCCTCACTAGGTTATGCCACAGTAGGAATTTTGCCAATGAACCTCGTTACTATCATTTATTCAATCATACATTCAGAAAAAACCCTAGTTAGTGCTTCCAGTTCTGCCTAACCTGCACCAACTTTCCTTAAAAGCCAGTGACCTCAAAGCAAGTGGATTCTATTCACCACTCGCTATTCAATTCCCCGGGGATTCCTTACAACATAAAAGACGTTTTACGTACGAATGGATTAATACATATAACAGTATAATAACAAGAATAACAATTTTAAAACATTTCATAATTTTTCAAAGTAAACAATTTTCAAGTGAGTGATCAATTCCCTTGAAGCGCCTACTCTTATAGCAGCATCCGACTTAGCTAGACTAACTAGTCCTACCTATCCTTTAACTATTCCCTAACCATCCTCGATGCTACCAGAAAATTACTGCTAGAGATCGCGGGTCACCCAACCAATAATTTCGCCACTTCTGGCTTCGGGCCCATATACTTTACTTTATCATATACATTGATCAGATGACCACACAATCTACTACCAATAATTGTGAGTTCCCTTTCGATTATTTCCAGTGTACCCAACTTACCATCCACTGTTATGGGTACCTATGACCACGATGGGTCAGGGAGCTAGCTGTAAAAGGAAAGGCAGCAAGATACAAACCCCAACTTTTTGTACTTTATTTCATGAAATGACCACGGACAACTGAGAAGTTTTAAAAGTTTATCTTAGATTTCAGATTCTGCAATCATACAGTTTATAGTAATGAGGCAATCTATAATCAAAATAACGAAGAGCACACAACCATATAGGAAGAGTATACAGGTAACCATCTAACCCTATAATGAGGGAAAATCCCGAAATAACGGAAATGAAATTCGAGGGAGAGTACTTAATGCTAGGAATTTTATGCACGTATTAGGATTTTATCATTGGGTCATATTTCGAGAGAAAAGACACTAGGGAAACCTATACATCTATGGAAGGGTAGAAAATTTGCAACACGCTATAATTCTAACGTTATTACTTCGATTCAGTATTTAAGAGAAATTTGTAAAACATATTTAATTCATAAACAGTACGGAAAGATTTATACTAACAAGGCAGGGGATATAGGAACATGCTATGAAATGCAAACTGTAAATGACTTCAATGAGATGCAATGATTTGCAGAGAAAAACATGGAAAATTAACATATGCAAAGGGTATGTCTTTATTGAAGCAAAGACAGAAAAATAGAAAGGTGCAGTTTAAGAACTCAGAGCGATATTTACCTAGACTGGTGTGAAAACCAACCCTGGCCACGGGTCAGTTAAGGACAGGAAAACCCTCAAGGAAAGATAACCCTCAGTGGGACAGCAGGTGCAGAATGGACACCCCAGGACAGGACAGGAAACCCAGATTAGGATCAGGACAGGACCACCAGGATACGACCAGCACCCGCAGTTCGGAAGCAACGCCTGCGCTCCACCCTCTCTGCAGCTATCAGTCAGGACCCCGATTGGGTCAGCGAACTCCCAGCAAAAGTGCTCCGCCAGCACTTAAGGTTCAGTAAAACCTTCAGAGTCTATGGTCAAATTTCGGACAGAGATCTCCGCAGCACCTCTGTATCAAGTCACCTATTGAGTGCGTTGGGTCAGTGACAGGTCAGCTATTCAGACAAGTCGGACAATTTCTCTAGCTAAACCTAGGCTAGATATACTGTTTTGGGACAGGGTACCACCCCCCAAATGTTGCAAAGTGTCAGAATCCCCAATTTGGATTGGTCCTAAGGTAGGATTTGGTTAACACACCAATCAGAACAGACTATTCTAAGGCCTACTTTGCATCCTAAGGTGCCGCCTAGCAAGAATTTGGGTTCCCACGAGAAGTCGCAGGGAATACAATGGAAAGAAATACAATGTATTCAAATAGGGTACAAGTTAGGCTTTCTCGCTGGGTGAAGGTGCATCTTCCCATGCAGGCTCTGGCATCAACCTTCTTTGGCTTGGTTTCAATGCCACCGCACCATCGACTGATTCTGCGCAGAAGTGCCCTCCAAGATGGACTCCCAAGCCCCCATCACCCCTCCGTGCCGAGGATACATGAAAAGTAAGCGAAAACAAATTAGCGCATGGAAATAAATGAAGGCATTACATGTCATAATTTCGTACTTCACGTTTATCATCATAAAAATATACTATGCAATTTAGATATTAGTGCAATATATAACGACACGAGAGCAACAGCACAAGCTTCACCACGTTAATACAGGGAAATGCCATCTTGTGGCTATTACGCATGCGCACCCTTTCCCTCCAAAACTATCTCTACGTGTAGTCACGTGAGTGTGACTGACGCATGCGCAGAAGAGGAAAGTCAAGCAGCGGCCATGTTAGGAACAAGAATTAATCGTATTAGTAAAACACATAAGCAAGCATCTCTATGATACCCACGCACATTCAAAATACATAAAATTAGTAAAACAAACACTTGAAGTTACGAGATTATAATAGATTTTCGAGGTTCTTGACTCGAGCAAGTCGCGATGCGAAATCTTGCTCTATCACATGTAGGTCCTTGATCATGGAGGGTTTATAGGCGTGGGTCAGGAGCTTATATTGGCATCTGTCCTGGATGGGGAGACAGTGGAGGCCTTTCAGGTGTTGGGTGATGTGGGTTTTCTTGGGTAGGTTGAGGATCAGCCTGGCTGCAACGTTCTAGATCATCTGGAGCCTTCTCATGAGTTCGGTGGTGGTGCCGCATTGAGTACATTGCCGTAGTCCAGTCGCCTGGTGATGAAGGCCTGCATCTGCAACATTTTTTTTTTTTACCATCCAGTGGGTACAATATGGTTTTACAGCCAAACATACATAGTCATAAATTTAATTGATAGACCCCTTACCGGGTAAGTGCACAGTCAGCTATACCAACCACTCTTTTAACAGAGCAATTTTCTTTTTTCCTTTTTCGCTCAACAGGCACTGGATCACTGCTTCGCAACTTATTTCTAATTTGAACCACCAATGTCTCACTGCATCACCCGGTTGAAACCTCATATTGTGATCCAAAATAATGAGTTGGTGTGAACATAAAGGCTTTGTAAAACGATTCACTTCCTGGTATACATAGAGATGATATTCCATTCATTAGGAACCCCCTACCATAAAAAGGGGCCCCTCCTATTGATGCTGTAGTGTGATGAAAGATCTAGGCGAGAGTTGTAAATGCCAGTTCCTAAAAAGATAATACAAAGCGTGTGGCACTGTATTAATGAAAGCTAATGCTTGATTATTGCAAGAACACTTGTGACGGTTGACTAGAGGGAGGTGTAAAAGTAGCAAAGGACATATTGATAATGGTCATCAGTATAAAGGGAATAGGTCAACTATAATGGAGGGAAGTAGAGTGAGAGAGTAGATGGCCAAGGACATATACTTGATGAAAACAAAATGGTAGAGGGGTGGATTGCCCTGTCCTTCCCTCAATCAGTTCATAGTGGCCAGACCTCCTTTTTCCCCCCATCCTCCAATCTCTTCCTGTGACACAGGACTATTGACCCAGGACTCGTTGGAACCCCAGCTCACCCCTCTCTATATAGCATCTCCGTCTTCCATCAGCTATTTGGCTCACCGAGCCAATAACTATTTAAATATATGCTCTCAATCATCAGCAAATAAAGCAGAAGATTGATGTTCAAGGCGAAAACTGTGTTAGCAGGTGCAGATGTTTAAAATCCATAATATTAAAAGTCTCTACTTTGTAGAACTGTTAGATATAGTGTGCTGAAAGACAAGAACACCCTTGCATGTGTTCAAGCTTTCTAAGTAAACTTTAGCTTCTATGAACCCATGTTTACACTGATGCAACTGTTCAATGTCCTGAGCTGGATATGTTTGTATAAGATAAGCCTAAACCATACTTTTCTTATCTTGTTTTCTTATGGGCTTGTGTAACTGTCTACGGCAAATGTCCCCGACACATCTGATAAATGGGCTCTCTGGGTGGAACTAACCTTGCTCTCTTTCTTGTCTCTGCTAAATATTGTTCAGAGCCTGTTTGAGCCCTGCACGCAGTGTCCCATTTGGAAATGATTCAACTTTTTCCATGCTAGCCAATGTTCCAACAGATGTATAAAAGCCTGTGTGAAATTGATGTAAGGTAGAGTTGCTTGGGAACTGATTGTCCCTTAACTCTCCAACCTGAGTTTTACATAAGCTCTCCACAACAGTACTCTGATACTTTGTCATTTATAGCAACTCTGCTTTTACGATTGGAGGCACTATTGAGATTGAAAAGGAGCAGTCCAGCCGGAGTTGGTGAGCTGCGGTCAACGGGACACGGGGGTCCTGCACTGATCTCAGAGTGTACACCTCCAGAGAGGATTGCATCTCCCAGAGTCGACACTAGAAGGAGAACCCTGACAGATGACCCAGAGACACAGGACTGACATTTTTATGAAAACATCAAGTACAGTCGTCAAGACCTTGTAGTGCAAATGTTGGATGATGAATGGTGTGCACAATGCAAAAATGACATTGAAAGTAAAATGAAAATGACATTGTAATATGTTGAACCTGATGAATTAAATGCCTGATGAATTAAATAATAAGTTATCCTTCTAAGAGGCGCTGTGTTAAAAGACAAGATGGGTAACTCGTGCACTAAAATTCAGATCCTGATCAGGCTTATCCTTCACCCTAAAAAGACACGCCAGCATGGGAAATTATGTCTCAAAAGGGTTTTGAAACAAGGTCATATCTACTTATATCTGCTTGCCTTTAGCTTGTCTTTCTCCTTTGATACATATTCCCTACTAGCTAGCAAGCAATTATTGTTATTGTAGGGGTCTCCATATTTTCCCAAACTACTATATTTACTTAAATGGCAGAGACTTTCAAGACATGACCTTACCCTTCAATTTCCAGAAAATGGTACTTTTGATTTTGACAAGTTATGTTACCTTAGGGAAGACTTTCAGAAAAAGGTAGGAAGAAAATGGGAAACAACCTTTACAATGCAACTTTTACAACGCACTACCATTACAACAAAACTTTTACAACGCAACATCCATTACATCGCATGCCATTACAACGCAACCATTACAACGCATGACACTACAACGCATACCACTACAACGCATGTCATTACAACGTATACATTACAACGCATAACATTACAACGCATAGTACCCTTACACTTTCCAACACTTACCCTACTGTTGCACCCCCTGGAGTTAGAATAGTAATTTTTACCCCTACACTATCCAACACTTACCCTACTGTTGCACCCCCCTGGAGTTAGAATAGTAATTTTTACCCCTACACTATCCAACACTTACTCTACTGTTGCACCCCCTGTAGTTAGAATAGTTATTTTTACCCCTACACTATCCAATACTTACCATACATGCAATGAAATGTTATGCGTTCTAATGGTATCCGTTGTAAAGGTAGTGTGCGTTGTAATGGAATGCGTTGTAAAGGTAGTTGTTAAAAATTTGTTGTAATGGCATGCGTTGTAATTGAATGCGTTGTAAGGGATGTTGCATTGTAAAAAACTGCGTTGTAAAGGTATGCGTTGTAAAAGTATGCATTGTAACATCATACATCTGAAGAAAATACGACTGGTCTAGTTTAAAATATTAAATAAATGGGAAGATTATGCATGAGAGTTATTGGTTAGGGAAACTAAGTGTACAAGACAGTGTAATGAGGAATTAGTGTGGAAACAAAGAAAGATCTATGTTTTAGAATGTGCTGGGAGCGATGCTTTACAAGAGGAAGGATTGAATGGAAGGATAAACGTTTTGGACTGAACCAACTGGTGAAGCATCTTACACATTCCGCAGGATACATGTTGAATAGTCTGATCACAAACAACCCCATGGTGATCATGAAAGACTGCATTCCTTTAATATGGTCTGACCATCATGCAGTCTTGTTCCATACAAAGCTTAAACCCTTATCCAACTCTTAACACATCCCCTAACCACAGTATCACTACCCATGCTTAGAACAAATTACATAGTGAGTTCCTCAATAAAACCCTATCGGACACTCTGCCTTGCACTACTAACACCCCAGAATTTGATGCCTCAAACTATACTAATTGGCTACAATCCACCATAACCCTTACAGTTCCTGTTAAAACTTCTACTTCTAGAAGAAACACGCCTTCAGCTCCTTGGTTCACTGAGAACCTCAGACTTCAAAAACAGGCTTCTAGAAGAAGGAGAGATTCTGGAGGAAGGACGACACTGTAGAAAGAGCTAAAATATTTTCTTCTGATTAAAAAAAACTACATACTTCCCACGAAAGATTCTGGCATCTGATAACTCTGCTAAAGAAATCTTTAAGGCAGTTGCGAACTTAACCTCACCTCCCAATAAAATTCTATGACAGCCTGGCTGACTTTTTCTTAGATAAAGTGGTGCAAGTTTTTTTATAAATTTAGCCAATATTCTATCTCTAATTCTGATTTAACTTCACAAGTTTTCGGGGCTGCTTCACCCAAACGTTGTCAATTCTCCTCCTTACCCATTTCTTTGTCACTTCTCTCATAATTTCTATTAAGTCAGGGTCCCCTTGGGACCCTTGCCCCTCGTCTATCACTGACAGGTGGTAGACAAAATAGCATTATGTTTATCCAATATTTTTAACTCCATGGTGACATCAACAACTTATCCCAAATTTTGGAAGGAAGCGTCCATACTGTCCTTACTGAAAAAAAACCAATTTGGATCCTAATAACTCTAGCAATTATAGGCCAATCTCCTGCCTACCTTTTCCTGCAAAAATTATAGAAAAGGCTCTGAATCTGCAAATTATCCACTTCCTGACTGATAATTTTTTGCTTGACAGTACCCAATATGGATTCAGAAGCGGTCATAGTACCGAGACCTCTCTGAAATAACTACTGAAGAAATTAGATCCATAGTCGATGGTGGTGGACATGCCACTCTGGTACTCCTCGATCTGGCTGTACCTTTGACACAGTTGACCATAAGGCTTTGATTGAACTCTTCCAGACTGTCAGTATTGAGGGCTCGGCCTTTAAACTTCTGGAATCCTTTCTTCAGAAAGATCGCAGGTGGTTACCTTGGGTGCTTTTGTGTCCAAATCTTTGCCTTGTTGGGTTCCGCAAGGATCTGCTCTTAGTCCCACTCTCTTTAATATTTATGTTAACCCCCTGGCTTCCCTCATCAGATCTTTCGAGCAGGACCTTACATCCGACGCAGATGACACCAAAATTGTGGTATCCCTGTCCTCCGCAAACAACCTGGCTGGTTTCCAATTTCTGTGACTGCCTGATAGGATGTAGGAAACTGGATGAACGTTAATTGCTTAAAGCTCAATTCAATTAAAATGGAGGTCACCATGTTCGGGAATGCACCTTCCCAGTGGTCACTGTCTTGTTGGCCTAAGGCACTTAGCCATCTTCCTATCTCAGTCTGCCAGGACAGAAATCTCTGTGTAATTATGGAAACTCACCTTTGGACTCCTGTTGAATATGGTTACATCCTCAACATTCTATTTTCTTAGGATGCTTAAAAAGATCCTTCCTTATATTCCAGCTTTTGGCCAGGAAATGGTCATCACTGCACTTATTCTTTCTAAGATCGACTACTGCAATGCTTTATATCTCAAAATGCAGGTAGAACATCTAAATAAGCTGCAGGTTCTGCAAAATGCTGCTGCCAAAATGGTAACTGGGACTCCCAAACATCAATTGGCGGCTCTTCTACTCAAACATCTACAGTGGCTGCCTGTCAGGCAAAGTATTACATTCTGCAAAACACACAAGATGATGGACGGAATGTTGCACATTGGCAAAACATTCACCCCCAGTCACAGATCTGGCTTTAATCCATTGTTATTTTGCTCATCACACCACCCCAGTTCAGTCATGGCCATATGCAAATCAGTCTTGACCCTGTGCCTCATAGTAACAGTCCAGCCCGAACTGCCAAGCTATGTCTTCCCTGGACCAGAATCAAGCATCCTAGGACCGGTTTCTGGCTATCAGCCGTCATCAGCCAGGATAGCTTGACTACAGTGGCATAGTGAGCACGGGACCCACGTCTCGGCATACCCTTCCCACATAGGGCGACAGCAAAACACACAAGATGATGGGTGGAATGTTGCACATTGGCAAAACATTCACCCCCAGTCACAGATCTGGGTTTAATCCATCGTTATTTTGCTCACCACACCATCGCAGTTCAGACATGGCCATATGCAAATCAGTCTTGACCCTGTGCCTCATGGGAACAGTCCAGCCCGAACAGCCAAGCCATGTCTTCCCTGGACCGGAATCAAGCATCCTAGGACCAGTTACTGGCTATCAGCCGTCATCAGCGAGGATAGCTTGACTCCAGTGGTGTAGTGAGCACGGGACCCACATCTGGGCATACCCTTCCCACATAGGGCGAACAGCAAAACACACAAGATGATGGACGGAATGTTGCACATTGGCAAAACATTCACCCCCAGTCACAGATCTGGGTTTAATCCATCGTTATGTTGCTCACCACACCACCCCAGTTCAGACATGGCCATATGCAAATCAGTCTTGATCCTGTGCCTCATGGGAACAGTCCAGCCTGAACTGCCAAGCCATGTCTTCCCTGGACCGGAATCAAGCATCCTAGGACCGGTTTCTGGCCATCTGACCTCTTTATCTTCCCCACTGAAGCACTGCATGGAGTCTGCCCAGAGTTTCTCATGCATGCCTTCCAATGGTATGTTCCAGGAAGATGCCTGTGATCCTCAGGCACTCAAAAACTCATTGCTTAACGATTCAGGAGAACTAACTGGGGAGGTTGTTAATTTGACTGCTAAAGAACAGAACGTACTCACTCTTTTCATTAGATTAATCCCACACCTTCTTCATTATAGGAGAAATAAAAAAAACTGTTTTTTCCTTACGTAACCCTTATTTTCTCAAACACTCCTTGGACTAGCACCTTGGTACCTTCGGGTAATTGTTTGCGCTAAATAAATCCTTTTACCATAACATAACATGTTTTACAGTGCATCCCTCTGCCCCACAAGAATCAGAGGATCAAGTAATAGAGAATATCCTTCTGGCAGAAATGCATCCACCCCCATATGCGGAGGAGATAAGAAAGACATTAAAGCTAGACAATAGTACAATACAGGAGGCAAGTAAGTCAGAAGATGTGATGGAAGAAAACAATGACCAACCACCAGAATAAAATAAAATATAGACTAAACTATCCAATGTGAAATAGGGTGGAATACGGTACGGGACCTCTGTGATAAAAGAATTTGGTTCTGACCTCTTACCACTTGTAAAAGTGATTTTTCCCTTTAGATTTTGACAACTTAATGAAAAATGCTGCCTTAGCCGGAATGTGTATTTTCTTTTTTGCTACAAATGAAAATAATGATCAAATACATTCCCAAGGAAACCTAAAAGAGCCTGAATTTAAATTACTCCTGGTGTATTATGTTATTGATAAGCTAGTTAAAGACTACACCATTCGACCTGAAAAAATACACTGCAAAATATAGTAAAATTGATAGATAGGTTCAACAAAATACAACAGACAGTGGCGTATCCCATGAGAGACGTTCCTGGGTTCTGCATGGAAAAGCCTACATATTTTGCTTATGCACCTTGGTCCAAACCAGAATTAGTGTCTTTTGCAAGTGATTTTCCTGATATCAGAGAACACCCTGATGAGTGGTATACATAGGTAGAGAGTATATTTAAAATTGGCCAATTGACCCTAGCTGATTTAGATGCGATGTTCTCCATACTTCTACCTTCTAATTTATGGAGAAAATGATGAACAGATATCGACACGATTAAATGGGCAGAGGTCACCGCAGATTGGGAGTGAGCTAAGGACACGGGCAAATTACCTAAAGGAATTTCAGATCTGCCCAATAATACACTAATCTTTTTGCAAACATTGGTTCCTAGGAAAACTATGGATTAGACAAAGTTATTAAATGCCAAACAGGAGAGGACATAATCAGTACATGCCTTTAACATTAGAATACAGACATTATTCACTGCCCACAGTGGGGTGGGTACATCAGATGAAGGGGGCACTCAGCCTTTAGTGAACTGCTTTATTCAGTGCCTCCAAGATCAAAATAAAACTGCAATAACACAATCTATAGCATGTTGGGCAGAAAACCATTGATTAAAATATTAGCTATAGCACATTACTACGCCATGAAATTAGATAAAAGATGAGTTGAATAAGGATAAGAAACATAAAGAATTGAAGAGTGGAGCACTAATTCAGCAGCTTCAAAGAGGCAGGGAACCGTACAAAGGTGGATTTAGGGAAGGTGGAGGTAAGAGGGACAATTGCCCACCTAGTTCTGGTCAAAATGTGGGAACATGCCACAATTGTGAGGACCCAAATCATTGTGTTCGAATGTCCCAATATACAAAACAACAGAGGAAGGCCTACTCCCTGAGGCAGAGGTCAACGGATGTATGACGTTACAACGCATACTTTTACCACGCCTACCATTACCACGCATTTTTTACAACGCAGGATCCATTACAACGCATACCATTACAACGCATGTATTTACAACGCAGGTACCTTTACAACGCATACCATTACAACGTAAGTATTGGTAAGTATATAATATTTTTTAAAATGTAATTTAATTAAAATCAATATAATGTAATTTAATTTAATTTAATTAATTTAATTTAATTTAATTTAATTAATGTAATTTAATTTAATTTAATCAATTTAATTTAATGTAATTTAAATTTAATTATATTTACTTTTTACCCTGTACCCCTTTACCCAAAAACCCAAAACTGACCCTCAACCCTAAAAATACCCCTTTACTCAAAAACCCAAAACTGACCCTAAACCCTAAAAATACCCCTTTACCCAAAAACCCAAAACTGACCCTAAACCCTAAAAATACCCCTTTACCCAAAAACCCAAAACTGACCCTGAACCCTAAAAATACCCCTGTGCCCCAAAAACCCAAAACTAACCCTGAACCCTAAAAATACCCCTTTACCCAATAACTGAAAACTGACCCTGAACCCTAAAAATACCCCTTTACCCAAAAACTGAAAACTGACCCTGAACCCTAAAAATACCCCTTTACCCAAAAACTGAAAACTGACCCTGAACCCTAAAAATACCCCTTTACCCAAAAACTGAAAACTGACCCTGAACCCTAAAAATACCCTTTTACCCAAAAACTGAAAACTGACCCTGAACGCTAAAAATACCCCTTTACCCAAAAACTGAAAACTGACCCTGAACCCTAAAAATACCCTTTTACCCAAAAACTGAAAACTGACCCTGAACCCTAAAAATACCCCTTTACCCAAAAACTGAAAACTGACCCTGAACCCTAAAAATACCCTTTTACCCAAAAACTGAAAACTGACCCTGAACCCTAAAAATACCCCTTTACCCAAAAACTGAAAACTGACCCTGAATCCTAAAAATACCCCTTTACCCAAAAACTGAAAACTGACCCTGAACCCTAAAAATACCCCTTTACCCAAAAAACTGAAAACTGACCCTGAACCTTAAAAATACCCCTTTACCCAAAAACCCAAATAATATTTTTAATAAAATAATATACTTACCAATACTTACGTTGTAATGGTATGCGTTGTAAAAGTACCTGCGTTGTAAATACATGCGTGGTAATGGTATGCGTTGTAATGGATCCTGCGTTGTAAAAAATGCGTGGTAATGGTAGGTCGTGGTAAAAGTTGCGTTGTAAAGGTTGTATACCGAGGTCAACAGATCACCCCTGATTCATATCAAGACCCAACAGGGTCAGAAATATCAAAAATGGGTGAAAGATAGGCAAATTGTTTTGACCAGAGGACCAATAACAATAATCAGATGGTTACCATCACTGAGGATGATTATGACTTTGATCATGTCACATAGGGGTGCACAAGAGGAGAAAAGGAACGAGTGGCCATACCAGTAGATTCAAGGGGACCATTTGTTGAAGCCTAGGTACAAGGTAGGAGAATAAAATTCCTCTTGGACATCAGGGCCTCTAGTTCCTCTATCTCGAAAAATGAACTGCCACCATTGCCCCTCTCAGGACACACCAACTCACAGTGGAATTTTCTAACATTCCGGTTTCCAGTCCTATTAGTGCACCTTTAACATATACTATGTTCACTCTGGTGATCACTGAAAAGTGTGCTTTGAATTTATTGGGAATGGACTTATTGACCAAATTGCATGCTACTATTAAATGTGCCCCTGATTGTGTCTTTCTGGAATACCTAGAAGGGAGTCCCTTAACATCAAACCTTACGGACACTGGGTATTCTAATGTCATGATAGAGGCACTTTCTACCCTTCCGACTGTACTTCAGGAACAGGTGCAATAGGGAAAAATTACGTAGGGTCAATGGACATAGTACCTGTTAACATAAAGGTTAAATCAAACATGTCTTTGCCCAGAATACCAGAGTATAGAAATGTCCAGGGAAGGAGAATTAGGGTTACAAAAAGTGACCTCCTGACTGATGGTGTAACTGGAGAAATAGAAGGCAGCCCTAGTAACAGTCCAATTCTTTTTGCTTAAAAAAGAAGTTCTGGGCCACATAAACCTAATATTTGGAGATTAGTAGTTTACCTTAGGAAGATAAATAAAATGGGGGAGCCCCTTAGTGCCTTTGGTACCAAACATAACAATATTGCCAACTACTCCTTTAACTGCAGCACATTTGTCTGTTATTGAGGATTCCCAGCATCTTATTTTCATTTTGTATTTCAAAGCCATTCCTACAGTTTCCGAAGGATACCACAAAAATGTACTGAATCCCCTTCCATATATTCCCAAGCTCTAAAAAAACTAGATAATTTCACACCCAGTGCCAGCACCGCCATGATTTAAAATTTCAATGACATTCTCTTGTACAGTGCAGATGAACAGATGTGTATCAATGGCACTGTACACCTAGTGAACTTCCTTTGTAAACATGGTCATAAGGAATCCCCCCAAAAAAGCCATTCCTACAGTTTCCGAAGGATACCACAAAAATGTACTGAATCCCCTTCCATATATTCCCAAGCTCTAAAAAAACTAGATAATTTCACACCCAGTGCCAGCACCGCCATGATTTAAAATTTCAATGACATTCTCTTGTACAGTGCAGATGAACAGATGTGTATCAATGGCACTGTACACCTAGTGAACTTCCTTTGTAAACATGGTCATAAGGAATCCCCCCAAAAAACTACAATTTGTTCGACAGGAAGTTGCCTATTAAGGGCATCTCCTGTCAAAAGGGAAAGGAAGAATCAATCCTGAAAGAGTACGTACCATCGTACAGATTCCAGTCCCTACAATCAGAAACAAATAGGCATATTTTTGGGTATGGCTGGATATTGTAGCCAATGGCTACCAATCTTCTCGTTGATATCTAAACCTTAAGAAGCCCTTCCCTGTGAGGATGTTTCAGAACCAGTTCCTTGGGAACAAGAACAGCATGATAGCGTTCTCCCTATTTGCCAAGCATTGTGTGGTGCACCAGCTCTAGGGATACCTAATTTATTGAAGATTTTCATTTGTTTGTACATGAAAGGGATGGTTATGCACTGGCAGTCCTAACACAACAAGCGGCCTATAAACGTGTGTGTGCTTATTTTTCTGCTACCCTGGAATCAGTAGCAAAGGGGCTTCCTGCTTGTCTCTGTGCTACTACAGCAGTGGCATTTTCATTGTAGCACCCAGAGGCCGTGATATTAGTTAACAAGTATCACGTTTATGTACGGCACTATATTTAATTATTACTAAACAAAACCTGCACCCAACATTTGACAAATGCCAGACTTTTTAATTATGAATAGAGATTACTTTCACCACATGTCATTTTGCATGGATGTAATGTTTTAAAACCTGCCACGTTATTACCCACCCCTTGTCATGATATAGCGATACCTCATGATTGTATTTTGATTACTGAAGAAGCCACCAAGGATAGGATAAACCTCACGGACACACCTTTGGCTGAAAGATTCAAATTTGTGAGTTGATGGATCATGTCTTAAATTAGCAGGCGGAACCACCACTGCGGCATATGGTGTGACAACGTTGAAAACTGTTGTTGAGACATGTCAAATTAAAGAAATTTCTGCACAAGCATCAGAGATAATAGCCCTACCAGGGCATGTGAATTAAGTAATGAACTAGTGGTAAACATCTCTACAGAAAGCCAGTATCCTTTTGGTGTAGTCCACAATTTTGGTAAGTAGTGGAAAGAGAGGGGTTTTCTTGCATCAAACAGCAAAAAAATACAGCATCATACACAGATTGTCAAACTTCTTAATGGTCTAGCTTTGCATAAAAATATTTCTATAATAAAATATTCAGCTCATAAAAAGATTGTAGATGATGTTGGAAAATGAAAGATGTTTGCTGACACAACTGCCAGAGAGGCAGCACAGCAAAGCACTTCCCTAATGTAGGTTTCATACTATGTGGATAAATAGGAGAAAGACATTGAATATTATGATGTTAACAGTTTACAAAGCCAAGGTACTAGTGCACGAGAGAGAAAGATGGGCTAGGACTGAGAGAATGATAGAAAAATTTAGAAAGACTCTGAAGGGAGGACAATGCTACCAGATACTGTTGCTCAGCCTATGACATACACTATACATGGCCCAGCACGTTTAAGAAGAGACACCATGTGCTTATTGTTTTCTAAATGGTGGAACAATGGCAAATTCAGAAAAGCAGCAGAGAGTTTGCAAAACGTGTATGACGTGTTCAGCATAACAAAGGAAAAGGAAAAGGACATTTTGCCACACCCCACGGACCTTTTGAACACCTTCAGATAGACTTTTTAGAACTGCCTTAGATGAAAAAATATTGGCATGTGTTGGAGGTGGGCTGTCTTTTCTCAGTCTGGGTGGAAGCATACCCGCCAAAGAGGAATGATGTGCTAACAGTAGCCAAGCATTTACTAAAAGAATTGTTTCCAAGGTTTGAGTTACCTTGGTTATTGACATCAGAAAATGTGCCACACTTTGTCTAATAAGGTCATGGAGCAAGTAACTCAAGCCTTGGCCATCAAACATAAGTTTCATTGTGTAGATCCCCTGAAGGCAGCTGGGGGCAGTGGAAAAGAAAAATGGTTTCCTAAAGAACAAAATAGTGACAATACGTGTAGAAAGTAAACTAACATGGGTGGATGCCCTTCCATTAGCCCCGATGATTATGCGTAGCACTCCAAGTTCTTCAATCCATTTGAGCCCCCACGAGAGTCTGTATAGGGTGCCCCTCAGTATGCAACTAACAGATAATTTAATGAGAGACAGTTGTATTCCAAAAGACTGCTGGTTCTTCACGGGCAGTTGAAAAAGGCCCTTCCCCAGCCCCCTGACAGACAAAGACCGCGACCTGAAGCCTGGTGAGTGGGTTGTGGTGAAGAACTTTCATAGAACGCACTGCTTGCAGCAGAGGTGGAAGGGCCCTGTCCAGGTTCTGCTCATCACCAACACAGGGCTCAAGTGCTCCAGATACAAGAACTGGATCCATGCTTCACATGTGAAGAGGTAACCTCTGGAGACCTAGTGACACAGAAGCTGACGAAGGAAACATCTCGACCACGGGTAGAAAATGTATTGGTAAAAAACTGCTCTTTGGACAATTATGTGGACTAATAGTTCTAATTTTTCTGATTATAACTGCATTCCACTCAGTAATAGTATATTAAATCTGTGCCACATGAACACCAAAAAGAGCACAAATAGACAATGACTTGGATTCATATTAATATCACCTCAGAGAATTCCATGAGAATGTGGTGGTAGAAATGACGAAAGCATGCCACAAAGAACTGATGTTTCACACTGCTGGCTATGTCTGCAAATGCCGGCTGAGGTAAAAAGAGGTCCCCATCTATTACAGATCAAAGAAAGATTAGAACCCCCACAATAAAAATACTATTAGAATGTAACAGGCAAATAACAATACCTTCAGGTGTGCTTTTATTTTATGTGTATTTATCTTAAGGAGAAAGGCCAGCGACATAATTGCAGAATATGTGAGTCTTTTTACCACGTCTCTGCTTCCCCCCCCTTACTGAATGACCTCACACCTTTGCACTCCGGATCACAATTCCCACACTTTTTAATGCACTTCAACCGCTGGTGTATTCTCCTCAGTCTGAAGAGATGGGCAGGTGTGAGTGAGGTGACTGATTACGATAAAAGCTCTTTTGGTGGCAGTTATCATTCCCAGGACCGTAGAACAGAAAAAAGAAAAAGCATTCAAACCCCTATTCCACACTTCGTGATCTTTTGTTTGATGGCAGACCTTCCTCGTTCTGGTTAACTGATCTCACTTTTTTTCATGAAATGTATAACCTTTCCAATCTCAAATCAGTAATTGCATGTCTGCATTGTTTTAAGTAGGTCCTGGGGACTCTTCGTTTAGAGACAGATCAACCCCACAGCCACAGCACGCAAAGATGCACCATATATTTTCCTATATTAAACACTACAAGTGCCCTGGCGATTGGCGCCATGTCTCATTTGTTTTCTTTAGATAAGGAATGAATGCACACATTTTGTTTTGGCAAAAAGTACTTCCCAGAATCTGACACCTCAAGGACCTACAATATATGAAAATATATCACCTTCTCACAGGGCCGAGATATTTTGTTTCATGACTCACATGAATACAGGGATTCCGTGCACCCCCCTGCATCATATTCATCCTCCTTCCAATTTTCCTTAACACACGACCACAGATGAATTTGCCTTGCTTGTGTATGTGTGGTGCTGCTTAGCGTTTAAGGACCACATATCCTTGTGAGTTTATTTTGATTCCCCTGTATTGTTTCTGTGCCTCTTGTAGTGGTGTGATTGTCCTCTGGTTGTCTTTAAGACACTTAGGACATTTGCCATGTTGCTTGATGAGACTAGCTTAAAGGTGCTTTGTGTCGCCAATGCCATTATCTCCCAGCACCGTTTAATACATATGCAATCTTTGCAATTGTCCTCTGTTTTCGGTGTCATTCAAAGTAGTTCCATGGCTGTGGTTTCAGAAGTAGTGGGTATAGGGCCCAACACAGTGACACTCTTCTGGTTTGCCTCTGCACATTCCTTGTATATATCGCATTACAATTGCCTTCCTGCTTTTGGGCGCTCAGGGAGGCTGATCGTGGTGGTGCTGATAGCAGCAGTAAGGATGGCCTTGGTGGCAGTGGTGGGGACGAGTAACTGTTGTTCATGGCCATTCTCTGGTAATCCTCTTGATCATCACAGTCTTGCTCTCCTTTATGGTCCTAAATGATCTGAGCTAAATTATTGACGTCCTGCTACACAGATTGTAATGCTTCTCTTGCTCAAGAGGGAAATTGGGGGAGAGCTTTACATTGTTATTGTACCTCCTATCAGTCCCTGCCCCAATCTGCCTGAATGTGCCTATGGACACACTCCTCCTTTTCCTAGAGAAAGAAGCAAGAACCGTGGATTGCCTTCGCTTTAAGTCTACTGTTCAAAATAGATCCTAAATAACGGCACCCGCCTGCCCAAAGGGAAAATGGAGGCAGATCAACGCTGAAGGATGAGGCTTATGTTCAGCCAGTAGACGAACCAAGCTAAAGTGCACATTTGGCAGTGATGGTTTGCAGCCGAACCCCAATTGATTCTAATCTAAAAAAATATATATGTCCAAATAGTAAAATGGTTGACCCAATTTTAGAAACATCCTGATTGGTCTCCATCTGGCAGCCACACTGCTCAGGAACAAATCCATTTTAGCTGCCATCATTATCCAGCATAGGTTAATTGTAAGTGTGGCTTTGATTGAATACTTTTCATCTGCTTGGCAGTGTGCGTGTAACAACTTCACTTTAGGTTTGTCTTTAATCGAAGCATATATTTCAAAGTAATCATGAATAGATTTGTCTTTCCTTTTCCTTTGCCTAAAACATTTTTGCTTGGACCCAGAATAAAACGTATTTTTTCAATAGCTAAGTGCACTTCTCAACCAAATCTGTTGTCTCATTTCTCTTGTGATGAAAGGGTAATCTTGAGCCCATAAAACCTACAATATGTTGTCGTTTTGTTTCAATGTGAATGCTATGACATAAATACAATTTCATTGATCTCGCCAGTTGCTATGAAGACTGATTTTAAAATATCATTGGAGTAATTGAAGTGCTAAATTAACTAAGGGGGTGATTATAATGGCGGGTGGGGTGGCGATCCGCCCGCCATCCCAACTTGATTTACCCCTCGTCATATCATCAAGGCAGGGGGTACTGCGGCAGACGGAAAGTCAGCCGCGGTACCATTGCCGGCCCCCTGGGGGTTGGGGAGGTGGGGGTGCACTTGGAGGGTACCCATGGTACCCCCCTGCAGTTCCCTGCACCAAGTGGTGCCTGCCACCTGGTGCAGGGAAATGCAGTGCATGCCCTTTTACCATTGCAGACGGTGCTGCAGCCAGCAGCCCCGCCCACAATGGTAAAAGGGCTGGCGGGCGCATCCTAATTGGGTAGGTGGGACCGCTGCACGTCTGGCGGTCGGTCCCACCACCTTTATGGTGGCGGGCAGACTGATGTCCGCCCGCCATCATAATGAGCCCCTAAGTTCTTGCCTTCCCTTTTAGACAGAGATATTTGGCATAAAAGTAAAGAAGGTGTTTTAATAATGTGATCTATATCAGACATCATCAGTTTAACTGTCTTCGAGGTATACTCACATGCCACATCAGAAAGGATACAATATCCCTTTGCCCTGAAGAAGGCACCTGCGCAATACGTATCCCATGACGCGATGATGTCAAAACGCCGGCATGCTAAGATGTGATGGAGCCATACAGGAAGTGAAGAGACGAAGAGCATTTTTCCACATACCACTGAATATATCGTTGCATGTGAGTATGATTTGGGCAGTAATTAATCATTGCTAACATCACAATTCATTTTACAGAAGAGACTTAAATTGTGACCCCTTGTAATGTACGCCATATGTTTTATAGGTATCTAAATATTATTCTTTTGAATGACTTTGTAGTTGAACTGTCATACCGGTTGCACTTACAGCTATTTAAACTTTGTGTGTATGTATCCCTATATGTATCAAACAAATTAATGGGTAAATATAGAATGTATGTCAAATAATTTCATATATTTCCCTTTTTTCCTTTCCATTTAAATGTAACACCTGGATGTAACACTGTTACAAGGACATCCTTAAATCTCTATTCTAAATCACAATCATTCACTGATAAATAAACCAAACTATCAACCTCGTAATTTCAAAATAATTCAAAAAACATTTCTCAGTGGAAAGTATTTTTCGCCTCCTCCATCTATTCTTGCAGGACTACGGGCCTCATTTGGAAGGCGGACGAAGAGACGGCCTGGTCAGTGGGTGGCCCTAGCTCTGCCCACCAGCCGAGGACCACCCTCCACAATTATCAATGCCCACCTGCACGCCTGGAAGTCTTTGCCACAAGTGTATCCGGTGGAACAGCGTATACAGGATCAGCAAAGTTGAAGGCCGAGTAGGCCCTCCGCAGACTATTCAGCATTCTGTTTTGCTTTTCAGAAGCAACCTCCCGCCCACACACACAACGAGGGGTTTGTTCCTGAAAAGTACATCCATCCCCACTGTGACCTAGTGGTCCTGTGGCAGACGGGTCAAAAGTGTCTGACAACACACCTGTTAGAAATAGAGAGGCTCCCCACTTCTAATGGGGCGAGTGAAACACTTGTCTGGCAAAGTGTGAAGCCCAAAGGAGCTCTCTTGCCGCCAAACTCTGACTGACTCTATAAATCCCTTCATAGCTGGATGAGCAGCAGCACTCATCAGTAGTGTCCTTCAACAGATTTTGTGACGGGGAATACTGCTCAGGGCAAAACCCCTAAAAAAAGAACTGGTGGGGACTAACCAAGTTAGGCAGTATGCAAGTGAAATCATGATGCGAGCCATCACAGCGCATGATGTCACGACACGTGACATTGCACATCACATCACAGGAAGTGACCTCACTGGAATTGACATCACAAGTAGTGACATCAGATATTAAGACCTCACACATATGTTTATCAGGTATATCATGAGTACATTTAAGCGCATTATGAGATTTAACAAATGAGATTTGTCATTGGGGTTGTGCCAAAAAAGTGTAGCAATCCTGACGCAAAATCTGGGCCTCAACTAATACATTTATTTTTTTAAACCCTGCCACAAAGAAATTGGTAGCAAGGAGAAGCATAGTAGTAGATCAGTATGCTTAATTGGTTGCAACGTCTACATTTTAAAATATTTGATTGGGTTAAGGCATCTGCTGTGAAGGTGCCTAGTAAATCTCAGGGAATAATAATTATGGTGAGATAACTGTGGTGGTTAATGCACTTGCTGGAGAAATCTGAGTTTTGTAAGGTCCCAGGTTTGAATCAAAATAGTAGAGAAGGAAATTGTGTCTCCTTGCAAAGCACATCATCTAACACGCAATGACAGATTTTAATTTTATGTAGATAGTAAAGTGGGTTACTGCTCTTAACACAGATCCATTTGTTACCTGCAGTTCATAAATTGTAATCCTTGTAATATAGCACAGTCAGCTATGAAGGACATGTGACTCCTACACTTTGTAACCCTGTCTCATGTAACTCATCTTATACATTGATTTGCACATGTGCATGATTTATTGCCAATGTATAATGTGTATGTTACGTAAAGAGGTTTGACACCTTGTGCTATAAAAGAAATAAAATAGTGCTATTGAAATTGTTGTTTATGTAAATACTGGGACAGACCAACACACCTGACATTCTTACAGTGCATGCATCTACTATATACAGGAACTGAACAAAGGCATAGGCATGCCTCTCTTAAGTACCTGTGAAGAGATAACAAGCTGTGTGCCTTTGTTTCCCCTCTGTGGCATTTACATTTAAGTGTGAGGTTCCAGGCCGTCTCCAGTCAGGATATTCATAGAAAAGGAGACCTGATGGCCCCTCAACTTTGGCACAACAGGAGGTGAAAAAAAAGCCCACTCGCTACCTGCACGTTCCTGCTGGGAATCAAAAGCAGACAACATGCAGGCGCTGCTGAACGTGTCCTGGTGTCTGAAGATTACACTTGGACAAGTTCAGCATATTTCTATGGAGCCCAACTTCTTGGCAGGGGGACGGTGTCCACCCTGTGAAAAGAGTGGGTGGACTCCATGTACCTGTGTGTACTCCCGACTTGTGCCCTGCTTCCGCTAGAGCATTTAACATTCTCAGTAGGTAGTACCTCAGTGCTTCGAGAATCTTGGCTCCTGTCAATCAGAATCACAATTCTGTTATTTAAGAGGATGCCTACATGACTATGCCTAATATCCTACTTCTGTATAAAGGACATAAAGCTTTATTTTCATGCCAGTCACCACAAGGAGTAATTAGCTAGAGTGTGGAATGGTAGCCAGGTATAGGGAATTGGAGATTATTACTGATGAGACCGAAGTTATTCGTCTGAAATCTCTCATCTTAGTATGGTAAATGTTTTCAAATGGTCAGTAAA
Source organism: Lissotriton helveticus (assembly GCF_964261635.1). NCBI lineage: Eukaryota > Metazoa > Chordata > Amphibia > Caudata > Salamandridae > Lissotriton > Lissotriton helveticus. The sequence continues at coordinate 471,351,315 of NC_136059.1, read as the reverse complement.
ATAGATAAATAATTTGAAATTGGTCTACATAGGAACTTGTAAATAAGCACAAAGAAAAAACAAACATAAATTGTCTTCCATCTCTGAATGTAGCTGCACATTCCCCCCAATTGTCATGCAACTTAAGCAGGGATCTTCAAAAACCTCAAAGATATCTACACCATTATCGTCCTTTAAACTTTACTTTCAATAATATAACAGAACAGTCTCTAGGTTGCCATAGGTGTCACCCTTTGTTGCTCCAGGTTCCACTTGCACCCCTACTTCAGAGATAAATTGGACTATGCCAGGCTAAGAAAGCATTGTACAAATATAGGGTTGACCCAGTGGTGCTGGGACCTGGGTATATAGTGTTACATGGGTAGGGGTCCCAGACTACTGATTTCTTCGCGTACGCGAAAGAGAATTTTTTGGACTAATGTATATATCACTAGTACCATGATTTCTTGAGAAGATGTTATTTATTCACATCTTCTTTCTCATACATTGTATGTATATATACTCAACAGATTAACATTTGTGCCCAAAATGGGAGGGGAAACAAGAGGAGGGAAAAAAAGGGTGGAGAGTGCTTTGTGAAGGTCAAGGTAGTGTTCAAACAGAGGTAATAGTCACATGTGGTCACGAAAAAATACAAATGGTTGACATCACATGGACGTGATCATTCTAGCCCCATATATTGTTTAACATTGATAAAATCCTATTCCATGTAGTTCTACACAGTAAGCCCCCCGCTCCCTCACACCACACCCCAGTCCTGCAGAAGACCCCACTGTAAGGTGCGACGGAACCTACACCGCTGAGGGGTCGAAACGTCGACTATCTTGTACAGTACCTATCCATCCTCAACAATGTTTTATTACTGTGACTTTTAGAAGGCCTTTATATCATTTACTTGATCCTGAATTATAAGTGGGCGCTCTTATACAGAGCATTACCAATCGATAAGCTCCTTTATGTGGATAGGCCTATGTGGTTAGTCATTCTTTGCTCCACTCAAATATGGCCGCCTTGGTTCCGGGCTTTTGACGTCCTTAGTCTCTCGGCGTTTTAACCAAGCATCAAACCGCTTCTGCGTCTAATCCTGGACACTTTGCCGGGCGTTTCGAGACTGAGTGTTGCCGGTTTCTCTGCCGTTGAAGCTGTATGGTGGCTTTTCGTGACATCACCAGTCTGGCTTGTCTTGACATTGTGACTAAGTCTGAGTTTTGAGACATATATTCTTGTGCAACCGTTTTGTCCTGAAGATGGTCCCAAGGATCAGCTAGACCAACGGGGGATCGAAACGTCGACGCACCACGCCGTTTTTGCATAAATACCAAATTAATTGGAGTTTAATTTACCAAATGTACTGTGTTAATTCACGTAAATCTGGTTGAATCAAATGTCCATATTTTATGCGAAAGGTGTTTTTCCATACTACCATTGTATTTACTATAACTTACCGGTAGTATTTTGTTGCCGGACTTTTATCTTAGAGAACAGCTACATGTATAATGAGAATTAAAAATTATATTTTTGATACAGTAACAGTGTCTTGCATGTAATCCCAATGACTACACTCAATTAAGTGTTCATATTTATGACACCATTAGAATAAGGGAATTAATATTTGATGTTTCCTTCCTGGACATTTTTCTTGTGTTATATGTATGATGTGCCATTCACATTAATGAGTAGCTAAAAGGATTGTTATTAATACATATAGTCATCTCTCGATGAAACATACCCCTAATAAAGTTTACATCAGTTCCCACACAAGGCCATGCAGTGCATTCTTGACGTTCCATTTGGACACCAGGTTAATAGCCTTTATGTATAGTTACTATGGTGTTCAGTAACATTGATATGAAAATCGCAAGAGGCCTGATAAAGTAGATGTAACGCCATGAGTGCCGTTCACATTAATAGGTCGTTGGGTGGCATATTATTACTCTATGCTGTCATATATAAGGGTTACTCCTAATAAAAGTCCACCATCCTCCACAATGTGGCAGACTGGGCAATGTATTCTCTACGTGCCATTCGGATGCTATGTTATAAAAGTAAAAGGTAGTTATCACGGTTTTCAGTAATTTAAGCATAGAACACGAAAAAGGACTGATTAGATAGATGTAATGTTATTTGTGTGGCGTATTCACGGCATTAACTTCAGGTGCCATATTGTATGTAAACTTAGTATCCTTAGTACTACCAGAATAAGCAAACGCCATACAAATGGCATAGTACCAGCCTTTCCTACATTAATCAGGGTATTGAACACTGTTATGGTTCTAAAATTTGAAGTAATATCAATGTATTATTTGATATGTGAGAAAACCCATTGCTTACTGTAAAAGATAATGCAGGTAAAATAGGTATACCTATTTATAAGATTCATTTGGAGATACTAGTTTAAATTAGAACTCTATATATCGAAAAAGTAAAGATCTAATCAGTACAGATGCCATTATATGTGGTAACCCAGTAAACGTAAATGCATAGAAGGGTCTCCAGGGTCTCCAGGCGTGACAAAGTATAACAACAAAGTTTAAAATAAAACCCACATACAGGTATCAATATATAAGTCACACTCAGGGCAAGGAAAAAACATACTCACAATTATGAAGTTAGGGAGGGACTATAAAAGAAAACAATGTTAGGGGATCTTCACTGATGCACCCAACCAAATGAAATGGTTGGGTGAAAAACATTGTTATTACAAAAGATTAATGAAATACAATATTGGTGTTGGGGGCCCATCTTTACAGTTGTAAAATTACATATCCGTCTGTCTTGAAAACATTTCCTTTTTGCCTCATCTCTTGTTGACCTTTGTATGTTCCAGGGGACCAAAACAAATTCTTTGTACTACCAGGAAAAAATATAAAGTTATAGAATGTTATAAGATCTTCATTAATTAAAACCAGCCCAAAGAAATAGCAACAACTTAATGAATGTTGTTTTCACCAAAAATAATGAAATTCAGTATTAGTGTTGCACCCTATCTCTGAAGTTCTAGCGTTGTTAATCCATTTAGCTTCTGTCCGTTTCATGAACTTTTCTCTGTCACCTGCTCTCTCACTGACTTCTATATTTCTAGAGCATGGAACCACATTTTTGTACTGCCAGGATGGCTAGTCATAAAGTGTGTCGCAACAGAACAGTTTTTCTTGAATTTCATTTTCGCCCTCACATGTTCCTGGATTCGTAATTTCAGTGGGCGTAAACTACTTCCTACATAAATCTTCTTGTGTTCACAGCCCATTACATATATGGTATATGTTTTCTTTCTGTTATTAAAGCTGTTGATGGTATAACTCCTCTTGGTATTATAACAAAACTCATTGACCTTATTCTTACCCAGGGTGCACACTTTCCAGTTCCCACAGATATAAAAAACTTTTGGATTTTCAGGAAACCAGTTGTTATTCGTACTAGTTGAATTAAAGTTTTTTACTTAACTGGAACATAACTGATTACTTAATGCCATTCCCTTCCAATATATGATATTTGGTTTTCACGCAATGACCCCCCTCTCACATTAGAGAATTCTTAAGAATATTCCAATGTTTTCTCAGGGCATTGTAGATATGGCCACTGCGAAGGTTATAATGGGTTTAAAAAACCCACATGTCCACTGTGAATGTTATAATGGGTTTAAAAAACCCACATTTCTACACCCTTACCCGCCTTATGCACTTTCAGTGATAATGTTTGTTCCTTCCAAAGTCTGATGACGCTGTTTTTTACCATTTTTTTTATCATACTCCATACTTAAAATGTTATTTCATTTCTGACACCCTTTACTTAAAGGTGATTTCTGGGCTGCAATTTCGTCTTGCATAAACCATTTCCCCATAAGGGATTGACAGTATTATTGTAGCGTGTGAGCTGGAAGCATGTAGTACACTATTACAGGGCAGTTTCTTTCTTAAATATATCACTCTCTATAGTGTTACCAATACCATCAATTTACAACAACATGTCAAGAAAATCAATGTTATGCTTGTGATATTTGATAGTCAGCTGTTCATTGAATCTATGAGTTTGAAGGAAAGTATGGAAGGCCAGCAGATCTGATGTGGTCCAATTCCAGATCATAAGAATATCATCTATGTACCGCCCCCAAAATATGATGTTATTCATCCATACTCTAGCTTCTGGACCCCAGGCATGCTCCCTCTCTAAACAATCCATGAAAAGGGTTGCATACAAAGGAGCTAACCTGGCGCCCATCACAGTCCCTTGTTCCATAGTTACCAAGTAATATCATGCGGAAAAACATTTTCTGCAGGGCCATTTCCAGTAACATTTCTGAGTTTTCCAAATTACTGGCACTAGGTTTATGGAGAAAGTATTGTAATGCACCCACTCCGAATTCCAGTTTTGTACATGTGTACAGACAAGTGACATTTAAGGAAACAAACAAAAGATCACCATACTCCCATTTTTTATTTTAGTAATTACCGCTTTACTTCAAATTACTGAAATTATGCCAGATTTAATAATTAGGAGTAATTTAGGGCAAAACTCCTTCTGCAAGAGCACAGTAAAAGTGAACTAAGAGAGAGAGAGAGAGCGGCTACTGCTGCTGGCTACTGTTTTCATGTTCCTGTAGCATTTACTGCCAATTTCTTAGTAAACCGATCCCTCATTTTCCTGGAAGTACAATTTTAGCACTCCTTGTTCGTGAAGACCCAGGTGTTTATTCTGGGAGGCAGGACATTAGTTATCATGGGGCCCTGGAGGATAACCTCCACCGGCGAATGGTCTGACATTCCACAGGACTTAATGTGGGCATTACAGAACCATTCTTCACCACCCCTAAGGATCGGGATATGATCTAGGTGCAAGTAGCTGCCATGCACGGCCGAATAAAAAGTGTATTGGCTCTCCCGGATATTATGCAGGCGCCAGGCATCCGTTAGGCCCAAGGCCTCTACAAAGGTGCGAAGCGACTCCAGCCCCCTCCCACCTGTAGTCTTGGTTACTCTATCCCTCTCCGGATCCATAGTGGAGTTCATGTCCCCCCCTAATACTTGGATACCTGGTGGCAGGTCCACCAACAGGGCCCCCAGTGCTTAGAATGCCTCCACATGTAAGGCTGGGGGAGTGTAGCACAAAACTATATTCAGTGTCTGCCCCTCCCATGTACCCGTACGTGCCACGTACCTTCCTAATGGATCATGCCAAATCTTCCTAACAACAGAGTGGGAGGCCAGTCCTAGCTATTATTCCCACCCAATTTGAGCCTGTAGTATAGCCCGAGTGTGCTGCAAGCTTCCGTATCTATCCAGTGCTTTGTACTTATTGCCTTTAAGGTGCGATTCTTGAATCAGCGCCACATCTGGGGCATGCCTATGGAGATATTGCGAAACAACAGTGCATTTGATATTAACATTAACATTCCAGGCTAAAACTCTGAGATTGTTGTCCCTCTCACTGTCCCCCTGGTGCGATGCACACATACTTTGGTCTTCCATTCTGATTGTGGTGGCACCATCATTGTACATTTTGTCCTCATCCCCATCTTCTCAGCTGCTAAGCACTGCAATAATGCTGCATTTAAAAGATTTCTCTAACAAAAAACATACATTTCTAAGAAAACTATAACAACCCATCTCTCAAATCTGTTCCTGCTGGGCTTATTATCTGGCCATTCGCCAATTACTTATCCCAGTGGGTGCCGTTCTGTATACAAGATCTCACCTCCCATCTCGTGTGGAGTACCCACCCTCATGTCTCTAGGTGCCAGTGCAGCATAGCCGCTTTACCTGCTGGAGCCGTTTTCAAGTTCTGGGTATACATTAGTCTAAAACGCGTGTCCCACTCGCTGCTGAACGCCCTTGCTTGTCCTTCATTCGTCCCCCACGTCTCTCACTTTGACGGTCATGACCCACCGTGCACCAACCTTCCAGCCACTCCTAGGTTTCCTCAGCAGTGCTGAAGTACCATGTTTTCCCTTTGGTGACCACCCTCAACTTTGCAGGGTACAGTATGGAATATTTAATATCTTTACTACGCACTTCTCCTTTGACTACCTCGAATGTACGTCTCTGCCGTTGAACCTGCAGTGTGAAATCTGGGAAAAGCGTATCGCTGTGTTTTCATGGTCCATATCTCTGCGCGCCCTCGTCGCCTGGAGGACCGCATCTCTAACCCGATAGTTTAGGAGTTATGCTATGATTGTTCCCGGCGGGGCGCCAGACTTTGGCTTTGTGATAGGCGCCCTGTGTGTGCGTTCCACAATGAAGTACGTAGAAAGTTGTGGGGGCTTTAGGTAGTTGAAGATCAGGCCTTCCAGAAACAGATCAATGCTCGGTCCCTCCATTCCTTCCAGGACTCCCACCACCTGAATATTGCTCCTTCGCTCCCACTCTTCCTGATCTTCCAGTCTAGATGTCATCACCTCTTGCTGTTTCGTTAGTGATCGTACTTGCTCTTCAAGGCTTTTCGTACTGGTCTGCAGGTGCGCCACCACTTTCTCCGTAGCAGCCACTTAGTCGGATATTTTGTGAAAATCGGCCCACAGGAGATTCACATCAATGGTTACGGCATCTAATTTGGGTTTGATCATGCCTTTTAAATCCGCAATCGCTCGCATTATTGCTCTTAGTGAGGGTTCCGCTGCGTCCTCCTGTCGCTGTTCCGGGGCGGGAACCATTGACTTCGGAACAGCGTACTTGTCCATTTTGTTTGTCTGCATCCCGGGGTGCCCCTTAGGCTTCATCGCCTCACCACTATTATGCCTCCTCATTGTAGGTACGCAGTCACAATCACGTGTCTTCTTCGAGGTCGCCGGGTTTTGGGCTCCTCTGTCGCCCACTCTCTTGTCAGCAGACACACTGCGTGCAGGCTCCTCTCCCTCTAGTATGTTGTGTTGGGTGCTAATATCCCACTCATCAGAGCACCTATATACTGGGGCTCACCTCAGCTTTGTCTCAGCACTCATATAGCCGCCCCAGGCATCCAATATTGCGACCAGCCTCTATATCCGAGGCCTACCTCTATTGTCGCTGCTGCCCCCTCCACAGAAATGGCCACTCAAGCAGTGTCACACAGCAACGCTGTGTAGCCCCTGCAACACCCGCAAGCCCCGCGTGCTGTAATCAATCCCTGCTCCTTCATCACAAACGGCAGTGACTGGGTCCAGGGAGTTGCGGACAAGATCCCTCGGCTCACCTCGTTCACTGTTTTGCATCCAGCCGAATCCCGGGGTCACTCTGCTTTTATTCCGGCTGCGCTCCTGGCATGCCCATCAGCGCTGGTCTCGAGTCCTCGATTCCTCCTTTACGGTGCCACACTTTTGAGCCCCGGGAACCGGGCTGATCGCATACGGGTCACTCTGCAGATCCCCCACCGGCGTAGGACTCCGCCTCACTGTAAGGGTTGGGGATGGCCACCTCACACGCAATCTCTTGTTTCCGACACAATAATACGTCAGCAGCTCTGCATAGGCCACACTTGCTCCGATGAGCAGGGTGGCATGGGGATGGCATTTTCGGGACTCCGCACTGCTCTGTACTGGCCCAGGAAGGTTTTCAGCACAGCGCTGGCACCAGAGCACTGGCAGGAACGGGTAACTGGGCGGAATTAAGGAGTATCACGGAGTCGGTTGTTAGAGCTCCACTAGAGCGCCGCCATCCCGCTCGGCTCCAAAGCCATGCCCCGGGATACAAATTCTTGACTTGTGAGAATGTACATCAGGCCTAAGAGACGTTTTTAGAGACATTTAAAAGATATGTGTGGTCTAATTGGCTGATCAATTTTCGCTTCCAGAATAAGTGTTTTATTTGACATCTTTCTTAGCTTTGGCTTATACCCCAATTACAACCCATCCCCCTTCTGCTCTACTCCCCCAGTGGAATATCTCATGTTTTGCATGAATGTGCGTTATTGGCTGATATATTATTGAAGTATTGGTTCAAGTGAGATCTCACAGGTCTCCACAGAAGGGACCTACTAAAGCCCGGTATTTGTAAAGTGCAAACTAATCACCCCTAAGGGTCTCAAGCGCTGGGGGGGCCATCTGGAAGATTAAGCTAGCTTTTGCCCAGAGTCTCATGGTGCTGGGCTAATCTCCTGCCAGCCCCGTGAATTGAACCGTGAGCCCCCTTTTCTAGAGCATGCCACCCTGGCCAATGTGCCACACCTCTTCCTACTAAAGAGTATGCTGGTAGAGAACTGCACAACCCTGCTGAGCATTAATGGCTCTCATTAAGATGCTGAAACCGTTGTTACAGAGTTAGTGGATAACCTTGGCAACAGCTTATATGATACGATTACTCAATAGGGAATCTCCTAATATGAGAAATGACATGAAAAGCATTGAATAGTTGAAACAATAGGTCTCGCCTTTGGGAACTTATAAGTGTTTAGCCAGAGATATTGACTTTACCTTTGTCTTTAAACTGTGCTGCACAGAAGTTTGCAGCATGCTGAAAAATTATAACAAAGAAGTGTCAGAAGCATTTTTGTTACCGTTGATATGACCAAAAAAGCATTATGTACAACTAAACAACCATATTAAAAAAGAATTAAAAATAATGTCTTGAGGTTTTTTGTCCTTTCAATGCTGGCAACTTGTATCTGCCTATCCTAATGGCTGTTTGTTGTGTTATTTTTGTTGTTATGGGGGGCATAAATAACAGGAGGGTGAAGGTTAGTCAGTCAGTGAGAGTGAGAGAGTTAGTCAGTGAGAGAGTCAGCCAGTGAGAGTGAATGAGAGTGAGCGAGTGAGTCAGTCAGTGAGTGAAAGAGAGTGAGTCAGTGAGATAGTCAGTCTTTGAGCGAGAGTGTCTTTTAGCGAGAGCCAGTCAGTCAGTCAGTGAGAGAGAGAGAGTCAGTGAGAGAGAGAGTGAGAGAGAGAGTCAGTGAGAGAGAGAGTCAGTGAGAGCGAGTCAGTGAGAGTCAGTGAGAGAGAGAGTCAGTGAGAGAGAGAGAGTCAGAGAGAGAGTCAGTGAGAGAGAGAGAGTCAGTCAGAGAGAGAGAGAGAGAATCAGTGAGAGAGAAACAGTGAGGGAGAGAGTGAGAGAGAGAGAGTCAGTGAGAGAGAGTCAGTGTGTGAGAGAGAGAGAGAGTCAGTGAGAGAGAGAGAGTTAGTGAGAGAGAGAGAGAGAGAGAGAGAGAGAGTCAGAGAGAGAGAGAGAGAGAGAGAGAGAGAGAGAGAGTCAGTGAGAGAGAGTCAGTGAGAGAGAGAGAGAGAGAGAGAGAGAAAGAGAGAGAGAGAGAGTCAGTGAGATAGAGAGAGAAAAACAGTGAAAGAGAGAGAGTCTGAGAGAGAGAGAGAGTCCGTGAGAGAGAGAGAGAGTCCGTGAGAGAGAGAGAGAATCAGTCAGTGAGAGAGAGAGAGTCAGTGAGAGAGAGAGTCAGTGAGAGAGAGAGAGTCAGTGAGAGGGAGAGAGTCAGTGAGAGAGAGTCAGTGGGAGAGAGTCAGTGAGAGAGTCAGTGAGAAAGTCAGTGAGAGAGTCATTGAGAGAGAGTCATTGAGAGAGAGTCAGTGAGAGAGAGAGTCAGTGGGTAGCATTCTACACTGTGTAGTGTGTGTGGTCTGTAAAGTGTTGTCTGTGTTTTGGTCCTATTGCCGTGCATGATGATCTCAGTGGCGTGGTTATGGCGTTAAAGGATGCAGCGGGTGGTGAAGGATTCAGAAGTGTGAGAGTCAGGAGTGCCGATTTTGATTTGTTTTACAGTAAGCTAGCAGATTTGAACAGCTCTACATGTCTTCTTCTTAGCATTTTTTGGGATTATGTTCCTCTAGACGGTTTACCCGGCTGGCTCGTCCATTCTAAGATTTTTAATTGAAAGTTTATGGAGCAGAACAGCCACAAGTAAGAGGGAGTGATGGTGGGGAGATCTGTTGGGATGGACTTTGCAACTGCCATCCCATAAATGTTAATCATTGTGAGATGTTAAGAATCATTCATGGTATGTATCTAGTTGGGAAACGAGGTTGTACGTTCTTGTCGGAGAAAGAGTAACAACACAAAGAAAGTATATGTAACCGCCTGGCTGGGAGGAATGGCTTAAGAAGGAGGTTACAACACTTAGGGCTTGTCTTCTTAGGTGTTTTTTTTATTCAAGACACTGATAGACAATGCATAGTAGAGTTCCAACTCAAAAGAAATCAAAGTGAAGGGGAGCTTCTTTCAGTCCACGTCTTGTCTCTGTTGAAGCTCCTGACGCTCTGCAGTTGTCACTGGGGTTTCCGGATGCTTATCCGAAGGTGTGGGGCTCAAAGAGAAAAGAAAAGAAACACCCCGGATTACTGGCTATGTCCTGGGCCATATGTTAGAAGGAGGAGGAGAGGGGGCGTGAGGAGATCACCGGGGGTTCGTCACCCGTTGTAAACCAAGTAACCACACAGTGAAGTGCTCGGGGAGAAAATAACGGACAAACAGCCCCGTGACCTCCCTCAACCACCCCTATCCCTTCCCACCCCGGGAATATAACAGTCCCCTTAAGTGGCCCCGTACCTTGTCCAGCCACACTTCTCCAGAAGTGCAGCAGGGCGGCTCGTGGTACCGGTGGCCTCCTGGCTTATCGGATTCTCGGGCCGGGTCTTCTTCCACACCGGGGTCAGGCTTCTGTTCTGCAGCAGCAACGCTTTCCGTTCTCTCTTCCTCAGATTCACCTCCCTCTCCGGCTTTCACGCACTCGTTCTGGTAGGGAGCTTCCTTATCCGTCCCCGCCTCCGCCGATTGGATCGCGAGCAATGACGTCGCCTCCGTTGATAGGTCCCTGAGTGGTGATATCGACGTCGAGGGTATGTCCATTGAGGAAATCCAAGAAACGTTAAAGGGGCCGTCTGGATCCTGCGGACGGGGTGGAAACGAACAGGCGTTAAAGTCCACACCTCGTCCGTCCGCGTCAGCGACCCCCTGACAGTATAGAAATCTGTGTCTCCACAACTCAGCTGATATAAATATGTTGTGAGGAAGTGATAACAGTATCTAGACACAAGGTCAGCTGAGAGTGTGTTGTGCGGTTAAACTTACAGCCTCTTGCTGAAATAAGTTCCACCCATGGGGCCAGGACTCTCAAACAGCGATATTTGCCCATAGCATGTAGGGCTGCATTGGGAACAAGGCTTGTAGTGTACTGCACACACCCCAAAAGTTCCATTACCTTTCAGTGCCAGTCCCATTACGCCTATCACATGCTCTGCCTCGCCTTGGTTATATCCGAAAGCGGTGTCCAGCTGGTCAAACCCCCGCGCCGTGAACTCCTGCACCGCTTCGGCACTCCCGCTCTGGTCCAAACTGGAGCCGAAGGCCATGCTACCCAGCATGGTGGTCGGCAAAGACAGCGCCATGACTGCTAAGGAGGAAGCGGCACTGGACATGTCAGCTGCAGCCCTCCTGATCTTTGAAACAGACAATCTATCTAACACGCATGCGCCTCATTTGACGTCCGCATGGTAAGCCCACAACCTGCAGATGATTCAAGGTTAAGATTGCCTATAGCTTCATGGGTAGTGTAGTTCGCATTTAGCGAAGTTGTTCTACCGCGACACATTATTGGCATTAAAAGTCTGTCACGCTTCGCTAAAATCATAAGTGTTTATAATACTTTCAGTAGTACAATGTTTGTTGTGGCTGCATTTCGATTGTAAGGTTAGCTTAACGTTTTGCAGCTCTCTGAGGTTTCTCTTTGTTGTGTTTCATGGTCTGGGAGCAAGAGTTTCTCATAGAAGATTACATATTCTTCGCCACGACAACGTACTAAATAAGACTGAAGACTATGTAAAATATTCAGAGCTTTCATGTTCCCCGATTCCTTGCGCCAGTAGCTCATCTGATAGCTCTACTTGAAGTGTATCCTACCTATTTTATTATAAAGTCTTATATAGCGCATCCCATATCAATTGCAACAAAGGTGCCTTACAAAAAAGAGGCCATACATACAAACAATCATTTTTTTTTTTAAATGTGTTAGGGTCAACTTGTATTCAAAGTAAGATGGTAGATATGATAGGTTGAAGAGTGCATGTACAATTTTCTATTCATGTACCAAACTTCAAAAACAATTTTGCTATTAAAACAAGTTACAACACACTTTCAGTGGCAGCAGGCTGCCTGGCATCAGGGCGTGGGTAAAGTAAACTTAAATAATTTAAAGTACTTACTTGAACTACTACTTCCGAGTCTGTCTCTGACTGTCTGCGTCGGTCCTGGTCCGGTGCCAGCCGCGGTGATGAGCAGCACGGGGATCACCCGCGGGGGCGGCCGCTCAGCACACTGCTTGCATGCATGCCATGACCATTCAGAGCCAGTCTCCAGCCCAGCCCGGCCACAGCTCTGCCTGTGCCCGATGCCTCTCATCAATCTGCGCGCGGGCGATCATGCTGAGGAGTCAACTGGTTTGGTCAATGCTGCAGCTGGCCTCCCACCTCTGTAACGGGGTTTCAAATTCATGCGCAGACAGCAGCGCACCTGGAGAGGACACAAAGTGACTCTCAGTCTTATTCGAGTATCCCGCGGCTTCTGACCACCTCCCTTTCTCCAGGACATGACTGAGGCAGAGTTCATATACGAGTAATCCCCCCCATGGTGCCACTGCTGAGGGCAAGCCCCACCCGGGTCTCGGTAATTCTAAAGTGTCAAAGTAAAGTCAGTGACTGATAGCCGCACCGCGGGTGGGAAATAGGCGGCCAGGCAGCAGGGGCATTTATGTAACATTGTAGCACTCTCAAAGAGAGGTTGCTGGGCTGCAAACTTTAACATTTAACTGTTTTTAACTGAACTTGTGAATATCAAAGGCCCTTTCCTTTCCTGAAGAAGGCGTTTGTATACGTGAAACGCGCGTCGATAATTACGACTGTAATGATTATTATTATATTATGTAATTTTTAACTGTATACTTTTTTATTGAAGTCTTTGATGTATTGTCATAATAATCTTTTTTTAATATTGTATGAGGTATATATTGTTTATAATAAAAAATAAACAGAATTTTTTAGATATTGTGTGGTTAGTTTTTTGTGAGCTGTCCATGAAGTAGTGTTAGCTTCATCTAATAATTGCCTAGGAATTATATTTACTTACACTGTTTTTAACTGAGCCACTAGCTGATGGCAAGTATGGGGCCTGCGCCATCCGTACAGCTTTCCCGTCAAAAATGTCTGGCTATTCACTCGCGGGAGCAGGCGGGTGGCACCGCGCTAATTGATAACATTTGGCGCCAGCTGCTCGCTTCCGCGAGTGAATAACCAGACGTGCACGCGTTGCCATTGGAAGCAATGCAACGCATGCACGTTTTTTACGGGAAAGCTGTACTGATTGCTCAAGGTCTCTTTCCTATGCAGCGCATGTGCACTGCATAGGCAAGACCTAAAAAAGGACTTCTGCAGACTTCAATCTGGAGAAATCCCCAAAATACTGAAAATGTAGATAATTTTTATTAATTGTATTTAGCTACCCATGTGGCAAACAGCAGAATCAGTGCTTAATTTGTAAAAAATGAAGTGCTGGGGCTGAAAATTCTGCCTCTAAACAGCCCCCTTCTACCTCCGGTGTGCCCAACTTTCAACACCTGCACTGCCTCAGTCTCTATTCTGTAACCATGCTGTGCAGTCTGTCCCATAAGACATGCGTTTTACTTCTTTACGTACACCAACAGATGAGTGTGAAAACAAAATGTACACCAAATGAAAATGTTTTTTTAACCTATTATTCAGTGCGGTCTGACTGGGTTTGTTGCAGGTCAGGAGGCTGCTTGAGCACAGCAGATCATGTCACTGCTAGTGCTGCCTGTAATTAGTTTGGTCAATTTATGATAACGGCATTGGCATCCACTGCCCAGCTTGCTGTGACCCTGCCTACTACAGCAAAAGCACTGTCCCCAACCGTAATGCTGCAAGGCCTATGAGACGTGAGTATGGCTGTTGCACCTACTGGGCTCAAGCACTTTCAGCAATTAGCATGCTTGGAGGCAGAGCACGGAAACTGCAGGTGACTGCATAGCGCACAAAAATTGCGATGGGCCACAGCCACATCAAGCACGTTGAGGGTAGTAGCAATGCAGGGCTGCAGGCCCCCACTACAATTATCCAATGGAGGCTTAGACCTAGGCAGTGGCAGGGTGCAGCAGACTCTGGGAATAGAATGCAAACCATTTGTTAGTGATGACTTCTTGGATTCATGATAGGTGTGACGACATCATCACTAAAGTCATGATACACAATCATGCCTGCCTGAACAGATGTAGGCCTCCCTATGAAAACATTCCAGCCCATCACCATGCAAGGTATGTGGTTCTTTTCATTTTAGATTGAGCAATTAATATTGAGACAACCACCTGCAGGGCCTGAAATCGTAGCCCCGGCCCTGTGAAAGATCTGCCGTTGCTGAACACCTGAAAGCACATGCTCAAATTAAGCACTGAGCAGAATAGATTGCAAGGTTATTACCAGGTTGATAAACCTGGATGGATTTTGAATGATAGAATACCACTTAAGAATTCTTTCAGATCACTCTCCACTATGCAAGATTTCCTTAATTTTTTTAGGGACAAGAGACGAGTATTGTGTAGTCTCTTAACTTACTGCTTTTCAGTTTAGCCGTTACCCACCACAAATAAGTGCAAAGTCTTTTGACAGCATGGAACTGTTGGACTAGCCGGTGTTTTGAAAGTAATCAGGACCCACTGTTTTTAATTTTTTGGCCTGTTTGGCGGCAAACCAAAAGTTCTTAGAGAACAGTGAATTGCTATAGGTCAGCTATTTTGACAGGGCATGCCAAGGTGGATGGGAGGCCCATGGGGGAGCATCCTTTAGTCAGGGACGTAACACAGGCCCCTGCATCTCTTGCGGTGCGGGGGGGCCCCCAGCTGCTTAAATGTTCGTTACGCCACTGCCTTTAGTTTGCAGGCTCATAAATGGCATTAGGTTTATTAATCCGCCAAAATCTAGATATACATCAAAAAGGGACGTCAACAAAGTTTTAAATCTGTTTGAATCATGGGCAGATAATGATGATTTGTCTTTCAAACTTTTGTACACCAAACTAGTGTGTTTGGTGTACTTTAGAAGTGTCTCAGATATTAGAGCTCTGGACATAGAAGGGATGCATTTCACCCGGGATTTGTATCTAATATAGTCAGACGCATAAGTGTTCTTCCACGCATATTAATTTCCCTACGTTTTCCATCCCATCCAAATGTATATATGGTTAGGTGCCTTATTAGATATGTGAGGGTAACAAGGAATCTGAGAGCCACAACTGTTAATTGCCTTAAATTGGCCCCTTTCCCCTTTTTCCCCGGCTACCCCACGTAGGTGGGTCAAACACATTATGGTTTTAGCTGGAATTGACACTGAACACTTTTGTGCATACTCGGCGAGAGAGGGAATGGCTTCTAAGGCTTTCTGAAGAGGTGCTCGGTTGGAGGATACTTTAAAAGTAGCAGAGTACTCTAGAGTTTCCACTTTCAAAAGTTTCTACTGTAAACCAGTTGAACATGCAGCATTAGCCATAGTAGATCTACTTTAAACATGCATAATAGGAAGCCTGTTATAAAATTGCAGATTCTCCTAGCCAGTTGTGAAAGATAATCCTTATTTTATGAAGGACAAGAGGCAAGCAATATCCCTTCCACCTTCACCTTGTTGGTTCTATGTCATTGAGGCATGGTACAAGATAGTTTTAATGAGTTTTTGGATGATGTGGTAGTTATGAGTGGTATGTATGAAGTCTGTGAGGATGGATGAGTTAATATGATCAAAAATATTGATTATGAATGTATAACTAAAGATAAACATTTGATTTATTCTATATTTAAAACAATTCTTTGTTAGTAACATTTGTATTTGACTCTTTATATAGAGCATGTCATTAGAGGTGGGTTGTTTTTCTTCTCTTAATACATGACAATGGCCCAGCATACCTTAACATTCGCATCTGCTTTCACAAACCTTCGAGACACCTCTGCTTGCCTGGACTTCTACTTGCACATATCCACATATAAGGAAAACCAGATCTGGTGGTTGAGGCTTCTTCTACTTAACTACACATAAGAGCCTCCACCTCATGCCTTGAATTCTGCAAGAAGCTGAAGACCTGGCTTTTCGAGTAGTCTCACTAGGACCTAGGTTTGGCTACGCTCACACCTACGGAGCACCAGGATACCCTTCGTGGTGATAGTGCGCTCTACAAATCTGCATAACAATATAGCACAACATTTCCATGAAATGGTAATAGTTTTTCACCTTTAAATGATCTACTCTAAACTTTGGGTCATAAAACTGGCCAATAGAGGGAGTAGGGGAGTCGCAAAACAAAACAGTTTTGACCGGGGCCATTACATATCCAAGTTGGTAAGGTAGGGCTTGGTGCAAACACTTTTTACCACCAGATTATGAAAGGAGATTTGTAAAGGTGGTAATGTGTGCAAGGAATTGTGCATATTTACTGTATTGCATTTTGTGGGGGTTATACTGTGGTTGTTGTGTTGCATTATATTTTGACTTTTTTGTGTTGTGTCCTGTTATGTTTTTGATATGCTAATCCTTTGCTTTGTGTTATGAGAATGTGTTGGGTTCTGTTGTGATCTTTGAATACCTTAGAGATGTCAATGAATACAGCTACATTTTCAGCCATATGCAGCACATTTCATTTATGTTTTAGGGACAGCAATTTACTTAAGATGGTAAAATACCGATGCTTCAAAAATGTTAAACCCCAGTCACCCTAAAACTATAGCAGAGACTTGTTAATTTAGCATTTCCAGTGCTCACTTTATTCGAGGCTGCTCAAAGTGTCATTGAAAGATGCATAGAAACAGCACTAACAAAACCACTCTTGGTTCTGAAAAGTGGTAAATTCTACTCTCTTCTATTAGACTTTATAGAAATGAATAGAGCATCATAAGTACACTTCTGCACTCCCCAGACTACCGGAACCAGAAGGCTCACACAAGATAGACACACCGGCGTAGCTAGAGTGGTGCGGGGTGGGGTGGGGTGGGGGGTCGCGGTCCGCCCCAGGCGGCACTATTTTGCGGGCGGCCGCACCGCGCGGCACTGGTGGCCCGTTGCGGCCGTCTTTATAATTTATATGGGGACACAGTGTCCTCAAATAAATTATAAAGGCGGCGCAACGGGCCACCAGTGCCACGCGCGCGGCCCAATTATGTACAGTGCGGCGGCTGCCAAAATTGCCGCGTTTGTGTTTACTTAGTTTGCCTGCTGCTGTTGGTGGTCGTGGTCCGTCCCAGCCTCCAGGGCCGTAAATCTTGTAGCGCGCGAGCGCAGCGCTACCAATGACGGCCCTGGGCTACATGATTTTGGCAAGCCCTCGCGACGTGAGAACATAGCAGTGACGCATCACGCGCTTCACCACTACGCGCTCGAGTCGTGAGGAGTCAATTGTGGCCTGGGGCTGGGGCAGTCAGCGGCAGTGCTGCTCTGAATGAAGTTTGAACTTCAAGTTTGAACCAACCACCCCTCCCTTCCATAGAGTAGAGACCCTGGAGCGAGTGAGGTAACAGGTAAGAGGAGAGCAGCAGGAGTTCAGCTCCTAGGCATTTGAAAACGATGTAAATTAAAATACAATTAATAAGAGAGGCAGGCTGACTTACCTTGATGTGCCTTTGCAGATTTAGTGAAGTGAACTGTGCAGTGTCTACGAATAGATTGGACAATAGGTACATCTAAGGCAGGTTTCACAAAATGAGCAATTGGGAAGAGGTGACTTTAAGATGTACTATGATCGTCTAACAAAAGAAGAGAGGATGATGGTCGGCCCAGGGCATTTCTGAGATGAGTCTCCTAGTGGAAGACAAAGAGCTCTGTCTTGGCCAAATTGAGTACGGGCCTGTATTGTATCTATTTTGCAATGTAAAGTGCTCTGATATCCCTCTGGATCTTGTTTGCGCTATATAAAACTCTATAAATAAATAAATAAATCTGGTCTTTTTAGGGTCACACAAGTACTTTCTCTCTTCTTTCTCTTGCCTCAGCCTGTTTCCTTTCACCACTTCCTTCTCTTTCCTTTCTCCCTCTTCTCTCCCCCCTCCTTCCTCTTGCCTTTCTCTCCTCTTTCCATACCTTTCTTTCTGCCCACTCTCTTTACTATGCCAGTGTCTACTTTTCTCCATCTCTCTGCAACTTATATAGCAGAATTATAAATTCAGCTGACACATTGCTTTAATGTGCCTGTGGAAAAAAAAATGCTTTTAATTTGTAGAACTACACATCAGCAGGCACATTTCAAACCACTTGCAGGCAGCTGACTCTATTGTAGTGGTTTTAAGGAGCACAAGACCTAACAGTTACCGGGGGCCTTTATGGTGATCAATCAGGTCATGATATTGGAGAGTAAGCCGCGGCTCTTTGAAAACAAAGTCCTGAGTTTCCCAGCCAGCTGCCAGTTCCTCTCAGCAATTAATTGTTTAGGCAGCTCTCTGATGGATGTCACATGCAGTTTTTCTGAGTCCCCAGATAGATCATGCAGTCTGTGTGTTCTCTTTTGTACTGCCAGTCTCCGGTGTATTCAACTGTGAAGCCTTGGACCATGTCATGAATGTGCATGTAACTTGCATGATCAAGGTAACTATCAGCAGAGATACTACGCGTCTTTCGGACCTCTTTCAAGTGCTCGCTGTCCTTTTTCCCCAGCAACCCCCCCCTCCCCCCCCAGGAGCGGCAATCTGAGGGATAGCCCCGGCTGCCACAAGCTCTAGCTACGCCCCTGGATAGACAGGTCTACGCCGCTGAGGGCTGTCTTCTAAAAAGTGACTTAAATGTCATGAATTGAAGTTGTGACCTCAAATTACTGATATCCTGCACTCTTTCCACTCTCCCTTCCCATGGTGGAGCTCTAAAGAGGATCGCATCGGCAGCATTGACCACAAGAAAGCAACTAGTGTTTCCTGTGGCTATATGTCGCTCCAAGTAGATGTTACGATCGGTAATGCTGCAGTTTTTCTACTATCCACATGATGGCAGTGCAATGCAATAATTAACTTGGCTGATCGTTGTAAGTAACTGCAGTACTATGTACGCAGTTCGGTGGAGGGAAAGGTACCATTAAGGAGATCCAATTTGAATCCGACGAGCTAACAAGCATCACGTCTGACATACAAAAAATGACCGTTCCTATTGGAAATAGGGCGTTTTATTGAAAAGCAAACAGAAACAAATGGATAAAAGCTTGAAAAAAGTGGCCACAATTCATATTTTAAGAACAGGTAATATGAGGAAAATGACCCCCTTCGTGACGTACCTGTTGCAGATGATCCTCTGCTCCAGGCCAGTATTCTCCAGAGCTCATTCTCATGGATTTAATCAGTGAATGACCCCTGGGGGCATATTTACAATAAGTGGTGCATCCCTGCATATCAGCAGGGATGCGCCACTTATTGTGCGCCATGCCTCCGCCACCATGGATGCGCCGCATTTACAATGCGGCGCACCATGGGGCAAAAACGGCACAGATGCGTCACGCATCTGTGCCGTAAAAGTGACGCATTGCTGGAGTTTCGTCTCAAGCGCGACGCAGCTCCAGCAATGCTCTGGGGGGCCATATCTTGTTAATGCAGCATCAATCTTTACGCCTGCTTCAAGCAGGCGCAGGGTTTTGACGCAGCATGGGCCCCAAAGTGACTGAGTGAAATCTTGTAGCTTTCACTCAGCCACTTTTAGAAGGCGTTCCTGCGCCGGAACGCCCCTCCCTGCGCAGAAACGCCTGCTTCTGGCGCAGGACTTTACAACGTGACGCATCTCCCAGATGCGTCACGTTGTAAATACCCTGCACCATATCCCATCTTTTGACCTGCAGCTGCATCACAAAAGTGACGCAACAGCAGCGTAAAAGACACTCAAGGGGCTTGTAAATCTGCCCCCTGGTTCTTCCCCCTGAAACGCAAAATTAAGGGCAGGAAAGTTGAACGTTGGCGCTTGCGGAGCCCACGGCCGGATTGGGACAGATTAAAACAAACCTGGGCACCAAAATGAATGTGGTCCCCATTAGTGAATTAGAAAACTGAAAAAGTGGCCCATGTTTGCAAAAAGGGCGCTTTCGGGCGAGCTGCTTAGGTGTCTTGCAAGGTTATGTATTTTGGAAGATTTAAATCCCCTCCTATTATTAGTACTGAGTGGCTTGGTGTTTTATGGATTCTTTTGTTTAAGTCTGTCCAGAATCGGGGTTCGTCACCTGTTGGGCCATGTATGTTGAGTATATAGAGAGCCAACCAATGTGTGTACGTCCTCGTCATTAACCACCTACCATTGTTATTATCATAAGATATTGTCCAGTATTGATATCCCTGCTTACTTGGAGATGAGTGTTATTATCCCATTTCTTTAATTAGCAGGAGAGTAAGAACAGTATTGGTTTTACTGGACCTGCATACTCTGAGCCTCTGTAACAACAAATCTTGTTTATTGTAACAGAATGATGTCTCCTCTAAGCTTGTGGCATTCGTCAATGGTTTTCTCTCTTGATTGGGCGTGTAGGCCCTTTGTATTCAGAAAGAGAGGATATGGCCATATCATGACAGTGGTGCTAGCTATTAGGTGGAAGTAGTCTTAATAGGGGTCGATGCAGGCTATTCTGCAGGCGGCATGATGTATGCACCCTAGAAGAGGGCTGCCTTTATTCTTGTGATGTCTTAGATTGTGTGATATCTTAAGGCTGTAAAATTGTAACTGCAGAAACGTTGACCAGGGTTCCGGTGAAAAAGTGGATCTTGAGGGGGCGGGAGGGTGGCTGGGGTGTAGATGAATACGAGGTGGAAGTGATTGGGAAATATGAAAGAAAGGGTGAAGATATAGTCATCTGGAGTCCTGAGTAATCCTTTGCCCAGAGCCCTGCTTCCTTCCCAAAAGATCAAACTGAAGGACAGTGGAACCCCTGAGTGGCCAGAGCTGTGAAACAATGGACAAAACAGGAGACCATTGGAGCAGTATCTGCATGTTTTAGAGCTTTTAGATTAATAACTTTGTGATAGTTGTACATTTAAACATTTAACATTAAAACATGTTAACATTTTTTCAGCACATTTTGGCTTGCTAGGAGCAGTGAGTTTTTCATTAAAGATATAAGTGAGTGGCCTGTCATGCTGTTGAGAAATAGTAGCATAAAAACATAGCCTGTGAGCATGAGTTTGAAAGAGAACTGACTGACTGTGTTAGTACAGAAAAGATTATTGGATGATTCATTGGGGTAGACATTTTGAAGAACTAAATTAGATCCTACAGATTCTAAGCCTGTTTTCATCTGGTAGCCATATGTTTGTGTTTACTAATCGGGCAGCTCCCCCAGGAAAAGTAATAAATAATGATGTGTTTAGTGTTGAATGTTAGCTTGAGTAGCAACTGTCATGATGAGGGTGGTACTGAGGCTTTGGTGAGCATGGATGCCCCAAGGTATTTTGGTCAACCAAGCTTGTATTGTAGGTAGATTAGTGGTTGTTAGAAGTCCTTGTCAGTTGTGTTTGCCTAGAGTCTGTGATTGAAGACAAGTAGATTATTAGGCTGAGTGCACAGGAATTGATGAGAGGGCAGCTGTTTAAGTGCGATAGCGAAGTAACAGAATAGTGGAGTAACAGGGTGTTGAGCAAATACCTAAGGTATAGGACTGGAGCGTATTTAGATGCCCAGGAATCTATTAAGGTATCCTATGAGACATGGTTTAAATGAAGTGGGTAGGACTTATCTGTAATGTAGGCAAGGCAGATTGGCTATTGCAGTGCTCTTATTTGTTGGAGCCATTGTGCTTGGATATTTAGTAGTCCATCTCAGATTGTTGCAGATTGTTTATGCATGTTTCTAGGTCAGGAGGCTCGCTAAAGAAGGTCATCATTTCTTTGTGTGATTTTCAATTGGGAAGGACCTACAAAGAAAGGCACCGTCGTCAATTTTAGGTTACCTCTCAGGGCTAAAAGGCCCTTTTTAGGATTTACAATGTCTTCTGCTAAGACCTGTGATGTATGTATTTTTTGCCATTTCATTCTATTATCTTCATCTTCCCCAATTGCCTAAGTATCTTTTCGTATGTGGAAACCTCAGTGATGTGAAGGTCATGGGTCTGGGAGTTTTCAAGAACGGTGTGCATTTAGTCTGTATTACGTGTGTGGTTTCAATTTCATAGTCTTTGTTAAAGGATATTCCATGATTTTTGTGGATTCATATTTCCCAAAATGACGCACGATTTAACTCCTTTTTCTGTGTTCTCTGTGAGCCCAAACATTCCTCAGCACGCCTCTTCTGTTCCTGTCTTCTATATCTGTGATTGCTCTTGTGAGGGTATCTAGGGGCAGATTTATGTAGGGGTTGCGTCACATTTACGCCGCCGTTGCGTGACGCAACGGCACGGAAACGTGGCGCATCCCTGCGACCTATTTACAACGTGACGCATCTAGGCAGATGCGTCACGTTGTAAAGCCCTGCGCCACATGAAACCTGCGTCAGGTTTCATGTGGGCGTTCTGTCGCAGGGTGGGCGTTCCCTCGTAGGAAAGCCCCGTAAAACTGACGCAGTGAAATCTACAAGATTTCACTGAGTCAGTTTTATGACGCTGCTGCGTCAAATCCTTACGCCGGCTTGAAGCAGGCGTAAGGAGTGACGCACCACGTTATGTATGGGTGGCCTCTGTACATTGCGGGAGTTGCGTCGCACTTGCGATGCTACTCCAGCAATGCGCCGCCCGTACACCACAAGATGCGTCACGCATCTGCCCTTCCTTGCACCATGGTGCGCCGGATTGTAAATGCGGCGCATCTGTGGTGCCGCAAGGAGGGAATTGCGTGACGCATCAGTTCTGGCGCATCCCTGCTGATTTGCAGAGATGCGCCAGAACTCATAAATCTGCCCCTAAGTTCTTAAACATGAGATCTGATTACTTTTGTATCTCAGATCCTTAATCCTCAGCACTACTTATTCTCAACTCCACCTCTTGTCAGCCTGGCTGAGAGGTTGTTGAGGGCCTTCTGTTTGCAGCTGGTCAGTATTGCTTTTTGTGCATTGTCTAGGTTATGCGATGATGACAAATTCTGGAATATTAGGTCGGTGTTGGCATTAAGCTCTGACTTTCGTTTGACTCACTTTTTGTTCCCTTGTTTCTTCAGATTCTTTTTCCTTTGGTTTCTTCGGATCAGCCATGATGAGATATGAATGACCTTTGTAGTTATATTTTTGGTGCTGGGTCTTTCTTGTTCAGATTTCTATGGATTGCTATTCATTCAGCTGATACGAAAGCACCAGACCAGTTATCCGAGATAAACTTGATTTGCAAGTGTTCAGTTTGTCATACCTTCCACGTAACTCTCAGATAGTCAGATTTCTTATCTATGACATATGCATTGTACTGTATATAACATGTGTCACACAAACCCATATGCTGTATGGAGGCTGGATACCTCGGTTTCATGTACGGGCCATAAGGACGCCCCTGTAGAGCACATAGGATTTTCATTATCGATAATGTATAACACATAGGTTCTTCACAATAAATAGAAGGCCAGTATGGAAGCATATGAGGAATTTTCTTAATAAGAAATCCTACACACACGTTTTTGTACTTATATAGAGAGCTACAAGTGCTAGGGGTATTGGGAGAAGGAGGGAGTGACTGTGACGGCACAGATTAGTGTACATCAGCTAGAAAGAGTGCTTGCTTGGTAAAATTACTCACTGTGTCAATGCATTAGCTTGGCGAGGTGGAAGCACCTCAATGTTGGCTCCAGCTGACTTCAGGCTTGTGCATTGGTATTATACAGATGCTGGGGTGTCAGGCACTATGTTTGATGTGAAGCATGCAAAATAGTGTGCAAATCTCCCTGTGCGTTTCTGCCCAATCTGTCAGTATGGATATGGTTTAGATGTAGTGTTAGGGAAATCTTAGGAAGCCTTCTCTTGGAGTGTTGTGCTGGACCAGCGTGCTCAAGGGTTTGCCTGGCAAGCATGCGCCATTTCAGATCTACCACAAGTAGTGTTTGCTGGCATTAGGATGTTGCGGTTTTTCTTGCTGCACCGTGCTTCATCACATTGACTGTCTTAGAAGTAGGGGAGGGTTAAAACCTATTTATGAGCAGCTTATGGAGCATGCCGCTTAGAGAATAAAGAATTAAGCAATCAACCTGGGAGCCTCTCTTCCGAACATCCATTGTCAGGTCACTTGACTGCATTGAGGTCTTGAAATGCATTTTATATCTTAACTTGAAATCCAGACAGGCATCTCAAGAGATTCTGGTCTCTGGGTTTCTCCGTTTTGTAGCCAGTGTAAAGTGGTCCTGGAGAGTGTCATTGGCTGGTGGATGCAGGCCGATTTAGCTTCTGATAGCATGAAGCTATCAGTTCAGGCAGTCCTCCTGCTTGGATACTAGCCAAGTCCATCTGTTGTTTATTCTAGGCCTGGGTGGAGTTCCTAAAAAGCTATGCAGTGATACATGGAGTTTCGCAAGTGGCTGAGTGAGGTAAGTTGCGCTGCTCGGGCTGATTTTTAGCATCAACCGTTTGCCCTGTGCTGTAAAACCAACGTGAACGGCACCGTGTGCAGCGCAAGAGGGCATAGTTTCTTTCTGCCACTCGAGTAGATGTTCTACTCGAGCTGCAGCTTCCTGAGCGCGAGTGGCAGGTTTCTCAGCACAAGCGGTAGTGACCTGCCCCGACCGCCTGTGTTGAAAAATCTCACTGAGAGGAGGTCTAGTGTTGGATTTTCCTAGCTCGTGCTGGCCAATTTAGCGTTGGCAAGTCGCGAGAGAAGAATAATTTGGCGTTACTCCAATAAGTTTTTCGGAGCTTCGCGCTCTATGCAGAGCAGGAAAAACTCTGCAAACTCCACCAGCTGAGTTTATGGTCCAGGACTTGTTTATTTATATGGGACAGGGCGACAATTCAAGAAAGAGTGCATCACTCCTGAGGCCCAAGATTGCTACATTTGTTTGTAAATTAAAGCTCTGCAGTGCATCTTGATAGTTTTATACTTGTCACTCCTACTTACTTATCGCAAGCAGGTGTCGATGTTATTCTTATCTCTATTACTACAATGTTATAATGAGCAAAGCTCTAGCCAGCAAGATGTCTCAGTGAGTTAGCACCTGCCACACCCATTGGCAATGTTCTGAAGGTCAAGAGTTTTCATTCTAGTGAGGCAGACTCAGCCTTCCATCCTCCGATTGATGGCTAAATTGAGTATGATATATTAGGGTGGGCGGCAAATTTCTTTCTGCTCGCGGAATGTCTGAAATTTCGTCAATTCCGCGTTCCACGCTGTACGCGGAATTGCCAAAAATTCCACCATCCGCGGTGGAGCGGAATTTGTGGGCATGGTTGGTGAGTAAGTACAGTAGAGGTATTGCACAAAATGGTGGTATTTTCTTAGATAAATATGTAGGGCAGGATTCATTCTGTCACAATGCTCCTGACCCAAGTTGCAGCTCAAATTTGGTAACGCATTAATCAGCCCACAAAATATTGTGTGCTCGGTCGAAGTTGGGCAGGTGTGCTTTCTCTCCATATCTACCGTCAAATAGTAGCTGTGATGCTTGATGGAGGTCTTTGCATCCATGACTTTCTTGAGTGCAATCCCCGTGTGGTTCCTGTGACCAGGAGGTTCTCTCTCCTCATCTGCTACTCTGATCAGTCTCTGACCTTTTATAAACAAGAGGCATAATGTTGTGAACTCGCATCGAAGCCCCACCCCACACACACTAGCGGTATGCAACGTCTTCCCGCCCTTTACCCACTATGATGGACAGCTCACTCAAGGGACCCTAGTGCCTTTTGGTGCGGTGGCAAAGTTACAGACACACATGGTCACTGTAGAGACAACTCTACTGGCCCTTTACACTGCTGTAGTGTGGGAAAAGCACTATACATTTACTCAATGAGGTAGCACTTTCTGATTAGCCAGTAGAAAGTATTCCAGTTGAGTAGAGGCACAAAATGGTGGCATCTTCTTGGATAAATATGCAGGGCAGGATTCATTCTGGCACAATTTTCCTGGCCCGAGTTGCAGCTTGTTAGATCTGGGGGTCTCTAGTTGGCAGAGGTAGGTGCCAATTTCCAAATAGGGACCCTTGCTTCTAGTCAGGGTAAGGGGGATACACTCTTTAGATAACTCCAGCTCACCCCCTTGGTAGCTTGGCATAAACAGACAGGCTTATCAAAGGCAATGTGTAAAGTATTTGTACCAACACTCACAGTAACACAGTGAAAACACCACAGATGGACTCCACACCCATTTAGAAAAATAAAGTATCTTTAGCTAAACTACACAAGACCAAACCTGCTAAAATCCAACATACACAGTTCAAGAATATGATTTTCAAAGAGTTCTAGGGTTTGCGTTAAAATAATCCACAGTTGTGTAACGTTTAGCCAAAAGTACCTTTAGATGCGACATAAGTTCCAAATGGAAGCTGCAGCGTTGAAAAACAAGCGATGCGTCACTCCTGAGACCCTGGGGAGGTGAAGCAACAGCCCCGCTGGATGCAGCGGGTGTGTTGTGATGAATCCGGTCTGTATGGGGAAGGATGCGATACCGTTTATAGATTCCGGTGTGCAGGTTCCGTAGGAAGCATCTCGCAAAGGCATGATGCGTCGATCTTCGGGACGGCGACAATCTCAGGTGCGGTGGCGATGCGCTGTGCAGCGTCGATCTTTTCCTCTCGCGGCCCCTCGATGCGATGGCTCTGCGACAATGTTCACAGTGACCTGATGCAGTCTGCGGCGATCTCACCCAGCGATGACCGGCTCTGCGACGATACTCGCAGCAACAGGAATCTTCCCGCACCGGGCCGATGCATTCCACAAGCGAAGGATGCATTGGCTCTTGCAGCGGCAATAGGCGCTGCGACGATCTTGATCTTCGCGGCGGTGGGAATTTCTTCGCACTGTCGTGTATGCGCTTCGCAAGCGAGTGATGCGTGAAAATTTCATCTGCTGCTCTGATCGGTCTCTGACCTTTTATAAACAAGAGGCATGTTGTTGTGAACTCGCATAGAAGCCACGCCCCACACATACTAGTGGTGTGCAACATCTTCCCGCCCTTTACACACTATGATGGACATCTCACTCAAGGGACCCCGGCGCCTTTTGGTGCGGTGTCAAAATTACAGACACACATGGTCACTGGAGAGACAACTCTTCTGGTCCTTTACGCAGCTGTAGTGTAGGAAAAGCACTATACATTTACTCAACGAGGTAGCACTTACTGATTATCCAGTAGAAAGTACTCCAGCTGAGTAGAGGTATTGCACAAAACAGTGGCATCTTCTTGGATAAATATGCAGGGCAGGATTCATTCTAGCACGATGCTCCTCACCCAAGTTGATGCTCAAATTCGGTAACGCATTAATCAGCCCAAAAAATATTGTGCACTTGGTCGAAGCTGGGCAGGTGTGCTTTCTCCCCATATCTACGTCAAATGGTAGCTGTGATGCTTGATGGAGGTCTTTGCATCCATGACTTTCTCAAGCGCAATCCCTGTGTAGTTCCTGTGACCAGGAGGTTCTCTTTCCTCATCTGCTGCTATGATCGGTCGGTGACCTTTCATAAACAAGAGGCATGTTGTTAAATCGCATAGAAGCCCCGCCCTACACACACTAGCAGTATGCAACATCTTCCCGCTCGTTACCCATTATGAATATGATGGACAGCTTACTCAAAGGACCCCTGCGCCTTTCTGGCGTGGCGGCAAAGTTACAGCTGTAGTGTAACGGGCGGAACAAGAAATTTCGCGAGCACGCGGAATTCCGTGTGCTCGCTGAGTTTTTTGCCGTTTCACAGAACTTTGCGCAGTGCGACTATGCAAATTCCGTCCACCCCTATATTAGGTAAGAAAAAAATCCATTATTTTCCGCACTTGGTAACTGCAGAAAGATAAATAGAGCTATATAATAACAAACTACTACTATTTTAATGGGATTGTTTGGGATACAATTGAGAAAAGAGAATTGGGTATTCTCACAAGCTTTCTTGCAAGGACAAAAAAGGCCTATTTGTTGTTTATTTTGTGATGGCAAAGTGAAATAAATTTCAAGCTCTTTCTCGAATTAATGGATTGGAGTATGTTGGGACAGAAAAGTCTCCGACATGGCGATGGACATGTGCCCCTGCCCTGAGTATCACAGCTGCATGAACATAATGATCCCTGTTCCTGATTTTTGGTCATGGGTGAACACGGATCATGCATTTGCACCAAGGCCTATGCCTTTCTCATGGTAATGTGATTTTGTCAGACCAGGAGGGGCACTACTGTCTTTACCTGAAGTTATGTGACATGTATGTGCCAGGATATCCATTTTGGTGTTTAATAGTGATTAGTAATGTGTACAAGCCTTTTAAACTTGTGTCATGGGAGTGGTGCCTACCAGAACACTCATGTAAAGTTTTGCTGCTGCGTACTGACCCTTGACCTACATGATGACTGTGTGTAGCGCCAAACAACGCATGATACATGCTCATTCCTGCTGAGATTTGTGTGTGCCTCTTCATAATACATAACATGGATGCCTTTGGGTTCCATTTTGGAAGCCCAGGTCCTGGAAAGGCTAGTGGAGATGAGGTCTGCAACCCAGACAGGAAATGTAGAGTTCTGATATTCCTGAGGACTGGGTTAAAACTCACACACTGGAGAAAAGGACGCAGAGTCCCTGTGCACATCACAGATCAATTTATTTATTTATTTATTTAAAAGTTTTATATAGCGCTGGCTAGACCCGGAGGTATCAGAGCGCTTTACATGAGCATCAGATCATAGTTACAGGTTACATCGTTACAAAGGATACACAGTTCTAAGAGCATGGCAACATAGTTACTTGTAAGGTCGAGAAAAACAATAAGCACAAAATACGTAAGAGGAAAAGAAGGCAAGGTGCGAGATTCAGAGGGGTTGGAGTAGGGGAAGTAGACAGATAAAGAAGGTGGGAAAGAGGAGGGGAGGGGAGGGTGAGAGACATAGCCTGGGGAGAAGAGGTGAAGGGTGACGGGGACACAAACCGGTAGACGAGTCAAGGCAACGTCCAAAGTCCAGTAAGCTGTGATCCCAAGGGAAGTGGTATCCCTTCCCTATCTCTATAGCGAGAGGCTCCCTTTACGCAGTGGACTCTCTCAGAGAGGTCTCTGAGACTCCAAGGCCTACAAACTGGATCCTTCCCCAACAAGGGGAGAGGGAGTGCTTTGGCAAGGAGTGCCATACCATACCTCAAGTGTGAGTGGCTCCCTTTGCACAGTGGACTCACTCAGCGGGTTCGCTGAGACCCCAGAGTATAAATATTGGATCTTTCCCCAACAAGGGGAGAAGGAATGCTTAGTCAAAGGGCACAACAGACAGGGGGTAGGCAGAGTAGCAGGCAAGGGGAGACATTCAGGGGAGTGAGGATAGGGGCTAGGGAAGAGACAAATAAGGAGAGACTAAAAGAAGTCTGCCTAAAGACCGACTGGGTAGGTGACGACCAAGGAGGGAATCTAAGGCCCATCTCCCCTATAGCTAAACCAAGTAGCTCCATCGGGCATCAGACAAAATAGTTCAGTCTCAAAACATTGGGAGAGGAGGGAGGGAGAGACATAAATAGAGTGAGGATGCAGTAGGAGACGAAAGGAGAGACGACAGGAAGTGCAACAATGTGGTTCAACAATATACTAGAAGAAGATCAACAAGTAAACATTAAATCAAACAATCAGCAATGCAATTAGGGGAGGAGTGAAAGGCGAGGGAAAGTAGTGGGGGGTAGGGGAGGAGAGGGAGTGTGGATAAGGGAAGAGACAACCATAGAGACGAAAGGAAGTCTGTCTAAGGTTCACAGAAAAACAGGGTGGGTACAAAGGGCAAGGGCATGGGAGGGCAGAGGACAGAAGCTGGAAAGAGTCGGAGCGGAGAGGGGGAAGGTTGCATAAGGTTTGAACAGACAGAGGCACGTATCTCCTGCCTGGGGGCTGTATTGTCTTGTTGGAGAATGCGGGCAGTGAGACTCTGTTCATCTCCGATGGGTGAAAAAGCTGGCGTAAGCGAGTCCTTTATTTCCAAGTTTGTGTCTTTATTGGTGGCCATTTTGGGGTCAGGTGGCCCCTTCTCAGTAGTGCGAGCTGGGGCTTTACAACAGTTGCTGCAATCACCCGGGACACTGCGCGGCGTCCGAGGCAGTGAGGAGTGTGTTGCTCAGCAGGTGTCCTGCCAGGGGAAAAAGGAGTGAGGGGTTGACCGGTGCACACCAGTCTATCTTGCGGCTCGGGTCGTCAGTGCACTGCTCAGTGTATGTTCGCCGCAGCACCCAGGTCCTCCGAAGCAGTATGCCCTGAGAGTATGTTCAGGAGGTATTCAGTTCAACAATGAGGCCTCGCCGGACCAAAAAGACTCCAAAAAGAGTTACTGGTCAGTGGGGCCTGGACTCATTGTTAGGGAGATGGTGAGCCTGAAAAGGTTGGCACTGTAATGTCAGGGAATCGCAAATGAGTGGAAGGCTTAGATCTTTGAACCTTTATGAGGCATATTTCCCTGGGGACTGACAGCCAAGTGTGATCCCGGTTACTCGCTTGGCCTGTGTTGTGGCTCAGTCAGAACTGGAGCTATTCCTGCTGTGGCAGACTGTGCCTTTAACAAAGGGCAGGGCAGAGGAGGGACCAGTTCAAATGAGCTGACATCCTCAACTTGAATTTGAAAGCACCAGACTCTACATCACATTGTGTCTGGATTTGGACCATTAAGGTGGGCGCATGAGTCAGCAGCACTTTTCATCAGAGTGGAAAGAAGATCATCAAGACTTCTAGGTGCTGGAACAAGGGCTAGGTACAAGGTTTGATAGTCTCCCTGCTGGGTGAGTGGCCATCACCCAAAAAATGTCAAGATCACTTGCCCTGACCCTAGAGTAACACCCATCTGCCTTCCTGCCAAGACCAGTGGACCATGTGAAGAGGAGAATAGTGCCTGGAGACAATTGGATCCTGGTGAGCAAGATGTGAGACGCCTGGCCAGGTAGGGGCTGCTGCACAGTCGAAGTCACCAATCCCCAAGTGCCAGGAGAGGGCACCATGAGCTATGGGCAGTCACCCTTGTGCAGAACCATTCAGTGCCCCCTTCTGGCAGATGGAGGCCACTGTGAAGAAAGGGCTGCCACCTTTGTGCATAGCCAGTCAGAGAACCTCCTATGCCAGACGGACCTTCGTGAAATAAGGGCCTTCGACTTTGTTCGACTTGGTGCTGAGGAATTCAGTGTTCCCCTTGTGCTAGGAAGGGGCAATCATGGAGAAAGAGTCATTGCCTTGGATCATTGTGCCCAGGCTGCTATGAGGAACACGAAGCGATTGCACAGAGAAGGACATCTGACACCTACGCAGGTCGACCAGAGACTGAGGAGATTGGGCATTGGGGAAAGACTGTGAGAAGTTGTGAACCCTCAGCATTGGCAGGCTGGAGCCTGCAGAGACGTGTGCTGGTCTTCCTGCGCTTGCAAGCTGCCTTTGCGTTGGACAAGACTGTTTGAGGCTAGCAGGTTAAAACGAATTTAGCACGTAGTGCTGCTGAAGTTGACTTTTAAAGCCAAACTTAGATTTTGCTGCATGGGGACTAGCGTGGGTGGCATCTGAATGTCACCTCCCAAATCGAATGGGGAATAACCAACCTCACTCGAAAGGGACAGTGGGCCCTGGGGATACCACACAGGATGATGCTAGGGGGCTGCCCTTAAGAGACTGTGGATATTATTTAGTGTGTTGTCTCTGCTTTATGTGCTTATATTGAAATGCGTTTTTTCAACCATGTATTTGTACAGTCACCCTATTGTGGTCACTGTTTGTAATTTGAGTGTTACGCAGGTGTATGCCTCACACCTTCCTCCCTCTTGAACAGCCTTGGACTAGTATCTGTCCCGCTCCATCACTGACAGTCAAGTGCTGAACGGGATCTTACTTGGACCTGTTACTTTGCACCCACAGTAGGTCTGGTCCTGAAACAGCAGAAGTAATAGGCCCCGACCACCATGGTTGGGTCCAGTAATTCCTACTTGCCCCGTGGCTCTCTGAAAGAGTTTCTAACAGACTATCAAACACATTACCAATCTTTTACATTAAACATAACTGGTGTGGCACTTTAAGCTTGGTAGGAGAAGTTATTTGCACTTGATTGCATGAGACTCTCAGACATTCTCATTAATGTTTGCAGTAAGGTGATAGCCAGCGATGTCCTCGAGGAGATTTACAGCAGAATTGTAAATTGATACATGTATAGCGCACTACTCACCCGCAAGGGTCTCAAGGCGCTTGTACGAATACCGCTGTGGAACCCATCCTGGCTTTCCCTGTGAGGTGTCCATTCCTGGGCACCCCCAAGGTGGAGGCCAGGCATCCTTAGCGTTGTGGGGGCCGTTGTGGAGATTAAGCAAGCTATTGCCCAGAGTTGCAGAGTGGGACTTCATGATTGGAATAGGCACCGAGGCCAGAATTATGAGGTCCGTGGAATTTTTTAGCCCAAGACCCGCCGAGGCGGAGAATTGAACCCTGGTCCTGGGCTAGACCTCTGCATCAGGGTCTGCCGCTCTAACCATTGAGCCACACTTCTCCACTACCAGTTGCTACTAGTGTCAATCAATTCACAACCCACTGAGTTCATATTTTCTAGGGGGACATTCTGCAAGCCTGTGAAAACCCCAGACTCACACAATCACTTTTAAAAGTGCAAGAAAGGGAATGTTTACACTGCCTTAGTACCACAGCTAGGCATGACGTAGGCTGCCTAGGGCACGGCCACCATGGAAAAAATTACCAGAGTCCCATTTGAAGTATAAAATGATTCTTATTATACCGTGGGAGGGGTCAGTAATCCAATGGACATCCACAAATCCACCGCCTGCATCTGCCATAGACATTGTGCAGCATATACAGTTTATAGTTTATCCTAGTTTTATATTAGTCAACTGAAAATAGCAATTATTTCACTTGCCATTAAATACAATTGTGCTTTGTTGGTAAAACATGTTGTTTTATCCCACACATAAATTGTTATGTGCCGGAGACCGAATCTAGAACTAATTTTACAAATAACCAAAAAAACATCTGTTTGTTTAATTCAAAACATCAGCGGCTTTATTTAATGGCCTTCTGGTGTTAGTTTATTGACAAGAGGACGAACATTAAAGCTGACAGACCGACAGCTCCGAGTATCATAGGAGGTGGGTGATGGAGAGGAGGCTATGTTTTTAGGTCGAGCCTAGGCAGCGCATGCGCTCTTTCTCTCGAGATATAGGGCCCTATTAGGATGGCGGGTGGATCGCCCGCCATCCGTGCAGAAATGACCCCCTACCATATTATCATGGCTGGGGGTCCGCGGCAGACGGAAAGACCGTCTGCCGCTTTTCCGCCCGGTCGACATGTCGACCAGGCGGAAAAGGGTTCTATATGGTGGCGGTGTCTTGCCAGCCATATTAGAATGTGTCTCAGCAGATGCCTTTCCGTGGCGGCAACATGCGGAGTCTGCTTTGGGGGTCCGTTGCGGGCCCCCAGGGACTCCGGGGGTTTGGGGGGAGCACATGGGGGGTACCAATGGTACCCCTCTACAGTTCCATGCACAACATGGCAGGCACCGCACGATGCCTGCCATTTTGTGCATGGAAGTGCATGGAAGTGCACAAAATGCCTCCCTGGCATTGTGGCGGGCGGTGCTGAGTGCACCGCCCACCACAATGTTAGGGATGCAGGATGCGCCCGCCACTGTGGCGGACGCATCCTAATGGCACAAATGGGACCCCCGCCCTTATGGCGGGCGGTCCCTTGTTATGACAGGATGTCCTCCCGCCATCCTAATATGCCCCATAGTATTCACTCAATAGGTTTACAACCCGCCCATTGCCTTTTTATTCCTCACTACATTTGTCCTTCAAAAAGGCTTCCTCACTAGTGGTTAATCCTTCTTCTTTATCTCGCCTTGTTGTCATTTGTATCCTGCCAGGGAGCAGTGCCTTACTTCCCGTATCTTTATGCATTCGTCTTTATGTGTTGCTTTTCTGGAACTCTTTTCTTTTTTATTTCCGATGCTCCTTTTCGACCTCCTTTTTTTGTCTGCAGCATTTATCCCACACACCTCATCCCATGACTCTGGATGCCTGCCCCCAACTACCTCCCATTGTTTTCTAAATTCCTTGAGCAGCCCATTCTTTATTACTAATAGTATTTGCTGTAAAAAGTTACTGTTCCGGTTTGCATTTCCCTTTCAGGGTAGAACCCTTCATATGCCCCGCCCACACTGCATATAGCTGCCCATACTCTGCTTGTCATTGCTGTGTTTACAGTGGTGGAGTGGCAGCAGCGTAGGAGGAGCAGCGGCATTGTACTCCTTTGTACTTTTGGGTGCTCCCCTCACCCCTGGGATCCCCGGGCACAAGGGATCCCCCAGCTAAGACAAGTACCATGTGAGGCAATGCATGTGAAGGCGACCTTCACGCCCCTTTCCCGGGGAAGGAGCGCTGGGGTAGCAGCTGCTATGTGGCGCAGCCCCTGGCTGCCAGCAGGGTAGGATTGGGAATAAAAATCGGCCAGGGCATGCAAAAAAAAAAAGAATTTTTTAGGAGGGGGGTAAAAAAATGCATGCGTTCGTTTACGCTGGTGAAACAAGTGAGGCCACTTCTACTCAGGCCCCCTGCCCCCGCTCAGTATGTGCACACATTAATGGGCCGGCCCGCAAGACAAAGTGAGTGATACCTCTGCTAAACGGAGGTAATGAGCGCCCATCCGCCTCTAGAAAGGCCACTCAGACTCCCACTGGGCTGTATTCGAACAATAGAGACAGTGCCTAAATAGCCCCCCAGACTGCTCAAAAAAGCAGCCCATTGCAGAACTCGGACACCGGCCCCTCGGGCATTGCCCGAATTCCCGCGTTACCAATCCGACGCTGGCTGCCATACAGCCCTTTTCCACAACTACAGTGTCTGTGGGCTCTAAATTGCTTGAGAACTGTCAGTTTTCCATGCCACACATTCGTGGCGTAGTTGCTTTACTATTCTTGGTTTGTGAGGATGCATTGTTAAATGCATATGAGGGACCGATGGAGAAGAGCGGTTTAACATTGATCATTTTTGCGTATTTTATATATGCTTATTGCATAGAAGCTGACTTTCCAACACATAATCACCCCTCCTTCTGCGGAATAAATTTAGAAAAAAACAACACTTAAAAAAAAAACCAGCAGTACACCACCATTATTGCATTGCACCACCAATAGTGCACTGCATCTAATACGTTGTACCCCACTTCCCCTCGGGCATAGCCCGGCACCCTAGCCGTCCCCTGTACGCACTGCATACCCACCCTCTCACAGAAACATTTCTCCACCTGTGTCTAAGCTTGCAAAGGTCAGTGGTGGTGCAGAGTGCCTTTCACCCCCTATTTGTTCACCAGACTTTTCATTTTGTCATGTTCATGGTGGCAGTGAGCCCGTTACAGTTCCTGAGATACGCACAAAAAAATGAAAATGCATGCATTTTAAAGTTCTATAAGCATTTAAAATACATGTTGTAGTGTTTACTGGCCTCCAGCTCAAAGAAATAACAAGGGGTTAAAACTATACAGTGAGATACAATCTTGTTGCGCAAACGTGGCGGGGGCGTGTTATTACAGACCCTTAGCGTGATTGCCAAGGAGGAGTGCATGCTAAAGAAGTATGCATACATTGTGTAAGTCACAGCTTTCCAAACTTTTCATGTTGGTGACACACTTTTTGGAGATGCATCATTTTGGGACACAGTAAGGCAGTGTAGTGAGCGAGCATAGCAAGCGAGCCCAAACCACTTCAGCGGGATTCGGGGGGAGGGTTTTCCCCCTGGAAGAAAAATTTGAAATAAAAATGGGCAAATGGTGCATTTTCAAGCACATTTGAGACCATGAGGTTGAACACAGGCCCCTGCAGTGGATGACTTTGTCCACTGAGCAACCAGACCTGGCATACACATATCTTTCTCTCTCTCTCTCTCTCTATCTCTCTCCCTCCCTCTCTCCCTCTCTCTCCCTCTGACTCCCACCCTCTGTCTGTCTACCTCCCTCCATCTGCCTCCCTCCCTCCGTCTCCCTCCCTCTGTCTGTCATCTTCTGTCTCCCTCTCTTCGTGTACCTCTCTTTGTCTACCCCAGACTCCCTCCCTCTGTCTCCTTCCCTCTGTCTCCCATGGTTTCCCTCTCTCTCTGTTTCCCTCCCGCTGTCTGTCTCCTTCTCCCTGTCTACCCCAGACTCCCTCCCTCTGTCTCCCTCTATCTGTCTCCCTCCCTCCCTCTGTCTGTCTCCCTCCCTCGGTTGCCCTCCTCCCTCTGTCTGTCTCCCTCTGTCTGTCCCCCTCTGTCTCCCACTCTGTCTCCCATTGTCTTCGTGCCTCTGTCTCCCTCCCTCTGTCTCCCTCCCTCCCCTCTCTCCCTCTCTGTCTTCCTCCCTCTGTCACCCTCTCTATCTGTCTCCTCTCTCTGTCTCCCTACCCATGTCGCCCTCTGTCTCCCTCCCTCCATCTCCCTCTGTCTGTCTCCCTCTGTCTGTCACCCTCTGTCACCTCACCCCAGCATCCCGGGCGCGCAAACAGCCACACCCGAGTACTTCGCAGGTCTTTAAAAGACCATTTTCTGGGAGACCTTATGCAATGGATGAGGCATAGTGAGAACAAATCTTTCAAAGGAATGCCTCTTAATTATCAGCAGTTATGTGCTAAGTGCCCATTAATACCGGTATCATCCCGCGACACACCCACCATTTGCAGGCGACACCGTACTGTGTTGAGACACACAGTTTGGAAAGCTCTGGTGTAAGTGCTTTTAAAACAAGCTTCTCTTTTTGTGATCTGGGGCGCCCTGGCATATTGTCAGTGGATTTGCATGCATGTTTTGGCCTCGTTCCTGCATTATGCGGTGTGTGTCTGATATGTAATACTTCTGTCTCGTTTCCAGCCCCACAATGTACCTACAAATCTTTGTGTTATGTTCGTAATGGCCATGAATTATTTGATTGCTGATCACAATAGCTGGCCTGGAGTCAATGCCGCCGCCAGATCGGATGCAGGACATTGTAGTCTCTGCTCCTTTTTAGGTCTGTTGGCCTGTAGCTACTTGCATTTTCAGCGCCAGCTGTATGCTAGGGGTCCACACTCAGAAAATTAGAGACTCATTCATAGTGAAAAACACATTTGTTTCTGTGATTGTACAATATTCACTCATGTGAAATGCAGCATTTAGCAAAACATTCTTTGTTGAACAACCCCAGCCATCTCCTATAATGCAAAGCTCAAATTACACTCAGCACTGACCAATGTTTACTGTTTATTCTACTGTCAATACATCATTGCAAAGGTCGGCTGTGTGATGCCCCAAAGGCAAAGTGATGTTTAAATGATGCCAAACTCTGACAAAAGTTACTGGTCAAATTTCCTTTAAAACACGCTGCTTACCATAACGGTTTTCAGGGACTCCTTTGGGAAATCGTCCTGGCTACAATAACTGCATGTAGCCACCTGTCATGTGAGACGCCTATCCAAATATTTTTCCTAAAGGCAGCAGCACGCAGTGGCGGCCAGCATGGCTCGTGGGTGGGGCCCCGCGGGGAGGGAGGGGGGTTTTAATTTAATTATATATTTTTTTTAAACGTACCTTTCCGCCGGCGTGTTCTGCGTCTTGTCGGCTCCGGCTCTCCTGCCTCCAGCAGGAGCAGGAAGCAGGCAGCCACCCTCCCTTCCCCTAAGCCAATCACGACGCTGCAATGGCAGCGTTGTGATTGGTGGGGACGCTGCCCAGCCAGGGGCTTACAGGCAGGCCATGATCTCCATGCAGGCAGCTTTGCAGCCTGCATGGAGAAAGGGCAGAGTGCGCATGACTGGTTTGGGCGCCCCCAGAGGGGCAACTGAACAGTTATTGCGCCCTCAGGAGTGGGCACACCACTCCTTCTCTGTTTGCAGAGCAGCCCCGCCCACCCACAACTAAATACATGGTAATCATGGGAAGTTATTACCATTTTATGTTTCTGCTTCTCGCACTGCGAGAAAGCAGTGGGGCGATGCTCCGCCACCCTAATGGAGGAGCCGCCCCTGGCAGCACATAATTGTCTAGAATTTATAGTTTTATTATCTCATTCTAAGAAATTTTGTTCAGTTCTGACCAATC
Organism: Lissotriton helveticus; assembly: GCF_964261635.1. NCBI lineage: Eukaryota > Metazoa > Chordata > Amphibia > Caudata > Salamandridae > Lissotriton > Lissotriton helveticus. The sequence goes on along the minus strand of NC_136059.1, from coordinate 471,313,275 downwards.
TGTAACTACTGAAAATGCAGCATTTATCAGAATACTTCACAGAGTATAACAAGGATGTACTCCGTGCTCCCAGTTCAAAGAAGCCTTTAAAATAACTAGTTCTGCCCAGTGCTATTGGCTCATGAGTTGTAAATGTACTAGTTACCACAATATTTACCCAAAGTTGTTTGGAAGAGTAAACTAAAGCAGTGTTTGAATCATACTGACTTTTGACTAATGTTAAAAAACTCAATGAACTTCAAAATGCACCATTTACTAAAAACAAAAAAGAGCCTACATTTCCTTGGGTGGACATCCCCATAATCCTCATGTGAACTTATCTTAATACTGCAAAATGTTGAGTTTTCAATTCAAATCTTTATTTCGATCACATGATCATAAAAGATATGCAAAATTACCACATTGATTAAAATTCCACAGTATAAGTAAGTCGTTAATATTAATACATTGGAAATTTAATAAGAGAATGGTAATAAAAGGGGTGGCAGTGAGTCAGAGGCTAAGAATTTTCAAGAGTCTCCAGCCATCTTTATCAGTCTCGTTCGAATAAGCCACATTGCAGTTAAAAATTTTGCCAAGGCAAACAACAATTGGCGGCGATAACTCTGTCTTTAAGACTCTGTATGCAGGTAAAAGTGTTCTACAACCCAAGTTTTTAAGAAGGGGGACGAGCCAAAATTTCCTGCTTTTCTGGTAGGCTTGGCAGAAAAAAATCACGTGCACCTCATTCTCCTTTGTGTGGTCACATGCCGGGCACGTCTCTGTGGGAGACCGGCAGGACCATGCTTTGGTAAAGGACATTAAAGGGAGGGTCCCGTACCTCCATTGCAGGAATAGTTCTCTTGTTAGGACAGGAGTCATGCCGTCCAAAACACTTTCAAGGTTATATGAGTCTTTAGTTGTAATAAAGCAATGTGTCAGAGATCCCTCTCGTGCGCTATCCAGGGTTCGAAGGAGCATTTTGTCATAATATGCTCTGGACAGCTCTTTCCTTGGGATCCTGATAATTGTGCTTTCCGGTTCTGACCATAGTTCTGGTAGTCCAAGGGTCTCGCAAGTTCTCTTGATGTATTTTAACCAAGGGGTCTTGGTGGCATTAGGTAAGGATAAAAATTCCTGTAACTCAGATCTATAGGAGGGAAGATCTTGACTGCTCCAAAGACGCCGCCAAAATGTTAATGGTTTGAGGCCTAGTTCCTCCATAATAGGCCTCAGACCCAGGTCCAGTCTCAGAGGCAGGAGTGGGGTGCTCAGGGGAAGGGCTGTCAGCTGCCTCAGAAATTTATTCTCTGTGGTTAGCAAATTGGGCGATGGAATGTGGCCCCACATCTCTCCCCCGTAAGTAACACCCCCCCGCGCCTGTGCTTTATAAATTTGGATAGCAGGGCTGAGAGGGCGATATGATGACTTAGTCGCAATTCTCATAATACCTCCCGCCTTCTGGGCCAATTTCATGTTCGCCTTTGTCTGTTGTGCCCCCCACGTAAGGTTTTGGTTTAGAGTTATCCCCAAGTACTCTATTGTGTAAACCCTTTCCAAGCGCACTGTGCCAAGCAAAGGGTTTGGACGCTTGGAGGACATGGGGTTTAGGATCATGAATTTTGTTTTCTGCGGGTTGATTTCAAGTCCCCTTTCTGTGCAGAATTCCAGGAAACCGTCTAACACCCGCTGTATGCCCATCGGGGATTTGGACAGCAGCAGGGTGTCATCCGCAAACATGATTGCGGGCACCCTGCTGCCGGTCAATTTTGGGGCGTCAGTATTTGCAATCCCCGCCAGGTGGGCGATTACCCCGTTCACGAAGAGGCAGAACAGGGTCGGTGCGAGCACACAACCCTGTCTCACCCCTCTGCGAACGGGGAATCTTTCAGTTAAATTACCACTTCTCCCACACCTGACGCATGCAAAGTTGTTATGATGTAGTTTTATCAGGATTGCGAGGATGTCTTTCGGGACGCCTAACTCTTCCATTACCCTCCACAGTTTTGATTTTGGCACCAGATCGAAGGCGGCACGTAGGTCCACGAAAACTGTGTACAAGGTGCCGCCCTAGATCAATGCAGTCCTCCAGTGCATGAGGTTTAATCTGAATATTTGGTCGATTGTAAAGACCCCCTTCCTAAATCCTGCCTGGTATGGGCTCAGGGTATCTGTTTCCTCAAGCCAGTTCTGCAAGCGGTCCAATATTAGCCTGCAGAAAAGCTTCTGGGATACATCGATAAGGCTTATTGGACGGTAGTTGGCTGGGAGCAGAGGGGAACCCTTTTTAAATATTGGGACCACCTCTGCACCCAGCCAAGTGTCCGGGACCTCCATTCCCCTGAGGATCGCATTAAATATCAACAGGAGGTAGGGGGCCCATATCCCTGACTCCTGCTGGAAGAGATCTCCAGGCACCCCATCGAGCCCCGGGGCTTTGCCTGCTGCCAAGCCCGCAATTGCTGCCCGGACTTCTTTTTCCATGAAGGGTTCACCCTCCTGGTCACTCGCTATAATGCAGTGGGGTGCACTCAAGGCCGGATCCTCTAATGCGTATAGGGACTGAAAGTGGTTTTGCCAAACGCTCGGGGCAATGTTGGATTTGATTGCCGACGGGAGGTCTTCTGACCCATTGTTGACTAGCCGCCAGAATTTACGAGAGTCTTTGGTGGCTAATGCACCCGAGAGTTCCTCCCAGTGTTGTTGGTCCCACTCGGCCTTAGCATTTGCCAGCAGTATCTTACCTGCCCGTCTTCTGGCTTGTATCTCCTCCCGGCATCTACGCGCCTTAATTGCGAGTAGGAGTTCACGTTTCGAGTCCCGGCATGTGGCATTGTACCAGGACTTTTTGTGTAACCCGCTAGTTCTAACCGTGCCATTTACAAAGAGATCTAACTCCAAGGTATTTATTATATCTTCGTGGGTTCGCCATAGCTGCTCTCTATTTTCCCCATTGCCGAGATCCTTACCAAGAGCGAATGCCTTTTCCAGCACAGGGGTAATTCTGGCATAGAGCCTGGCTAGCCTATCCCCATTTGTGGCCAATTTTCCCCACCTAACTCTCCTCCTATTATTCTCCAGGAGTAACCCTGTCTTTACACTTTCATTATCCTGTCCCATGAGCTCGATGCCTGGCATGGCATATTCAAGTTCAAGGGCGTTGTGATCACTGTCCCCTCTGTCCAATACCCTGAAGTCAATGATTCGTGACCAACAAGAGAGTTGGACTAGGACATAATCTAGTCTGGATTCACTTCCTACTTTATTAAAGGTGCATTTGCTTGGAATGTCTGATTTAATGCGCCCATTACAAGCCCTTAGTCCGTGTTTAAGGGTGAGGGCGGTGACCTGCAAAGCAAGGGAAGTCCAAGCTCTCGGTGGGGGTGCCACCATGGCAGGTATCAGCCATCTTGAATCCTCGGAGGAGGAGGGTCCATCAAGAAGGCCAAGCAGTGGCTCATAGTGCGAATTCAAGTCTCCTCCAACCACATATGGGAGGTCTCTTGGAATTTCGCCCAAAAAAGTCGAGAGTTCCTCAATAGTATTCGATTCGCGTTGCAAAGCTACAGGTCGCGAGTAGACATTTATTATCATCAGTTTGGAGGAGTTTGGCCATTCTAACAGGACAGGTAATATGTCTTCAGAATCAGCAGTTAGCCGTCTGGCCTGGCAACCTAAATGAGAGGCTACCCAAGTTGCCAACCCTCCTGACGGTCGTCCCCTCCCCCCCATTTAGCAGGTTTTGAAAACATAGCAAACCCCGGGCTAGTATACTCCTCTCTTGCCCAGGTTTCCTGGAAGAGGCAGAGGCTTTTTGAGTTGATAAAAGAGGTCCACTCCGGGCAATCTATTTTATTACCCAGCCCAGCTACATTCCATGAAATCAGGTTGAGTATTAGAGGTCTTGGAGATGGTAACACGGTGCCAGGATGTTTGTTCTCTTTTGTAACAGGATTTACCATTGGATGTTGTAGCAGATTCCCCTGACCAGCCCCTAGATTACTACCATTGCCCAATGTATCTACTATAGAGTGACCGGAGTCCTGGCACTGTACAAGATCATTGGGAGCAGTTATCAATTCTAGTGACACCTGGGGTTGTTCACAATGGATAATTCTATCCTCACTACCATCTATTAGATGGGATTGATGCTGGTCCTTACCTTTGGGCTCAAGCAGTCAGTCAACCATTTCAAGGCTGCTGTACCTATTAGAGGTAGGGAAGTAAGCTGGCTGGTGGATTCTATATGGCCCCGGCACTCCTCTCACTCTTCCCCCCCATCCACCCTTCCTCCTAGTGCTAAACTCCCACCCCTCTTCATCGCCATAAGGGGGTAAATATTCGGGGACCATACTCCTATGTGGATATGTGTCCCTCCTCCCATCGCGGTTGTTCTCCCACTCTTCTAGCAGTTCTTGATGATACCCCCATCTTTGGTCTTCTAATGAATACATATTCGATGGGTAGAAGAATGAGAGAGGGAGAGACTGGATGTGGCTCCCTTGGTCTTCGGGGGCCCAGCTACAGATGTAGGAGGCTGTCCTAGGTTCTCTAAAACTAACCACCACACAATCGCCTCTGATTGTTTTTCTCATGTTTCCAACCCAGATAGTCCGTCTCACCATAAGAACGTCACTTGTTGTACCTTGGGGGTGGGGTCTATGTATAGACAACCAGTTGATGACTTTGTTCTTAAGGGAGGCAGTCGTCTCTATAGCGGTAGATTTTAGCTCAGGTACACCCGCCAAGATTACTGTGTAGGGGTACGCCTCAGGTGATAGACTCACAGGTTTAATTTTGCGGGGGTTATTTGGGATGTTATCTAGGGGTTTTAGGTCACTCTGCAATTTGTCCGAGGGAATGACAGTATCTTTAGGGGGTGTATTTATGATTGGGGGGGAGTGGTGGTGCCTGGGTTTGTGAAGGTAAAATGGGTTTCTTTGTAGTAACCAAGGGTTGTGAGGTTTTGTTTTGATTGGGTTTATGTTGTGTGTGTTGAGAAGTAACTGGACCATTTTTCTTTATTGAGACTGTACGATCGATACCCATTTTAAGCTTTGGTTCTAGCCCCCCTTTAGCTCCTTTAGTTTCTGTTTTCAGGCTATCTGCCAGCTGGACTGTAGATTTTTCAATGTTGACCAGCCTCACTTCGATCTTTATCAGCCGGGCTTCAAGGGGGCCTAGGAGAGACCTGAGAAGAGAACCTATGTCTGCAAGTGTAATATCCTCACTAGTGGATTCCATTAAAATGTTGGTGGAGTGAGAAGGTGTGCCCATGGGTACAATAAGTACTGGTGGGGCCTGCATGCTGTTCTTGGATGATTGACTGGAGGTGTTACTACCAGAGCTAGCAACATCCTTTGCGGGGTTGGACTTAGATGTTTTTGACGTGCATCCTCCCTTAGTTTGCCCCCCTTTCTTCCTTTTTTGAATTTCTCCTTCCCTTGCTCCCCTTAAAAAATCCGAGACGTTCTCACTAATGGTAACTATGGCTGAGTCGGGGTTGGGGGATTGAAGTGGGATAGGTGGTATTTGGCCCGTCGGTAGGGTCATTAGGCTCATATCCTCAAGATCGTTTAAGGCCTCCAAGGTGAGGTCTGGGTTGGTAGATGGCTTGTTAGCCCCTAGGCCCTCATGGGTAGAGTTATTGGCCTCTGGCCTTCCTTCGGGAGTCTTAGCCAGAGCCATTGGGCCCATTGATGATCTCCTTACCCAATCAATTTCCTGTGAAATGCGTCTTTCCAGCACGGTGATTTCATCTATCAAAAGTGATCCTGCCTTAACAAAGTAATTATCGATGGTACCTTTAGCGGCTCCTGCCACAGCCTGCGAGGATTTACTCCTTGTTTCCCTGGTACACATCTCGACGTCAATGTGGTCAGGGTCTTGTGGCGAGTATGATGTTGAAATGATACAACCAAGAGGGGTGGCCCGGTCACTGCCATCCTCGAACGGCCTCAAACGGCCCGCCCTTTGCCCGGGCTTCGCTCCGTGCTTCGTTCCGCGCGCGTCCCGCGTGCGCGGGTATTGGTCTTGTTATGTACGTGTACTCTGTGGGCGTGTCTTACAGGGAGAGCGGGCCAGGTGTCAGCTATTGGCCACGCAGGGACTCCTGGTCAATGGAGTCCCTGCCTTCACGCTCGCAGCCCTGTATCGCCACCACAGACTCCGCAAGCTGCCCTTGTGATGCGGGACCCGCGGAGCGGGTCCGGCGAACAGTGTCCGGTGCTCAGGAAGCGGGGCAGAGCAGGTGGGTAAAAGACAGAGAGTCCTGTGATCCGCTTGCAGCGAGATGCCTCAGAAAAGATTTCCACCAGGTCCGAGGAAAGGTGCAGGTTTTCACAAAGCCGGTGGTCTGTGGGCGTGTCTTACAGGGAGAGCGGGCCAGGTGTCAGCTATTGGCCACGCAGGGACTCCTGGTCAATGGAGTCCCTGCCTTCACGCTCGCAGCCCTGTATCGCCACCACAGACTCCGCAAGCTGCCCTTGTGATGCGGGACCCGCGGAGCAGGTCCGGCGAACAGTGTCCGGTGCTCAGGAAGCGGGGCAGAGCAGGTGGGTAAAAGACAGAGGGCCTCATTTATGAAAAGTGACGCATCGCTGCGTGAAAACAGCGATGCGTCGCTTTTCACTGCGCTCTCCCTGCGACATGATTGATGCGTCATATTTATAATATGACGCATCATGTCGCAAGGAGTTACAGATACGTCAGTATTTCTGCCGTATCTGTAGGCGCAAAAGTGACGCATTGCTGGAGTGTGTCACAAAAGTGACGCAACTCCAGCAATGCTTCCTTTCACATGGGGAAAGCCCCATGTGAAAGGGCTTGCGTCAGTCTTACGCCTGCTGTGAGGCAGGCGCAAGACTTTGACACAACAGCGTCCTAAAAGTGACGCAGTGAAATCTCATAGATTTCACTGCGTCACTATTACAAGGCTTTTTGCGGGTGAACGCCCCCTCTGCATACATTATACCTGACGCAGGTATAATGTAGCGCAGGGGTTTACAAAGTGACGCATCTGCTTAGATACGTCACTTTGTAAATAGTGCGCATCAGGAGGCAAGTTTTACGCCGCCGATGCGTCACAAAAAGTGACGCATCGGAAGCGCAAAACTCACGCAAGGCCTCATAAATGAGGCCCAGAGAGTCCTGTGATCCGCTTGCAGCGAGATGCCTCAGAAAAGATTTCCCAATACACAACTACGAGTCCCAGAATGCACCGGGACAAAAATCAGGATAGTGCAAGGAAAGGAGCTGCGACGTCCGCGAGGGCCGCAGGTCGCAAGTCTCTGGCCGCTCCACTTCACAAAACAAAACAATGCCAGACGCAGCCGCTGGAGGTCCAACAGCAATGTCACACTGTTCATGCGCACCGTTGTAGCCTTGCACTCAAAACTGCACCATTTACCAGAACATTTCTTAAAAATTCCTCTGGGTAGACACATGCAAAGAGGTAGTACCCTTCGCAGCACTACCCAAAAATGTCCTCCCAGGAAACCCCATAACATCTTATAAAGTGTTTGCAATTGCACAAAAACTGTTTTGAAATCACAGCAATTGGAAACGTCCTATTAGTTGATCGGCTGGCATTTTGATTTTCGTATTGTGCTCATGTTAGACATAGCTTGCTCTGTCGCTTTTGATGTTTTCAGCCTCACTCTCGTGCTTTCTATTGGTAAGGAAGGATTCACAAACGTTCTTGAACTGTATTTTTTAAAGGCCTTTTTTAACTCTTGCCTGGACAGTGCATGCGCTGTTGGTTGGAGTCCACATCTTTCATGCCCTTGTTTCTCAGAGTCAATACCTCCAGCTTCCCGGTTTCTTCCAGTGTATGTTGGGTGCCATGGAGCATGGACCAAGTACACTTTCCTGTCCGTGGCCAGCGTCTGTCCACTGGCAGTTTTTAATTATTTTTTTTCATTATTTTCTTGGGATGCACTCCATAAGAATCTCTACCCATCCCTTCTACCCTACACACATTCTATTGTTCTTTAACTTCTGTAAGAAATAAAAATGTGTAGTAGATGTATAATTCTTAAATCTCTGGAGGCACAACACCCAGGGTAATGTGTTGGATGGCTACACACTTATAAGGTCCAAAAGGCGAAACAAATTGGCTATGCCAGTGCTTCTTTAATGATGACATACCTCTGACAATTCCCCCTCTTCCCCTAATTACTCGATGAAAGCACACGATGGGTCCGATTGTATAATCTGTATCACCATCACTGGTGCCAACAGGAGGCGCCAAACACCCGCTACTGCACAATATTTTGGGACCCTTTTTGCAGTCAGACTCATGATGATTGCGTGTGCGTGTTTGGGGGGCGGTGGTATTTCTATACTAACGCGAGTATGAATATACCAGGATGCAATAGCCCCTGAGAGACGCCATGGCCGAAAATGTAAAACACTGTTAACACATAAGCACAGTGATGAAATGTAGAAGAGATATTGTTATTAAAAAAAACGAAAGACGCACGCGCGTACAAACACCTTTAAATAAAACAACGAGCGCGCAGACACCCGCCGCGGGGCGGGATTGTGGTAGCGGTCTAGTTGTTCCGGAGACGGAACAGGAAGCAGCTAGGCAGGAAGCGGAAGGCGGCCATGTTGTTTGCTGGCGCCGACCGCGATAGGAGTCACGCAGCCCCGGCGCTCCGAATAAATACCTTACTTTAAAATCTAAACGGTGTCAATCATCATCATTACAATGGCGACGAGTCGGGATCTTTAAAGACCCGCGCAAACACACGCTACCTCGGCGATCACACCCGCATTGAGCGTGAGACACAGAATGAACCCCGGAGCGTGGCAGAGGAGCTGGGACCAGTGAAGTTTTGGCGCGAAGGTGAACCACCACGTCCCCATGCCAAGCAACTGACAGCCAGCCAGCCAAGCACAGTGCACCACCCTACCAAGCTGAAATAAAAACGCCCAGAAAAACGCCCAGACAGCAGAGAGCACCAAAGGACAGTGAGGGACCACTGCTGACAACTAGGAGGGCACGGCAGTGTGTGCACAGCGGAGGAACATCACCTGGTGACCAGGTACCCGGGCAGAGTGACACACGCTGGCGCAAAACGCAGGCTCATCACGTCCAGGGACGGTAGGGGCAAGGCAGGCGACATCCGACACCACTAGGGGCACGCTAGTGGAGGAGAGTGAAGAGGAGAACGGGGGAGACGAAGGAGTGGAGCAGGACGCTCCGGGCAGTCCGACCAGGCAGGCGAACGCCGCATCTACTGGAAGGAGGAACGCACCAGCCATGGCGAACCCGAGCAATTCCCTCACGCAGCTAGTGCCATTCCTTACGAAGAGCGGGGAACCTGAGAGAAAATGGGAGGACTGGAAGAGGTACTTCCTAAATTACCTAGAAGCATTAGAAGAGGAGGGCGACACTCCGTTCACAAGCAAAAGGAAAAAGAAAATTTTGCTCCACAATTTAGGCCCAGAAGGGCTCAGGATCTACGACACCATTGTGAAAGGTGAGAGGACGGCGGGGGACGCGGAAGTGTTTGATCACGCCATTGAGGATTTAGACGCACATTACAGACCAGTGGTGTGTGTCGCAATTGACAGGTTCAATTTCTTTCAGAGAAAGCAGAAAAATGGAGAATCAGTGGACGAATACGTGGTTGCACTGAAGAAGTTGGCCATCACCTGCAAGTTTGGAGCCCTACATGATGAACTCGTCAGGGACCAAATAATTATGCATACAACCAGCTCTCACATTCAGGAGAAGCTGTGGGTCAACGGCGACGCTCCCCTCAAGGAGATCTGGGCGATGGTAAAGAAGGCCGAGTTGTCGAAGAGGTGTGCTCAGGCGGCGAAGAGAGAAGCCCAAGAATCTCAGGCGGTGTGCAGAGTGATGACGCCCAACAGGAATGATCGATGGAAACAGAGTGATGCGAGGAGGAACCAAGGAGGTAGCAGAGCAGAGTTCAATGCAAGACCGCAGTCGGACGGCAGGACACACAAAGCGGGTAAAGCACAGTGTTACCGGTGCGGCAGCAGCTCTCACTTGGGCAACGACAAGGCATGCCCCGCCTTCAGGGCCAAGTGCTCCTACTGCAACATATTCGGACACTATGAGAAAGTGTGTCGCAGGAAGCCCAAAAGCGCAGTGGTGCGGCTGGTGGACCAAGAGCAAGGAGGAGATCCCAGCGACCAGGAAAGTGCAGTGGAAGAGGAGGAATTCCTCTACATCGACGTACAGATTTTGGAAATGGATGGCTCCAACACGGATAGACCCAGACTTGACATGCACATAGGGGGAGTACCCCTGGAGATGATTGCGGACAGTGGAGCACCTATATCTATAATCCAGAGACGGGTGTGGGAGACAGATTTCGCGCCCATTCTCAAAGACACTTTGTTACCCATGGATGTGAGACCGGTAACGTACACCGGACAAAAGATTCCCATGCTGGGCTATTGTCCACTCATGTTCGAATTTAGAGGCCGGCAGGCGCAATGTAAACTGTATGTGGCTGAGAAAGGCCCATCTGTACTAAGTTGGAAGGACCAAGGGGCATTGGGAATTCAACTCAACCCGGGTGGCATAGAGAAAATTCTACTGATGGACATGGAAGTAAAGGAGAATGTGCAGTTGTGGCGGGCAACGTATCCGAGAGTCTTCAACGGGCAGATTGGAGAGCTGAGCAAATACACGCATCTCATCAAACTCAAAGAAGGAGCGGTGCCGGTAGTGCACAAAGTGAGGAACATCCCGTTCCGCAGCAGAGAGGCGGTACAAATGGAATTGGAAAGGCTGGAGAGGGAAGGCGTCATCAGAGCAATTGAGAGTGCGGAATGGCTATCTCCCCTGGTCGTTGCCCAGAAGCCCAACGGCAAGGTACGTCTATGTGTAGACCTGAGAGAGTTAAATAAGAACATTGTCGTGGATAAATTCCCTCTTCCGCGCATCAATGAGATGTTGGCTAAAACTAAGGATGTCACATGGTTTTCCACGGTGGACCTATCATCCGCCTACCATCAAGTGAAGCTTCACCCATCGTGCACACACCTCACCTCCTTTATCACGCCATTTGGGTGTTATGAGTTTGTGAGGATGCCGTTCGGCCTTGCCTCGGCAGCGGCCGTATTCCAGAAAATAATGCACAAACTGTTGAAAGACCTGAAGGATGTCCTTTTCTTCCAAGATGACATTTTAGTGATGGGGAAATCAATGCATGATCACAACGCAAAGCTTCACAAGGTGCTACAGAAGCTGCAAGACAATGGGTTGACGGCTGAATGGTCCAAGTGCAGTTTGGGAGTTCAGTCTGTCACATATCTCGGTCATGAGATTAGTGGACAGGGAATAACACCCAAGAAGGCAAACATCAGAGCCATCGAAGAGGCACCCACTCCAGAAAAGAAGGAGGATGTTCGGTCATTCTTAGGAATGGCTGAGTATTACAGCAAGTTCATCCCACAGTTCGCAACCAAGACACACTTTATGAGACAACTGCTCAAGGATAGAAACAGGTTCCAGTGGAGTAAGGAAGAGCAAGCAGAGTTCGATGCACTCAAACGAGAAATGAGCACTGCTATTCCCCTCAAGGGCTTCGATCCCAGGGCTGAATCCGTTCTCACCACGGACGCAAGTGACCGAGGCCTAGGGGCAGTCCTGATGCAGAGGGAGGATTCAGGTGTGATGTCTACGGTCAGCTTTGCCTCCCGTTCGTTGACGCCTAGTGAGGAGAAGTTCAGCGTGGTGGAGAAGGAAATGCTGGCTGTAGTCTGGGCCGTGGAGAAATTCAGGCAGTATCTATGGGGGGCCAAGTTCCTTGTCAAAACGGACCACAAGCCATTAGTTCGTGTCCTGACGTCGAGCGGACATGATCATGCCACACCCAGAATCGCCAAGATGACCCTCCGATTATTGGACTTTGTCTATGATGTTGAACACATACCAGGGCCCCAGAACAAAGTGGCTGACTTTCTTAGCAGGGCGGCGGCCATGGACGAGGCACAGAATGAGGAAAAGAATGAATGGGAAGGATATATGGTAGCAACCATTCAGGACACTGAGGAAGTAATAAGTGCCCAAGACTGGGAAAGTGCCTACAAAGAAGACACGGATCTGGAAGCAGTGAAAGGTTACGTGACACATGGCTGGCCTGAGAAGAGACATTTGAAGGAGGAGTTGAAAAGGTACTGGGAAGTTCGGGAGGAGCTGTCTATAGCGGACAACCCGGTGTTCCTACTCCGTGGTGACAAGGTGGTACCACCCCAGAGCATATTGGAACGGCTGATGTCCTTACTCCATGAAGGGCACCAAGGGATCACGAAGACAAAAGCATTGGCCAGACAGGCATACTGGTGGCCTGCCATTGATGCACAAGTTGAACGGCACGTGCGCAACTGTGAGTCCTGTGCTAGGGCTGACAAATCTCAAAGCATGCTCAGGCCGCCATTGGGAAGATTTCCTATTCCGGAAGGTCCATGGGAAATGTTATCGGTGGCCATAATGGGGCCGGTCCTGGACAAAGATGGTACTCCGAAGTATGTACTAGTGGCAATTGATAAGTATTCCAAGTGGCCGGAGCTGCAAGTATTGGAACAGGTGGACACTGAGGCGGTGATACGTTTTTTGCGCACCACGTTTGTCAGCGAGGGCATCCCAAGGATCATCACCTGCGACAATGGTCCCCAGTTCACGTCTGAGAAGTGGATCGCCTTTACCAGCAGGAATGGCATTGAAGTGAAACACTCCCCGATCTACCACCCCGCTGGAAATGGACAGGTGGAGCGCTTCAACCGGGTGATAATGGGCACCATACAAGCAGCGATTGAAGATGGCCTAGATTGGGAAAGAGAGTTGGAAAAAATGATCTGGGCATATCGCATTACACCCGGAAGTACGGGCTATAGCCCCTTCAAGATCTTAAGAGGCAGGGAAGCATTCACCAAAGACAATGCGGCCTGGAAGAAATTGGTGGTGCAGAGCAAGTGGTCACCAGCGGTGGTAAGAAAGAACCTAGAGAGAGCACAGGACATATACACTGTGCATTACAACAAAAGGAGGAACACGCGCAGTACGGAATTGGACAAAGGAGAGTGGGTGAGGGTTAAACTCGCCATCAAAAAGAAGAAAGGGGAAAGTAAGTTTTCTCCACCCCTCAAAGTAGTGGAGCCATACTCCCGATCTGCACTGCTGAGCGACGGAAAGGTATGGTCTATGGACAGAATGGCCAGGTGCAGCAAGATAATGAAATGGGAGGAGGAGATAGAAGAAGGAGCGGAACAGGTCATTGAAGAAGGAGAAGGTGAAGTGAGTGTGAGACAGGAAGAGAATGTCGGAGGAAGTGGAGAGAGACAAGGAGAGAACGTCGACGCGGCTGATGGGAGATCTGCAGGTGAAGGAAGTGAAAGGGGGAAGCCAACAAGAGAAGGAAACAGAAGAGAAGGAAGTGGTGAGAAGAGAGAGAGAGACAGAGAAGAGGAAAGCAATAGAGAACTAAGAGATAAAGGTATGATGGAAGGTGAGAGGAAGGAAGAGAGAATGGAGACTCGTGCAGGAAGAAGAACCAAGGTGCCGGAGAGATTCAAAGATTTCGTGATGGACTAGAAGTAAGACATTGTAAATTGTTGTGTGATTAAAAGGGGGGAGATATGTGGTAGCGGTCTAGTTGTTCCGGAGACGGAACAGGAAGCAGCTAGGCAGGAAGCGGAAGGCGGCCATGTTGTTTGCTGGCGCCGACCGCGATAGGAGTCACGCAGCCCCGGCGCTCCGAATAAATACCTTACTTTAAAATCTAAACGGTGTCAATCATCATCATTACAGGGATGTTGATTGGCATCTACAACTATTGCGTGCGCGTGCCCGATACAGCAAAAACTGATTGTCACGTCTATTGTTGGTACAGCTCTAAATCAGCTCCAGCCAAACGAACTGTGGACCCGTTTTGGGGCAACAGTTACTGTTTTTCAATGTCTAATACTTTCCATATTGTTTATTTTGGATAGAGTGTAATCCCAAGATCCCCAGGTCAACATTATCCTCCTACTGCAGTCAGGATCGCTGTCTTTCTAGTTTAAGATGAATTTGTTCTAGTGACCGCTTGGTGGCACTGCGGTACAGCAACTTTGCTACAGATTCAAGTATCTCACTTTATTTAATACAGTGTATGATAACTCTTGTGGAAAACTGGCGTAAGCAGTATCGGCGGACGAACCATTGTTTTTCCCGTTCATCCACGGGGTGGGAATAAACATACAGGGGTAGATTTACAAGCCCCTTGCAACAGTTTTGCGCCACAGGGGCGGTGTAAAAATTGAGCTAATTTACAATGTGACACAGCCCTGCGTCACATTTATATCTGCGTCAGGTATAATGTATGCAGGTAGGTGTTCCCAAGCAAGAAAGCCATGTAAAAGTGATGCAGGGCCTCTCTGCAGGGCATGACAGGCGGACCCCCACCATGAGGGCCTCTGCAGGGCATGACAAGCGGAGCCCCACCAGGAGTGCCGCTGCAGGGCATTGCAAGCGGAACCCCACTGTGAGTGCCGCTGCAGGGCATGACAGGTGGAGCCCCACCATGAGTGCCGCTGCAGGGCATTGCAAGCGGAGCCCCACTCTGAGTGCTGCTGCAGGGCATGGCAAGCGGAGCCCCACCGTGAGTGCCGCTGCAGGGAATTGCAAGCGGACCCCCACCGTCAGTGCCGCTGCAGTGCATTGCAAGCGGAGCCCCAACGTGAGTGCCGCTGCAGGGCATGACAAGCGGAGCCCCACCATGAGTGCCGCTGCAGGGCATTGCAAGCGGAGCCCCACTGTGAGTGCCGCTGCAGGGCATGACAAGCGGAGCCCCACCGTGAGTGCCGCTGCAGGGCATTGCAAGCAGAACCCCACTGTGAGTGCCGCTGCAGAGCATGACAAGCGGAGCCCCACCGTGAGTGCCGCTGCAGGGCATTGCAAGCGGAGCCCCACCGTGAGTGCCGCTGCAGGGCATTGCAAGCGGAGCCCCGCCGTGAGTGCCGCTGCAGGGCATTGCAAGCGGAGCCCCACCGTGAGTGCCGCTGCAGGGCATTGCAAGCGGAGCCCCACCGTGAGTGCCGCTGCAGGGCATTGCAAGCGGAGTCCCACTGTGAGTGCTGCTGCAGGCAATGACAAGCGGAGCCCCGCCGTGAGTGCCGCTGCAGGGCATTGCAAGCGGAGTCCCACTGTGAGTGCTGCTGCAGGCTATGACAAGCGGAGCCCCACCGTGAGTGCCGCTGCAGGGCATTGCAAGCGGAACCCCACTGTGAGTGCTGCTTCAGGCAATGACAAGCAGAGCCCCTCCGTGAGTGCCGCTGCAGGGCATTGCAAGCGGAGTCCCACTGTGAGTGCTGCTTCAGGCAATGACAAGCAGAGCCCCGCCGTGAGTGCCGCTGCAGGGCATTGCAAGCGGAGCCCCACTGTGAGTGCTGCTGCAGGGCATGACAAGCGGAGCCCCACCGTGAGTGCCGCTGCAGGGCATTGCAAGCGGAGCCCCGCCGTGAGTGCCGCTGCAGGGCATTGCAAGCAGAGTCCCACTGTGAGTGCTGCTGCAGGCAATGACAAGCGGAGCCCCGCCGTGAGTGCCGCTGCAGGGCATTGCAAGCGGAGTCCCACTGTGAGTGCTGCTGCAGGCTATGACAAGCGGAGCCCCACCGTGAGTGCCGCTGCAGGGCATGGCAAATGGAGCCCCACCATGAGTGCCGCTGCTGGGCATTGCAAGCGGAACCCCACTGTGAGTGCTGCTGCAGGCAATGACAAGCGGAGCCCCACCGTGAGTGCCGCTGCAGGGCATTGCAAGCGGAACCCCACTGTGAGTGCTGCTTCAGGCAATGACAAGCAGAGCCCCTCCGTGAGTGCCGCTGCAGGGCATGGCAAGCGGAGTCCCACTGTGAGTGCTGCTTCAGGCAATGACAAGCAGAGCCCCGCCGTGAGTGCCGCTGCAGGGCATTGCAAGCGGAGCCCCACTGTGAGTGCTGCTGCAGGGCATGACAAGCGGAGCCCCACCGTGAGTGCCGCTGCAGGGCATTGCAAGCGGAGCCCCGCCGTGAGTGCCGCTGCAGGGCATTGCAAGCGGAGTCCCACTGTGAGTGCTGCTGCAGGCAATGACAAGCGGAGCCCCGCCGTGAGTGCCGCTGCAGGGCATTGCAAGCGGAGTCCCACTGTGAGTGCTGCTGCAGGCTATGACAAGCGGAGCCCCACCGTGAGTGCCGCTGCAGGGCATTGCAAGCGGAACCCCACTGTGAGTGCTGCTTCAGGCAATGACAAGCAGAGCCCCGCCGTGAGTGCCGCTGCAGGGCATTGCAAGCGGAGTCCCACTGTGAGTGCTGCTGCAGGGCATGACAAGCGGAGCCCCACCGTGAGTGCCGCTGCAGGGCATTGCAAGCGGAACCCCACCGTGAGTGCCGCTGCAGGGCATGACAAGCAGAGCCCCACCATGACCATGAGTGCCGCTGCAGGGCATTGCAAGCGGAGCCCCACCGCCAGTGCCGCTGCAGTGCATTGCAAGCGGAGCCCCACCGTGAGTGCCGCTGCAGGGCATGGCAAATGGAGCCCCACCATGAGTGCCGCTGCTGGGCATTGCAAGCGGAGCCCCACCGTCAGTGCGGCTGCAGGGCATTGCAAGCACAGCCCCACCGTGAGGGCCACTGCAGGGCATTGCAAGCGGAGCCCCACCGTCAGTGCCACTGCAGGGCATTGCAAGCGGAACCCCACTGTGAGTGCTGCTGCAGGGCATTGCAAGCGGAGCCCCACCATGAGTGCCACTGCAGGGCATTGCAAGCAGAGCCCCACCGTGAGGGCCACTGCAGGGCATTGCAAGTGGAGCCCCAGAGGAAGTGTGGCTAACTGGTTAGAAGCGGCAGACCCTGAAGCAGAGGTCGGCCCGGGACCAGGGTTCAATTCCCGACGCGGCAGGGTCTTGGGTCAATGTCCGCCGACTCGATAATTCTCGCTTAGGTGCCTACGCTAACCATGTGTCCCACTCTTCAACTCTGGGCAATAGCTTGCTTAATCTCCACAACGGCCCCAGCAACGCTGGGGATGCCTGGCTTCACCTTGGGGTGCCCTCTCACAGGGAAAGCCAGGACGGGTTTCCCAGCGGTATACAGCGCCAGGACGCCACGTAACGAGGTAACAGTGCGCTTTACAAGTATACATACATACAACGTGAGTGGCGCTACTGGGCATTGCAAGCGGAGTCCCACTGTGAGTGCTACTGCAGGGCATGGCAAGCGGAGCCCCACCATGAATGCCGCTGCAGGGCATTGCAAGCGGAGCCCCACTGTGAGTGCCGCTGCAGGGCATGGCAAGAGGAGCCCCACCGTAAGGGCCGCTGCAGGGCATGGCAAGCTGAGCCCCACCATGTGTGCCGCTGCAGGGCCTTACAAGCGGAGCCCCACTGTGCGTGCCTCTGGGGGGCCCTCTGCAAGTCATTCCGGTCAACTCACAGCATTGAGTGAATGTTTCTGCAGAACATCTCTGCGGGCCTGTCAGCCTCAGCCCAACACCATTCACTTTCAAATATACAAAATCCCGAATGCTTACTCTCCATCCTCCTGCAACACGTCACCATTTGCGTAAAGTAGCGTGCAGTCCTCCGGGAAATCTGAAAATAGCAGTTACTTCCATCCATCATATATGAAGGTTGTACATTGATGGCACGTTAAGCTGGGACATACTCAGCGCAACTGATTGTTCGTCAGAGAAATCTTAAGTAAGGTGACACACAAATGAGTATTTTAAACGTTGCATTGACAAGCATTAAAGAAAGAACGTAGGCAATGCAGAGAGAAATTGACGTGACATGCTGTCAGGCGCGCTACAGTCTTCGGAATGTTCTCTAATGTACGGATGTACTGTCAGTGCGTCTGGCCTTCATCCTCTCTACGTCCAGTCCATTTACCTGGACGTACCTTGCTGTAATCTTTACGCCTCTGGCTCTGGAGGCTGCAGACATAGGCTTGGTCAGCAGTTTCTAACTTCAACCAAGGCCTCATGAGAGCTGTGTGCACTTATGCCTGGCCATGACTCAATGTATACAGACAATGATGGACAGATGTAGAGTGTTGTGTTGCCGAAGCACCATGTTCTGTGAGAAGGAGCAGCTCTCCACCCAGAGATCGGGCACTATATAAATGAAAGAATTACTGCTCATCTGGAGAGGCTTTGGAAAGGTTGCCTAGGCATGTTTGAAATTTATGGCAGAATAGTAATACATGAAAATTACCCTGTTAATGTTATTCCTACATACGTTTTACTGGAAGTTCATGCACAGTCCCACACGCTACGCAGCCCTCCCTGGCGTCATTCAGGCATAAGTGTGAGCAGTATGACCAGCATGGAGAATGATTTTATGAATACCCACAAGCACTCTGTAGTGTGTGTTAACTCCATCTGTCCTGCAATGTCCTGACCTTTCTTTTGACATTTTGTGTAATACCACTGTGCCATGCATGCACAAGTTACAGCTAGGGCCACTGGAATTATGCGGCAGGAGAGGGCCTAATTATGAGGGGTGATACCCCAAAACCGGTCCCAAGATGCTTGTTTTCTAGCCCAGTTTGGACCCAGCCATATGCAAATCGGTCTTGACCCTGCTCCCCATGGGAACAGTCCAGCCTGAAATGCCAGGCCTTATCCCCCCTGGACTGGAAAACAAGCATCCTGGGACCAGTTTTAGGGTACCACCCCTCATCAGCCAGGCTAGCTTGAATCCAGCGGCATAGTGAGCACATGACCCACATCTAGGCATACCCTTCCCACTTAGGGCAACTATACCCTTCCCACTTAAGGCAACTATAGCAACACAAAAAAGATGATGGATGGAATTATGAACATTTTCATCCATTTACCCCCCCCTCCTCCAGTCACAGATCCGGGTTAAATCCATTGTTTTGTTGCTCACATTCCACCCCAGTTTGGACCAGCCATATGCAAATCAGTCTTGACCTTGCTCCCCATGGGAACAGCCCAGCCCGAACTGCCAAGACTGATCCTCCTGCACCATAAAACAAGCATCCTGGGACTGATTTTGGAGTGTCACCCCTCATCAGTCAGGATAGCTTGAATCTAGTGGCATTGCGCGCACAGGACCCATGTCTGGGCAACCCTCTCCAATTAGGGTGACTATAGCAACACAGAAAGATGATGGAACGGAAAGCCGAGAATGTTCAAGCACACATTGACTTATACCAAATTGCATTGGCATTTTGCACATGTGGTTGAAAAGTAAGGTTTTGTGAACCTGTCCTTGAACTTCCACAATAGAAATCGTACAATTATTTTCAGTAGAAATCTGCTTTCCATAACAATCTCCACGCACCTTGAAACAGTTTTGCTGGCCTTTTGCAATAATTCGAGTTTGCCACTAGATGGTAACTTACAACTGCTGTCCTGCTTTGCCTTTGGAAGTGCCACCGAGTCCTAAACTGATGTACACACCTACAAGGAGCCCGTAGTGATTTAGTGCACAATTAGTACTATGCACGAAGTTGGGACATTTGAGGTGGGTCGTCAGTAGCTAAAATTGGGTGCATCTGGGCCCTAAGTGCCCGCTGATGCCTAACTGTTGGTTAGTATTCCAGTGCTTACTGGTAGCTATTTCCCACTCCATAGATGGCACTTAGCTGAACATGCAAGTGTAATGCAGTAGTGGTGCTTTGTGGGTGACACTGCGGTAACTAGTGAATGAATGAATGAGGTCATTTATAAAGCGCAGCTATCACTCCGAGGAGTGGTGTGGTGTAACTGCCACTCCTGTCCTTTCTTGTGCTCTGGGGGTACTCAGTGGTGTGCAGCTGTGTAAGGACACACGGCACGACTGCAGCAGTTGATCTAATAGTAAGAATTTGAATTTAAAAGGGATTTAGAAAGTGTTTCTTGGTGCTAGCGTGGAATCTGAACTGAGGACGTCTCTTTGGTGTTCAGCCTATTTCTTATTTTCTTTCCAAACATGGAATAGTGCTGCTCTCTATGAATATGGAATGGATGTCGTGGAAGTAGAAAAATCTCCGTCCATTTCTCCACTAACGCCATTTTAGTTTGACACCCATCTCTTATTTCCTCCCACATTCAAAACAGAGAACTGTCAATATTTACCTCCCAAATAGATATCCTGTTTTAGAATGCTGTTGGGCTGGCTTGATGAGCCTCGGTGCTCATTAGAAGTTCCTTCTCTGGCCTCTATGGTTCATACCAGCTGCACGTTTGAATGCACCCCAGGGGACTTCAGACATTGTTGAAACAGCGTGTATAGACTTCTTTTTTAAACATACACTGATGCTATATACGTGCCTCTATAGCATAAATGATCATGCAAAGCCCATCAAACTGAAACGGATCAACAGAGATCAAAATGCTTTTTGCTGTGTCGATTGCCTCCCTCATAGCTCATTGAGGGAAACTGAAGGCACTTTCCGAGGGCCGCGAGCATTCGAGGGGTTCTCGCTGTTCAGCTCATGGCGCCTCGCTTTTCATGTAGACTCGAGAAGGCGCAGTCCTGGTTCCTTGCCAGTGTACAGAACACGATGTGATGTGTGCCACTTTAAGAAAGCATCCGTGCCAAGCCCCCTGTTTACTGTTTCAGCGAGGGAGCGGGGCGCGCGCACCTGAACTTTCTCTGGTTCGTATCATTGGGAAGAATGGGGCAGACGGTGAAGCTGGTATTCACTGCAACTCAAAATGTGCCACCGGCCTGCAGGCCCGACGAGTATCCTGCCCATATTGTGGGACCCTTCTTCAGACGAATCAAGCTGCAGGATTAGTGTTGCGCAAAAGCAAACGTGGCACTGTTTGTGAATTTCAAATGTATTTCCTGCATAATTTAGTGGTGGGTTAGATTGGCACGAGCCCAGAATGTGCGACTTCATAGTTAGAGAACAAGCCTCTGTTAGCCCCTGCGCTGTTCTGCTGAAGAGATGTGTAGAGCGCAGTATTGCATTTGTAGAGGTGTCGGAGTTCGGGCATTGAGGATTCTGTCACAGTCTGGTTTCTGATTGACGTGGCTCGTCAGTACTGCGCTGCTTCTGGGTGTGTGCCTGCTGGTGGGCGCTTGTTTTGATATAGCGCTCACTCACGGCCGAGGAAATCACCACTTGGGCTGGTTATCAGCAGAGGGAAAGAGCTGCCCTCCCCCTGCCAGCATGGGGGTGGCTGCAGCCAGTGATGCAGGGGCATTCGTGCAGGGCTTAGGGGTTTCTGGTCCCACTACACCCCTTGTATGGGCTTGCATTAGGACCCACAGCACCAGGAGTAAACCACTGCCAACCTATGCCACTTCCTAAATGCTAGTTAATAAATGTCTCAATGGAGCCTCGATGGCAGAACCATGTTCCATTCATAAGCAATATGCTATGTAAACAACGTCCATGGAATGCTAAGATTGACTCTGAATGCATAGAAAGCTGGCATTGACACTGGGGTCTGCCTGCATTGCATGTTTAATGGCAGCAACATGAAGCAGACTGAGCTAGTGGGCATGATCATTTGAATGTGCTGGGTGAGATGAAAGGGGCACATGCTTTGGGCATTAAGGGCTTTAAATTGCCCTTCATCTTATTCGGCACCATCACCTTTAATTGGGGTCTATGATGGGAGATGGGCAATTAACAGCTGTTAATGCACTGTTCAGAAGGCATTAACTAACCACTGTTGACACCCTGAGCAATAATTCTTAGTTATAAACACACAGTAGTTTGGTTCCAATGTTATTGGGGAACCTATAGATCAAGTAGGGGGAAACACTTGTATTCTGAATTGCAATTGACCAACGGGTGTCACACTTGCAAGGTTAATAGTCTGGAAACAGCAAGAAATGTGAAGTGCAGTGTATTGGTTAGCAAGCATTCGCCTGTAGGAAGTGTGCTTCCTGTATTTACGTAAACATGCACATATCGTACATACATTTTTTTTCACAATGATGAAACTGAATTTAAGATTTGAGATTGGGAGGCAGGGCCCTCCCATGTTCTGACAAGGCACATTGCGGTACTATAATGCTCCGTTTCGAAATACCAGCGATAACACCCTAACTTTCCATTTTGGAATACTCCAGACGAATGCATTTTGAGTTCCTTACACCTTTTCTGAACAAAATATTGTATAAACCTTGTTTTCTATCTCTTACAGTTGCACGCTGGGAAACATGTTTTACCATTCAACCTGTCTCTACATTCATTGCTAATTCTGTACAATATCACACTGATGCTCTAATAGAGGCATGAGTGAGAAACTGTGTATTCTTTTTCGTGACAAAAGACCAATACAGTTTATGGAAATGAATCACGGATAAAATGGTAGATAAGGGTCGGTGCCCAATGTATATAATGTTTTATTGATAAATGTGTCTGTTCAGTGGTAATCCAAAATAAACATGTGTGACTCTCATAACTCATAAGAGTAATATCTTCCTATTTGTAATACACTTAAAATATGAACATTCATTCAGAAAAAAATTCTAACGCTTTGATAGCTGTAAGAATTAGAAATATGAAACATGAGGTCCCATTAAAGCTTCCTGTATGTGGTGTTTCTATAGCGTGAATCTAGCCACAAGGCAGTAGCACTGTACAGGGTCAAAGACAAGCATGAATTCAGTGACTAATAGGAGAGGAAGCTGGGTTGTGGATGGTTAATGCTTGCTTTTCCTTTTGGGAAAGGATGCTGGCAAACAAAGCCTCTAAAAGAACCTCTCAGCGGGCTGGTCCTCCGAAGCAGAGTCCTGAATGTGAGAGCCAGTGCTTGAAATGGAAATATGGAAGGCCAGATCCCCACTATCCTAGAGTGTACTTTCACAACTGAGGAGTGCCAATACTGTCCCCTTAAAACAATTGCACCTGATATCTTCCCATTGAAAGTGCTGGTGAGAGATTGTTGTGCACATTTTAAACTAATGTTCCATCCTTAACCTTAAATACCCTTCAGGAACATGTCAAAACCTCCAGTAATGGTGAGTTCCTAATTTGCAGCCTAAATTCACCGCTCTTCAAGTAGCACTTTACTCCTGAGTAATAACTTCCAATAGAGTAACTCCTTTATAGGCCCAGATTTACAAAGGTCTCCCACAACACAGTGCAGTGCCCAAAGGTACTGTGCTGCATTGCGTAACAGGAGACAGCACCATATCTACAGAGATGTGGCACTTTTCTCCCTTCTCCCTAGCAGCGGAGCAGAAATTTGCTGCTGAACCCCACGCACACACCCCACTAAATTATCTGTAAGGGCCAAATGCCAAAATCGGACGATCTGGAGCGTCTGCCACTGGGGGCGCCGATGCTTCCAGCGGCTGCTCTGCTGTGATATCGGCAATATCCACCCCTGGCGATAACACCTCAAGATGGCGCCCGAGGTGAAATGGAGGTAGAAGTGGAGGGTCCGCAGTGAAACGGACCCACGTTATGAGGCAACAATGCGGGGGCTGCAACATCAGGAGCGGGCCCCCTGCTGCCCTTTCATCTTCCCCGGCGGGTGCCCGCAGCTGGTGCAGCCCGTGATCGCCGGATCTGCAGCCTCCAACCGCCTGTGTGGCCCGACCGCAGTGTGTGGATGGGGGCCCGTGGCCACAGCGGACGGGCGGGACAGGTTACACGACTGGGAGAGGATTTTAATTACAGCACTTACCCCCTACATATGACGAAGCTGCTAACGCCCTCCTGGGAAAGCCAAGATAGACATCAGTTTTTGTCAAGCATGAAAGCTGGGTGGAGACCTGGGGATTATTTTAACACTCCTGCAGCTAATAACACGGGTGGACTGTGTTGCCCAGTACAGGAGCGTGGGATCATATAGACCAGGGATTATGTGTGTGCAGCAGTGGTGAAAGGAGCTGCAAATACTGAAAATGCTCCTCCTTTTAATCATAGTCATAATTTCTTGTATAGCGCACATATCACAAAAGTCTCAAGGCGCTTAGCAACAAACGACAACCAAGTATGAAAGGGGGCGGAGGAAAGGAGATTAATTAGGAAAGAGCCAGGTTTTTAAGCCCTTACGAAAAGCCTGATGATTGGAAAGAGACTGCAAGTGTGTAGGTAGTTTATTCCATAGTTGAGGGGCTAGGTAAGAAAAGGCTCTACAGCCCATCCTCGACGTTCTAGCCCTAGGCTGTACCAGAAGAATTTTAGTACTGGATCTTAAAGCTCTAGAGGGTTTATACCTGGCCACTTTCTCGACAAGATAAGAAGGTCCTGTCCCATGTAAAAGTTTATGCGTGAGACTAAGGATCTTAAACTGGCTTCTTTGTCGCACTGGGAGCCAGTGCAATTGTCTAAGACAGGGCAAGGAGGGGGACCTGGGGGGCAAACCTAGCACCAAGCGTGCAGCAGCATTTTGAAGGGTTTGTAGCTTAGTTAACAGGCCTTAATTGATGGAGGTATACATAGCGTTGCCATAATCCAGGCGGCTAACAACCAATCCTTGGACCAAAGGTTTCCTGGATTCGATGGGTAGCCACCTGAAAATCTTCCGCAATTTTCGTAGTATACCATAACAGATCCCAGATACTTGGGTAATCTGAGCCTTCATTGAAAGGGCACATTCAAGCATTATTCCCAGGTCACAAACCGCCTTTTGACTGTCTGGCTCCTTTTCCCCTCTTGTTCTTCCTCCATTGGGTTGGCTCCCTGGTTTTCTTTGGACTTGGCCCTCGTAACTTTTGGACTGTAACTCGTGTGCGCCCTGCCATTTTGGGACCCTCTCCTGTTGTCTCTCTAGCCCTGGGTGCATCTTGCTATGTTGCCATCAATGCCCACGACCCGGGTACGCCATTTTGTTGATTCTTGTCCTCTGCTGACCTTCAGACATTTCACTTACGTTGGACTGCCTAATCTCTTCCTCCCCCTCAGGTCCCCCTCTCTAGTCTCACCAATCTCAGCCTCCAACTCTTCTCCCCCACATACTGCTCTCTACCCCTTTTTATTTTTATTTTTTAAATGTATTTCTCTTTTCACTCAGTAAATATGTGATATATACTTGACCAAGCCGAATCGCTGGTAAAATGGAATCCTGAGAAAATGTACTATTTGTATTTAGAGATAACTCTAACCACTAGTATATGTAGTAGACCTTTGTAACTCACTACCATTCCTATGTGATTCTTAGAGTTTATCCATTTGTATCTCTTCCTTGAGTGACTTTACAACTTGTACATTTGCAATTTTTTCTATTTGTATCTCTTTCCTGTGTGACTTTACAATTTGTACATGTGCAATTTTTTTCCTGTTTGTATCTATTATGTAACTCATGTAATCCTAAGTCCTTATGTATCTCAACTGGTTCTTTTGTAAAGCGCTCTGACACCTTCGGGTAATATTCGCGCTATAGAAAATCGCATTAAATAAAATAAAAATAAATAAACTACAAATTATTGGTATGTACATGTTGCCTGAGAAACTATCTTTCACACTCCCGTAGCTTCATGTGGAAGATGCTGATCCATGCCACTGCATCAATTCTGGAGCACACTCTCTAGGCTTTGGGCAGGACCTCAAAACTCAACATTAACACAAGACTGCAGCCAACACCTTTCTCCATCCATTCACTCAGAGAATTGGTAACCACTTAGTCAACTAGTTGGAGAGCGCCCTGTGCCATCAACACGATGCGGGAAAGTGATATAAAAATTGCTCCTAGGTGGACTCTGTTAAGTGATCCATTGGTGCATTAACAGTGCCACCAGAGGATTGACTGCTATGACTCTTGAGGACTCAATAAAGTGATCCATTGGTGCGTTGAGTGCCTCCAGAGGTTTGACTGCGATCACTCTTTGGTAGACTCAATAAAGTGATCCATTGGTGCATTAACGGGGCCTCCAGTGGCTTGGCTGCTATCACTCTTGGAAGGACTCAATAAAGTGATCCATTGGTGCATTAACAGTGCCTCCAGAGATTTGACTGCTATCACTTTGTCAAACTCAATAAAGTGATCCATTGGTGCTTTAAAAGTGCCCCCAGAGGTTTGGCTGCTAAGACTTTTTAGCAGACTCAATGAAGTGATGCATTAGTGCATTAACTGTGCACTCAGAAGTTCAGCTGCTATAACTCTTTGGCAGACTCAATAAAGTGATCAATTGGTGCATTAACTGTGCCTTCAGATGTTTGGCTGCTATGACTCCTGGTGACTCAAAAAAGTGATCCATTAGTGCATTAACAGTGCCTCCAGAGGTTCAGCTGCTATGACTCTTTGGCAGACTCAATAAAGTGATCCATTGGTGCATTAACAGTGCCTCCAGAGGTTTGGCTGCTATGACTCTTTGGCAGACTCAATAAAGTGGTCCATTGGTGCATTAACAGTGCCTCCAGAGGTTCAGCTGCTATGACTCTTTGGAAGACTCAATAAAGTGATCCATTGGTGCATTAACAGTGCCTCCAGAGGTTCAGCTGCTATGACTCTTTGGAAGACTCAATAAAGTGATCCATTGGTGCATTAACAGTGCCTCCAGAGGTTTGGCTGCTATGACTCTTTGGCAGACTCAATAAAGTGATCAATTGGTGCATTAACAGTGCATCCACAGGTTCAGCTGCTGTCACTCTTTGGCAGACTCAATAAAGTTATTATTTGATGCATTAACAGTGCCTCCAGAGGTTTGACTGCTATGACTTGTAGGAAGGTAGATCCCTGACTATGGTTGCCCCCAACTTTTTGCCTGGTGTTTTGCTGGTTTTCTGACTTAGTTGACCTGGGGCCCTGCTATTCAGGACCCCAGGCCTACTGCTCTCTCTGTAAAATGGATTCCATGTACCCTAGGTACATATCTAATTGGATACTGAGTCACCTTATCAGTCCCTGTACAGTGTACCTTAGGTACCCAGGGCATAGGTGTACCCAGGGCCTACCAGGGGCTGCAGCATGTATTATGCCACCCCTGGCTGGCCATCCAAATCTGACACAACTGGCTGCACGACAGCTGGGGCAAGGTGGTGTAATCACCCTTTGCTTTAGATATAGTATACCTATATCTAACCCTAAAATGGACACACAGATCTCCTATCAGTCACTCCTATGGCAGGCCTTGACAATCCTGAAGGCAGAGTGCTTGGAATCGTGTGAGATAGTGCTCTGGCATGAGCTGAGCCTGTCTGCGGCTTTCGGGATCCATCCCTTAGCCGTTTCCATGATATCGCATACCATATACTCTTAAGTGCATTATAATCCTCGCGGTTATATGCCAACTCTGGTATCGCTTTATCAAAACATGTCGAGTAAGGTGTCATACGAATTGGAATACTAACCCCTCGCCAATTCTGGCGACGGGGTTAGCATTCCACCCTTCTAGAGGGACGCGACATGTATGTAACCTGTAACCCCGGTTAAAGTCAGACATAGCCTTAGCTCCACAAAATGGATGCTGCCACCGAGACACAAGTCTGCCCTCCTGCTGCTGGGAGTCCTCCCAGAGCAGGAGGCAAGGACAAAGGGTTTCCTGTCAGGGGCGGTGCCAGCACCGTCCCAGACAGGATTTTGGGTATCCTAGGTAGGCAGGGCTTTAGAGGAAGGTGACTGCAAGTGGCACCCCGGTGCTCACTGTGCATAGGCCGGCTGGAACCAGTTCCAGGGGCACTCCAGCCCCTGGCCTGGGGAAAGCCCGCCAAAGGAGAGGGGTGTAACCACCCCCCTCCTAGTCCCACCCATAGGGCAGGACTTAGTCGCGTGCCAGCCCCCTTTTTCAGGATAAAGGTAGGAACTGGCCCCCTTCCAAATCAGATCATCTTTGAATCCTGAAACTACTTTCCACGAAAGGAACTCAAGACTTCTTCCCAAGATTCTCCCTTGTGACTAAGGAGTAGTCACCCTGCAGCAGCAGGCACCAACCAAGCATTGCGGTTTGTTGCCAGTCTCTCCTCCGGATCAAGACTGCTCCAGCACGACGAGAACCGGCTTCCCTGGCACCTCTGACCTCAACCTACATCATCAGCCCAGCTGTGATCCGTGGGTGCGACGAGACCTCGAGGGACCGGCCATCTTCAGAACTGCACGACGCTTGTCCAGCACGACCACCGAGTGACCCTCGACTGAGTGCTTTGGGGTAAGAGAAGCCCCGACCCTGAGCAGCTCCAGCACCGAAGTCCAGCCCCCCTGCATCCACAAGATCTGCGTGGGGCCCTTCTGCTCTTTGCTGCTCACCGCGTTGTCCAGGTCGCTTGCCCGTTGGCTAGTGGCCCTCTCACGACGCTCCACGACGACAACCACTGCTGGTCTGGTTGCTCCAGACTAGCCCTTGCTCCCCTCCAAAAGAGGAGCACCCGGGACCCTCCTGGTCCACTCAAGACGCCATTTTAGGTCCACCGCGTGGGCCTTGCATTTGCCAAGACTTGTTGCCCAATCCTGGGTCCAGCGACGTCGACAGCAAGCACCTTCGTGGGACAGCTCGCACCTCCATCCTGGTCGCCGATAACGCCTCCTGGTCCGAGAGACTGCAGAGCCCAGCAGCGCCCACTCACCTGGCTGAGGTGACTTCGTCCGGTGCCATCCTGGTGCCCACCTAAATCACTGGCTAGTGATTCAGAACTTGGTCCCCTCTGCTTACAGGTTTCTTCTTCCCTGATCCAGGCTTGGATCACCACGAACTCCTTCACTGGCCGCCTGCCAGCAACTTCTTTCTTCAGGCTCCTGGATCTTCAACGAGGGTTTCCGACGCAACTTGAACCCTATGCAGCCGCAGCCCCTGGGCTAGGTAAACTGAGTACTCCGGTGCTCCAGCGTAGTCCAACACCCTAAGTGTTCGGATCCACCCTTGTTTTCGACCCACCCAGTCGGGTTCGCCCGAGAACAGTAACTTTGCAAAGTGCTAGTATCCATAGACTTGTTCCCGCATTACGCGTGAGAGTTCCCACTCTGCACACGGCGTCCCTAGGCCTTCTGCTTCTAATCTAAGGGTTCAGCATTGTAGGCCTAGCGTTTCTACAGTCTAGAAAAGTATTACTTACCTGCTAGTAACTTCGCATTCCACTTCTTGTGTATATGGTTTTTCGTGCCCCTCGGGCATTTGTGTAAATTGTGCGACTTTCAGTAATTCTTTAAGAGTTTTGTTGTGTGCTTAGCTCCCTGTCTCATAAAGAGCCAGGGTAGTCCTGTTATAAATAAATACACTTTATTTTTGATAACAACTTGTGTGGTGTCCTTTCACTTGGTGTTCAAGGGGTAATGTGATGGTAAAACAGCTGGCTTAACACGCCCTCTAGAGTCTTAGCCTTAGACTGCTCGTATCCATGCTACTAGGATAGCTGGTCTATAAGGTTGACTTACAACCAATCATCAATAAGGGTTGTTTGGACTGATACAGAGTGCTCACTAGAATAGTGAACATTATATATCAGGCCAACTTCTCACATGACTCTTGAGGACTCAATAAAGTAATCTATTGGTGCATTATTGGTGCCCGTCAGATGTCTTTTCAGTACACCTAATGTGTCCATGTACTTACCACATCTAGAGTTGTAACACATATGCATAGTACTACTGTACCCGAGACCGCAGAGACCTTTTGATTTGACTGCAGAGATCATCATACCTCGTATTAAAGCCTTGAAAAAGCCCTCAGCCGATGGGCTACTTGGTCAAAACACGTGTCGGCTGTTTCTTCTCTACCCCTGTTACTGTTCCATGTATGGAAACATAAAGA